>NC_065449.1:107646634-108351248 GCF_917563875.1 Diabrotica virgifera virgifera | reverse complement strand
TACTTCTGACACTTTACTTTTAGGTACAATTAACTGAAGCTTAGATTCTGTACCATCATCGTTCTCAAAGGTTCTGTACAGAAGATCATCTTTTAGTACCAGGCAATTCCATTGGCTCCAGTAGGCCTTGACTTCTGGACTACATGCACTAATGTTCTGCCAACTAGGTCTCTCACCTTGCCGCATCCAATCCAATACTCTTTTTATACATGGATTATCTTCTTGGGCGTCTTGTAACTGTTGGGGCTGCCATTGCTCATTAATTACGGTGGTTCGTCTCACGGGGCAAAATCATTCCTCTAATTTGGCACAGTGATTACAATTCGCACTGCATGGTCGTCTCGAAAGGGCATCAGCATTTGAGTGAACTCTTCCGGCCCTGTGTTCTATCTCGTAATCATATTCTTGTAATCGTTCTAACCATCTTGCCATCTGGCCCTCTGGATTACGGAATTGTATGAGCCATTTTAGAGCAGCGTGATCGGTGCGAAGAAGGAACTTTCTGCCATACAAGTATTTATGGAAATGTTCGCAAGCCTTCACTACACCCAGCAGTTCTCTTCTGGTAACGCAATAGTTTCTTTCCGGTTTCGACAGGACTTTGCTGAAATAAGCGATGACTTTTTCCTGTCCGTCCTGGATTTGGGAGAGAACAGCTCCTATAGCACTGTTGCTAGCATCGGTATCCAAAATAAATTTTCCTGCCTGTCCCGGGTAGCTTAATATCGGTGCACTGATCAGAGCCATTTGTAGTTGTTCGAAAGCTTTTTGGCACTTTTCACTCCATGTATATTCTTTGCCCTCCTCCTTCAACTTTGTTAGGGGCTTGGAGATATTGGCAAATCCTTTGACAAATCGTCGGTAATATGTACATAGGCCAAGGAAACTTCTAATTTCATGTTTATCTTTTGGTACTGGCCAATCTTTAATTGCATCAATCTTTTCAGGATCAGCTGTTACACCATTACTCGATACAATATGTCCTAAGTACTTAACTTCTCGTCGAAACATGTGACATTTCTTCGGACTTAACTTCAAGTTCGCTGCCCTCAATCGTTGAAAGACGTCTATTAGATTCTTGGCATGTTCATCAAAGGACCTTCCAACCACAATTACATCATCCAAGTAAACCAGGCATGTTTTCCATGTTAGACCTCTTAAAACGGCCTCCATTAATCTTTCAAATGTGGCAGGGGCATTACATAAACCAAACGGCATAGCCGTGAACTGCCAAAGCCCTGATCCTATCGAAAATGCGGTTTTCTCCCGATCGGCTGGCTCCATGTCTACTTGCCAATATCCACTTTTTAAATCGAGTGTGGAAAACCAACGAGAACCGGAGAGAGTATCCAATGTATCGTCTATTCTGGGCAAAGGATAACTATCTTTTTTTGTTACCGCATTGAGCTGGCGGTAGTCGATACAAAAACGCGTTGAACCATCTTTCTTCTTTACCAGAACTACTGGTGATGTCCATGGACTGTTCGATGGTTCAATTACTCCTTGTTTGTCCATATCCTTGATAATCTCTTCGGCCTCATCTCTTTTCGCAAATGGAAGTCGTCTAGGCCGTTGTCTGATTGGCTGAGCGTCTCCGGTATTTATTTTATGCGTTACTATGCTTGTTTTGCCCTTATCCTTCTTATCAATAGCAAAAACATCTTGATACTCTATCAGCATAGACCTTACTTTTTCCGTTCGTTCATAGTCAAGGTCTTGGCATCTTTCAATGATCATCTCGACAAGGTCTTTTGGATACTTTGACTTTGATGATTTCTCATTGGTATTCATAGAGCAAATTGAAGCCACGGGAACACACTGTCCGATCAAAGCTCCTCTACTTAACTTAATAGCAGTTTCCCTTAAATTCATAACTCTTACAGGGATGACATCTCGAACTTTTACCAAAGTTTTCGCCGTTAGGAACTCGACATTTTCTACATCTTCGACCATCCTTAAACTTCCCTCTCGGCAGTGTCCATCAAGCATGGTCATCAGAATTTTCTCACTATTACCGGGTATGGTTACGTCGCATGTAGTTAGTAAGCGGATGACATCTTCTTTGTCGTCGTGAAAGGGCAACTCTTCACCGTTGATCCTGAGAACTCCATTTTGAACATCCAATATTGCCCCCACTTTTCGTAGTACGTCCATCCCCAATATGAACTCGTCGGAGATCTCGGCAATTAATACTTGATGTTCAACTGTGGTCTGGCCAATGGATACTGACATATTAGCCTCGCCATATGTATTAATTAGCTCACCAGTTGCTGTTCTAAGCTTTACTGTTGCAGGTGATAATTTATTATGGTCTCGTACTACATCTGGACGTGCGATAGTTCTCGTTGCACCTGTATCCACCAAAAATGATCTACATCTATTATTGATACGACCTTCGATGTATAAGTTGTGGATTCCACCGGAGGACGTAAGGTTGACAGTTACTATGGGGGCTCTAGTTCTCGAGGTCGGCAGTTGCCCCTTGGTGTCGACCCGCTCTAGTTTTCCGACGGCTGTACGATCTTCTTACAATTACGTCGAATGTGGCCTACGTCTCCGCAATTCCAACATCTAGGCTCGCGTCTCTTTGGCATCTGATTACTCAATACTCTCCGTATCATTTCCTCCAGACGTTCATCGTTGTGTTCGTCACTTTCTTCAATGGTTCTTACTCTATGGCTTCGTGAAGTTTGACTAGCCGTTTCGTGTTCCAATGCAATAGCAAGTGCTTCATCTAAAACTTTCGGTCTTGCTAGTCGTAAAGCTTTCTGTAGTTCACTATCTTTCAGCCCATTGACAAAGGTATCTACCGCAATTTCTTCTAAAACGCTGTCTGGCACCTCCGGATAAGCCAACTGCACCACACGAGCCACATCTGCTTCAAATTCTTGCAGATTCTCACTTGCTCGTTGACTTCTATTTCTCAGTTGTGCTTTGTATACTTGTTGTAGATGGGCATCTCCATAGCGTTTTTCTAGACGAGTGAACAAGGTCTGGTAACATTTTTCTTGACCCTTAGGAATTGATCTTAATATATCTGCAGCATCACCTCGCAAAGCAGCAGTCAAGGAAACAGCCTTTTCTTGTTCGGTCCAATGGTTGGCGGTCGCAATAGCTTCGAATTGTCTAAGGTATATGGACCAAGAGGACTTCCCATCGAATGGTGGTAATTTAAATCTCATATGATGCGATGTTTCGTCTCTCGGTGTTTCATCCTTCACTACAAGATCTAAAGCTACTGCATTAACTGATGGTTGTACTTTTGTATCAGTTATCATGCTCTCTAGTTGTTTGATCTTCTCTTCTAGCATTTCTTTATTGTCGTCTACACTTTTCTGTATCTTATCGAATGTTCTGGAAACTTCTTCAAATTTCTCGTCGGTCTGTCTACAAACGTCTTTTATTACTTGAGAAACACTTTCAAATTTCTCATCGCTTTTTCTAGAAGTTTCATCGATCTTTTGAGAAATGGTTTCGAATTTCTCATTGTTTTTTTTTACTAACTTCTTCAAGTTTCTCGTCGCTTTTTCTAGAAGTTTCATCGATCTTTTGAGAAACACTTTCAAATTTCTCGTTGCTTATCTTAGAAGTATCATCAATCGTTTCAGAAACAGTTTTTAATTTCGATAAGATTGCTTGTTCTGCTGACTGGAAGTGGAACGTCTCTGGATCATCTCCGTTCTTCGTTAGGATTTCCTCGAGTCGTGCTTGTAGGACTATCTTGAGCCCACTGCTGTCCAGATCCCGTTCCTCTAGCTGTTCACGGAGCTGTTTTACTGTAAGTTCTCGTAGCAACATCTTTGGTCGGCACACACGTACTTTCCAAAATGTCTTTTAAAAGTCTTTCCGAATACCGAACAATCAACGCACTTTAACTATTCCCGACGAATAAAGTCCAAATGTCTTTTAAAGTCTTTCCGAATACCGAACAATTAACGCACTCCGGTTATTCCCGACGAATAAAGTTCAAAAGTCTTTTAAAGTCTCTCTGTAATTCACTTATTTATATCGCACTAAGTTTACCGAACACCGACACCAACTGTAGCGTGATTAGTGTAATTACTTCTAATTACAATAAAACTAGCGGTTCGTAATTTATATACGACTTTATTTATATAAGTTACAGACGAATTTATCTTATACACTAAACTTATTCACAAAATATGCCCGTATTTATACCCAGTTGTTATTCTGGAACAATCGACTCCCATCTCGAGCTATCGGCTTGTTCCGCCTACGTGACGTACCTTCCAGAATTCTCCGGCGAGGCCTAGCACATCCGATTACGTCATTCTCGAGGTGTTTACTGTTATACGGGGATCGGCCAAGATTTCTCTTCCGCTACAATACTATACTATACAGGGTGTCCAGAAACTCTACCGACAAACGAAGACAGGAGATTCTTCAGCTAATTTTAAGACATTTTAACCCAATTCACCTAGTCCGAAAATGCTTCCTAAGGGAGCTAGAACTCTTTGAAAATGGCGTCATGTAATTAGTTTTTCTTAAATACCTCCAGACGGTCATAGGCGTCCGTTTTGGGTAGGGCAACGGTTATTTTATCGCCTAACTTTTTTGTCTTTAATTTTTAAGCATTTTTGACTGAATTATTAAATTGTGAAGTATTCTAGTACTAAAAGGGACTCTTACTTTAAGTCGATAGGATAGACAGTTTTCTAGAAAAATCGATTTGAAAATTTTTCGTTCTTTGAATTTAAAAAAAGTTAAAAAAAAACTATTTAGAAAGATGAAAACTGGTACATTTATTTATATTCCAGAAATTAATCGATTTTATTAATGGCGAATTTCTAGTACCGGTCATAGGCGTCAGTTTTGGGTAGGTTAACAGTTATTTTATAGCATAACTTTATTGTCTTTAATTTTTAAATATTTTTGACACTAGATTATTCAATTATGAGATATTCGAGTACGAAAAGGTACTCTTGCTTTAAGTTGCTAAAATACTTCGTTTTTTTTATTTTTAAAAATTTTTCTTTTTCAAATTCCCAAAACTAAAAACTTTCAAATCGATTTTTCTAGAAAACGGTGTGTCCTACCGACTTAAAGTAAGAGTATCTTTTAGTACTAGAATACCTCACAATTTAATAATCCAGTATCAAAAAATGCTTAAAAGTTGAAGACAAAAAAGTTATGCGATAAAATAACCGTTGCCCTACCCAAATCGAACGCCTATGACCGGTACTAGAAATTTGCAATAGATGGAATCAATTCATTTCTGAAAAGTAAATATGTATACAAGTTTTCATTTTTCTAAATAGAATCGTCCTAGAGGTATTTAAGAAAAACTAATTACATGGCGCCATTTTCAAAGAGCTCTAGCTCCCTTAGGAAGCATTTTCGGACTAGGTGAATTGGGTTAAAATGTCTTAAAATTACCTGAGGAATCTCCTGCCTTCGTTTGTCGGTAGAGTTTCTGGACACCCTGTATAATAAGCAATTTCACCAGAAGATTTAATGTGGAAAATAAAATTCATTCGCTATTTAATATTTTATGGATATTCCGAGACAAAGAAGACGACAATATTAAGAAAAAAATTGATATATGTATTGCGCGAGTTTTATAAAGAAGACATGAGTGAAGATTTGATAGATGGAGTTTTTCATTTGAGAGCGATATATAAGGATAATATTGGTGAATCTTAACTTTCTGCAATAGATTTGCTTAATAAAATTAAACATCTTAAATTTGAAACGTTATTGCGTTAAGGATATTTTGCATTTTACTGGTGACAGTCGTAGAAGCAGAAAGATCCTTAAGTTTTCTTTTTCGCATAAAAAATGCTAAGAGGTAATGATAGCTACAATGAAACAGGATCGGTTAGCTGCCTATCAAGTTTGTGAATTGAGAATGATTTGGCAAAATCATGCGATTTTTCGAAAATTAGAGACATTTTTGCCAATCAGAAAATTCGAAAAGCGCCTGTATTATAAATATTTTCACTATTATAATTATAATCAAAATTTAATAAAATTTGTATTTGAAATGTTTATTATTATTAATAATTTTATTTCTATAAAAATTAAACAAATTTTCTCGCTCTTCAATTTTTGCCGGGGGCCCGCCCTTCACTTTTTACCGGGGTCCGCTCATCCCTCTCGGCGGCCCTGAACATGACCCTCCAACCCACCCCCTGGAGGTGGGGTGGGGTGTAACTTTAAAATCTTAAATAGCAACCCCCACTTTTTATTGCAGATTCGGATTCGTCATAAAAAATTAAGCAACATTATTTATTCGAAACATTTTTTTAAATTTTTGATAGATGGCGCTGATAAATCGTATTTCTCCAATTAAAGCGCCATCTATTAACAATTCTAAAAAACGTTTCGAATAAATGTTGCTTAATTTTTTATGACGGATCCGAGTCTGTAATAAAAAGTGGGGTTGCTATTTAAGATTTTAAAGTTATCCCCCACCCCACCTCCAGGGGGTGGGTTGGAGGGTCACGTTAGTAGAAGGGCTATGTTTCTATGACTATAGGTATAGGGAAATCAATGTGTTAGAGAGAGAAGTACCTTTCCAATGAGTAAGAGTGAGATAGATGCTGACGTCACAAGGAATCTTCCATAATGGAATCTACCATAGTTATACAAAAAACAAAGATGGCGGCATAGCCAAAACGGCACTAAAGCATATCTCCGTTGTTATTGGTCCGATCGAGACATGTGAGGTATCATAGGAAAGGGGAGGAGGTAACGAATACGTTAACACAAGAAACAAAGATGGAGGCATAGCCAAAACGGCACTAAAGCATATCTCCGTTGTTATTGGTCCGATCGTGACATGTGAGGTATCATAGGAAAGGGGAGGGGGTAACGAATACGTTAACACAAAAAACAAAGATGGCGGCATAGCCAAAACGGCACTAAAGCATATCTCCGTTGTTATTGGTCCGACGTGTGAGGTATTGGAAAGGGATGTGTTGGATCGTGACGTACAAATTGATCGGTGGAAAGGGGCCCGTTGCATATACTATATTTTATCTACGACCATAACATCATATGTTATTTAAACCAATCACGTGCAGAAATCTAAGCATTACGAGTTGCATACTATATTTTATCTACGACCGTAACCTATTCGGCATTTTTATTCAAATTCGCCATTTTTATTCAAATTCACCATTTTTAACCCAATTTTCCTTGACATTACATCGAAGAAATCTACCATAGTTTACCTATTAGCCGCTGGATGATGCCATTTTTAGTCCATTTTTATTCAAATTCGCCATTTTTATCCAATTTTCCTTGACATTACGTCGAAGAAATCTACCATAATTCAGCTATTATCCGATAGTTGGCGCTATACATCTCGTTAGCATTGGTCTGATTGGAGATTGTGGTACGTTAAAGGTGTGGGTAGTAACGAATATGTTATTTAATACATAAACTATCCGTTGCAAGCTGCATACTATATTTTATCTACGACCATAATATGTTATTTAAACCAATCACGTGCAGAAATCTAAGCATTACGAGTTGCATACTATATTTTATGTACGACCGTAACGTAATTTATGTTTAAGCGGTGGTAGCATTACAGTGCCTAAACGGCTTAACGTAGAGAGGCATAGACGTTAGGAGAGAAATGGACAATAAAGGTTGTAGGTATGCCTAAATGGCTTAACGTAGAGAGGCATAGACAATAAAAGTTGTAGGTCTGTAGTACCTAAACGGATTAACGTAGAGAGGCATAGACGTAAGGAGAGACGTGGACAATAAAAGTTGTAGGCATGCCTAAATGGCGTAACGTAGAGAGGCATAGACAATAAAAGTTGTAGGTATGTAGTGCCCACCGGTATGGGCGCACAAAAAAAATTTCCCTAGATCTACTGACAAACTGGGCATTTCACAACATCTGGCAACAGCGCCTCCCATAAGAGCCTGTGTATTAGAGTTAGATAGAAAATCAATTTTTCCCCAGATGCTGGGGAAATTTTAAAAAAATTTTAAGGTCCATTCTGCTCATTTTTGTCTCGTTTTGTGGTGGAGGCCCGACTTGTACGTCACGATTGGGTCAATAAAATCGAAGATATAACTAATGCCCATTTGGTTGTATCATGAAAATACGTAACTAAAGCCCCTGATAACGTATAAGATACAATAGAAGCATTCTTTTGATATGTCCAATCCATCCCTCTCTGAGAGATATGCGAGGCATCATGTGATTTAACAAATTGAATAATATAGAAAAATTAAACATAACATCATGCCATAAAGGCATTAGATACAAATGATTTAACCAACAGACACAGAAAAATCAAATACAGCATCATGTTAAAAGGACCTTAGTTACGTATCTTCGGTAATATTGGTCCAATAGTGACATACGAGTTCTCAAATGATTTAACCAATACAGTACAGTGACAAAAAAATAAAATACATCATGTCAAAAGGCCTTAGATATGTATTTTCGGTCCAATCGTAACGTACAGTACCTCAACCAATAGAATACGGCATAAAAATCAAGTACATCAGCATATCAAAAAGGCTTTAGTTAGGTATTTTCACAATACAGCCAAAAGGGCATTAGTTATACATCTTCGGCCGTATTGACCCAATCGTGACGTCCAACCAATAAAATACAATGGCATAAAAATCAAATACATCAGCATGTCAAAAAGGCTTTAGTATTTTCGTTTCTACTGAGAAACATTCAAATCTTTCGTATACTATTATACACACAGGCGTTCTTTCATTGTGTCCAATCTAGTAAACCTCTTATTTTTAACGTGCAACTCTCAATATTTACATTATCTCTCCCTAGAAAATGTCAGTGTATGGAACACAAATATATGCAAACCACCAATTGCCAAATCTATCATTATATTGCTAATACCTACAATACATATCAGATAAATTCTTTCTGTAAGTCCAGACCACCTATATTTCCCACATTATTTTCAAACCAGATTTAGAGAAATCGAACTCCTATTGGTCCAATGAAAAAATTCAACACGTTAAAAGGACCTTAGTTACATATTTTCAGTCCTATTGGTCACATGATTATTTAACAGAATAAAATGACACAGAAAAATGAAATTTTCCTCCCCGTAGATCTGCTAATATGGGAAAAATATTATATTAGAAACTTTATTTAATTTTTGTTTAATAGCTAAATGATATATGGAAAAATATTAGAAACTTTGCTTAATTGCAAAGCAATTAGAATGTAATTTAAAAAAATACTTCACACTAATTGATGGAGAAAATACAATAATTAAAGACAAATCAATATAATTACTGGACTTTGATATAAAAACGAGAAAATCACTGAAAATATTATTACATTAGAGTTTTCAAGACAGCTAAGTACATTTGGTATATTGCAGTAAATATAGAAGTAAGTACTATTTTTACTTTATTCTGATATTTTTATTTATATTCGCACCTTGTTGTATGTCATTTTTCGATAAAATTAAACTAAAATAATTTTGTGACCTTTTTTTCTCTTAAATACATGATTTTTCTGTTTTATTTTTTAGTAGTTCTCGATATTTTTTCGTTTCGTGACTATGTAGTTTTATTGCTCTTTGTACATTATTGCCTCTTTTTTGTAAACACACTGCTTCTCCATTCGTCTGGCGTTTGTCCAACTTCCATAATTCTAATAAATTAACCTGTTAGCAAACTTGTTTCTGTCTTTATCAGAAATATCATCTGACAGCTTTTCCATTCTTTATTTTTTGAAGTGCTTCGAAGAGAGTGAAACTGTGTAGAGCAAAAATAAATTATGTGTCTTTTTTCTTCTGTTTTGTCCAGTGCCCCGTAGCGTTGCATCAGATTAGAATCTCACATTTTCAAGTATTTTATTTATACAAATTAGATCTATCTTTGCTTATAGTCGTACTTTGTGTATATGTAATTTTCTCAATGAAATTACTCTAATTAAACTAAAAGTAAAATTTTGCAACTTTTTCTTCTATTAGAGACCCTACTTTTAGATATATTTTTTGTTCTATTCAGAGTCTCGTAGCGGGTTCAAATCTCACACAAGAGGAGCATTTTTTTCTCGATTTTTTCGAAGAGAGTCAAGTTGTGTATAACAAGTTATTATTGTTTTAGATGGATCTAGCAAAAATAAATGCCGTTTCTTCTATTGCAGAGAAAAAAACAAAACAAATAAAAAAAGTGAGTGATTTAACTCCTAATACTCCATTTAAAATAGTAGCAGCCAAGCTGGTCAAGGGAAAGTTCAAAAAACAAATTTTGCTGGAACTAGAGGAGAACGTTGTGTTCCTGCCAGATAGAGTAACAGAAGTGTATACTCCATTCATCACCGAATTTATAAGCAAAAAGTACTCAATAGTGTTTCGAGAACTCATCGATATTGGGTTCCACCACCCAGCGACAACATTTGAAATAATTGAAGACTAGATCTTAGAATAAAATACTCAGTTAGTTCACCTCACTCTTCAACATGAGTTCTCAAGATAGTGGTTATAGTTCATCAAGTAGTTCTATTGTGGTATTCGATGATTCATCAAGTGAAATTAATTATGGTACCGAACTAGACCAAGTTTTAACAAAATTCGAAGAAGCTGTGAAGAATGAACCATGCTACTTGTTAGAAGCCTCCTTTCCACTAGATAGTTACATAATTAAAGTTGGTCTATCTCCAGCTAGACAGTTTACGGCATCTGTCATTTTATGTCAACATGCCCTAAAAGAAGAATTATTCTACGGTCGAAGAATTAGTATAGACAAATTTGAGTGGAGTAACATAATTAACCTGTTTTCACAAAAGATGAATGATTTTTTCTATGTAGACGAGTTTGATCCTGTCGAGTTTCAGTGTGGAGACTACTGCAAGATACGACAATTGGTGTTGGATTCAATCAAATTCCTTGTTATTGAAAAACATGGTGTGGAATACTATTTAGATGAAAATGATGTTACGCAAATTCTACAAGTACACCACAGTATAGTGACTCATCGCATATCGTTGTTGGAAAATTTAAACTTTCATGCATATTATACAAATGTTGTATATTTTTTGCAACAGAATTTTTGTACCGATACTAGTTTATATGGCCCGTTTGAAGCTATGACTGCGTTTTGTGAAATTTCTCCAGCAGATACTTTGTTAAGCCATGCTCTGAGAGAATATGTATATTATTATAAAATTAAAGTTGTAAATGACTTGAATAACTTAATTTGTTAATAAATATTATGTATGTAACACTTGTGTTTTATTTTAATGGTCGAATACACCTTTGGTTTGTGCTTTTAATCTTGTATTCTTTTAAGCAATTTTCAAAATCTTCAAATGTGATTATATTTTTGACTACAATATATTTTACACCTTTTGCTTTTTTGATTATATAGGGGAGTGCATTTAGATTTTCACTTTGGAAAAAATCAAACAAGAAAAAACTTTTTGTAATTTCATTAAGAAATGTTCAATAAACAACATACCAAAAAGTTCTACCCGAGAAGTGGGTGCTTCATTTTGTATTAAACAAATGAACAGCAAAGTTAGATGGTTTTTAAATAACTCCGAAAATTTAATTTTTAGAAAAAAACTGACTTGACCATTGAAAAATTCAGAAAATGTTACAAAAAAACCTTATATAAAGATTTTTCTAAAATTAAATCTCTAGCTTCTGTAATTTTTTATTTATAACGCTAAAGTCCCCTTCTTACACACATTGGAGCACTGTAAACTAGGGTTGGAAGAAGCGCACGGTTGAGTTTTTGTAATGTAATTCCTTAACTAATGGATCAAAAGAAATTTTACAAATTGGACATGAAAGAAGATAAAATGGTTGCAATAAAAAGAAATAAAATGTATGGACATAAGTACGGTGTTGGCGGAAATTGAGCCTTACATGAATTTTGTTTAAAAATGATATAAAAATGTGTAACTAATACAATTTTACTTATAAAACTCTCAAATCTGCACAACTTACCTCTCAATCATCTTACTAAACGATGTTTCATTCAAAAAAAAATCTCGAAAATTTAATTCAAATAATACGATGTCTCAAAAAACGTAATTTTTGAAAACTTCGTAGTTTTATAGAATTCCCACCATTTTAAGACGGTATTACTCAAGTTTGAATAAATCTAATACAATTTTTTGATATTGTTTTAAAGCTTAGAATGTAATCTTTAAAAAACATTGAATTATTGTAGTTTAATAATAAATTAAACAATTTCTTTTTGAGAAAACTAAGAAAGATAACAAAAATGTAATACAAAACCGAAAATTACCAGCTGAAAAATGTATATACAGAGTGATCAATGATATATTATGCAGCAATAACTATGTTTTCAAAAACTATACCAACCAATCTCTTTCATTCTGACTATTTTCCGATGTATTTATACAATTACAACATTATTTACTTAAAAAGTTTAAAGCAATGTTGGCTGAATATCCAAGAAACTGAGTATATTTAGCCTATTTTACAATATTTCTGAAAAACTTCAACGAATTTGTCTATTTACCGAAAAAAAAAATCTAATTCACACAGTTTTATTGGAAAAATTTACTATTTCACCATTTTATTCACTGTCTTTTTAATCTGTTGAGTAACATCTTTAATTTATTTTGATTTTTATGAAGTTGTCTAACCTCGTGTAATTACGATTTTTTTGTAGAATTTGGATTGGTTTTATAGGATTATGATAGGTATGTGTATCTGATAACACAATAATTCCAAAGAGACATTCGTTGTAGCTTAGTGTAAATTGGTCTTCTAATACTAAAACATTATAAAACATAATAGAGTAAAGCAATACAGGAGACTTAAAAAAGTGTTAAAATCTCATGGTACAAAAAAGAAAATGTCTCGAGTGTGAATTTAAAAATGGAGTTACTACAAAAAAGAAGATGGTACATACCTTTGAATATTAAAAAATATTTGAAAAATTTTAATTTTTTTTTTGTAGATTGTGTAGTTAATACTAAAAATTAGTAAGGAAATAAAAATGATTATAAATTAAAAAAATCTTCGACGTTTGTTCTTAGAGCATGTGAAACATTAATAATTACCAAAAAATTTCAGTAGGTACCTTTAAATATTAAAAGTATTTGAAAAATTTTAATTTTTGTAGATTGTGTAGTTAATACTAAAAAATTAGTATGGAAATAAAAATAAATAACAATTAAAAAAATCTTCAGCGTTTGTTCTTAGAGCGTAGTTCGAGTATGCCCGAACTTTCCCGATTCCCAATATATCTACTTCTTCTTCTTCTTGTAGTGCTCATCCATTTTGGATGTTGACGATTATCCTAGAAATATATACTTTGCATACTAATGCACTGAAAAGATTTGTAGTTGTTGTGCTGCACCACATATATAGATTTTTTAGACAGAAATTCCTTCACCTTCCTGGTTTTCTTCTACTTTTCTCTGTAAAATTAGTTGCAGCAGTTCATATCTTCGCTCTTTCTTACAATGTGTCGGATGTATTCGATTTTAACTGTTTTATTGTGGGTACCAGCTCTTTTTCTTTTTTAATTCTTAATAAAATAATCTAATTAGTTACGTGATCGGAATAAGATATATACAAAAATAAGAAAAAATGTTTTATTTCTTTGGAATAAAATAAAAAAGCCAAGTTGGTTGACTGGTTTAAAGTATTGCAGTGCAGGGGATTTGAACCTATGGTCCAACACTTACTTATTTTCAATACAATGTAACAAAGTCTTAAATCACTCGACCAACGTGGCTTTGGAACTTTGCTCTAAAAAACAACGATGATATTCACATGTTATGACATTCCTATTGACAATAAAAAGAAATAAAATGTTTTTCAAATAATATTTTATTCAAAATACTGTTATTTAGAGTGTGAGCTTTATGATTATAAATAAAAAAAAATCTTTGACGTTTGTTCTTAGAGCATGTGAAACATTAATATTTACCAAAAAATTACGGTACCTTTAAATATTAAAAGTATTTGAAAAATTTTAATTTTTTGTAGATTGTGTAGTTAATACCAAAAATTAGTGTGGAAATAAAAATAAATATCAATTAAAAAATAAATTTTCAGCGTTTGTTCTTAGAGCGTAGTTCGAGTATGCCCGAACTTTCCCGATTTCCCAATATTAGCTGTGAGTTTTGGCATAGGATACCCATATAAAAAGCATGGAAAACGGAAAGTTTCAGCGTTTGTTCTTAGAGCGTAGTTCGAGTATGCCCGAACTTTCCCGATTTCCCAATATTAGCTGTGAGTTTTGGCATAGGATACCCATATAAAAAGCATGGAAAACGGAAAGTTTCAGCGTTTGTTCTTAGAGCGTAGTCCGAGTATGCCCGAACTTTCCCGATTTCCCAATATTAGCTGTGAGTTTCGGCATAGGATACCCATATAAAAAGCATGGAAAACGGAAAGTTTCAGCGTTTGTTCTTAGAGCGTAGTTCGAGTATGCCCGAGCTTTCCCGATTTCCCAATATTAGCTGTGAGTTTTGACATAGGATACCCATATAAAAAGCATGGAAAACGGAAAGTTTACCTTGGACAAGTGACGGCTAATATTGGGAAATCGGGAAAGCTCGGGCATACTCGAACTACGCTCTAAGAACAAACGCTGAAACTTTCCGTTTTCCATGCTTTTTATATGGGTATCCTATGCCGAAACTCACAGCTAATATTGGGAAATCGGGAAAGTTCGGGCATACTCGGACTACGCTCTAAGAACAAACGCTGAAACTTTCCGTTTTCCATGCTTTTTATATGGGTATCCTATGCCAAAACTCACAGCTAATATTGGGAAATCGGGAAAGTTCGGGCATACTCGAACTACGCTCTAAGAACAAACGCTGAAACTTTCCGTTTTCCATGCTTTTTATATGGGTATCCTATGCCAAAACTCACAGCTAATATTGGGAAATCGGGAAAGTTCGGGCATACTCGAACTACGCTCTAAGAACAAACGCTGAAAATTTATTTTTTAATTGATATTTATTTTTATTTCCACACTAATTTTTGGTATTAACTACACAATCTACAAAAAATTAAAATTTTTCAAATACTTTTAATATTTAAAGGTACCGTAATTTTTTGGTAAATATTAATGTTTCACATGCTCTAAGAACAAACGTCAAAGATTTTTTTTTATTTATAATCATAAAGCTCACACTCTAAATAACAGTATTTTGAATAAAATATTATTTGAAAAACATTTTATTTCTTTTTATTGTCAATAGGAATGTCATAACATGTGAATATCATCGTTGTTTTTTAGAGCAAAGTTCCAAAGCCACGTTGGTCGAGTGATTTAAGACTTTGTTACATTGTATTGAAAATAAGTAAGTGTTGGACCATAGGTTCAAATCCCCTGCACTGCAATACTTTAAACCAGTCAACCAACTTGGCTTTTTTATTTTATTCCAAAGAAATAAAACATTTTTTCTTATTTTTGTATATATCTTATTCCGATCACGTAACTAATTAGATTATTTTATTAAGAATTAAAAAAGAAAAAGAGCTGGTACCCACAATAAAACAGTTAAAATCGAATACATCCGACACATTGTAAGAAAGAGCGAAGATATGAACTGCTGCAACTAATTTTACAGAGAAAAGTAGAAGAAAACCAGGAAGGTGAAGGAATTTCTGTCTAAAAAATCTATATATGTGGTGCAGCACAACAACTACAAATCTTTTCAGTGCATTAGTATGCAAAGTATATATTTCTAGGATAATCGTCAACATCCAAAATGGATGAGCACTACAAGAAGAAGAAGAAGTAGATATATTGGGAATCGGGAAAGTTCGGGCATACTCGAACTACGCTCTAAGAACAAACGCTGAAGATTTTTTTAATTGTTATTTATTTTTATTTCCATACTAATTTTTTAGTATTAACTACACAATCTACAAAAATTAAAATTTTTCAAATACTTTTAATATTTAAAGGTACCTACTGAAATTTTTTGGTAATTATTAATGTTTCACATGCTCTAAGAACAAACGTCGAAGATTTTTTTAATTTATAATCATTTTTATTTCCTTACTAATTTTTAGTATTAACTACACAATCTACAAAAAAAAAATTAAAATTTTTCAAATATTTTTTAATATTCAAAGGTATGTACCATCTTCTTTTTTGTAGTAACTCCATTTTTAAATTCACACTCGAGACATTTTCTTTTTTGTACCATGAGATTTTAACACTTTTTTAAGTCTCCTGTATTGCTTTACTCTATTATGTTTTATAATGTTTTAGTATTAGAAGACCAATTTACACTAAGCTACAACGAATGTCTCTTTGGAATTATTGTGTTATCAGATACACATACCTATCATAATCCTATAAAACCAATCCAAATTCTACAAAAAAATCGTAATTACACGAGGTTAGACAACTTCATAAAAATCAAAATAAATTAAAGATGTTACTCAACAGATTAAAAAGACAGTGAATAAAATGGTGAAATAGTAAATTTTTCCAATAAAACTGTGTGAATTAGATTTTTTTTTTCGGTAAATAGACAAATTCGTTGAAGTTTTTCAGAAATATTGTAAAATAGGCTAAATATACTCAGTTTCTTGGATATTCAGCCAACATTGCTTTAAACTTTTTAAGTAAATAATGTTGTAATTGTATAAATACATCGGAAAATAGTCAGAATGAAAGAGATTGGTTGGTATAGTTTTTGAAAACATAGTTATTGCTGCATAATATATCATTGATCACTCTGTATATACATTTTTCAGCTGGTAATTTTCGGTTTTGTATTACATTTTTGTTATCTTTCTTAGTTTTCTCAAAAAGAAATTGTTTAATTTATTATTAAACTACAATAATTCAATGTTTTTTAAAGATTACATTCTAAGCTTTAAAACAATATCAAAAAATTGTATTAGATTTATTCAAACTTGAGTAATACCGTCTTAAAATGGTGGGAATTCTATAAAACTACGAAGTTTTCAAAAATTACGTTTTTTGAGACATCGTATTATTTGAATTAAATTTTCGAGATTTTTTTTTGAATGAAACATCGTTTAGTAAGATGATTGAGAGGTAAGTTGTGCAGATTTGAGAGTTTTATAAGTAAAATTGTATTAGTTACACATTTTTATATCATTTTTAAACAAAATTCATGTAAGGCTCAATTTCCGCCAACACCGTACTTATGTCCATACATTTTATTTCTTTTTATTGCAACCATTTTATCTTCTTTCATGTCCAATTTGTAAAATTTCTTTTGATCCATTAGTTAAGGAATTACATTACAAAAACTCAACCGTGCGCTTCTTCCAACCCTAGTTTACAGTGCTCCAATGTGTGTAAGAAGGGGACTTTAGCGTTATAAATAAAAAATTACAGAAGCTAGAGATTTAATTTTAGAAAAATCTTTATATAAGGTTTTTTTGTAACATTTTCTGAATTTTTCAATGGTCAAGTCAGTTTTTTTCTAAAAATTAAATTTTCGGAGTTATTTAAAAACCATCTAACTTTGCTGTTCATTTGTTTAATACAAAATGAAGCACCCACTTCTCGGGTAGAACTTTTTGGTATGTTGTTTATTGAACATTTCTTAATGAAATTACAAAAAGTTTTTTCTTGTTTGATTTTTTCCAAAGTGAAAATCTAAATGCACTCCCCTATATAATCAAAAAAGCAAAAGGTGTAAAATATATTGTAGTCAAAAATATAATCACATTTGAAGATTTTGAAAATTGCTTAAAAGAATACAAGATTAAAAGCACAAACCAAAGGTGTATTCGACCATTAAAATAAAACACAAGTGTTACATACATAATATTTATTAACAAATTAAGTTATTCAAGTCATTTACAACTTTAATTTTATAATAATATACATATTCTCTCAGAGCATGGCTTAACAAAGTATCTGCTGGAGAAATTTCACAAAACGCAGTCATAGCTTCAAACGGGCCATATAAACTAGTATCGGTACAAAAATTCTGTTGCAAAAAATATACAACATTTGTATAATATGCATGAAAGTTTAAATTTTCCAACAACGATATGCGATGAGTCACTATACTGTGGTGTACTTGTAGAATTTGCGTAACATCATTTTCATCTAAATAGTATTCCACACCATGTTTTTCAATAACAAGGAATTTGATTGAATCCAACACCAATTGTCGTATCTTGCAGTAGTCTCCACACTGAAACTCGACAGGATCAAACTCGTCTACATAGAAAAAATCATTCATCTTTTGTGAAAACAGGTTAATTATGTTACTCCACTCAAATTTGTCTATACTAATTCTTCGACCGTAGAATAATTCTTCTTTTAGGGCATGTTGACATAAAATGACAGATGCCGTAAACTGTCTAGCTGGAGATAGACCAACTTTAATTATGTAACTATCTAGTGGAAAGGAGGCTTCTAACAAGTAGCATGGTTCATTCTTCACAGCTTCTTCGAATTTTGTTAAAACTTGGTCTAGTTCGGTACCATAATTAATTTCACTTGATGAATCATCGAATACCACAATAGAACTACTTGATGAACTATAACCACTATCTTGAGAACTCATGTTGAAGAGTGAGGTGAACTAACTGAGTATTTTATTCTAAGATCTAGTCTTCAATTATTTCAAATGTTGTCGCTGGGTGGTGGAACCCAATATCGATGAGTTCTCGAAACACTATTGAGTACTTTTTGCTTATAAATTCGGTGATGAATGGAGTATACACTTCTGTTACTCTATCTGGCAGGAACACAACGTTCTCCTCTAGTTCCAGCAAAATTTGTTTTTTGAACTTTCCCTTGACCAGCTTGGCTGCTACTATTTTAAATGGAGTATTAGGAGTTAAATCACTCACTTTTTTTATTTGTTTTGTTTTTTTCTCTGCAATAGAAGAAACGGCATTTATTTTTGCTAGATCCATCTAAAACAATAATAACTTGTTATACACAACTTGACTCTCTTCGAAAAAATCGAGAAAAAAATGCTCCTCTTGTGTGAGATTTGAACCCGCTACGAGACTCTGAATAGAACAAAAAATATATCTAAAAGTAGGGTCTCTAATAGAAGAAAAAGTTGCAAAATTTTACTTTTAGTTTAATTAGAGTAATTTCATTGAGAAAATTACATATACACAAAGTACGACTATAAGCAAAGATAGATCTAATTTGTATAAATAAAATACTTGAAAATGTGAGATTCTAATCTGATGCAACGCTACGGGGCACTGGACAAAACAGAAGAAAAAAGACACATAATTTATTTTTGCTCTACACAGTTTCACTCTCTTCGAAGCACTTCAAAAAATAAAGAATGGAAAAGCTGTCAGATGATATTTCTGATAAAGACAGAAACAAGTTTGCTAACAGGTTAATTTATTAGAATTATGGAAGTTGGACAAACGCCAGACGAATGGAGAAGCAGTGTGTTTACAAAAAAGAGGCAATAATGTACAAAGAGCAATAAAACTACATAGTCACGAAACGAAAAAATATCGAGAACTACTAAAAAATAAAACAGAAAAATCATGTATTTAAGAGAAAAAAAGGTCACAAAATTATTTTAGTTTAATTTTATCGAAAAATGACATACAACAAGGTGCGAATATAAATAAAAATATCAGAATAAAGTAAAAATAGTACTTACTTCTATATTTACTGCAATATACCAAATGTACTTAGCTGTCTTGAAAACTCTAATGTAATAATATTTTCAGTGATTTTCTCGTTTTTATATCAAAGTCCAGTAATTATATTGATTTGTCTTTAATTATTGTATTTTCTCCATCAATTAGTGTGAAGTATTTTTTTAAATTACATTCTAATTGCTTTGCAATTAAGCAAAGTTTCTAATATTTTTCCATATATCATTTAGCTATTAAACAAAAATTAAATAAAGTTTCTAATATAATATTTTTCCCATATTAGCAGATCTACGGGGAGGAAAATTTCATTTTTCTGTGTCATTTTATTCTGTTAAATAATCATGTGACCAATAGGACTGAAAATATGTAACTAAGGTCCTTTTAACGTGTTGAATTTTTTCATTGGACCAATAGGAGTTCGATTTCTCTAAATCTGGTTTGAAAATAATGTGGGAAATATAGGTGGTCTGGACTTACAGAAAGAATTTATCTGATATGTATTGTAGGTATTAGCAATATAATGATAGATTTGGCAATTGGTGGTTTGCATATATTTGTGTTCCATACACTGACATTTTCTAGGGAGAGATAATGTAAATATTGAGAGTTGCACGTTAAAAATAAGAGGTTTACTAGATTGGACACAATGAAAGAACGCCTGTGTGTATAATAGTATACGAAAGATTTGAATGTTTCTCAGTAGAAACGAAAATACTAAAGCCTTTTTGACATGCTGATGTATTTGATTTTTATGCCATTGTATTTTATTGGTTGGACGTCACGATTGGGTCAATACGGCCGAAGATGTATAACTAATGCCCTTTTGGCTGTATTGTGAAAATACCTAACTAAAGTCTTTTTGATATGCTGATGTACTTGATTTTTATGCCGTATTCTATTGGTTGAGGTACTGTACGTTACGATTGGACCGAAAATACATATCTAAGGCCTTTTGACATGATGTATTTTATTTTTTTGTCACTGTACTGTATTGGTTAAATCATTTGAGAACTCGTATGTCACTATTGGACCAATATTACCGAAGATACGTAACTAAGGTCCTTTTAACATGATGCTGTATTTGATTTTTCTGTGTCTGTTGGTTAAATCATTTGTATCTAATGCCTTTATGGCATGATGTTATGTTTAATTTTTCTATATTATTCAATTTGTTAAATCACATGATGCCTCGCATATCTCTCAGAGAGGGATGGATTGGACATATCAAAAGAATGCTTCTATTGTATCTTATACGTTATCAGGGGCTTTAGTTACGTATTTTCATGATACAACCAAATGGGCATTAGTTATATCTTCGATTTTATTGACCCAATCGTGACGTACAAGTCGGGCCTCCACCACAAAACGAGACAAAAATGAGCAGAATGGACCTTAAAATTTTTTTAAAATTTCCCCAGCATCTGGGGAAAAATTGATTTTCTATCTAACTCTAATACACAGGCTCTTATGGGAGGCGCTGTTGCCAGATGTTGTGAAATGCCCAGTTTGTCAGTAGATCTAGGGAAATTTTTTTTGTGCGCCCATACCGGTGGGCACTACATACCTACAACTTTTATTGTCTATGCCTCTCTACGTTACGCCATTTAGGCATGCCTACAACTTTTATTGTCCACGTCTCTCCTTACGTCTATGCCTCTCTACGTTAATCCGTTTAGGTACTACAGACCTACAACTTTTATTGTCTATGCCTCTCTACGTTAAGCCATTTAGGCATACCTACAACCTTTATTGTCCATTTCTCTCCTAACGTCTATGCCTCTCTACGTTAAGCCGTTTAGGCACTGTAATGCTACCACCGCTTAAACATAAATTACGTTACGGTCGTACATAAAATATAGTATGCAACTCGTAATGCTTAGATTTCTGCACGTGATTGGTTTAAATAACATATTATGGTCGTAGATAAAATATAGTATGCAGCTTGCAACGGATAGTTTATGTATTAAATAACATATTCGTTACTACCCACACCTTTAACGTACCACAATCTCCAATCAGACCAATGCTAACGAGATGTATAGCGCCAACTATCGGATAATAGCTGAATTATGGTAGATTTCTTCGACGTAATGTCAAGGAAAATTGGATAAAAATGGCGAATTTGAATAAAAATGGACTAAAAATGGCATCATCCAGCGGCTAATAGGTAAACTATGGTAGATTTCTTCGATGTAATGTCAAGGAAAATTGGGTTAAAAATGGTGAATTTGAATAAAAATGGCGAATTTGAATAAAAATGCCGAATAGGTTACGGTCGTAGATAAAATATAGTATGCAACTCGTAATGCTTAGATTTCTGCACGTGATTGGTTTAAATAACATATGATGTTATGGTCGTAGATAAAATATAGTATATGCAACGGGCCCCTTTCCACCGATCAATTTGTACGTCACGATCCAACACATCCCTTTCCAATACCTCACACGTCGGACCAATAACAACGGAGATATGCTTTAGTGCCGTTTTGGCTATGCCGCCATCTTTGTTTTTTGTGTTAACGTATTCGTTACCCCCTCCCCTTTCCTATGATACCTCACATGTCACGATCGGACCAATAACAACGGAGATATGCTTTAGTGCCGTTTTGGCTATGCCTCCATCTTTGTTTCTTGTGTTAACGTATTCGTTACCTCCTCCCCTTTCCTATGATACCTCACATGTCTCGATCGGACCAATAACAACGGAGATATGCTTTAGTGCCGTTTTGGCTATGCCGCCATCTTTGTTTTTTGTATAACTATGGTAGATTCCATTATGGAAGATTCCTTGTGACGTCAGCATCTATCTCACTCTTACTCATTGGAAAGGTACTTCTCTCTCTAACACATTGATTTCCCTATACCTATAGTCATAGAAACATAGCCCTTCTACTCACGTTTGGTGTTATTCGAAAGGTTTTCGAAAAAGATTAAAAATCGGTTTTTAGTTTCTCATTTGGAAGTGCATTTCGTGAGATACTAGACCGTTTCTATAATTTACCTATGGTATCAGGATAAATCGTTTTTCCCAATTATAGCGCCATCTATCCACAGTTCGAAAAAATGTCTTGAATAAAAGTTGCTTACTTCTACGTAACGAATTAAAATCTGCAAGAAAAACTGGGGTTTCCATTTAAGATTTTAAAGTTACCCCCACCCCACCCCCAGGGGGTGTCCTGGTGATTGGTGTTTGGTGTCGTTGGATATATTTTAGAAAATGATTGAAAACGTATTTTTCAGTTTTTCGATCCGATGTTTAGTTCGCGAAATATTCGACCGTTCCACTACTTTTGGGACACCTTGTATATGAAAATTCAAGGAATGAAAGAATAATTATTAATACCAGGGGGTAGAGGGGTAGAAGGTAATCAATTGAGTTAACAAAAACTGTTTTACATATTTGAATTACAATTATTATTGGGTGGATTATTTTATACGTTACCCCTCCAGCGGACGGGCGAAATAAAAGTACACGAACACACCGGTGACGCCTACGAAGACTAAAATGAAAAATTTCGAAAAAAATAAAAATGACATAAATTGTTTTAGCCCTTTTCTTGGGAAACAAAAAAAAATGTGAAAACTGTGTTTTCTTTCTATTAATGTCACTGTAGAATTATTTAAAAATTTATTAAATACATATTTTATTACCTTGAATTTATCTTATTTTAACTATTTAGAATGGGAAATAAGCCACAATATTATTAAAAAATGATTTTTATTAACGTTTCGACGCCCAAATCGGGTGCCGTTGTCAAAATACAAAATACTATTTTGATGACAAGCGGCGATTTTGAGATGTGCTTCTGCCAGGAGTGGACCAAATAGTTGAATTGTGTGCATATTGAGTTCGTTCGTACGCGATTAATTTTTAATATTTTTCAATGCCTATTGGCTAGGTAATATGTAGATTATTTGGATTAGACAAAAAATTTTATTATTAAATATTAATTAATAATATATTTTCTTATATCGACGAATAAATAGGGAAGCGGCGCTTCCCCCGCTTCCATGGACCGCACGCCTCTGGTTGCAGTTATCGCTGCATCGCCGGGACACATCTACAACGCAGAGATTGGACATTCTTAATGAAACACCTTGTGTTCAACAGAATAAATATAAAATGTGAGGATAACATTGGAGATTCGCAGTTTGGGTTTCGGAATGCTCTTGGCACAAGAGAAGGACTTTATGAACAACGACGTGTAGGTATGCTTTATAGACTACGCAAAGCATTCAATAATGTAAAGCACGAAAAGATAATTGAAGTAGATACTCCATAAGATCGGAATGGACTACAGAGACATTCGAACAATAGCGAGTCTCTATTGGGGCCAAACAGCTAAAGTGAAAGTAGGATTTATATTGACCAATAAAATTGAGATCAAGAAAAGGGTACGCCAAGGCTGTGTTTTGTCTCCTATTCTCTTTAATATGCGTATGTATATTCGGAAGGAGTATTATATACTAGAGGAAAGCACAGAAGGCATAAATATAAATGGAGAAATAATTAATAACATAAGGTATGCTGATAACACTATGATTCTCGCGAGTAGCACCGAGAAGCTGAGTTTCCTGATGAGTAAGATATAATAAAAAAAGAATGTGTGTGTACTTTGTACGCACGTAAGAAGTTATACTTCTACTACATATTATGTGATTTTTAAGACAATACCAAAAATTTAAAAAAATAAAAGAATAAAACGCACACAAACACATTGAAAAATACCACAAAGAAAAAATGATTTCTGAACGATAATAATTGTTGGCAAAATTTTTAAATACTCATTTTCTGAAAAAAAAATTATATAACAAATATACTTACAATCATAAAATGCATAAAAAAATTAAAAAATAAAAACTTGCATCGGAAATCGAACCCGTGAATTTCGGGACGCTTTGATTCGTAATCGAAGCCTAGACTCACTCGTCCAATTCCACATTATTTGTCATGTGGAAAAATAGGGTAACTGAACGTTTTACTGTTTGACAGTTGTTTTGAATATAATTAAATTATGTAGTTTAAATTTTGTGGAAGAAAATATTAAAATATAACCAAACAGTAAGAAAACAATATATTAGATGAAGATTGGTAGAACTTTTGTTGGTAATCAAATTAAGTATGTAAATCAAAGCATTACATACCTACTAAATAAATAAATCTACGCCAAAAAATCATAATTTAAAAATAAAAATCGGACCTAATTTGGGATTTCTCTTTAAAATCCCCATTATTGAGAAAATGAATGTACAGTAGAGCGTCGATTATCCGAACGTCGATCAACCGAACGACCGCTTATTCGAACTTACGACTCCCGGGTCCCGCACTCGAATACGGAGCAAGCGTTAGTAATTGACGCTTAAAATATCTTCAATTTTCTTCAATATTGTATCCAAAAATAATTATGCTGTTGCAAAGACTGCACTTTTTTGTTTAGTTGCTAGTTGTCATTATCAAGATTTAAATAAATATGTAGGTATATAAATATGGCTTTTATTCACTTGTGGATAAATATGTATGACTATAAATATGTATCAATATATTGTAGTTCGATTATCCGAACAAATCGGTTTTCCGAACACCTATGTCCCCCAATTAGTTCGGATAATCGACGCTCTACTGTATTTCAACCTAATCCGAATGTATAATTACAATATGATTATAATAAAAACTACTTACCAAATTAGAATGAGTTTTCCTTGTCCAAAATAGTCCAAAAGTCCAAAAATATAGGTATATGAAAACTATTTAAAAATGCAGTATAACTATTAACTAACTTTTGTTTGTTGTTTCTTTTCACACAAATTTGAAAACGCAACAATCATAAACAATCTAACTACAGCTGTGCCACAGCCGCCATATTGAATAATTTTTGACATGTCATTTGAACATCCAATCAGAACAAAGTTATATGCGCATGCGCCGGGATCATAGGTTTTAACATATAAAAATTCACCCTCATATCTCCGGTAAAGAAGTATAACTTCAAAAAAAAAAACATAAAATCCTTTATAAAAGGCATATTTGTTAAAATCCCTATCCAGGGCTACACCAAGAACATAACTAGTTTTCAGTCGGTTGACCGATCATCATCAGTGTTTGCTCAGAATCCAACATGCTAACCACCAAAGTAAAAAATATTTGGGTAAAACCCTTTACAAATAATCCGTCATAGAAACATAGGAAAATGATGTGTATTTAAACATGGATGTTTAAAATATCCAATGTTTCCTGCTCTATGTACCATTGAGCTCGAATTTGACTTGTTCACATCATGACTGTATGGTATGACATAAGATATAACAAACAAGTGAACAATACGGGGTCAAACTAAACATCACAAAAACCAAATGTAAGCAAAAATCAACACTAGAGAGTGAGCAAGACAACTGATATTAGACAATCAAAGGATCGAACACGTGGATTCGTAGGGAAGAGTGGGGTAAAATGATCCTTTCGGGTCTAAATGATCCCTCGTTTTCTGGCCGTATTCGCAAATCTACCGAAGTACTGAGATATGACAACTATGCAGCTTGCACAACATTTCAATATGCGGTACAACCGACCGGGATTTAGTTCCGACCAGACAAGCAACAAGCGAAGGTTAAAATTTTTCCACCCCGATTTAAAAAAAGCTGTTAAATTTACGATTAATATCTAGCGATTTAATAATTAAAAACTAATTTTGTTGGGCATTACTCGTTGAGGTTAAATAGCTGTATTGAAATGTAAGTTCATTTATTTTATTAATGTTATAACTTAGGCTATATTCAAGGTTAGGATATTTGTTGTATAATGGGTTAAAATTACCCCTCTACTGCGGGGTAAAATGATCCTGCTCGCGAGTGGGATCATTTTACCCCGTATCTCATAAAATTACATTTTTTTATTTTTAATCAAATCACAGTCGTTAAAGATTTCTTATTTGTTTCAGAATGCCACGCACATATCAACGTAAGACTGATAGACAAAGCTGGGATCCAGTCCATATGAAAAATGCATTGGAAGAAGTTAAAAAGGGAATGCCTGTCAAAACTGCAGCACGGATCTTTAACGTGCCAAAAATGTCACTTAAACGGCGTGCTACGGATAAAAATAAAGTTGCCAAAAAAGAAAAAAATCACGTGGGAGTTGGAGACCAGTTTTTTCGCCTGAACAAGAACAACAATTAGTAGCACACTTGTTGGATCTTGAAAGTAGGATGTATGGGTTAACAAAAAGGGATTTGCGACCACTGGCTTATCAACTTGCTGAACAAAATAAGATTCCTCACAAGTTTTCGCACGTTGAAAAGGCAGCTGGTAAAGAATGGTTATATGGGTTTAGAAAAAGACACACAGAGATTTTTCTAAGATGTCCTGAAGCTACTTCAGCCGCCAGAGCGAGAGCTTTCAATAAACCCGTTGTCACAAAGTTTTTTAATCTCGTTAAAGATGTTTTTACAAAACATAACTATCCACCTCACAGGATTTACAATGTCGACCAGACTTCAATTTCTACTGTCCCTGGTCCCTTTCAACAACAGCAGTTATTTGCGTATCAGCTGCTGGAAGTTTTGTGCCATCGATGCTGATTTTTAAGAGAAAACGAATAAAGGCAGAGCTAACAGATGGTGCACCTCCAGGTACTGTTTTTACGTGCAATGATAGTGGATGGATGCGAGTAGAAGTTTTTACACAGTGGTTTGATCACTTTCTGTCCTTTGTAAAACCCAGTGAGAATGATCCATGGGTTCATGCTCATATTAGATGGGCATTTGTCGCATACAAGAAATCTTGATGTTATTTTGAAAGCCAGAGCAAATTTTGTGACTATATTATATCTCCCGCCTCACTGCACACATAAGCTCCAGCCTCTGGATGTTGCAGTTATGGGTCCTATTAGTGCTTATTTAGACCAGGCACTGGAAAAGTGGTTAAATAATCACCCTGGAAGAACGCTTACCGTGTTTCAAATTAGTCAAATATTCTACGAAGGTTATCTAAAAGCCTGTATACCAGCCAACGGAAATAACGGATTCCGTAAAACAGGAATTTTTCCATAAGAACCTGAAGTTTTCCAGGAAAGTAATTTTTTAGCTGCACAAGTAACCGATGTGACACTTGAATAACTACCTCAACCTGATGATCTATTCAGAAATCCAATACCAGGACCTAGTTGCATCACGCGGACGAGTTGATTCGAAATGAAGTAAATTTGTCCTTTTCTGTAACATCTCCAGATTGCCATCTGCTTTCAAAAATTAAAGGCAAACGCAACACCACCCAAAGAAAGTCTTGTGGAAGTTCAGTTTTAACCAGCACGCCGTATAAAGATGCACTTGAAGATAACATTAAGATGAAAGAAAAAAAAAGGAAAAAAGAAAAGGGCCATTCAGGTAGCTAAGAAAACAGTCAAGGCGAAGAAACAAAATATTTCTAGTTCTTCAGATACAGAGGATGATGATCAAAATGCAATGTGTATAGTGCTTTGAGGAGTATTCTAGATCTGCAGGAGGAGAAGGATGGATCCAGTGTTCCACCTGTTCAAAGTGGGCCCATGATCAGTGCGCTGGAGTCGACGACGAAGATTCAACTTTTGTGTGTGACATGTGTTCTGACTCACCTTTAGGTAAGGTTCGACGGAAACTTAGTCTATAACTTTTTCTACTTGTATTACTTTAGTGTTCAGCATGTCCTGTTACGTAAAAAGCTTAATGTTCCTTTTTGTACGATTCTTTTTCATAGGGATCATTTTACCCGCACGTTAGGGGTAAAACGATCCTTTCGCACTTTTTTGAAAACATGATGTTTTTTGTTGTATTAATGAAACTTCCTCCAAATCATATAGAGTTTTAGGTAGATAAATTGTGTACATCATCCTGAGTAAAAGGCGGATGTTACAATATTTGCAGATTTTTTTTTACATAATTTTTTCCATAGGGGATCATTTTGCCCGACCTTCCCCTACACTTACTTAGGAACAACAGTTAATTCAAGTTGGGATCAAGTCATGGAGATACGTATACGAATAGAAAAAGCAAGAGCGTCGTTCACTAGCATGAAGCAAATTTTCATCTCTAACAGCCTCGCCCTACAGCGCCGTGCGGTACATCTTTTCAATATGATGCAATTCTTCGAAATACCGCCCCTTAATAGTTATTTATGATATAAGTGTTCAAAGTACAATTTTAAGGCACGCATGTGAAAGTTTGTAGAATGAGTGAAGCGAATTCTGCAATTCACATGAGTGCCTTAAAAATGTACTTTTTAACACATATATCATACAATGTTTTTTCTACAAACGTCTTATATATCAACAATTATAATTTATTCATTCTCAAATACAGGACAATAACTACAAAAAATTTTACTTAAACTTGACTGACATTCAATTTTTATATTTTTCTTGACATTACATCAAAACTGCCTATAATTTCAATACCAATACTTTAGTTGTTTTCTACAAACGTGTTAAAAATGCAATGATAAAGTTTAAATAAAATTTTAAAAAACCTTTTAAACCACATTTTTCAAATTGCGCAAGTTGTACTATGAATATTAATGTTAATAAATGAAATATAAATATTTTGACGTTTCACAATTTGACAATTCACTTTTAACTGCAGTGCCTTAAAATTTTTAAAGCACTAGTGCTTTAAATTAGCATTTTTAACTTGAAATGAGTGCTATTTTTTAGTTTTGTTCGTCTTATGGATCTTCGTAAATAGTTTTTAATAATTTTTAATTTTGAAAATCTTCTTTCCTCACTAGCTACCGAGACAGGGAGTGTTAATAAAATTCTTAGCGATACAACTACATTTGGGCACAGTATAAAGAGGGAACCTCTATATACTGTGATTTGGGTATACAGAAATACTTAGTTCAAAACTTCTAAAGGTTTCATGGACTATGTTATCATTTGGGATATACCACGCAATTCTTCTAGAAGATCATTTGCCTGTATATCTGATTCTTTTTCTATTGAAAGTATTGAATGATACAATATTTTTTAGTGTTTGATTATTTATTTCCCTTGTCCAATAATAAATATTCAGAATTCATATTCGATATTGAACAGAATTATTTTATCACCCAGTAGACCGCACGAATTTATTTATTTTATATTCACGCACGTAGATTAATTAGTTTAGATACAAATTGGTCAATTATCAACAATATAATTTGGAAATGTCACGAAACTGCTGACAAAAGTAGAATTATTTACCTTAATTAGATATACAAATCACGGGGGACTAGCGTCACCTATGACCCAATTTAAGCTTCTATAAAACTAGGCTCTTGGGCCTAGAAACAGAGTTCTCATTCAGTCTTCAGCTAATCGCGTATCATTTATCAGGTACAGTGTTCGGCGGTTCTCCCGGGATTGAAATATATCCTTGTGTTCGTCTATATCAATAAAACGTATTTATCGCTACTTACGTCTTTTACATCCTACGTAATTACACATGGTCCTTATCGAGAAAAAAAGGAGGCCTACAAGTACAATCCACACCAATCGAAATCAGTAGCAAATAGACGACACTAGGCCCGGGAGAACAGAACCAGAGCGAAGCAGAAGCCGGAACCAGAAAAATACAGGTCAGAAGCCGTATCCAGAAAACTACAGGTCAGAAGCCGTAACCAGAAAAATACAGGTCAGAAGCCGTATCCAGAAAAATACAGGTCAGAAGCCGTATCCAGAAAAATACAGGTCAGAAGCCGTATCCAGAAAACTACAGGTCAGAAGCCGTATCCAGAAAAATAACGGTCAGAAGCCGTAACCAGAAAAATACAGGTCAGAAGCCGTATCCAGAAAAGTAACGGTCAGAAGCCGTAACCAGAAAAATACAGGTCAGAAGCCGTATCCAGAAAACTACAGGTCAGAATCCGTATCCAGAAAAATACAGGTCAGAAGCCGTATCCAGAAAACTACAGGCCAGAAGCCGTATCCAGAAAAATACAGGTCAGAAAACTACAGGCCAGAAGCCGTACCCAGAAGAGTTACTGCAGATCCAGAAAGAAAACTGCAGGTCAGAGGGCATATCCAGGTGCGCATGCAGAGCCAGTCCAGAAACATAAAAAAGAAAAAAAACCGTAAGTTTTTGAACAAATTAACATTTTTCCAACTATTTCGTATCGTATAACGCAATATTCTTTCCAATTTTAAACCGAATTATTTAGTCCTGTCGCCAGGGGGGGTACAACGGCCTTCTTAATTCAGATGGACTTACCCAAGTTTTTTATGTATTTTGACCCGTAGAACACGAATTTTTTGGGTAACAGTTGATCCGGATGTCGATAAGATTGTTAGTAACAAAGAAGTTGAGGAATTACATAACAGCGATTTCTCGCAAAACAAAACATTTTTTTGTATTTTTTGGGTCATTCTAACCAAAAAATGTTCCTACAAGTTTTTTCGTAGGATGCATAGTTTTCGAGATAAACGCGGTTGAACTCTCAAAAAATGGAAAAATTGCAATTTTTGAACCCGAATAACGTTTGAATAAAAAATAAAATAGCAATTCTGCTTACCGCCTTTAAAAGTTTAAGTCAAATTGTATCTGTTTTGAATATTTGCATTGCTAAAAATTTATTTTTTGATTGTTAAAAAAAGCTATAAACACATACTGTTTCCCGTGCCTAATACATGCGTTTTAATGCATGCTACTTAGAAATAGCCCCGCTTGCACTTTTACCTCCTCTACGTACTCGTTCGATTTTAAATGAGAAATCATTGAAACATCACTCAAGCACTAGGTGTTTATAGCTTTGTTTTAACAATAAAATAATACATTTTTGGCAATACAAATAATTAAAACCGATATAATTTGACTTGAACTTTCAAATGCGGTAAGCAGAATTGCTATTTTATTTTTCAATCAAAAGTTTTTCGGGTTCAAAAATTCCAATTTTTCGATTTTTTGAAAGTTCAACCGCGTATATCTCGAAAACTATGCATCCTACGAAAAAATTTGTAGGAACATTTTTCGGTTAAAATGGACCAAAAAATACAAAAAAATGTTTTGTTTTGCGAGAAATCGCTGTTATGTGATTCCTCAACTTCTTGGTTTATAACAATCTTATCGACATCCGGATCAACTGTTACCCAAAAAATTCGTGTTCTACAGGTCAAAATACATAAAAAAAACTTGGGTAAGTCCATCTGAATACAGGAGGCCGTTGTACCCCCCCTGGCGACAGGACTAATTCGACCTATACATATTTACAAAAATTTTAGTGCATTCTATACAATAGTTGCCATTCAAATAGATTTAAATATTTACTAACTATTTACTCTTTTATTTTTGTTACCTATATTTGCCTATATTTATTTATTGATTCTAACTATATTTGCCTTATATATTAACTATACTTTGACTATATAATAATAATAAACGGTTAGCCCTACAAATATTTACTACCTACCTATTTCTTTATGTTACAAGTTGATAAAGAAAAAACATTATACCCTAATAATTTCATAGTGCTTGGTATTTCATTTACATAATTTTAGATCGCATTATTTTAAATACTCATCGTAATACAGAGGTTGTATTCGTATTATTCTATTTATAACTGTGCAACATAATACTTTGATTGACATTAACCCACATATAACACTGACCTACAGATAAATAAGCAAACCTCAGCAAGGTCTACAGAATTACTATTTACGATTCAGCAAAAGGTGAATCACAGTAAATTGAAAATATAAATAGTTACGAAAAAATACGGTAAAAACATTTATTACTGCATAAAATAGAAAGTACGTTGATTTAAACATGGAAGCGTTACAGAACAAGCAAGCTGAGCTTGGAGGAGAGATTTCTAAACAGGTGTCGTCTCTTAAGAGAGACCCTGGATCTCGCAAGAATCAACAATACATTAAAGAGCGTCAGGATAGATTAGAGGATTATTGGACAAGGTTTGGGCATAACCACGAGAAATTATTAGATAGCGGAGTAACGAAAGACAAGTACTTCGAAACAAAATACTACGAGCAGGTTTTTGAGACATATATTGAGGGAAAAACTCTATTGGAAGAATATGGAAGAATATTGAAAAGAGGAAAGACAACAAAAGGAAAGGAGATACAAATAAGAAAACAAAAAATCGAGGAATTATTACAAGAATATGAACAGGAGTTGCAGTACGATGAAGAACTGCAAGCAGAATTGAAAGAACACATGGAGAAAATAAACACACTCATCATAGAAGCAACAGTAAATGATGAGCTAGACGTTATAGACAGTCCTATAGACGGATAGATCAGCTAAGGAGGAAGGTCAGGGAAACGATAAAGAAAATGCGGCCTGCAATGCAACGACCAGACAGCACACAGAGAAGAGAGGGAGTAACATTACCGCAGGTAAAAATCCCTGTGTATGAAGGAAGATATGAAACGTGGAGAACTTTCCACGATCTGTTTACAAAGGTAATACATGAAAACGAACAGTTGTCGAGAGCAGAGAAGATGCAGTACCTCAAAACACAAGTAAGAGGGGAAGCCCACAGGATGATACAACACTTGCACATATCCGAAGCCAACTACGAAGTGGCATGGAACATGTTAAAGGAAAGATATGAGAATCCGAGGATGATACTGTTTAAACTAATAGACAGGATGTTACTAGCACAGGAAGTAAAGGATTCTTCCGCTAGAGCACTGAAATCACTACATGACACCTTCCATGAGTGCCTGGAAGCCATAGGAGGGTTGGGAACAGACACGGAAGCGTGGAGCCCATTGATAGCGCGAATTAGCATAACAAAATGGGACAATGAGACAAGGAGACTATACGAAAACCACAGCGGAGACAGTAGAGAGATACCGACGTTCAAGTCAACACAAACGTTTCTACAGCGACGATTCCAAACACTGGAACTGCTGGAGTCAGAAAAGAGACAAGAGAAACAAGGAGGAACGGGTAAGAAAACAAGAATGGGTTGCGTGATATGCAACGGAGATCACGGAGTACCATACTGCAGAGAATTTCTGGAACTCAAGGTAAAAGACCGGAACAGGATAATACGAGAAAAAGAATGGTGTGCGAATTGTCTAGCACATAAGAAGGAGAAACAATGCTTTTCACAGGTTAGGTGCAAACACTGTGGCGGAGACCACCACCAAACGTTGCATTATGAAACAGGAAATACAGGCAACAGAAGAAACACAAATGAAACAAGAGGAGAACAAATACAGGAAAGAAATGGAAGAGAATCAAACAGTAGAAGAAACGGGTACCAATCGGACAGGTACAGAGGAGGAAATAATTATTCCAACAACGCCAGAGAACAAAATAACGGAAGACGAGACAATACGCAAGGGAACAATGGGCAAAGAAACAACAACACACAGCAAAGAGGACAGAACTCAGTTAACTGTGCAAGCCATAAGGAAGGTGAAGCATTACTAGCCACAGCAGTGGTACGCGTAAGGGATGCGAATGGAGAGCCTCACATAATGAGAGCATTGATCGACCAAGGGTCACAATGTGCATTTATAACGGAACAAGCGGCGACGGCGCTAGGAACAAAAAGGCAGCCAATACAGGCGACCATATCCGGAATAGGCTCGTCAGGGGAAAAGACAGCCAACTGGAGTATGAAACTATTGATCGGAAATCATTACCAAAGTGACTTCGAGATGGAAATAGAGGCACTGGTACTACCGAAAATAACAAGGGATTTACCGGAACAGGACATAGTCCTACAGGATTACAACGAGAAGAATGTGCTACTGGCAGACCCAAGATACTACAGGGTAGGAAAAATAGACTTATTGCTAGGAGTAAAAGAATATAGTTACATATTGACAGAAGGGATGCACAGAAGAAGTAATGGACTACTAAGTCAAAACACCAAACTAGGATGGATAATTTCGGGGATAGCGAAAGAAAGGGAGACTACTAAAGCAGAAGTATGCTGTATGATATCCAGACAAGAAATGGACATACAAATAAAGAAATTCTGGGAATTAGAAGAAGTGAATCAAGAAACAAGTTTATCAGTAGAAGAGCAAGAATGTGAAGAAATGTATCGTCAGACAGTAAAAATAAATGAAGAAGGTAGATACGAAGTGAGAATTCCGTTTAAGGAAGACGTCACAAAGTTAGGAGAATCTAAGCAGCAGGCATTCGCCAGATTGATGCAACTTGAAAGGACGTTCACAAAAGACAAACAGTTAGAAACGAATTACAGACAATTCATGGAAGATTATGAAAACCAAGGTCATATGGCAATAGCGGAAGTCCAGGGAGGAGGTTACTACCTACCTCATCATCCAGTGAGAAAGGAGGACAGCACTACAACAAAAATAAGAGCCGTGTTTGATGCATCAAGTAAAAGCTCATCAACAGTAAGCCTAAATGATATTATGCACACGGGGCCAAAATTACAACAGGATTTGACAGATATACTATTGAGATGGAGATCCCATAAGGTAGCATATTCAGCGGATCTGGAGAAAATGTTTAGACAGATCAGAATGGCAGAAGAAGACCAAATGTATCAAAAAATACTCTGGAGAAAGAACACAAAGGATCCAGTGCAAGAATATAAATTGAAGACGGTGACATACGGCACGGCCGCAGCACCATTTTTAGCATTAAGAACAATACAACAGTTACAAGAGGATGAAGGAGGGAATTTCCCTACAGCAGCGAAAATAATAAAAGAAAATATGTATGTAGACGATATATTAGGAGGAGCGGAGACGTTAAAAGAGGCAGAAGCAGCCCAAAAGGAACTAATACAAATTTTTAAGAAAGGTGGATTTACACTTAGAAAATGGTTGAGCAACGAAGAAAAAATAATGGAGAACGTACCGGAAGAAATGAGGAATGTAGACTCAAAAGCATTCAAGCAAGAAGAAATACGAAAGACGTTAGGAATACATTGGTCACCCAAAGAAGATACAATCAGATTCAAGATAGAAATAACGACGACAAAGAAAATAACGAAAAGACACATACTGTCAGAAGTAGCAAAACTATATGACCCATTAGGATGGATAGCACCAGTAGTAATTCAGGCGAAAATGTTCATACAAGAACTTTGGGAGCAAAAGACCAGTTGGGACAAAGAATTAACTAGCGCGCAACAAAGCCGGTGGAAAGCATATCAGGCACAATTAATAAATCTTGAGAGAATAACATTATCCAGGTGGAACAATTTAAATAAAACAAACAGAGTAGAACTACATGGATTCGCAGATGCGTCTCTGAAAGGATATGGAGCGGTTATTTATTCTAGGGTATTAGACCGGGAAATTAAAACAAATCTATTGATAGCAAAATCTAAAGTCGCACCATTGAAAGGGAAAACGACATTACCAAGATTGGAATTGTGTGCCGCGGTACTATTAGCAAATTTAATGAAGAAAACCCTACAAGCATTGAACAGGGAGAACATGGCAATATATGCATGGTCGGACTCAACAATAACCCTGGCTTGGATAAAGGGATCATCAAAAAGATGGAAAATGTTCGTCGCCAACAGAGTAGAGGAGATAAAAGGAGTTATAGCGCCAGAAAATTGGCATAAAGTGGATACGAAAGAAAACCCAGCGGACATCCTCTCACGTGGAAGTACCGCTTCAGAGTTATTAGAAGCAGAGTTATGGTGGAAGGGACCAACTTGGCTAACGAGTAAAAAAGCACTGAGGTTACCGGCAGAGGATATACCTGAAACAAATGAGGAGGAAGTCAAAACGAAAGTAACGACGCACATGGTAACGATAAAGGAAGACATATGCGAGAGATTCTCGAATTTAGAAAAAATGAGAAGAGTGGTATCATATTGTATGAGATTTGCAAACAACTGCAGAAAGAAGGACAAAACTCAAGGACAACTTACAGTCCGAGAATTAGAGGAAACATTGTTAAAAGTGATAAAACTCACACAAATTAACAACTTCAAGCTAGAAATAAATAAACTGGAAAAGAAACAGCAACTAGACAGGAAGAACAAATTAGCATCATTGGTACCGTTCCTGGATAAACAAGGGACAGAAGGAAAAATAGCAATCACACCAGCTCACTTCCTTATAGGGAAAGAAATTGTATCACCGAATCGGGAAGAAGAGCTCACGACGTACTTGAAGATGCCAGCAAGGTGGCGAATATTGGAAAAAATAAAAAGGGATTTTTGGAAGATGTGGAGGCAAGAGTACCTGCAACAGTTACAACAAAGGAATAAATGGCATAAAACACACCCAAACATAAAAAAAGAAGAAATAGTCATAATTAAGGAAGAGGATACACCTCCAGGTAGATGGCCACTAGCAAGGGTAATAGAAACACACCCTGGAGCGGAGGGATTAACCAGAGTAGTGTCAGTGACAAAGGCAAACGGGAAAATAACAAAAAGACCTATACATAAGCTGATAAAATTAGAAGAAGAGAAACAGGAAAAACCAAAGAATTCATCAGGATCAAGATGGAAGAAAATATTAATCGCAATAGTGTTTTTAACACTATTGAAACCCATGAATGCAGAACTGTATAAAATATATAATCCGGAACCAGGGTTATTTACTGAAGACCTTGGAGAGGTTTACATAGATCGAGGAACATTCCGAATAAAAGTGCTAATCGAAAAAGGAAGAGTTCAAAAGGAGCATCAACTGATAGGAAGTATGATACAAGGCATACGGGATCTGTGCCAACAGACAAAAATCGTAAATTGTAAGGAGATAATAGGGAAGTTAGAGGAAGGACAAAGGAAGGCGGAGTCAATAAGTGAAGCGTTGACAGTAGAAATAAAAGGAAGAGAAAAAAGAGGAATATTAGGCACAATATTAACCTCCATATTTGGAGTGAACGACGAAGCCTATAGTGACATTGAGACACTAGACAAAAACCAGAGAGAATTAATAAAGGGGTCACAGCATCAGGCAAAGATTATGTTAGAGACAATAACGTCAATAAACCACACGGAGATGAGGATAAATGAACAGATGAACAAGTTTAACAAACAACTATTCACAGGCCTACAAGAAATATCAAAAGGACTCAATGAAGTAGAAGACAAAGCATTAAGACTAGAAACCGAATATAGCACGTTACGAATACAAACCATAGCATTACAAGTTACGGAGTTCATAAACGAATATATTCAATTTTACGAGGGAATATTAAACCTGCACTACAACCACGGCCATTTCGTTGATATAATAAAGCCGGGTCAAATAACCAAGTTAATAGAAAGAGCGGGGAAGATACTACCACAAGGAGTGGAAATACGACGACAACCCATTATAGAAACAGAGGTCAGCCATGACGACAAGTATATAAAGGTCATCGGCTACTTCATAGTGACAGGGAGAAATAATTACAGCATGCTCAAGATCACCGCGATACCACTTAAGGTCGAGGGGTCAGTGTTGCATTCGTTTGTCGCCCCAAGAAATCTACTGATTGTAGATTATAACACTCTCCACTACTTCGAATTGACCGCAGAAGATAAAGCAAGATACTTACAGCTGGCACGGGCACAGATAGCGTGCTCTCCAACGGCCGTAATGAACATGGATACCAAACCAAACTGTATACTGGAAGAAATTTATGAGCGATCTAAGAATAGCACATGTCCAGTGGTTACCCGGGCAATACATCAAGCTCAGTGGAGTAAGATGGGTACACCCAACCTTTGGTTAATAATCACACCGATTCCGATACACCTGTCCATTATCTGTGATGGAAATCAGAACGAAAGAGTTCTGGAGCGAGTCTCATTTCTGAAACTCTCGCCCCGATGCATCGCCCAAACGAAAAACATTACATTACTCCCCACTAGCAGCGGGGTGGAGACAGCGATAACCAGCTACCTGAAGACTCCGATCACTCCTGTAGCGCAGTTGCTGACGATGCCAAGACATCTGTTAAATACGATTCAACCCACACACATTAACACACAAGGCGATGAATTCCGTACTATACTATTGGACGAAGAAAGTCTGGAGCAAGAAGTAGCGCATACGCCCTGGCGAAAGATACATGAGTCACATTGGACTTATTTAACGGCCACCGGGGTCATTACTTCGATTGTGGTGATTGGTCTGCTCATATTGTGGAGATACTGTCCTGGTATACGAAAATGTCGCTCAGGCAAAGCACTTAGGCAGACACCCGACCACGAGGTAACTTCTTTAGCTCGTAACCGGAAAGACGCCTCCCCGTCGACTGCCAAAGCCGACATCCCCCTCAACACTTTTTCATCTAGTAGTCCCAATTTTGATCTAAATATAGAGTCGGACGGTGAAAGCTAAGTTAACAGTTGGAAAAATATTGATTATTCTTAAACTACTTATTAATAAATTATGTATGTTGTCATATTGGAGATATGGTTGTTATATTTTATATTTATGTTATACTTGTAAACCTCGAACACTGATACTTGGGACAGCTTTCGGCGGGCAGTATGTCCAATAATAAATATTCAGAATTCATATTCGATATTGAACAGAATTATTTTATCACCCAGTAGACCGCACGAATTTATTTATTTTATATTCACGCACGTAGATTAATTAGTTTAGATACAAATTGGTCAATTATCAACAATATAATTTGGAAATGTCACGAAACTGCTGACAAAAGTAGAATTATTTACCTTAATTAGATATACAAATCACGGGGGACTAGCGTCACCTATGACCCAATTTAAGCTTCTATAAAACTAGGCTCTTGGGCCTAGAAACAGAGTTCTCATTCAGTCTTCAGCTAATCGCGTATCATTTATCAGTTACAGTGTTCGGCGGTTCTCCCGGGATTGAAATATATCCTTGTGTTCGTCTATATCAATAAAACGTATTTATCGCTACTTACGTCTTTTACATCCTACGTAATTACACATCCCTCAATTTAAAAATATTATCAAAAATTTATTTATTTATGAATTTCTAGAAGAGAAAATATAGATGAAAAAATTCATTTTAAATTTATCTTCTTCTGACGCTTTTTTCTCCTGGCTCGAATTTCATTTTCCGCTGGAAATTCGGAGCTTATATCAAGATTTTCTGCAATTTCATTAGAAGTAATTGTAATTTTCGTTTGGTCATAGCCAGATTGTCTGTAACTTTTAATTTTTTTTATTGTTTCTGACAACCTTTTTACACAATCTGACAAATTTATAATTATATGTTGCAACATCTTCGAGGCGGAATTTATATGAAATAAAATATCATGCCAAAGAACTCCGCACATAAATTTATAATTTTTAATGTTTTTTGCTAATCCTCGTGCTTTGACTTAAGTTTCTGTATCTTTGTTGACTTCTTCTATTATTTTGAATAATGCATCATATATCACAAAATTGAAATCAAGGCTTTTCATGCATTTATTCGACTTGGTCATCTAGTATCGATTAACAGTTTTAGAGTTAGTTGTGAAACATGTTTTATCAGAATTTCCCAACGCTTTGTAGAACCAGAAAAAAGTGTAAAATTCTTGTATAATACAAAAAACGTTGTGTTTCTGTAGAAGACGCTTTCACTTTTAAAAGTAAGTTTACAGAGTAGCATGCGCCACGCTTTAAACTCGAGTGATACACTCCATCGGATATTTTCAAATATTCTATTTTGCACACCCTTTCTTATTCCTATGATTATTTTGATGTGTTTTCATTTTACTGATTATGCCGCCCCCCTTGTGATGCCGCCTGATGCGACTGCCTCACCGCATCATAGCACCGCACGGCCCTGTCGCCCTACCTCTCAAAATCTAACTTTACAAAAATGTTATGTATTTCCGATTTTGTTATATGAATGGAGGCATAGACAATGACCGCAACATTAATGAAAAAGTAGAAGCCTTCGAAATATGGGCATATGGGCTTACTGACATATTATATCCTGGATCGAGCACGTGACCAACGAGGAGGTACTACGGTACTACTACGGTACACCGGTACTACGTTAATAGATAAGGAGAGAGAGAGGGGGAGAGGGGGAGAGAGAGAGAGAGAGAGAGAGAGAGAGAGAGAGAGAGAGAGAGAGAGAGAGAGAGAGAGAGAGAGAGAGAGAGAGAGAGAGAGAGAGGTAGGAATAACTATAAAGAAAAGAAAGTTGGAATAACTATAAAGAAAAGAAAGTTGGAATACTTGAGTGACGTTATGAGGCACAGTCTATATAGACAACTACTGCTAATTATCCAAGGAAACTAGACAGCAGAAGGTGTCCGGGAAGGAGGAGACAATATTGGCTCCAAAACTTGTGGCAATGGTTCGGATTGTCATCTGCGGAAACTATTCCGATCTGCCGTAAACAAAGTCAGAATAGTCATGTTAATTGTCAACGTTCGGCGCCCGACGACGTAAGTAAAATAGTAAAAAATTAACTACAATATTGCTTTTTTTGTGATAGTAAGTTGTCTTAAATATTAGTTATATAGTACCATTTTTTCATTTGAAGGATAAAAATTATTTTTGAAAGATAAAAAATACTTATTTGAGGGCAACAGAGAACAGAGTTACAAGAATTGGTTGACTATTTGTTAACCAATTCTGATATTGACGATATAGTGAAATTTAGCGACCAAATGGAAGGTAAGGTTGAGGGAATTAATTTATAAGACTGCAACAGGGACTCAGAATGATCTGGAGACGAAGATCCGTATTTTATGGAAATAAAGGAGCCTGATTATTCATTCTATATTGCCACAGATGACGAAAATATTTAGAAGAGCACTCCAGAACAGGTTAAATCAAAACCAAAAATATAACAAAAGTTCGTTCTGGATCCAAAGGATTAGCCAAAATCTCTCTACTAAAACGAAATAGGAGAATAATGTAGAGTATTATTGTATTTTTGTTCGTTTTTAAATGAAAGATATTATTTAACTATCTCAGTTTACTTTATATGTGTCTCTTAAATTTAATTTATTCGTTTTTTTGCTTGCGGCATAAAGTGCCGCGCGTTCCCCCTCATGTAAATTATAAAAGCGCGCGCGCCGATGTTATTTGATTTTCTTTGTATCATTTATTGCTGGGTAATAAATAGAACTCTGGCAATAAGAAAAATATATTTATTTAATATAATATTTTTTATTTTCCTTTTAAAATTAAAAATGTGAAAATTTAAACCTTAAAATCGGCGCTGTAAAAGTTTGCTTGTGGTGCCATCTACTCGCGGATGTAAAAACATGAACACTTAATTAAAGTGACTATTTTTTTTATTACGAATAAAATTAATATAAGAATATTAATAAGAATTTAATAAAATAAAATATAAGAAGTATTTACTTATTACCTTCTGTATTATAGTAATTAAATTATTTGAACTGTAATTAACAAGAGCTAAGGTGTCTGAGCTAAAACTGCAGCTACCTACTGATAGCGCCATCTCTCAGGTAAGCGTAAAATTTAGTTGATCAAGCCCCATCATCATTTTCTTCGTGGCGTAATTCAAAAAAGAAAACCTTAACAAACTGGTTTTACATTTTTAGTATATAGGATATTTTTAGTATTAGTGACAGAATAACTTTAAAAAAATATAACTATTTAACAGAAATTAGTGGTATTATAATCTGGCTAAGGGAGTAAGACACTCCTACTGTATAGAATACTGTAAATAGAATAGCTAACACTCGAGATCCAACTGAATAGTCAAAAATTTTACTGTCAGATGGCGCAATCAGAAGAATGGATAACGCCAATTCAGAAAAAAATGTAAAAATCAAAATATTCATTAAATACGGGGAAATAAGAAAAGACTGGAGAAAATAAGAAATACAAAATGTAAGACATTTAAACGTGCGCCACAAGATATAATTGGAAAAAATAAAGATACAATATACAATCATTAATGAAAAATGAATTAGGCAGATAACAACCCATATAGCACACAACGTCCGATGTACGTCCATATAACGTACATTTAAAGTCCAAACGTCCATGGACCAAAACTGGACGTACTATGTACGTACATTACGGGACGTCCATTGGACGTTTGATTTCAACGTACATTGGACATCCATTTGTGGTCCATGGATATTTTACACAAAACGCGACTATTATATTAAGTCCCAATACAAACTAAATGAGAATCTTCTTGACAACGTTGTCGCTCTTCGCGCTATCGGTCGTGAAAGGTAGTATTAGGCAGGTACTTTTAGGGGATTATCGCTGTTAATTGTTGTGGAATACTGAAGGAGGGTTTATTTATGATAATTCACAGAATGGCAAACCTGCTTGCAATATACAACAACGGTACTGACTCTAAAAATAGTTTGGAACAGAAACAGAACAGAGATTAAACCTCTTTTAATGTGCATGCTTCCTAAGGCCGATGCCACATTATGCGTTTTGACCGGATGCGTTTCCGACGCATCCGGTGAAAACGCATAGTGTGACAGATCGGTCCGGTTGCGTTGGAAGCGGATGCGTTTTGAGTCATCGGTACGCGCTTACTACCTGCCCCAGATTAAACGCATAGTGTGACAGGTCGGTCCGGTTGCGTTGGAAACGGATGCGTTTTCACCGCATCCATTCAAAACGCATAATGTGGCATCGGCCTAAGGCGTCATTATCTGAATCTCGTCTTTATGAAAATACATCCTGTGATATATTTGTGTTTTCTGTTTATCGTGCAAGTGCAGTCGTGCATTAATGAAGTTCCTAGTTCCTATAATAAAGTATATATTATAATGAAGTTATAGTAAAGAGAAATAAAAAAGGTCTTTTGTGTAATATTTTTAAGTATAAGTTTAGTATTATAAGGAACTATTTCCTATAAAGGCTTTTTGCTATGTATTCACAAAATTATGGATACTAGATTGCTTTCTGAAAAGTGCCCTACAAATGTCCATAAGACGTACATTGAATGTACATAAGGTGTACACTGAAAGCTCCAATACAACGTACAATGTACGTTTGTAGCGGACGTTCTATGGACGTCCAATTTTGTGAACTCTGGACATTCGTTGGACGTCCATCGGATGTCGATTGTACCTTAGCGGGACGTCCATTGGACGTTCCAATGTACACAGATGTACGTCCATTGGATGTCCATAAAACGTACTTGTGCTATCTGGGAATATAAACTAAGTAGTTTCAAACTTACCTAATACAACAAGTTTGATACATCAAACATGAAAGCTTGCTGCAACTTTGCCATGGCCACTTTGAAAACTTGTAGCAAGTTTAAATCAAAGTTTCTAATTAGGTACCTACAGTTCGTTAAAGTTTAATACATCAAACATGAAAGCTTGCTGCAACTTTGCCATGGCCACTCTGCAAACTTGCAGCAAGTTTAAATCAAACTTTCTAGTTACAGTGTGACAAACTTGCATGAAGGTTGTTTTTTCAAACTTGATACAAAACTTAATATAAAAAATTTGCTGAAGGTTTGTTTTGTTGCATATTTGCATGAAGTTTGTTTTTTCAAACTTGATACAACAAACTTGCAAGGTTTGTTTTGACATACTAGCCACAATTTGTCCATAAATTATCACAAATACACAAAATATCACCGCGTGGCAGGCACTGGCGAAGCGTACATGTAACCACTGTTACCATTGGTGACAGTTTAAAATCTTGCAAATAAATATTTTATGACTACTGTGAAATACCTAATTCAATTTTATTTTTTTTTAATAGAAATATGAGTGTTAATAGTAATTCACTAAAAAGCCAACTATAGACGCACGAAAATATTGCCGAATTTATGCGACTCGGTTGCAGATTAATGTTACCACTTTTAAATGTGGATACAAATGAAGGTCCATCGGCTATCGGTCGGACGGTCGAAGACGACTCGTATCTGAAAATTGTGAAAGGCGAAGGCGTAAGCGCGCTGTGGATATTAGTATTCTTGTTACCACTTTTTGGAATGGTTACAATGGTTACTTACCTATTACAGTGTGCGTGAAATTAAACATGGATGAGTGTCGTTGACGAATTTTTTGAATTTTCTTTCTACTACAGATCTACTAAAAATAAAATTATCTATCGCGTGGATAAAGACCTATGACGTTAATAATAATAGTCGCTAGGAAATGGCACCTAGCGTCTATATTTGTCTAGCGCGAAATTAGTTAAATACTTAACATTTTCGTATGAATACAGACTGACCCAAGTTAGTTACGCCGCAGAATAGCGCAGAATGTGAAGCAATTTGTTTGTTTATTTCTCGTCAAGGACGACCGATCTTATCCTTCGATTAGTTTTTGTAAAAATTCTCTCTAAAATAAGGACCCTTTTTAGTTAGGTAAACGTTTTAACAAAGTTGAAGTAAATGTTTCTGAGGGAAAAGACTCAAATGTACCTAATAGGGGTTAACAAAAACACTTTATAAATTTATCTAGTTATCACAGTTTGTATTTAGATATATTTCTAACAAAATTGTATAGGTAATTTCGTTAAAATAACAACTTATTCGGAGTTATGCTCATAATCATATCCATAAAATTTTAAAATGCCTTTCCTCTAAAATCGTCTTTTTGACTTAAGCCTACGTTCTTGCGAAGCGGCGATATATACATTAATGAAATTGTACAGAACCAGGCAAAAGATAGTTACTTGACAATTTATAAAAATATTGGATTTTCAAAGAGTTTAAACCCTACAGAGAAGTAATGATAATTATTTCTAATATTAATTGTGAACTTTATATGTTTGGTTATATATAACAAAAAAATATTAAATATAGAATTTTCCTTGAATAAATAATAAATAAATATCGAAACAATCTACATAAACTCTACTTAATGAGTTGACTGAGAAAATTTAACAATGAAACTTTTAGATAATCTATTATGAAATTTTTATTGAATATTTTAAATATTCCATAACAAAAAAAATAAAAAATGGGCTTCCTAATTAAAAAGTTATTAGAAAATAACAATTTTTACCGGGTGATTTTTATTCAGGTTCAATCGCAGTGGTGTTTCACACTTGTCTCCTTACTCCAGACAACAATTGGTAATAACTTTTACTTTAAACTTGGACTTGAGACGTTGAATAAAAGCCTATATAGTTTACGTCTAATTATCACCCGCCATTTTCGACTTTACCTATTCCGAGCCACGAGTCAAGTGTCAGTTGAACCTTTATCGTTCACCAAGGAAAACCTCAACACCAGGTGGCGAAACTTTCCACCAAATTTAAGAAAATTAACCAGTGTCTCCAACTGAGGTTTAAATGTGACGTCATTAAAAGAAATATAAATATTTACTTTGATTTGCACTCTAAGTTAACAACGGAACGTTATTAAAATTAAGAAAAAAGTTGGGATTTTTCCATTGATTTTATTTTAAAAAAGTAATTATAAAAATAATTAAAGATTTTAAAATGCTTTGGTAACGTGAAGGAACGTTACACCTCACAATGGCACCAAAACGTCATCCTCGAAGTGCAGTAGAAAAAACAAAAACAAGAAGAACATACCGCGGAATTTAGGAGGAAGGGAACAGATTCAGCTGAGACATCTATTGAACTGAGGAAACAAGAAATGCGCATAAGCCACCTTACAAAGGACGAAAGAATGAGCACCTTGATGGGTAAATCTCTGCACAGGCGACCTCCCAATGAGGTCAGCCAAGACTATGTCGACAATACAGCGTCGAAGTATTGGTTGACATCAGGAAAGATGTTCCCTGAAACAGAAGGTTCATTATTCGACATTTAGGATCAGGTTATAACAACCAAAAATTACCGAAAATATATCGCCAAAGACCCTCAGGTCTTTTGTCGTTGTGGAAAAGGTCGATATAGATGTCAAGCCCAAGAAAAGAAACCATTCACCATCTTACAGGGGGCTGCCAGGCATTTGCTGCAACTGAGTATAAGGAACGGCATGACTTGGTAGGAACGATCATTCAACAAGAGATAGCTTTCAAACTGGGACTTCTCCAAACAAACCATCTCCCATACTATCAGTACGTTTCAGAGAGTATGCTTGAGAAAGACAACTAGAAGCGATACTGGGACGGCACTCTGCTCACAGACCAAACAGTGGCACATACTGTACTAGATCTCGTATTATAATAAATTAACGAGACAAACAACACTCACTAATATGGCGATATCTAACAACAATAACCTACGTGCTAATTACACTGAAAAGATCGCCAAGTACAGAGATCTGGAAATTCAAACAAGGAGACAATGGAGAATGCAAAGTACCCAAACAATACATAATATTTTTTCTAGTAATGGAGTTATTTCGAAGAATAAAATATAAGAACTTGTTCTGAATGAATATCTCAATAAGACCATGCAGAAAGCAGAAAGCTTACTCTCGAAGACCAGATGTGTACGAAAATTTTTGGGTGATACTTCAGCATACCAAGTCACCTAGGGCTAGATAACATGGAAAAAGTCCCAATAGAGCTCAATCCTTTTGATACCGTAGATCTCTGGGATGAGTAAATTTTTCCCTCAAAGGAAGTGAGAACCGTATGGCTAAATCTGGATAACAAATATTATTGAATATTCCAATGTAAATTCAGTGCTAACTAAATTTTAAAGAGCATAAATTAAAAAGAATTTTGGCAAAAAGCTCAGATTATCAGGGCTCCAAAGTAGCGAAGCACAGTCAATACATACTAATAGACATTAAAAATATATTTTTTTACCATGTACATTGAGGAAAATAATAACAGTCTACATTTTTTGTGTCTGTCGTAAAAGAACAATTTTTGTATATTTCAAAATTATGTTCCGTAGTCGAATACCGTGTAGGATCCAATTTTAAAGTGCGTGCGGCTTAAATCCCTACATCTTCCATGCGAATGATGATGGACGAAAGGTCGAAACAGTTGCGACAACGCAAGAAAATTAACTTTTAGCCAGGCGGAAAATATAGCGGGTCGCTCCGCTTGTTCCCATATTGTATTCAGCGGCGTACATCGATAAAGTCAGCTAAGAATGATTTAGTCAATTTTTATAAAAGAAAATTACCTCATGGTTTTGCTTGATGATCATAACGTTTTTTTAACTTCGTGGCATATAGCATGTATTTTGTTATTGGTAGGGTTATATTAGGTTTGTCAGTCCTACTCCCGAGCTTTCCTTTAAATCCCCTTCGCAGGAGGGAGTGGTGGAAAACATTGATTTATCAAGAATCTGTACTCCGTAGGAAAAGTGTTTAAAACAAGAAATGTAGTTGAGATGAATTTGAAAAAAAATATTTTTTAGAACTTTTTGTGTAGAATGGACTATTCGCTCAGAAACAACGCTTGAGGCGACCGGCGATTTTGAATGTCAGTTACGGCGCGAAATCAATTTTAACCTTTAACTACACGCGCTGGGGTATTTTGTACGCCAGATATAAAAATTCTACTGCAAATATATTTAAAAATTTATTTTTTGACCTTGTTTATCTCTCTAACCTATCACTGGAATGTGGTTCACAATTTGGTTTTAGTTTCGTTATAATCGGCGTTCTGGGAAGATCGTAATTTACAGTTTATTATTTGGTTGTTTCCGGTGGTGGCCAATATACGCCACGATTATATTAATATAAGTCGTAATATGTATAAGTACATATTTCAATTGTTTTTTAGTCATTATGGCACAAAATATATTTTTGCTTTGTAAACAATACTTTTTCTCCTGTAAAAAATCACATTTCAAAAAATTTTTTATTAGTAATTTTATTTATCATGGAATCCAGTTATTCCATGATTCCAGTTATAAATCCCAATTGGCTTACTGAGAAGGAACTCCAAGTATTTACTGATGCCGAATAAGGTTTATAACAAACAACTAAGTGTATTAAAAAAAAAAATAAACAAATCCGCTGTTTTTAAGTGTATTTTTTGTGGCGTATAAAGTACGCCACGCGTGTAGTTATGTTATAACTTGATGCGCGGGTAGTTAAAGGTTAAATAAAATTTTAATAAACTCGACGGTATGGTTCAAGTGGAAATCGGTGGAATTGTGCATTTTATAACGATAAAATGTTAACATCGCATAAATTATTGTAAATTAGTCGACGGATATTAGTACAGTGAAAATCATAAGACGAGAACTGGACGAAAATGATTATAAAGAATACATTTTAAAGGTTTTTCTACTTAAATGACAAAAAAAGCAAGCTCATTAGCAGAAACCAATTCAAAACTATTTTGCACATCATACGTGAAACATTATTTGGTTGAAAAATCTCATTTTTGTTGGCACAAAAATATATTAATTTGTCTGGACTAAACTACAGTTCTGTTTATTTTGGATATGTTACTATCAACATTCACATAGTGTCGTCAAACTGAATTTTGTTATTTTGGGTGTAAATTTTTTCCACGGATCTCCGAGGGTACAATACAAAATTTGATATCTTTTGATCCAAATGTCTTATGGACAAAAATCAAAATGCGTTTTCAAGGTGAAGAGTGAAGCTTCCGTATGCAATTTTGCGTGTTGCCGCCAATGAAGTCAGTTTCTATAAAGCTGTTAAATAAATAAACGTTTTGTGATTTTTGTCATTTATTACCATTTTTATGGGATCAAAATAAAATTTCTTTGACTTCAGACCAGTTAATGGAAGTAAAAAAATCACTATCACTGACTTATCGCTAAGGATTTTCCAATTTAGAGCTTAATCTTCAAAATCTATTACATGAAATTTAGATTTTGAGTTTTGGCAAGAAATATGAGGCTTTCGGAATAAGCCTAAAAACGAAGAATTTAAACTTTCATACTACAAAAGATCTAAAACGTTTAAAACTTCTTCTTTTCGACTACACAAGTAACTTTCTCGGAACTACATCACTTCTGTTACAAATTCTACTCAATCTCGTTCTCGAAGAAACATTTTTCGTGACGTGACATTATTTGTAATGAGAAACTTCAGCGTTTTTTCCGTTGCGACAAAAATCAAAAATCGTGTAAAAAAGCTAGTAAAACAAATTTTGATGTTTGTCGATAAGATAGTCTGATCTAAAGATATCGAATTTTGACAGTCGCGTTGATATGTTATATTTAAAAAATTGATTTCGCGCGCCTAACTGACACTCAAAATCACCGGTCGCTTCAAAGTTATTTCTGAGCCACCGGTTCATTTTAAAGAAAAAGGATTAATACACATTTTTGTTCCAAATTATCTCAGCTACATTTCTTGTTTGAAACTTTTTTTCTACAGCGTACATATTTTTGACAAATCGATGTTCCCCCCCCCCCTAGGGCCCACCTTCAGTGCCGTTACTAATGAATAGTATATTATATGGTATTGTTTTGACGAAAGAAAACATTCCATAAAATCTGCTTACGATCGAAACTTACCAATAATGATTTTATTGCCAATTTTATAGTAGCAGCCCCTGGTTTGTTCCAATGCCCTTTCAACCTTCTACAGTGCTCAAGAAAGGAGTTAGTTCAATGCACTCAGAGAGCTAATATCAATCAAAATCAGCTAACGATCATAAAGAATAGGTATTGCTGTTGTAGATAAATTTGTGTATCTGGGCTCTTTAATAACTAACAAGGGAGACTGTATTGAAGAAATAATGAGCTGGTCAGCAATTGCAAAAACTCTGTGGAAAAAATAAAAAATATTTGGAAAAGCCATGAAATGAGACTGACAAGAAGTCTAGTTTTTCCAGTTTTCACTTAGGCATCGGAATGCCTAATCGGAATGCCTTATGGAGAAAGATAAAAAGATTATACGTGTAGTTGAGAGGTACGTACTGTTGGAGACGAATGCGGAGAATACCATGGGTGGCCTGAGTAACAAATGAATCCACACTAAACCAGCTAAACATAAAGAAAAGACTAAGAACACTAATAGAACAAATAATAGGCTATTTTGGATATGTGATTAGAAAGTGGTCTTGAAAAGCTTACCACCCAGGAAAGGTAGAAAGCAAACGAATTCGAGGTAGATCGCCCACACGATACTAATAGGTTCATGATATCACGACACCTGCATCAGGTTTGACTAAGAAGATCGATAGTAGACCAATAAGCAACAAAAATATTTTAGTGGCTTAAAAATATTCCAGAAATAATTCAAAACTTTAACTTTCTTTGTTATGAATCTATTTTTTTGTTCCATTTTTTTCGACAATTTCTAACTGTAACAAAAAATAACAAACCCCATTCAAAGTGCCCCAGAATTTGTATATAATAATGTATGTGATATATTAATTTGTATATTCCCTGATCTTTTAACAAAACATCAGGAAAATTTTCCTGAAATGTAATATAATTCTTATGGTTTTTTTTGCAGTTACTCGAGCTCGTCAGATTATCATATGGGGAGAAACCTGGTACCCTGTAAATGTACCTCTATCATATATTGGCCCTTAATACAGGAGGGTTCCTTAAGCGGGATCTGAAAAAAAATCTGTCCTCAGAAAAACTCGAAATCGTCAGATTAAGATAAGGTAAGTTACGTACATGCGAAACAGTGTATATTTTAAAAATCTGACGATTTGGAAAAGGAAATGGACGAGTCACAAAGTTTCCCAAAAAAGCGAATATTTCGCGAGATGAACGTCAGATCGAAAAACTAAAAAATACGTGTTCAATATTTTTTAAAAATCTATCGAATTATACTAAACACGACCCCCACAGAGAGAGGTAGGGGCTAAATTTAGAATTTTAAAGACGAATCCCGCGATATTTCGCGAAAAGAACGTCAGATCAAAAAACTGAAAAATACACGTATTCAATATTTTATAAAAATCTATCGAATGACATCAAACACGACCCCCACGGAGGTGGGGTGGGGATTAGATTAGATTAGATTAGATTAGATTAGATTAGATTAGATTAGATTAGATTTAATTATGTGACATCGTTAAAGCTATGGAGCCTCTCAGCACTTCATCCTATAAAGATCTTTTGTGCATACCTTAATCTAGTTAAACTCTAGGATGCTAATACTTCTGATGAAATTGATTAGCGTCCTATAGTCCGTCCGCTATAACTTTTCCCATACGGTACGATTCATTTTCAATCAAATTAAGTCAAAACAGAAAGTGAAACGTACGTTGATGTGTGTAGTATATAGTATACAGTATACAAAATGTATAGACACATGGACGTTCGTTTCAATTTATGTTTTGACTTAATTTGATTGAAAATGAATCGTACCGCATGGGAAAGTTATAGCGGACGGACTATAGGTGACTTGTTTCCTATGTCAGAAGACGTTAGGGTGACCTCTTCTAGAAATTTTAGTCGTTTGCAAAACAGTGCTACGCAATTGCACAGAATGTGTTCTGCCGTTTCTTTTTCGTTGTCACAGAAACAACAGTTCTCACTATCTGATTTGCCAATTTTTTTAAGATGATATCTCAGAGGGCAGTGACCAGTGAGACGGCCAGTGACCATTTTATATCTTTTTTACTCATTTCGAGAAGGCGGTTTTTTGCACTAGGCGACACCTTTATGAGCCGTTTTGCTTGCCTTTGTCCTGGTGTGTTAGAGCAGTACCTATAATTGTAGATGATTGAGTTCCCAGGTCCGGAGTTCCTCTCTGATGTGGCTTTTTGGTAGTTCACAGAAGGGTTCTAGACCTTGGAAGGAGGTATTGGCTTCTTCTTTTGCGAGGCTATCAGCTTCCTCATTTCCTGCAATTCCCTTGTGACCTGACACCCACATCAAAGTTACTTTGTTGTGTCCTGGGGGTGGGGGGTTACTTTAAAATATTAAATAGGAGCCCCCATTTTTTATGGCAGATTTGGATTCCTTACTTAAAAATAAGTAACTTTTTTTCGAGACATTTTTTCGAATTATGGATAGATGGCGCTTTAATAAATCGGAAAAAACCTTTGTTGGAAATGAAAAATTAAACTAAAAAATGGAAAGTACCCCACTTTATGGAAAACTTAACTTAACTTGTTTTGGTTTTAGGACCTACTCTTCACAACCCAATAGGCCACCATAACGCTCGAGTAACTGCAAATTTAGCATACTTTCCTCCCCTACTATATTTTAGTACACAAACAACAAATGGTTTAAACTACCTACAGCTTTGGAAAATTGTAATATGAGCAATTAAAATATATTGCTATTTAACTGCGCCTCTGATTTGGCTAACCAATTTCAAGGGGATTTTCTAAATCCTCGATCTGGTTTTATCAGTGTAACTGGGGTTAGAACTGCTGTATGTGCAGAACAGAAAAAGCGTTTTATTAACGTTGCAACTTTGTTTTAACTTACATATCAGTAAAAGTTGTCTTTATGTTGGCAACATGGATATAATCGATCCTTTTCTTCGCTAACACCATCCATAAAAATAGTTTAGTAATACTAACTTAATTTGATGTTTACATTAGATTTTATTTAGAAATTTCTCTAGAAATACTTACAAAGTATACAATAGTTTAAAAAACTTACAATAAAGTAAACACACATGGTATATTTCAGTGGTGTCATGGCAAAATTAGCAGTGCGGGAACGCAGTGCCGGAACGCACTGCTAATTTTTGTTTACAAAACCTAAATTTTCTATTATTATTTTTTCTTTTCTTAACCAGTGCGGGAACGGCGTTCCCACGCGTTCCCGCACCCTGACACCACTGGTATATTTACATAATTACAAAAATAAAAATACCTAAAAGGATTATAATTTGCATTATGACCTTTTCAATGTAATCAGACCATAATCGGTGAAAAGTTCAGCATTTACCTACTTTAAAAGGGGTAAACTTCTTTTAATTACTATTTAAATGTTGAAAAATTGAAAATTCATCATCACTAATGTCGTTACAACCCTTCGTGAGCCTTTGCCACATTTACATTAAAGTTGACATCTTACTACCTTTTTCTAGACGACCGTCCACAGTCCACAGAACTTATCCCATCTGGTCATTCCCAAAAAACGTTGTTTATATGGCGATTACATTGTTTATAAGGCGTATCACATGTCTTCCCATCTTAGTTTATTTGTGGCTTATATACAGGGTGTTTCATTGGGAAACGGAAATACTTAAATGGTGAATAGAGGTCAATGAGGCGGCCCTAGATAATATACTACATTTATTGCCTCACCGATATTTATAACCGAGTTGCAGGGTGTTTTATCGATTTTGCCCATTCCTTTCTGAACCCACAACTTTAGAACCAACCGGTATATTTTTTTTATATATGGTACACCTATGTCTCATTTAGAGCCCAAACCATCGAACTACGAATCACAAGAAAAATCCAGGTCCGGACTAAAAAATATATAAATTCATTGTGACCTTGAAACAACATCATATTATCATTGATTAATAATTACAAGGAAAAGTTATTTACCAGCAATGTTATTGCTGGAATCGAATCTTAGGATTGTATATATTAATAACATAGGTATGCAAAGTCCGCAGATAGTGTGCTACTTTTTTATAAACAAAATGGCGCCCGAAAAGCGCCCTTTTTTTCAATTTTTGCTCTATAACGCGAAAGATTTTAACTTAACACCAAAATCAGTCAAATAAAAATTCACCGTAATTAAATTCTGCATAGAGACGTGTTTTTTCCGATTTAATTCGACGAAAATTTTCCCCGCAAAATGCGGATTTTTCCAACAAAATCTTTAATTTTTAACTAAAGTTTTAGATAAGTAAGTGTTCATCAATAATTAAATAGTTTGGTAATTTAAAAGCTCTTTTGGTATAGATTATAATTTCAGAAGTCGATGGAAATTGAACGAACAGTTTAGCAACAATGAAATTGTTGATTAAAAATTTACGGTCGATATAATAACCACAAAAATTATGATACATAAGAATAGCTATGATTTTTGTATAAAAGAATACTGCAACTATCTAATGTACTTTACAGAATTAAAACTGGACTATTTAAGCGGCCTCAGGAATATTTTAAAATTATAAACAATTTTTTGGCTTTTAAACAAATATAATAGCTCAGGAAATATTAAATTAAATTAAATCATGACAACGGTATTGGAAAAAAGCGGCAAGACGCTTCTTTTAAAAGAAAAAATGTTTAATTGTGATAAGTGGTTCCTGAGATATAATCGGTTAAAGTTGACCGGCATTTACGGCAAAGATATTAACACTCGGATCATAATTTTCGAACCATCACCTTTTTATTTTAATCCTCTTTCTTCACACCAATTTTAATATCTTTAAAATAATCATAACATATGAATATAATAAAAACTATCGATATTACGAGCGAAAATTGCCAAAAATAGCAAAATTCCAATCAAAAATCAGGTTGGAGGAAATGTAATCTCAAAGTTCAAAATCGGTATACGTTAAAAAAATTCATTTTCTCGGCTTCCAATGGGGCAATTTTCTTCATTCTGTTTTTGTTCCCCAGTAACTCGAGTAGAGCCATCTAACTAACGCATTACTAAATGTCAAACTTGCTTTTGTTTTGTTATAACAAATTAATTTATTTATAAGATAAGAAAACTACATATGTTTTCCAGTTGTAAACTTTTTTTAGATAAACTTACTACAAGTGAAACTTTTAACGTTAGAAACACAAATATTCTCATTTGAAAGCTGTATAATTATTTAAACAGTCTTTATTTAAACAAATTAAAAATTTTGTTATAATAAATAAATTAATTTATTATAACAAAACAAAAGCAACTTTGACATTTAATAATGCGTTAGTTAGATGGCCCTACTCGAGATACTTAAGAACAAAAAAAGAATGAAGAACATTGCTCCATGGGAAGCCGAGAAAATGCATTTTTTTAACGTATACCGATTTTGAACTTTGAGATTACGTGTTCTTCAAACTAATTTTTGACTGCAATTTTGCTATTTTTGGCAATTTTCACTCGTAATATCGATAGTTTTTATTATAATACTATATGTTATGATTATTTAAAGATATGAAAATTGGTGTGAGGAAAGAGGATAAAAATAAAAAGGTGATGGTTCGAAAATTATGATCCTATTGTTTATATCTTTGCCGTAAATGTCGGTCATTTTTGACCGGTTGTATCTCAGGAACCACACATCACAATTAAACGTTTTTTCTTTTAAAAGAAATATCCTGCCGCTTTTAATTTAATATTTCCCGAGATATTCTATTTGTTTATAAGCGAAAAGATTGTTTATAATTTTAAAATATGCCTGAGGCCGCTTAAACAGTCCAATTTCAATTCTGTAAGGTACATTAGATAGGTACAATGTCTTTTTATGCAAAAATCATAGTTATTCCTATGTATCATAATTATTGTGGTTATTATAGCGATCGAAAATTTTTAATTAACAATTCAATTGTTACTAAACTGTCCTTTCAATTTCCATCGGCTTCTGGAATTATAATCTATACGAAAAGAGCTTTTATATTACCAAGCTATTTAATTATTGATGAACAATTACTTATCTAATACTTTATTTGAAAATTAAAGATTTTGTTGGAAAAACCCGCATTTTCTGGGAAAATTTTCGTCGAAGTAAATCGGGAAAAACAAGTCTCTATGCAGAATTTAATTTCGGTGAATTTCTATTAGGGTGTTTTTGGTGTAAAGTTAAAATTTTTGGAGTTATAAAGCCAAAATTGAAAAAAACATGATTTTCGGGCGCCATTTTGTTTATAAAAAAAGTAGCACACTATCTGCGGACTTTGCATAACTATATTATTAATATATTCAATCATAAGATTCAATTCCAGCAATAAAATTGCTGGTAAATAACTTTTCCAGAAATGGCCTATTCTCCGATTATCTGCCTAGACTATAATTGTAATTAAAGGAAATGCTTTACTGAAGATACAGACAAGCTTATTCAAAAAATCATGTACAGTATGGTGCAAATGAAAGGAATAAATTCGATATTTCGTAAACCGGCGACGCTAAGAAAAAATCCCGAAACGAATCGATTTTTATTGTTAAATTTTGATATTCTAGCATATATCACACAAGTGACGTCATCTATCTGCGCGTGATGACGTAACCGATAATTTTTTTAAATGAGGATAGGGCCGTGTGCTAGCTCATTTGAAAGGTTATTCAATTCTCTAATTATTTATACAGGGTGTCCAAAAACAATTTTTTAAATTAAAATAATTGACAAAAAAGAAGAATGTATGTAATTTATTTAATTCAAAATACTTTTTACTTTTATAATAAACAGAAAAGAAAATGTTTATTTGAAAAATAAACGTTGATTTTGCTTAAATTTAATGTTCAAGCTAGCTCCCGCTAGGCACCTGCTTTTTGGAATTTTGAACATTTAATTTAAGCGAAAAGCAATGTTTATTTTTACATATTTTTTCCCTATTTTCTGACAGTAGTAAATGTATTTTTAATTAAAAAAATTACATACATTCTTCTTTTTCTGTCAATTAATTTAATTTAAAAAAATTGTTTTTGGACACCCCATATAAATCATGATGTTAATGTTTATATTACTAAATAGAGAATTTAATAACCTTTCAAATGAGCTAGCACACGACCCCTATTCTTATTTAAAAAAAATATTGATTACGTCATCACGCCGTGATGGATGATGTCACTCGTGTAATATATATGCCAAAATATCATAATTTAAAAATAAAAATCGACCTTTCAGGATTTTTCCGAAAAGTCGCCGATTTACGAAATCACGAATTTATTCCTTTCATTTGCCCCATACTGTATATATGAAATTATAGTCCACGTTCATAGACGAAAAGTGCCACTCAGAGGTTAAGCATACATTTTGGAATTTACGAAAATTCCGAGCTGAAAATATCCTGCCTAAACGTCGGGTTTTCGAGGAAGGTTTGCTGAAGACGTTAAACCTCGTATAAACAGCTTCATGATCAGATAGTCCCGCATTAATAATTGTAGAGCGGATCAAGGGGTGAAAAATAAAAAGATTGCGCTGGACAGGTCACGTTATAAGAATGGATACCGACAGAACACCTAGTAGAACGCTTAGCGGAAATATGGTTGGACGTCGGCCAGTAGGAAGACCAAGGAAGGGGTGGATAGACGAAGTGAGAACCGATGCTAAAGAAATATTGAGGGTGGACAACTGGAAGAGAGTAGCCAGAGACAGATATACTTAAAGGCGGATGCTAGGGGAGGCCAGGGCCCGACTTGGGCTGTAGCGCCTTTGGAGACAGAGATCAAGGGATGAGAAATCTGAGACAATATAATCAATTATGGTAGATGTAGTTTTTGTAATCCTTGTAGGAGAATCAACGTGCATTGTTAGACCATATATTCAAATATGTTGACCAGTTGACCAAGGACATTTGTGTAGCACAAGCAGTAGCATAATTAATGTTGAAGTCCCCGCATAAAATTTTTCTGCTTTTATGGGGCAGATCGTATAACAAATTAAGCAGGTTCTGAAAAAATAGTTCCACGGAAGAGTCAGGTGATCTATAAATGCAAATAATATAGAGATTAAGATTCCTATTGTAAACTAAGGAAAACACAAAAAAGGCTTCACTTAACACATATTAAGTCATATTTTGTTAACACAGAAAAATCATTATTTGTAAAAAGAATTAGGGGCCTCCATGAGCTGAACTTGGACGATATACCTAGCAATAGCGGTATATTTTTCTACAAAAAAGGCTTGTTGATTTCAAGCCGCAACTATCGGGGGAAATCCTAATTCCTCTAGAAACAGAAATAATTTATCATTATTAGTTAACTCTTTTGTTTGGGTACTTGTGGTGCCATAAAAAGTATATTTTTTCTTAATACCTCTTTTTTCGTTGATATGGTAGAGAGACTTTTGGAAATATTGCTCATTTGATTCGATATTTCACTGATATTAGAAGAGAGCCTTTCTAATGCCAACTTAACTTTAGTACAATTTGTCTCTTTGATTTGAACCTTAATAGTCTCATCTGAACAGCCAAATAAAACAGCCAAGGTATATTGAAAATATCATGTTTCATCTGCCTTACAGATTTTAAAATCTTTTCAGGATTCAGCAGGTTATTTATTTTATGAATCTCGTCATTTTTTTGGTAAGATAGTCCAGTCTGTCGAAATTTTTTGTCAAATAAATCGTAAGTCTCAATGAAAACAGACAAACTATCAGTAAGTTTTTTAATAACTTTTGTTAAGGCTTCAAAGTTTTCTAGAGGTATTTGATTTTTTGATAATTTGGTTATTTTTTCATTTAAATACCTTACGCTAGGCGAGTCACATATTGTACATACAAAAAATCTTAGATGGGATTGGTCCAATAGGGCTTTTGTGGTGGTTTTATTTAGCCCAGTGCATTTTATTAGTGTTGCCCAAATGCAAGACCAAGACGAGACTTAGACAGTCTTGGTCTTGGTCTTGCGCCAATACACCTGGTCTTGGTCTTGATCTTGCACTCTCGGTCTTGGTCTTGGTCTTGGCCTTGCAGCAAGAGTCTTGCAAGTCTCGCAGTTACCATAAGCCTATTGCTATTTATTTATTAAGCGTTACTTTAGATCTTAGAACAACGTACATTACACATATGCTAAAAGTGTCGGTGGGGGATGGCATCTATTCGTAGTATTATAGTCGGTGTAAGAGAGAGAAAGTATTCGAAATCATGAAATAACAAATGTTATATTATTTGTTATTCCATTATTTCGAATACGTCCTCTCTTTACACCGACTGTAACACTACGCATAGACGCCATCCCCCACCGGCACCTTTAGAATCTATGCACTGTAACAGAGTAGGTACATTTTTATCTCAAATTAACATAGCCATAGTAATGAAAAATAAAATTAATAAATGTCTGAACTGACAATGGGTAAGGTGTGAACCCACGATCTAAGCGATCCGTGCCTATGCTCTAACTAACTGAGCTATCCATGGTCCACGGGAGTCACTTTGTTTCTTAATAAACATTTGCATTTAATAAGCTTACATGTGCTAAAACATGGTTAAATACAAAAGAAAACCAATTTAATGACATAAAATTGACTGTATTTCAAAGACCATTATCTGTATAGAAAGGGATTGATCGACCCCCAAGTGATATGAAATGGAATAAAAGGTTATACAATTTGCCATTTATTTAAATAAAAAATAAAATAAAATGCAAATTAAATTACAGAACAGAACGCGATTGCTTTGACGTTACTGTTACTTTATCTTTATATTAATTTTTTTGACCAAGAATTAAGAGGAAACAGTAGCGATCAACAGGTAGCGAAAACGCGTTCCAAGATTGCGGCTGTAATTTTGAATATTTTTTCGAGATATTTGGCACACGTATTCGTAATATAATAAAGAATGGAGGTACAGAGCCCAATTTAAAAAATATATTAATATGTGGAAATTACTCTGTAATTAAATACAATATTAAAAAAACGAGCCTGTACCGCCATTAAGAAGAACAAAAAAATACACTTTCTTCAAATAAACTTTTTTATCCGATGTCTAGATTTTGTGTCATTTTGGAACTACTAATGAAATAAAAAATTTTAGTAGTTCCAAAATGACACAAAATCTAGGCATCGGATTAGTTAGTCGAAAATAGCCGCGCATTTTCAGCAAACGGTTTGTTTAACTGATATCGCACACTCAGCACAAACAATGTTTAGTCTAATAACTTAGGCCGATAAAATTTGTAATATTATATTTCTTATCAGCTAAGCTGAGATGACATATATTTTTAAAATGTTGTGGCGGCTATTATCAAAATCTGGACAATAATTAATTTCAGAGCGAAGAAATTGTCTGCTGGGAAAGTATGTTCAAAATGTTTTATTTTTACATTGTACTTATGACCCCTGAGTACGTATCAAATGTGGCAAATTTTCTTTTAATCGATATTTTGATTCGCTATGTATGCTTATGGTATTGTTCGTATTGCGCATCCGTTCGTAAAGTCCAATTTACAAATTTTGGTTTTACATATTTTTTTGCGTCTCGTAGAGTCTCTATACATCTAAGCATATACCCGAAATATGACACTCGGTGTTAACTGCAAGACACTAGAGTCTCGCAGGGTTAGTCTTGTTCTTGCTCATATCTTGCAGGCTCAGTTTTGGTTTTGGTCTTGCTAAAATTATTGACGCCCTAGGCAATCTAGTAGCCGCCCTTCAAACATGTACCATTTTTACGAAAAAAAAAAAATTGAAGAAATTTGTATTTAAATAAAAATGCATTATAAATGGATTTAAACTACGATGTTTATATATCTATAACAGAAAAAATTGTCATTCCAGTTCGATCACATCACAGACTTCTTTTCAAAAAAAGACTTTTCAAAAAAAAATTTTTCTTGACCAAGTCGACAAATTGTTAACACGTTCTTGCGTCATATTTGATGGGAAATTATTTTTAATTCTTGACATTTTCGAAAATGACCTTTCAGCGGACACGTTGGCAACTGGGATGCACAAATAAATATGTGCAAAGCAATGTCAAAATTAGGGAAAATATCTTTCAATCCACTTAGTGCAGTCGCTGAAGGTTTTCACCTACGACTCCGTTGAACCTCCATCGATTTTGATGAAAATTGGTGAGTAGTTACAGGATCCCCCAAGGAATAAAGGTGACATGATGCTATCTTGCAATTTTACCGTGGTGGTGGATGCCATCTCTTCTCGGGGGTGAAAATTATTATTTTTTTAAATAATACCATAAATCGATAGAGACAAATTCTAAGCAAAGTTTGTTATATATGTATAAAGTTATTAATGTAAATCCATACTTTTTGAGATATTTAAGATCGAAGATTTTATTTTTTTTCGTAAAAAAGTGCATGTTTTAAAGCTATTTTCCACTTATAACTCAAAAACTATAAGCTTTTACAAAAAGTTATTATTACCGAAATTGGAGATAATAAAAAGCTGAATATACTCCTCACGTAAAGAACAAACTAATGTTAATTCAAAGTGAGTTATGGGTAATTAAATGTATATTTTTTTCGACGAGTACTCAAATCTAAGTATTCAAACTTAAATAACGGGAAAATGATGCATTTTATAAAATATACCTGTTAAGTACTTGTGAAAGTACTTCGAAGTGCCTATCAAATGAATTCAAGTGGAAGTTAATAGCATCACACTTAAGCAAGTTATGATGAAAATAAGAGAACCCTTTAGAACTTTTTAGGAAAAAGTGAAAAATAAAACATACGCCATTTCCACAAAAATTAAAATTTATTTCTTATATCCCTAGAATGATTTCATTATATTAGCATAAGTAATGACTGACAATTTTGACCTGTTTAGAATGCATATTTTGGAAAAAAAGACGTAATTTAAAAAAATCAGAATCTTTAAAATTATCGTAATTTTCACTTCCTTTGGATAATAAATCCACAAATACTCGATATACGTAAAAAGTGATGTATATGTATAACCAAATTTTAGTTTTTCCTGTATCAAATATTTCACCTTTTTAATATTTCTGTAGGGTAAAAAATAACCGAGATACAAACGTTTAAAGCTTAAATGTTGCTGCGGGAACCATGTAACCGGGGCCATTTAACCTTTTATTTTAAAAAAAAGTAATGCATTTAAAGATTAGATTCAACGTAGTTTAGTAGCCATTAAAATTAACTTTCAAATAGTTTTAGACAAACCTGATATCGTAAAAATTAACGGAGTTATTTAAGAAAAAAAACAATAACTTTTTGGAATTTTGAAAAATATTTGGTGCATAAATTTTAATGCTATCAACTTGTTCGGGAGCTCATTTGATAGATATTTGCAAGTACTTTGACAAATGTTTAATAAGGTTATGTTATAAAATACATAATTTTCTCGTTATTTAAGCTTGAATACTTAGATTTGAATACTCGTCGAAAAAAATGTAAATTCAATTACCTATAACTCACTTTTAGTTAACATTAAAAGATTTTTTCAGTCAGGAGTTTATTTCATTTTTATTACCTTTAATTTTGGTAATAATAACTTTTTTTAAAATCTTATAGTTTTTGAGTTATTTATGAAAAAGCGGTTAAAAACATGCATTTTTCTTACGAAAAATTAAAATCTTTGATATTTAATAACTCAAAAAGTTTTGATTTATTTTAATAACTTTATGTAACAAATTTTGCTTAGAATTTGTCCCTCTATCGAATTCTGTGGATATTTTTAATAAAATAATTTTCACCCCTCAGAAGGGATGGCATCCACCCCGCGCAATTTGACACCATGTCACCTTTGTTCCTTGAGATATTCTCTAACCACTCACCAATTTTCATGCAAATCGATGGAGGTACAACGAAATCGGAGGTAATAGCTCATATCCACCTTCAGTGACTGCACTAACTCTTCTTTAAATATTAAGATATATCAATTGGTGCTTTTATTGTGGTATTCAAATGACTCTTTACGTGAATGCCATTCATTTATGAATGATGTATCTTGCTCGTCTTTATTTTGTATCAGATTTTCAGCTCCTTTAATAATTTCTTCATTGCTTAATTTTGGCAAATCTTTTAATAACACGAAAACGTTGATAAATAAGTCGATAAGATTCCAAACGTCTATTCAGGTCTCTTATCAGTGTCGATTATATTATAGAATGTGTGGATTTTCATCTCATCACTAGTTGAAAAGTTTAGTTCATCATCGGCCCCCTCGTCAAATTGAATTTTTCTTTTTTTCTTCTTATTTCTTTATATGTTTTATTTGGACAAAATTTTTTGGCTTCCTTGCGGTAAAGTAATTTGAAAGAGCTTCTTCATACTCTTTAATGACAGAACCCAGATCCATAATTTTTATATACAAATATTTTTTGTACAGTGTTTTTGCCGCCCTCAAATAATGTGCCGCCCTAGGCATCTGCCTATATTGCCTAATGAATAAAGCAGCCCTGCCACGAATACAGGCGCAGCCAAAAACTGGTCCCAAGAGAATTGTTTATTTCTCCGGGAGTTAAATTTCGAATTGTTTTTTAAATAAATATATCAACCATGTAGGTATCAAATATTTTTCCTTCATGAACTTATGTGGAGGTATTCGGAAAGTTATATATAATTTTTGTAATTTTCTACTAAATACTTCGGTAAAAACTTTTTAATTAAAAGGAATAGAAAAAGCGACGAAAACTTCCAAAATTAAAACATCGATAGTGATTCCATTAACATCAATTCTTATCAAAGGAAGTAATCTCCGGAATAAACTGATTAAAAAAGTTGTCTTCGATGCGAAGCCGTCTTGTTAATGCGATTGAATTAAAGATTGAGTTTTAAATAGGCTTTTAATCAATGTCGCTACTTCATTACGATTTTAGATAGCTGATAACACCCAAACTCTTTTATCCACTGTTTCCTTTACGGACTTTTTCAAACAGTTACTAACTAGGATTACTGAGGGTTTGTTGGAGAATTATTTTCGGAGTTTTTTATTTAGGAACTGTAACTGCCAGGAAAGGAATTCTTTCATATCTTTATTAGATGACACTAATAAAATGGTTAGACAATTCAAGTAAGTTTTGTCTTTAATTGCTGAGGTATTGTTTTGATTAATAAACATGTTTATATGATGTAGATAAAACTATTGATGTTTTTTATCCATCCTATCAGAGATCACTCACTCAGTGGCGTAACAAACTCCGTCGGGACCCCCCTTCAGAATTGGAAATGGGGCCCCCTTTAAATGGCCCCCAATTACGAAATGCGACTTGTGTAACAAAAACTTATATGTGTTATAGCCCCGTAAATGAACGTAAAATACGGCGATACCGTGTAATTTTCGGCGTCACCGCCGAAGTGGTCAAGTTAATACTTTTCGAGTTATTTGCGGGTGAAAATATTCTTTGTTAAAAAGAAAACACGTTTTCAGGCGGTTTTTCGCAAATAACCCAAAAGGTAAGTACTTTGATAAAAAAAAATATATCGTGAAAATCTCCCCCTATTTAACACCCCAAATGAAACTAATCATTACGTCATTACCACTTTGCAAATTACTTAACTTTTTTTATATGACTTATATGACCTATGACTATGATTTATAAGTTTCACTGGTTGAAAGTGCTTATTTTTGAAAGGGTTCTAGTTGAAAGTGCTTGAACGAGTTACTAATCACGAGCAAATTTTAAACAGTCATATCTTAACCAATTTTTGTTTTAGAGAAAAACAAGATAAAACCAAATATTTATAAAAGCAAAACCTACATTTCTTTACTCCTTGAGATATTTCGTTAATTTCGTATTACTAATACTTTTTAAGTTATTATGAAAAAGGGCATTTTTCCAACAGGAAAAAACTTTTTTTACTATGGAACCAAAATTTTTCAAAAATAAGAACTTTGAACCGGCCAAACTTACAGATCATATAAGCAATACATAGATAAGTATACAAAGTACAAAGTAAGCTAAATATTAATTTTATTTGAGGTGCTAAATAGGCGGAGATTCTCACGATTTTTTTTACCAAAAAATGGACCAACTTTATTTTGAGCGTACTCACTTAGTTTCAATGCTAGAAACGTTTACAAAAAATAAATATAAAGATGAGTTTTAATGAGTTTTCTTCGAAAAGTGCTTCATTTTTCGGTTATTTCACGTTGAAATATTCGATTTGAAATTGGACGAATAAGAACAATTTTTCATGAGCTATAACTTTGGGTTTACTGTGTCGATAGACTTCATGAATACACCATTTTTCTTTTTTGTTTTTTTTACAAGCTACTTTTGTCAAAAATATTTGTTCGATAATTTTTTGATGATATTTTTAATTCGATAAGATACTTATTTTTGGAGATATTTGCGAAAAACCAGCTAAAAACGTAGTTTTTTTGTTGAAAAATAAATAATTTTACTCGCAAATAACTCAAAAAGTATTGACTTAGATAAAGAAACTATGTAGAACAAAAGTTGCTTATAATTAGTAAATTTATCCATTTCCGGACTTATTTTAAACGTATGTTTTCCACCGAGTAAGTAGAACTTAAATCCAAATTGTCAAGCAAATCTATCGTGACGCTGATAATTATACTCCAAAAGTGCCATTTACTGGGCTATTAGTGTAATCATACACAAAACAACTTATGTTTTTCGTCTTTATCGGCATAGAATAAAATAGAACAAAAGTTAATAAATGTACATTATTAAGTACATAATGTTACTCTACGAGATTAACAACTTTCTTCGTGCGCTACTATCAGCAAATATATCTACAGTTTTCTTAATCCTTACTTAAAAAACTTCATTTTCAATACTATACTGCTTAAAAAAACGTTGAGTATGTATGCGTAAAATAATATAACAATAACATTTTTTACATATGTTAGACAAGATGGGGCCCCTGACATCTTGGGGCCCCTGACATCTTGGGGCCCCCCGCAAGTTTCTTGCTGCGGGGGCCTCTGTTACGCCCCTGCACTCACTAGATCTTGCCGATTTTCCCTATTTTCTGTGTAAAAAATTTGTATCGAAAGATTGAAGTAATGTCACGAAAACCAAGTATATGGCTTTCAAAAAGGCTACAATACAACTCATATTATAAGTTCTCTTCCAATCAATAAGAAAACATACCATCGTATCATGGAAATGTGTAAAACCTATCGGTGATACAGTGTACTGTTAAGGGGTTACATAGGTCTTGCGGGTAAAAAAAGTGACTTTTAAAAAAAATTATATCTCAAAAACTAAAAATTATTTTTTTTTTCATAATTGGAACATGTAAAAGTATGGTACTTAAGATACTCTCAAAAAATTTTCAGCCAAAAATATTCATTTTTGTAGAGTTGACTGCAATTTTTCAACAACAGCCCTTTTTTGCGGTGGGCAGCATAACTAAGTCCAGTCTCATCTGAAATCAAAAAATCAAAAAGTTTCTTGTAGTTTATATCTATGGCTAGTGAATGATCGAAGGATTTTTTATTAGGTGAAGTTGTTATTGTTTTATAAAAAAAAACTACTTTAAAAATGGTCATTTTTGAAAAAATGAGAAAAGTTGGGGTCGAAAATGTGTTTAGACTTATGTAAAATCTTCAAATTTCATTTTTCTTAATTCCTTCGTAAATTCACTAGCCAGAGGTGTAGACTACAAGAAACTTTTTGATTTTTTGATTTCAGATGAGACTGAACTTAAGTTATGCTGCCCACCGCATAAAAAGGGCTGTTGTCGAAAAATTGCAGTCAACTCTGCAAAAATGAATATTTTGGCTGAAAATTGTTTTGAGAGTCCCTTAAGTACTATACTTTTACATGTTCCAATTATAAATAAAAATAATTTTGGTCTTCCAATGGGTAAAATTAATTCTTGGTCTTCCATTTCTTCTCTTCCCGTATCTCTTGTTTCCATGACTCTTCTTACTAATCTGCTCTATTTCCTCCTAATAATGTGTCCAGCAGTTGCGGATCCAGCATCGTCAAGAGGGGAGGGGGCGATTGGCTAAATGAAAAATAAATGAATAAGTGAATGTTTTTATAATCTTTATGTATAACTTGGTTTGAGAGGGCTACCGATCGCCCCCATCGCCCTCCCCTGGGTCCGCCACTGGTGTCCAGACCAGTTTTTCTTCTTTTAATTTTAGATCCTATTGGTTCCTGCTTCAATTCATTTCTTATGTAATCATTTCTATATAATCCATTTTGATGTTATTGACTCATGTCTCGCTTGCATACAACAGTGTTGGTATTATTACTACATTATACACCTAGAGCTTAACTTATCTTTCTACTTCTTGTTTTCCAAACATCGTGTTGTTCAGCGCATAATCAATTTTGTTTGCTTTCTTCACTCTGTTTAATATCTCCTGCTCGATTGTTTCGTCTCCTGATTTCACGACTCCTAAAAAATATTCAAATGTTGATATTTTCTCAATTTGGTTTTTCTTACAGTAAAGTGGAATGTAGTTTTCTTCATGTTTATTTCCATTCTTTGATTCTCTAATTTTCTCACCCATACATTTATCAACGCTTGAATCTTTCCTCTAGTGTCTGCAATTAATACAATGCCATCTGCATATAGATGGCGTCAAGTCTTACTGCTAGTAGGTTTAGATGTCCCATCGTGGTTTGCAGAAGGTTTGTAGCCCTTTTATTATTTTTTAGAATTTCATTCATAACTAGGATGAACAGCCCTGGGCTAAGGCTGTTAGGCTGTTACCTTGTTTTATTCCCTTTTTAATATTGAATGTTTTGATCTTCTACCGTAGATTTATACCATGCTAGTGACTTTGTCATAAGTGTTTTTAATTACGTTTATTCTTTTCCTAGGGAAGTCTCGATTTTCTAGAATTTTCCATTCTCTCCTTCTATATATTTTATCAAAAATGCTGCTTTTAAATCTAATAATGTAAGATATAGGTTTCTCCTTTTTCGTTCATTATTTCTATTATGTTTTTCAATCGAAGTTTTTCAATTTTATCGATTGTCCTCCTCAATGAATGCAGTTTGTACCTCGTCCAATTTTTCCTCAAATGGTACGCTTATTGTTTCTATTATTCTTGAATATAATTTGATTAAAAGTTATGGATGAAAAACAAATGGTCCTATAATTTTCGCTGTCTCTTTCTTATCCTTTTTTGTGGAATATTTACCATTACATTCTATTCCTAGTCATTTGGTATGATCTGGTAAATATTTTGTAGAAAACTAAAGCAATTGTGAAAAAATTAATATTCAGCGGTTGATGAATGTATAAGCAACCCTCATAAACACATACCTCTTACTAATGGTGTCAAGGCGGAACTGATGGCTTATCTTCCACCGGAACATGGCGGAGCTCCGCCCCGGAAATTTCTTGCGTGTTTAATTCTTAAACGCAAAATAACGCATGTTGAAGTTGTTAGACAAGTTTCCCAAAACGAATGTTGTGTGTTTGTATCCAAATCAGTCAACGAGAAACTAGACAACTTAATCAATGAAATATTTCGTGTACCAATGTATTGCTGATTGCGTGGTGATAAGTAATACGTAATTATTGTAATACCCAAAAGCTATTTGACGATAAACGAAAACACTTGGTAAAGTTGGATAACAAAATGAAATAATTTTTGAATAAATTAAAATAATAAAACAAAATAATTCGTTCATAGCAATATTACTGTCTATTAAATTGTTAATTTTTTTGCAGAGCATTTCTGCGCTGCTTTTTTACTATATACCTAGATAAATAGCTCATTTCAGACAGGGAGGGGGTTTTCTGTGGTTTCCTGACTCTTGTTCTTTTTCAGGTGCCATATTTATCAGAATTATCCGAAGTTGGCGATCGTCATTGCGAATGCTTCTCGATTTTCTGTAATATGGAATAATTGTCCTGCATTTGATATCTGCGTATATATGCATATGAGTACATTCACAAATGTTTTTTAACAAGAAAACGTGTTTTTTCCTACACCTCTACGGCCCTCTATTTTGCCTTTAAGGATCAGTTGTAATATTTTATATCGATTACCCCTCACTACATTTTCCATTGATTAGCAGTATTTATAGTCTGTTCGCTAAACTCAGACGCAACTGGCTACATATTTTAGTCGACAATTTTTTTGTTTTTGGCCAATTTTGCAAAAATTGGCGAAATTACTAACTATTTAGTGATTATTAACTATTTAGTAATTATTTTTTGCCAATTTTACTAAAATTGGCAAAATTACCGACTAAAATAACTAGAAAGTTGCGTCTGAGTTTAGCGAACAGACTATAGCACTTCTCTGTCTTTGTTGACCCTCCTTAGTACTTCTTCATTAGTTTTTCTTGCTGTCCAAGGTATCTTCAACATCCGTCTATGAATCCACATTTAAAATGCTACATTCTGTTCATGATCGATAATTCAGTGTCCACACTTCTGCACCATACAAAAGTACAGACCAAACATAGCACTTAACCATTCTTTGTCTTAGTTCTAAACTGAGATGATTATTGCAAAGAAATGACTTTATTTTGATAAAAGTAGTTTTAGTCATAGTCATAAACTATTCTACGTTTTATTTCTATGTCTGGATCTAGTTGGTCTTTCTCAACTTGGAGTTCATTCGATTGAACCTCTGTATTTGGATGTGGGTCACGAATAAAAACTAAAAATTTGGTTTTGTTTGAGTTTATTTTAATGCCCGTTTCTACCTCGCGAATACGATCAAGCAGAATTTGGAGACCTTCAATATTTTATGACAGAATTGCTGTATCGTCCTCGCATCTAATCACATTAAGGCTTAATGTGATTACTGCTTAACGATTAAGCAGTTCCCCGTTGATTTTTATTCCAAATAACTGTCGCTAAATTGCCTTTATAAATAACTGGTCCGACTAAACATTGAACAATGTTGGTGACAAAATGCAACCTTGTCTGACTCCTCGTTGTATGGAGATTTCGTCGGTGTAGTTATCTCCATTTTTTACGATAGCAATTTGATTCCAGTACAAGTTTCTAATGACACGAATACCTTTGTCATCTATTCCTATATTTATGCTTTTTCGAAGTCCACGAAGCATGCAAATACATCTTTCCTTTGGTCACGGGATTTTTGTAATAGGATTTGTAGCGTAAAAAGTGCCTCTCGGCTTCTGATAGCAGTTCTAAAACCAAATTGGGTAACTTTGAGATGTTACTCGCATTTGCGTCTAATTCTGTTGTAAAGTATTCTTAGGAAAATCTTAAGAGTGTGGCTCATTAGGCTAATTAATCGATATTCTGAGCATTTTCTCGCATTGGTTTTTTAGGTATTGCGACAAAAATAGACTTAAGTCAGTCTGTAAAAATCACTGGGAATTATACCTGTTAATAGGAAGGTTACAGCCACAGCTGCCTTAAATACGGACATTAGAACTAAAATGCATAAGTAAATTCATTTAATAATTCATTCAAATCATTCAATTAAGTCACTGATATACTACAACACACTTCTGAAAAGAATTGTTACCAATAATTTTCTTCTCTGAACAACCTCAGAAGAGGCCCTCCTCTGCAGGATACAACAAACCACTATCTCAGGAAACCCATTATAAACGCCCGGCCCGGCACAGCACAATCCAAATTCATTTGTGTAGATTTAAATGCAACGTAACCCATTATGAGCGGTCAGCTCGGTTCGGCACAGTCCAGCACACAAACGGAACGGCCGAAATCCTCCTAGGAGAATAAAATCCGTTGAAGTCGAACGGCCAGTGCGTCATAATTGTTGGTAGTAACGTATAAGCATACATAAATGTTGATTTTTTAATTGAAAGCGCGTTATATAAAGCTATATTCTCTTCTTTTTTTTTATATTTCGTGAACCCAAAACCGATGTTTCCGTCGTAATTTTGCATTTTCGTCTGCTTCAATCTCAGCACAAATTTCACTTACTATTATAACCTCCTCTTCCGACGAAGTCTCCATGGCAAATGATCATTTTTCCGATGGCGTGCCGTGCCGGCCGTTACAAATGGGTTATTGGAAGTGCCGGCCTGTCCTGTGCCGTGCCGGCCTGTCCTGTGCCGTGCCGGGCTGTGCCGAGCCGGGCGTCCATAATGAGTTTCCTGCTTAAGCACCACCATATACAAAATAAAACCAGTGCCGTCATCGAAAAAAACACAACACGTCCCAATTGGGCAAAGATGCAAAGTCACCTAAATATGACTCCCAGGACATCCAGACAAGAAAACACACAACTGCCACAACATATTTTGTTGATATTTCTTAAATTCTTCTTCTAACTTTGGTGACTGTTCAGATGGTAGAGTATGACAGGTATAATAATAGTGATTCAAGATGTCCTACACAACGGTTTATTATATTGTGCGTGTCTTCTAACAGAATCGATAATATGCGTCTTTGCACTAAATTCTCTTTGGCTTATAATTTATTCTTATAAAGTTTAATTTTCTATAAAATCTCCTATATTCCATTTTTATATGTAGATCTTTGATATATTCTAGACTCTAGACTTTTTTTATGCTTTTTTTTACTTTTGTATTCTCTTTTGTTCCTTTTGTTTCACTTGGTAATCTTCCACCAATGTTTATTTTTGCTGGCCTGCATTTTTGTGTATTCGTCTTGTAGAGAATCATGCAATAAAAGTAATAGCTATGGATATAAAATATCTTACAAATATTGCTGGGAAGACAAAAAAGAATAGATACAGAAATAAGGAGACTAGACAACGGATAAATGAAGAACCTTTACTGTAACAATTGAGTGCAAACGATTGAGCTGAAATTAGCTATCTAATAGCTAAAGCGATACTTAACGATAAACCAACAAAGAAAATAAATTATATAGAAAAGGAACATATAATACAAAATATGGATAGCAAGGATAAACAAAATTGGACAAAAAAAGGAAGGACGATCAAAGATTCAAAGAAATAAAGCAAAATATTACTATAAATGATCATAGCATTGAAGTAATAAAAATTTAAATATCTAGGAGCAACAGTCACCAATGATAACAACGTGAAACGAGAAGCTAAAACGCGAATAATGGCAGGAAAGAGATCGTTCTTTGCAATGCAACATCTCATGGAGTTAAAACGTCTCTCACGAGGTGTAAAAATCTAGATACATAAGACCATAGTACAACCAGCAGTCGCGTATGGAAGCTAAACATGGACCCTTTCAAAAAGAGGAGTAAATAAATTGCTGGTGTGGGAACCTAAAATTCTTGGAGTGATAGATGGCCAGGACATGTGAGCCGCAGTAGCGACAAAGCCTTATAAACAATGTATTTTGGGAAATGCCAGATGAAAGAATTCCTGTAGGACGGCTTAGAAAAAGGTTTAAAAATGCAGTCAGGGAGGATCTGAAGAAAATGGGAATGGGACAATGCGAAATAGTAGTATAGGATCAACAAACATGGAAAGCAATAGTAAACGCAGCAAAAACTTACCAAAAGTTGCAGCGCCATTGATGATGATGATGATGATGATCACAGAAATAAAAGCAATGAGTGTAAAATAGACAAATTGGAAGTAACATATAAGCAAAAATATTAAAATATTGAAGAAAAGGATCTTCTGTGTAAGAGGTATATTTTTTTAAAACCCCAATAAAGGGCCATATTAAAAACAGAACGTTTTTGTTCTAAAGAGAGCATCATCAGTGTTCTAAGCCTACAATAAGTATAACCATAATTAGTGCAGGCAAGAGCAAAAAATTTTAATTCAGTCGAAAATTCCGACTAAAAACCTTACATTGGCGTGTTATATATTAAACCCTGGCGATGGGTGAAATTTAAGAAAGATATACCTCAAATCATCATATAACTATACGATAAGCATGTGGGTGGTTGAGTTGATTTCTGTGTCTTCACAAAGAGAAAGGTGAAAGCCAACTGATTACAGGTGACAGGTGTGACAGCGTTTCTGACTAATGACAGTACAAGACAGACAGTGTTACATGAAGTTTTGTGAACTGATATGTAGTTAGGTACACTAGCCACTAGTCATAAAAATGATTATTTGTGATAAAATTCAATAATAACAACAAACGTCATGTGCTGGGATTACAAGTATTCCCTATTAAGCTAACAAGAATAATATGCGGAATGAAAATAACGTTATTTAAAACCAATTGTCAACGGGGTTCAAATAAGTGTATTACTAGGTGTATTTTAAATAACGTTATTTTCACTCCGTATATTATTATTCTTGTTAGCTTAATAGGGAATACTTGTAATCCCAGCACATGATGTTTGTTGTTATTATTGAATTTTATCACAAATAATAATTTTTATGACTATTGGCTAGTATACCTAACTACATATCAGTTCACAAAACTTCATATAACACTGTCTGTCTTGTACTGTTATTAGTCAGAAACGCTGTGACACCTGTCACCTGTAATCAGTTGGCCTTCACCTTTCTCTTTGTGAAGATAGAGAAATCAACTCAACCACCCACATGCTCGTGGTATGGTCATATGATGCTTTGAGGTATATCTTTCTTAAATTTCACCCATCGCCAGGGTTTAATATATAACACGCCAATGTAAGGCTTTTAGTCAGCATTTTAAGGGTTTTAACCCATGTATTTTTGGTGGCTTAGCATGTAGAGCTTGTGAGCATAACCTAATTTTTTATCTTGGTCAAACTTTAAAATTTTTTACTCTTGCCTTCACTAATTATGATTTTACTTATTTTAGGCTTAAAACACTGATGATGCTCTCTTTAGAGCGAAAACGTTCTGTTTTTTAATGTGGCCCTTTATTGGGGTTTTAAATAAATATACCTCTTACACAGAAGATCTTTTTCTTCAATTTTTGTAATTAATGGTATACAGCCAGCTAGCTAATTTTTCCTTATGGATTTCAAAAATATTGAAATAAACAGTCCCACTCTGAAAAGCATAATCATTCACGAAAAGTAGAGAACGTTATGATTAAAAAAGTCAAAAACATAAGTTTTTGTTCAGTTTTTAGTTTAGTACGTAAGAAAACATGTATAAAATTATGTATGTTCAATATTTATAAATTGTTCACTATCAATTAAAATAATATCGTGGACATCAACCTAAGTTTAGTTGAGATAAACATTGCTTTATTAGGTATTTCCGTCTGACTTAAATATTCCTGCAATTACGGTAAAACTTGAACTTATTGGGACATATCGATAAACAGAAAGCAGTTACTTATATACGGGTGGTCTCGTCACACGTCTCCAACATGTCACATTGACATGGTTCTTCAAACCTTACTTGGCAGATTTCAATATTTATTAGATATGTGTTCTCATTTATTTCTGCGGGACCACGCGGTTAAAGCAGCTTATCGACGATCGCTCGGCAAAAAGCGAATAGCAAGAAGCACGTGAAAATTCTCAAAGGACACCGACCACAGTAGTTTGTTATCACGTGAGCCTACTAATAACCAGTGCTGAAAATTCGATGAATTAAGGGCCGGACTCAGCAACTAGTAAAATGTGATGAAGAGATCTTCTGGGCATTATAGAACATTCAATTATATGAGAAAAATTATATAACAATTTTTTGTTTTACAATTTTTTTTCAAATTCTTTAATTTAACTTCTTTCTCTGCTTACGCTTTTCAATCTATTTTAAGAACAACTTCATTTGTTGCATTGATAATATTATTATTATAAATATTTAGCAATACGGCTCAACACTTCCTCTAAGGCAAAACTTATTTATCACAGATACCGACCGTTTTAAAAGGATTCATCTCTGGTGTTACTCTTTTGTGTTATCTGAGACCTGGTGACTTTATGTGAGACCTAGGTGACTTGGTATGCTGGATATCACCCAGAAATTTCCGTACATATCTGGACGTCGACAGTAGTACAGCTTTCTGCATGGTTTTAGAGAGATGCTCATTCACACCCATTTTTTTATGTTTTCTAGGAGGTTGTCAGACATGACTTCTATAGTACGGAGATTAATAAGTATTGGCTGGGAACCTCCAGTTCTCCATTTTCTCCGTATTTGAATTGACAGATCTCTATACTAGGGAACCTTTTCGTTATAATTACTACGCACATTATTGTTGTTAGTTATCGTCACATCAATTATTAGTGTTGTTTTTCTAGTTATCTTATTAACTATAAGATCTGGTCCATTATATGTATACATACCACTGTTTAGTCTGTGAGTACAGTGCGCTCCCAGTGTAGCTTGTAGTTGTTATTCTCAAGCATACTCTCAGGAACGTATTGGCAATGTGAGAAATAGTTAGCTCGGAGTCTACCCCAGTTTAATAAGCTCTCTCTTGATGAAGTATCTTTCCTACTACGTCATCCCGTTTCTTATATTCAGTGGCACCAAATGTCTGTAAGTAAGGTGTTGGATGGTTTCTTGGACTTGAGATCCATAGTTATTTGTCGTTTTAGACCTGAGAGTCTTTGATAATATATTTCAGGTAAATTTTTCAGGGAACAACGTTCCTGATATCAACCAATAGGTAGACGATGTATATTACATAGTCTGGCTGATATCATTGGGATGTCGCCCATGTATAGGATTATCCATTCAGGAGCGCATCTTTTCGTCCTTAGAAAGGTGATTTACTCAGATTTCTGGTTCCCTCAGTTTGATCGGTGTTGTGTCATCTACTGCCCAAATCGTGCGATGGAAAGTAGATAACTCAGCCTGCGTCTGAAAATAAGTTCTTAAACTAGCAATCCCTTTTTCTAATTTCTCACATAAATCCATAACTCTTCTTTTTCGTAAATATCGCGGTAATATCGTTCTTTCCACTGCACTACGAGGATGGTATTTTTGTGCCTTTGTGAGGTGTGTTTGTATTTTTAGCTAAAGATCTTGTATGTCCGTTTCAGTTTACTTAATAATTTCAAATGAATAACTGAGCTGAACATTGATTTACTGCGAGACATAATTACCATATTCACCTAGAGCTTTGATATTCTGGCCATTAGAGAAAGTTTCTACAGTTTTTACCATCTGATCTAGGTGGGTGGTCTCGCGTGGAAGGTACTGGTTTCAAATCATCCATATACAACAGATGATTAAGCTTCGCCACTAGAGTTATTTCTAAAACCTCTCAGTCGAGTTTAGTAGCTAGAATCTAGGATAGAGAGTTCATCGCTAGACAGAACCACAGCGGATTTAACGAGTCTCTTTGGAATAGGCCTCGGTTTGTTGCGATATTTTCCGTTTCGATTTTACTTTCACCAGGTATTTGACCAATCTCACCAATTTCACTAATCTGTTATTAATATGGTATAAATAGGTCACTGTCCTTTTTTATAGCTCTGTCATTTTTATAGCTTTTTCCTTTTTTATGGTGTTGAATCATGGACCTTGAACGAGTATATGTGCCGAAAATTGGAAGGATTTGAGAAGTGGCTATATCGTAGAATTCTTAAAATCCCATGGACTGATCGGGTCACAAATGAGGAGGTTCTTAGAAGAATGGGGAAGAAGCGAGAAGCACTAACCACCATCAAATCTCGAAAGTTGGAATACTTTTGACACATTATGCGAAATGAATCCAGATGTGCCCTCCTACAAGCCATCCTGCAAGGAAAAATATTTGGAAAGCGAGGTCCAGGAAGAAGAAGAACATCCTGGTTAAAGAACCTCAGAACCTGGTTCAACACAACATCTGAGCTTTTCCGCGTTGCTGCAGATAAAGTGAAGATTGCCATGATAATCGCCAATATTCGTCCCGGATAGGCACATCAAGCAGAAGAAATAGGTCACTACACACCGAGAGAAAAAAATTCTTGACATAAAGAAACTTTATTTATATTTAAGAAAGATCGACTTGGCATATTGCCTAAGAAATATATCTTTGTAATTTGTATGTAATATATAATTTTCTAAAATATTTCAAATACATTTTACTGTAGCCAAAGAAATATAGCTTAAACATGATTGAACTATCACTTTCGGGCAAACTTCGCACCCATTTATCAGAAAGAAATTACACTTGATGTTAATTAGTTTTATTAGTCATAAAAATATATTTTCTTGATATTACAAAAATTTCTTTCCTTAATAATATTTCTTAGTAAGGAATATTATTATCTTACTATTAATAATTAATGTATTTAATGTTAAGAAATATATTTCGCAGATATAAACGTATATTCAGAGTTAAGTTAATATTTCTTGAAAATAAAGTGATATTACATATGGCGAAATATATCATTGTGTTAAGGTAAAATCATTAATCATTAATAAAAACAAGATATAAAACGTTATTATTACATACAAATATTATGTCCACTCTTATACCACTGGCTTCTACACAACAATAAAAGGATGGAGAGGCAAATCCAACTTCCTCAAATTTTCCTTCTTTTGTTAGTAGCACTTTGTATATCAGAAATTCACTAAAACAAAATCGTTATGTAGAAAGAGTAAACTTACTTTAATAATTTTTTTTTTATAAATATATAGCTATTTATTTTGACAAATTTAGGAAATACAAAAAAAAACAAATACACGGCTTCACACAAGAACTATTAATACTAATAATAATCAATCATATTTAGTTCAAACATGGCATTATTTAACATACACATCTTTGTTTATTTTTTCTTTTTGTTAATGAAATATTAATTATTTATCTGTATAATATTAAGTCACACAATAAACATTGTTTAGCTAAAACAAGAGGAAAATACAACCAATGTAAAACATTGAAGCAGACATAATAATATGAAATTTTCTTTATTTTTATAATCTAAAAGAGACAGCATACCTAATCATTAAGAAATTTTATTACGGGAAAGTATTAATAGTTTACATCTTAAGTCATTTAATACATATTAACTAATTCACGGTTTTCGGCAATAACATTTCTTAACCATAAAAATATTTCTTTTAGGCTAACTGATTTCTTTATCTCAAATAAATGAACATAAAACATCCTCAGCGTTGCACCCGCCATGTTTGATATAGCGTTGTATTGTATATTTTTATAGAAAACGATACATTCAAGAAACCTATTATAGTTGATACATAAGTATACACATTTTTAAAAAGGTACTTACATGTATAAAGGTCTACCATTTCTGGAAGGCCCCGCAGTTGGTTAATAACTCCTTTCTTAATATTGTTCTGAAGCTATATATTATATCATTCTGTTCCAGCTTTACATTGTGGCTTATTTCCCAGATAGAATAATAAGCTCCTTTATTTCAGAGTTGTCCATCATTATACCTAAAAAGCAAATAAAGATACTATTATGTTTCTTTTATAACCATTCGGATACGCAACAATATTATTATTACATCTTAAATTACTCAATTTACTTTTATTTAATACCTATATGTACGTACCTTCAAAATATCCGTTAATTTTTAAAGAACACCGATAAATCCAAAATCCATCTATATGAACATGAACATATCATGCCATTTTGACAAACACTGACGACTAAATCATAAATAGTTAATCTGCGCAATTCTTTTGTGGAAGAAAATTTATTTGTAAGTAACATTCTGGCATTAATGATAAAGTTTTTATTTTATAAACACAATTACTACAGAGGGTATTTCTGAAGAATTATTTCTTGCGGTTTAAAATATTTATTTGATTGCAAGAAAATTTCTTGTTCACAAATATAAATATGGATTAACTTAATATTATATTTCTTATACACACTGCAAAATATTTGTAGTTTTCAATTTAAGAAACAAAAACTTTAGGATAAGGAAATTAAAATGTAACCATTAATGCATTTCTTAGTATTGAAAAAATTATCTGTAAGAAATTATTGAGTTGTGTTTAAAAAACTCGTTTCTTTATATGTGAACCGGTATGTTTAAGTTAATAGGATATGTTAACTTTTAAGAAATATTGCTCAAAGAAATCAGTGTTTTAGGAGAAAAGAAATTGTTCTCTCGGTGTATTAAAATTAACTTTATATATTTTTAATATATCTCCGAATGATTCATGTGGCACTCAGTCAAACCCATTTTTATAATTAATAAGAGCAGTAAATAGTTTTCGTTTATTAATATATGCCTGTTTATGAATGACTGAGAGAATGTAAGTTTTACAGCCCATGGAACCCCAACTTTTGTGTTGAGGCACCATGATATTACTTATAGCACAATATTGGTAGATACGCTGGATTAATTAATACGTAGTTGGAAGGTATGTAATTGGGTTGGATCTTAAGAGTAATTTTGATTCTTCGCTCTCAAATTGTTTAATCAGGAAATGCGTCTTCCAACACGACTTCTACTCTGTATTACTTGTATTATTAATTTCAGCATGTTATAACGCTCGTCCTTCATGACATGTCCCAGATATTGTCATTTTCCAATTGTCAATTTTAATAGTATTTAAACCCTCTTTTCCCATTCTTCTCAACACTTTGTCATTCGTGAAGAACTTTGTCATCCTCCGATCTTCTAAAATATATCCGAAACGTCTTTCTTAATGCCTAAGATCCTTGTTCCAACTCATTCATAAGATAACACGGAGAACACGTAACATCTCATCAATCTATGGAGATCACTACATTCGTTAAAATAGGTTGACTGCGTTGGATGGGAGATGGGACTATCATCATCATCATTCAACCCGGATCTATCCACTGCTGGATATAGGTATCCCTCAGTCTTTTTCATGTATTTCTGTTTTGTGCTGTTTACATCTAATTTTTGTCGATCCGTTTTATGTCATCAGACCATCTTGTTGGCGGGCGACCTCTACTTCGATATGCTTCTTGTCTTGGTCTCTAGTGTATTATTCGCTGTGTACATCTGGTATCCGACATTCTAGCTATGTGTCCAGCCTAGTTCCACTTTAGGGTCATAATTCTTTCAATTGCATTTGTCACTCCTGTTCTTTGTCTTATTTCCTTGTTCGTAATTCGATCTCTACGAGAAATGCATAACATTGAGCGTTCCATGGCTCTTTGGGTAACACCAATTTTATTTCTTATTTTCTTGGTTATTGTTAAAATTCCTACACCATATGTAAGTACTGGCAACACACACTGATCAAAGATTTTCTTTTGAGGCACATATAGGTAGTTCTGACGTAAGGACATAGATAGGTAGTTCTGACGTAAGGACATAGCTCAGCCTGCCGAATGCCACCCAAGTGAGTCCTATGCGGCGGCTTAGTTCTCACATTTGATTATCTCTTTCTATGCGTATCTCATGCCCTAAGTACTTATAAGAGGTGGTTTTTTCAATAGGCATGCCATTTACTGAAATCTTTTCGCTTAACACAAGATTCTCACAATAAAACACTGAAAACTTTTGTTTTCTATACAAAAAAAACAGCCGAAACAGCTGTAGTCACATAGTTGTAAATAATAAATTTTGTGAAAGTATAGAAGTAAGGTGTTTTATTGTGAGATAAAATGAACTTCCATCAAGTAACGGTCGAATCCATCAATTATTTAACACAAGATTTGTCATAATTTGTGTTTTTGTATGGTTGATTTTTAATCCAACTTGTAAGGAGGCTAAGTATAGTTTCTCCAGTTGCGATAGGTACTGCATCATTGATGCTGTCAGCAAAAAGAAGAATATCGTCAGCGAATCTCAAATGATTAAGAATTTCTCCGTTGACTTTAATTCCTTTTTCACTCAGATTTGCATTCTTATACATATGCGCTAATAATGTTGTAAACAATTTTGGCGAAATTTTGTCTCCATGTCGCACTCTTCGTTTTATTTTAAATGCGTTGGTGTTTTTATCTGCCAGTTTCAAGCTTGCTGTCGCATTTTGGTAGAGGGTCAATCCATGCCAAGTGGTCCAATATAAATTAAGTTGGTTGCTTGACTATTTTTAATATCTTTTATTTTTCTACCTTTAATCTTCAGTCTATAGAGACTACAGAATTTCATTTATTTTATTTTAAAAAAATTTAGTTTGCTGATGACGGGCATTCAAAATTTGAAAAGGTAAACTGATAAAATGCCATTTTCAGCATTTTTTTAACAGCATAAGGCAAGCCGATAATGGTCTGTATTTTTTTTGTGCAAAATACATAAATATACCCTATTCCACGAACATACGTCTGTTGTGAATTATCTCGACAACGAATATTTTACCGTGCAAATTATGAAGAACTAAAGTAAATTGCAAAGTACATTGTTGTTTATTGGAACAATTATTAGAGCCATTTACTTTCGCACTTCTTATGTTGCACACTAAAATATGCGTTGTCACGATAACCCAAGACAGTCGTATATTCGTGGAATAGCCCATACGTACATACATACTTTAAATAAAAAAAGTTTGAGCTTTGAGACTTTTAATAAGGTGTAAAAATTTGGACTTGCAGACTTACCTCATATAGGAGCTACAGGCCTGAAAAAATAATCAAAAATCAAAATGGTCAAAATTTGAGAGTTTGCTGGCAGGGTAATTAAAATTAAAATAAAACGTCTAATGAAATAAAAATTAATCTATTTTCACAATGAATACAAATTTGTACAAGGTGGGACAAAGAAAATAATTCAGCTTGATATTTGGCAGTTATTAGATTTTAAGGCCATCGGTACATAATTCGCAAATATTTTACGGGTATCCCTACTTTTTCTGTCTTTACGTGCCAATTACGTGTAGTAAAATTCACACTGGTATGGATATGTAAACATTACTAGAATGTCATTCTACTTGAAAATGTCATCATTAATTTAAAGAGATGGCTTTTGAATGTTTTTGGATAACTGTTATTTTTATAATTGCAAATTATTAATTCAGTTAATAAATGTGATACTTTTTTCACTAACTATGTTTTCAGTGATTGCAAAAATTTATATGTACAACAAAAACTAATACTCAATCGAGAAAAAAGGAAAAGTGTTAAAGTGATTATTTAATAATATATTGTTACTATGGAACACTTACAATTTTGAACATCTTTAAGAACAAAATACTTGGATCACAGAATATATTATCCTGATGTATTCTCTGCATGGATCTTCCACAAATAATACACAATAAATAACTTTTTATTAAGTTCACGTTTTAAATCAAATATTTATCAAATACACTATATTATATCAATATTATTTTATTTAATCAACAACTCAAAATATTCCCGATGCCATGTCAAATATTTAAAATTGTCACTGACTGACTGACAGTATGCTGACAATATTCTATTCGACTGAGTGCGTTGTGTGACAAAGACAGATTTGGAAATATTACCACGGACATTGTGTTTATTTGTTTCGAATCCTGAAAAAAACTAATAAATATTTTTGAAAAATTTAAACGCAGAATGAAAGACTCTATTATTGCCGAGGGCCGAAAGTCCCTTAGAATAAATAAAAAGTATATTCTGAATGAGATATTTTAAATTAAATATCACACTAAATTTTCTGTTAGTTTTTTACCCCTGTAACTTATTAAAATAAACATTATGGAAGTTCTCAGGGACTTTCGGCCCTCGCCAATAACGTAATCTTTCATTCTGCTTATAAGTTTTTCAAAAATACTTATTAGTTTTCTCAGGATTCGAAAAAAATGAATCCCCGTTTGAATAAAATTGCAGCCGAAAATACGAACCCATCTTCTTAAGAGAATGACGAAACAGGTCGATTGTTATTTTTAAATTACAATTTTTTTATATATGTATATTTCATACTTCTCCATGACGTGTCATCGTCAGTGACGTAATCCATCTGGGCGTGATGACATAATGGATGATTTTTTTAATGGCAATATAGGTGTCGTATATTATCTCATTTGAAAAAGTGTTCCAATTCTCTGTTCAATAGTATAAACAATAATATATTTATTTAAACAGGGTGGCCAAATAATAATTTTTGAATTAAATTAATTGACACAAAAAGAAAAAAGTTTGTAATTTTTTTAACTCAAAATACATTTTATTACTGTCATAAAATAGAAAAAAATTATTATTTGGCAAATAAACATTGCTTTTCGCTTAAATTAAATGTTCAAACTGTCAAGAGGTAGATGGGAGGCTGTTTGTGATTTAATTTAAGCGAAAAGAAATGTTTATTTGTGAAATAAACATTTTTTCTATTTTCTGACAGCAGTACAATGTATTTTTAGTTGTCACAAGACCCCTATTCCCATTAAAAAAAAATCATCGATTACGTCATCTCGCTCTGGTGGATGACGTCACGTAGTATGAAATGTATCCCAAAAAGTTGCAATATAATGAAAATAACAATGGACCTACTTCGGTATTTCCTTAAAATCTAATAGGTAACTATTGCCAAATATCGAGGTGGACTCTTTTCTTTGGCCCAACCGGTATAAATTTGTATTCTCAGTTTATTTGAATTTTATTTACCCTGCCCGCAAACGCTCAAATTTGGACCATTTTGTTTTTTGTCCATTTATTCAGGCCTGTTTCTCCTATATGACGTAAGCACAGTATATAGAAGTTCCACAGTAAAATCACTCTTCTGTCGGCGCTTTGATCTCAGGAAGTAATACCGGCAGTACGCAATTGGTAATTCACCAGTGGTGGATGCGGGTTTTCCCTGTTAAAAGCCGTACGTTTCTATGCGAATAGCAATGCGAGAGTGGGGCAAAAGCGACTGCCAACATTGCGCGGTCGCCATGCGCGACTACAGATTTTACTTCCAATTTTTCGGAGAGTGGTTCTACTGTCCCTCTTTATACTGTGACGTAAGTCTGCAACTCCAAATTTTTACTTCTTATTCTACTTGCTAGGGGCTAACATTCAGCCAAATTTCAAATTTTTTATCCGTGCCCATCAGCGATATAAGGGGTCAAACTTTGAGATTTTTAAAAAATTACATTTTTGAGATTTTTTTTGAAAAAATTTACTCAAGTTTCAAAGCTTAAACTTTTTTATTTAAAGTATGTACGTATGTCCTTTCCAAAAAAAAATTATAAACCATTTAATTATCGGCTTGCTTTATGCTGTTAAAAAAATGCTGAAAATGGAATTTTATCAGTTTACCTTTTCCAACTTTGAGGTTCATTTAAGGCCTTACGGGTAGTTTAAAATTAAATAATGCTACAGGCAATTTTTTTAGAGCATACTTTTCTTTTTGGCTTAAGTTTGGTTTTTGATTTATTGTTCTAGGACAAACCTCAGTAAAAATATTGGCTAAAGAGCGAAGCCATGTTTTCCGTGAAAATGATCGACACGCTTTAACAAAAATGGCCGTCATCGGCAAACTAAATTTTTTTAAAATAAAATAAAGGCAATTTTGTCTTCTCTATAGACTGAAGTTTAAAGGTAGAAAAATAGAAAATATTGAAAATAGTCAAGCAACCACCTTTGGACCACGTGGCTTGGATTGACCCTAGATGTATTTGATAATGTTTATATAGCGATGATCTATACGGCACTCTGTTAAGGCTATTAAATTTTTTTGATGACCTATGGTGTCACAAGCTTTTTCGTAGTCAACAAATATCAGGACTAATGGCGTGTTATATTCAACACTCTTTTCTAATAAGTTATATTAATTGCTTGTAAATGATCATTCGTGCCACAACCTGCTCTAAAACCTGCTTGCTGTTTTGGCTGATAGAAATCCAACTTACTTCCTAGTGTGTTGGTAATAACTCTTGTGAATAGCTTATATACTTTTATTTTTTAAACAAAAAAATAATTGTCGAAACTATTGATATTGTTATTGACAAATTAGTTTTACTTTATAATAATTGCCTTACTGAGGGGATTTTCCCTGATGTACTAAAAGTAACAAAAGTGTTGCCAATATTCAAAAAAGGGTCTTTAGATGAAATTGGAAATTACCGTCCCATCTCTATCATTCCCATTTTCGGTAAAATTTTTGAAAGCATTCTTAATACTCGTTTGATAGAATATCTAGATAAACACAAAATACTTCACTGTAACCAATATGGCTTTAGAAAAAAGTGCAGCACTACACAAGCTATACAGAAAATTGTGAGAGATATAGTCGACGGCATGGAGGAAGGTCATTTCGTGTCTTTGACATTGTGTGATTTATCCAAAGCTTTTGACTGTGTTTCGCATAAATTAATGTTGGAAAAAATGCATAAATATGGTATAAGGGTAACCACTCTCAATCTATTTAGATCTTATTTAACAAATAGAAAACAGGCAGTTTTTCTTAATAATAGCTATTCTGATTTGAACACGGTGGAATACGGGGTTCCTCAAGGTTCAATACTAGGAGCCACTTTGTTTCTTATTTATCTAAACGATCTATTTCACTACACTTTTCCCATAAAATGTGTGTGCTTTGCAGATGTTACCACTCTCATAAATACTGACATTAATCATCATAATTTGAAAATTAAAATAGATAGTGATACTCAGAAAGCAAAAAACTGGTTTTTGTATAATGGTCTGAAGCTAAATGAAGACAAAAATCAGAATTTGATGTTTAGTTCTGACCGGAAGTATGTCTTAGGAAATAGTGTTAAACTCTTGGGAATTTTCCTAGATGATAATTTGGACTGGAGTGCTCATACAGACTACTTAAGTTGTAAACTTGCTACAACTATATTTTTGATACGCAACTTAGTTTTTATGATCCCTAAAAGTACCCTTAAAATGATCTACTTTGCACTGTTCCATAGCCATTTAAAGTACGGAATAACTGTTTGGGGTGGCTCTTGTCACGCAGACAGAATTTTTAAGTTACAAAAGAAAGTAGTGAGGATACTTGCAGGAGCAGAGTATAGGGAACACTGTAAACCTTTATTTCAGAAGTTAGGTATTATGTCACTACCTTCACTCTATATATATGAGACGCTGATTGAAATTCATTCCAACAAAAGTAAGTTTAACATAAACTCCAACTTCCATGATCACCATACAAGATCGAGCGATGCTATTAGAGCACAACGTTTTAGGTTGACGAAAAGTATAAAAAACTCAACTGATGTTAGTTTGTACAATTTTTTGCCAGATGAAGTAAAAAGTCTTCATTTACAGTCGTTTAAAAATAAAATAAAATCACCCTTTTTAAAACATTGTTTTTACACAAAGACAGAGTACTTAGGTACCGCTTATAATACATTATAATAAGTACACTAGTTTGGTCAGGGTTTTTTTTGCCGATTATGACGATATTTCATGTTTTTAAGTTTATTTCATGTCTTTACGTTTTTACATAGTGTGTTAAATTGTTTAAATTTGTTAGTACCTGTTTGTATATCTGTTCATTATAATTTATTAATATTTATCTTTTAAATTTTGTCAAAATTTTATAATGTAGGTACGTACTCTTTTGACTTGTCAAAAACAAAAAATTTTTGTATATTTGATGAAATAAATTCTATTCTATTCTATTCTACTTGTGAGAGCAGACTAATGGGTCGGCAGTTTCTCAGGTCGCTGATATCTCCCTTCTTATGGAGTAAAAGATGATTTCTGCGTTGTTCCACTGCGTTAATGTTATCGCTTCGCACATACATTTATTAAACAAGGAAGTACAAAACTCAAAGAAGTACCACAAAATGTATATATTAATAGAATGGTCGTATAAGGACGCGTTTGGGCTCTTCACGAGCCATCATCAGCTTAAAAATACAGGAGCAAAGACAAAACATTAATCCCCTTCACATTTAATATTTAATCCCCTTCACATTTAATATTCTCATATTTATCTTTCCTCGGTTCATTCACCTTATACATTAAATTTGACGTTTAATCATTTTCTTTTTTCCTTTTCCTAGTCTGTGAGGTCTTCTAGTTACAAATTTTACCACCTAACGACAAATTCATCCTAGAGTACTACATGCCATCGGTCATCACTGACAGTAATTTGACATTTCACCGGAAAGTTCCTTACGCCTTACACCTGATCTGTTCGCAAGATGGTTCCTCCCAACGTGGAAGTCTTAAAGAATTTTTAAAAAAAATTTACTTTCAAATTAACGAAATGTTAATACAACATATAAAAAAAAAATAAAAAACTTTAATAATGAAGTCTATAGAACCATAAAAATGTAAACTAGTAGATTCTTCCTCCTTCCTGGTCTTGTAAGTTTCTTTACTGAGGTGGGCGTTATCACCACATGCTTAAAATTTCCATTTTACATTGTAGGTCAGTTTTTTCATGCTCCTGTATTTTTAAGCTGATGATGGCTCGTGAAGAGCCGAAACGCGTCCTTATATGACCATTTTATTAATATATACATTTTGTGGTACTTCTTTGAGTTTTGTAGGTACTTTCTTACCTCGAGACCACATTTGAGAATGGATACTTCTCTTCATGTTTTTGATTTATTAAACAATTAAGCTAGTGCCAGTAAAAGTGTATTTCCTCCTAGTTTTAGGCTTTTAGCCTTTTTTTTTGTTTTCACCTGGGGATTAATGGTTCTTCTTTCTTCATCTTTGGAAGCGCATTTTTAATTTCGTCAATAGTTATGTTCGGCATTAATTCTGAGCCTTGATTCTTTATTTTTGGTAAAGAGCGTCTTTCATCGGATTCACTTGTTTCATAAAGTTGTCTGTAGAAGTCTTCTACTGTACTATATGGGACTATACGCAAACAGAAAATGTAACAAAATAAACAAACAAGTGCCAGTAGGAAAGAGAACAAGAAGAAGACCGAAGCCGAGATACATAGAATAAATAGCTAATGATCGGAATGGAAAAAATTCTAAATCAGGTTAAGACCCAAAAAGGGTCGTCAAGGAAGTGATGATAAGCTTCTTTCAACATACACCGTCAAAGTTGAGTACACGCAACATTTTTCTCTGGCAAACCAATGTGTAGAAAAATTTTGTTGTAATTTATGTTAATTTATGATATAATAAAAGAGCAAATTCAACCTTTGCTACTAATACGTTAAAGTTATTCGCATTCAAATTTTTAATATAATGGTACATGCAGTGTATTTTAATTCCAATTTACAGTCATTTTTGAAGTTATACTTCTTTAGACGCGTTGGGAGTAAATTTATATGTGCGCGAATTCATCAAAAGTCTTTGTCCTGAGCGCAGCTTAAACGTTATACGGGCTCTGATTGGGTAATTACAATAACCTGTCAACAAATGTTCAATATGCCGGTTATGGGTAAACAAATGTTGTGTATATTAGTTTTTATTTTTATGAGGACGGAGAAAAAAGCAAGTTTAAAATTGTAGTGACTTTTTAAATAGTTTTTAAAAGCAACAGATTCGTAATTATTGTAAATGTGTCAGCACAGTATAAAGAGGGTGGTTTCAGTATTGTAATAAGAGATTACATAGGTACTTACTTATTTGGAAAATGTGTGTACCTATCTAGTAGGTAATGCTTTGATTTATATAAATTGATTATCAACATAATTTCTACCAATCTTCATCTAATATATTGTTTCCTTACTGTATGTTTTGTTGCATTTTAATTAATATTTTAATTTTACAAAAATCAATCTCATTTGATTAAATTCCGAACTGTCAAACAGTAAAACGTTCAGTTGGCCTATCTTCGCACATGACAGGTACGTGTCGGTCGGTGGCAAAATGAGTAGAGGCTTCGACTTCAAATCTTAAGCACCCGAATAAACGCGGGTTCGAATCCCAATGCAAGTTTTAATTTTTTTATTTTTGTTTATTTTTTTTATACATTTTATTTTTGTAAGTATATTTGTTATATAGGGTGTTTCATTGGGAAACGGAAGTAATTTAATGGTCAATAGAGGTCACCGAGGTCGTTCTAGGTATACTAAATTTTTTGCCCTACCGACTTTTATATCCGAGTTACAGGGTGTTTTATCGATTTTGCTCATTTGTTTCCTAAGCCATAACTTTAGATAAATCTGTATATTTTTTTAATATTTGGTACACATATGTCTCATTCAAAACCCAAACAACCGACATACTAATCACAAGAAAAATCGAGGTCCGGATTAACAAAAAATTATAAAGTAATTGTGACCTTAAAACAACACCCTGTATATTGAAATTTTGAAAATCTGTTTGCATATTTGAAAAGAGCACAAAAAACTAAGTCTAATGGTTTGCTTCGATTTTTCGGCCAGACAATTTTTTGACTAATTTTGAAATTATATTGAATTTTTTAAGAACTCAACATTAAAAAGCGTGTATTATCAACTTTTAATTATAAATTATTAAAGTTATTGAATAAATATTCATTTTAAAACAAATCAGTACTTATTTTACAAATTGGAAAGACCCTATTAATAATCACAAGAAAAATCCAGGTCCGGATTAACAAAAAACATAAAGTAATTGTGACCTTGAAACAACACCCTGTATATTGACATTTTCAAAATTTTTTTGCACATTTGAAAAGACCACAAAAATCCGAGTTTATCGGTTCACTTTGATTTTTTGTGCAAAACTTTACTTTTATTTTGAAATTAAATATATTCAAATTTTTAAGAACCCTGAAATTAATAAGCAGGTTTTTAAAGCGCTTTGAATAATAAATCATTCAAGTTAATGAATAAATACATACTAATTTTAAAAATAATCAGTTATTATTTACTGCGTTAGATGGACTCACTTACTAATCACAAGAAAAATCCAGGGCCGTATTAACATCAAAATACAAAGTAATTGTGACCTTGAAAAACACCCTGTATATTGAAATTTTTAAAATACGTTTGGACACCTGAAGAGAGCACGAAAACTAAGTTTAATGTCATGCTTTAATTTTTTGTGCAGACAATTTAATGACATTACTTTTGAAATTATACCGAAATTTTTATTATGAGTTCACCGAGTTCTTAAAAATTTCGAGATAATTTCAAAATTAAATTCATTAAATTCTCAGGCCAAAAAATTGAAGAGAACGATTAAACTAAGTTTTTTGTGCTCTTTTCATACCTCTGTGCAAACGGATTTTGAAAATTTCAATATACAGGGTGCTGTTTCAAGGTTACAATTATTACTTTATATTAATTATGTTTTGTTAATCCGTACCTGGATTTTTGTTGTGATTTGTAAGTGGGTCGTTCGAATGTCGTAAATAAGTATTGATTATTTTTAAAATGGGTATTTATTTAATAACTTTAATAATTTATTGTTAAAAGTGCTTTAAAAATGTGCTTTTTAATTTCAGTGTTTTCTTAAAAGTATCAATCTTTCAAAATTAAAGTCATAAAATTTCCTTCACAAAAAATTAAAGCAAACCGATAAACTCAGATTTTTATGGTCTTTTCAAATGTGCAAACAAATTTTGAAAATTTCGATATACAGGGTGTTGTTTCAAGATCACAATTATTTTATGCTTTTTTGTTAATCCGAGCCTGGATTTTCCTTGTGATTAATAATTGGGTCGTTCCAATGTGGTAAATAAGTATGGATTAATTTTAAAATGTGTATTTATTCAATAGCTTTAATAATTTATAATTAAAAACGCGAACGATTAGACTTAGTTTTTTGTGCTCTTTTCAAATATGCAAACATATTTTCAGAATTTCAATATGCAGGGTGTTGTTTTAAGGTCACGACTACTTTATAATTTTTTGTTAATCCTGACCTGGATTTTTCTTATGATTAGTATGTCGATCGTTTGGGTTTTGGATTAGACACATGTGTACCAAATATCAAAAAAATATACAGGGTGGTTCTAAAGTTATGGCTTAGAAAAGAAATTGGCAAAATCGATAAAACATCCTGTAACTCGGTTATAAAAGTCGGTAGGGCAAAAAATGTAGCATACCTAGAACCGCCTCAGTGACGTCTATTGATAATTAAAGTATTTCCGTTTTCAATGAAACACCCTCTTATAATTGTTTTCATAAAAATCCGTATTTAGTTAAAAAAAATTGCGAAATTGTTGTTCGGAAATCATTCCTTTGTGGCATTTTTCAATGTGTTTGTGTGTGTTTTATTCTTTTATTTTTTTAATTTTTGGTATTGTTTTAATAAAAGTTTTTGAAAAGTAGTAATTATTAATTATATTTAAATAAAATATAAATAAACTGTTTAAAGCAGATATTAATTTCGTTGGAATCTATAATAGAATTATAACTTCTTACGTGCGTACAAAGTACACACACACTCTTTTTTTATTTGTGTATATTATTTCTATATCTATCACATATTATTGTATATGTATATGTTTTATGTTTGTAAGTTATTTTTAATTAAAAAAATTAATTTCGATTGTTTGCAACATTACATCTTGTTCAAAATCATTGTTTTGATTTACCCAAATATTGCTCCGACATTTATGGGCAAAAGCTGTATTATCAATTTTAAAAATGACATAATTCAAAATGTACTTTCCTGTTTCTGACATCGGTGTCGTGGAGAGGCAAATGGCTATTTCCGATTTAAAATGTTCGAATGTTGCAGAAATGGATTGTCGACTCAATAGTCCTACTTTTGGCCGGATGTTGTTTAATGGCACTATACGCTACGAGGGCATATTTCTTGCTGGCCACCGGGAAAGAGATGGTCCGTATCTTCCGGTCAATTTCTTGGACATTGTTTTCCTGCAGTTTTGGCGGGTTTGTGTAATATTTGGGGGAATTAAGATTTGTTATACTCGGTGATTTGTGGTCCAGTGTGGATGGTATTAAAAGGGCGGCAAATTAATAGAAAAGATTTATTTTCTGTTCAGAATTTATTGTAATTCAAATTGATGTATTTACACTACTATTTGTAGGAAAAAAAAATACAGAAACTACAGTAATTATGGGTAATTATGGGTAAATAAGCACGATATAAATAAATGATTCCAGTAATAAATGCATAGGCGGAGCAACGAAGCACTAAAAAGCCCAAAACCTAGGAATTTTGTGCAGTAAGATGAATCGTCATGCAACTTTTTGCATTCGATTCGAGAGAGTGTCAGGCAATTTTGTGAACTAAATTGATCTCCGGCAAAAATTTTTGTGCATAAGAAAATGCATTTGCAAAGTGCATCTCGAAGAGATGGAAATTGCAGGTCACTGAACACGAATTTCATGACGGCGATGGTCTCCGAGATACCTGGTGCCCAGGGTGAAACTCGTCGCCTGGGATGATCGAATAATTCGTTGGACGATCGAATTGTCCAATCTCGTGAAACGAAGATTGGAGCGAAAAGCTGAAAAATATGTGTTCAATATTTTTTAAAAATCTTTCTAATGACACTAAACACGACCCCCCCCCCCCACTCCACTGTGGGGGTAACTTTAAAATCATAAATGGGAACCCCATTTTTTATTGCAGATTTGGATTGCTTTTTTTATTGCAGAGATATTTTTTCGAATTTTGGACAGATGACACTATAATCGGAAAAACCGAATTATCGTGATACCATATGTAAATTATAGAAACGGTCTAATATCTCGAGAAATACACTTCCAAATAAAAAACCAAAAAATACGTGTTTAATATTTTTCAAGAACCTATCAAATAACATCAAACACGACCTTCCACTCCACATCCGTGTAGGCGGGGGTGGGGGTTAACTTTAAAATCTTAAATAGGAACCCCCATTTTTTAATGCAGATTTGGATTCCTTACGTAAAAATAAGTAACATTTATTCGAAACATTGTTTAGAATCGTTGATAGATGGCGCTAATAAATAGTGTTTTTTCGATTATAGTGCCATTTATCAATAATTCGAAAAAATGTCTCAAAGTTACTTATTTTTACGTAAGTAATCCAAATCTGCGATAAAAGATGGGGGCTCCTATTCAAGATTTAAAGTTCTCCCCCACCCCTCCTCCATGAGCTGGAGTGGAGAGTCGTGTTAGATGTGATTCGATAGGCTCTTGAAAAATATTAAAAATGTAATTTTTGGTTTTTTATTTGGAAGTGTATTTCTCGAGATATTAGACCGTTTCTATAATTTACCTATGGTATTACGATAAATCGTTTTTTCCGATTATAACACCATCTATCCACAATGCGAAAAAATGTTTCGAATAAAAGTTGCTTATTTTTACGTAAGCAATCCAAATCTGAAATAACAAATGGGGGTTTCCATTTAAGATTTTAAATTTACCCACACCCCACATTCAGACGGTGGAGTGGGGGTCGTGTTTGGTGTCATTCGATAGATTTTTGAAAAATATTGAACTCGTATTTTCTAGTTTTTCGTTCCAATCTTCATTTCCCGAATTATTCGATCGGTCCGCAAATCATTCGATCGTCCCAGGTAATGAGTTCCACTCTGGGCACCAGGTATCTCAGAGACTATTGCCGTCATGAAAATCGTGTTCAGTGACGCAATTTTTCATTTTCCATCTTTTCTAGATGCTCATTGAAAATGAATTTTCTTGACAAACCTTTTTGCCGGAGATCAATTTAGTTCACAAAATTGCCTGACACTCTCTCCAGTCGAACGCAAAAAGTTGCAAGACGGTTCATCTTATTGCACAAAATTCCTAGGTTCAATGCTTCATTGCCTTGCCTAGCAGTAATTTGGACATACATGTTACAGTACGATTATTGAAATAATATGCAGTTATTGATATTATTACATATAAATTATAAAACTACAGACTACAAACCCATTAGTCTCCTATCAGTGTGGTAAATGGTGATTAATTTAAAGGTTTTTTTATGGGGGCTGATGGGAGGTGGTGCATGAATCGTATCACCTGAAGTTGAGTTTTTATTCAGTATTGTGTGGCACTTCATCCTGGAAAGATTTAGTCCTAGACGCTTTAGAGCGTCTAAAAATTATTCAGCTGTATTAAGAAACTAGGCGTTCTACGAGGAATATATTTCGTGTGCTTAGAGCACACATAATCGGACTACCGTACATACTATTCGCTATACCATCAGTAAGTGTAAAACCTAGTTTTTTCATTATTGGATAACAAGCGACCAAATAGACTACATTCAGCACGTCATCATCATCATTCTCTTTGCCTTATCCCTATGCGGGGTCGGCTTCACTAATTGCATTTCTCCACACAATTCTATCTTGGATCATATCAATGTTAATCCCCTTTACCAACATGTCCTGCCTTATCGTCTCCCCCTAGGTCTACTTTGGTGTTCCTCTCCCACTCCTTCCAGGAATCTGCACTTCAGCTATTCTTCGTATTGGGTGATTAACGTCTCGACGTTGAACATGACCAAACCATCTTAACCTATGCTCTCTCATTTTGGCATCAATTGGTGCCACACCTAGACTTCCCCTAATATACACATTTCTAATTTTTTCCTTCTTTGTCACTCCACTCATCCATCTAAGCATTCTCATTTCCGCCACATGCATTCGTTGTTCTTCTATCTTTTTGACTGCCCAACATTCAGTTCCGTGCATCATAGCCGGTCTTATGGCTGTTTTATAGAATCATGTTTCAGCTTCATTGGGATTTTTCTGTCACACAACACACCACTCTCTTCTTTCCACTTCATCCATCCAGCCCTAATTCTACTGCATGCATCTCCATCTATTTCTCCATTACTCTGTAATACCGATCCTAGGTACTTAAAACTATTACTTTTCACAAAGTCATTTTACCATCCACATATACCAGTTTATTTGTAGTATGTAACTCCATATTTAAATGAACATTCCAAATACTCTGTTTTTTTCCTACTAAGTTTTAAAACTTTTTGCTCCCTCCAGAGCTTGTCTCCACTGTTCCAGTTTTTGTTCTAAGTCTCTTTCACTATTTCCTATTAACACTACATCATCAGCATACATTAGACACCATGGAATACTACCCTGTAGTTTCGCGGTTATCTGGTCCAAAACTAATGAAAATAAATAAGGACTAAGCACCGAGCCTTGGTGCAATTCTACTTTCACCTGAAATTTTTCAGTCTCTCCCACACCTGTTCTAACACTAGTCGTTACTTCCTCATACATATCTCTCACAATCTTTACATATTCGCCAGGACTCCTTTCTTATTGAGTGCCCACCATAGAATCTCTCGAGGAACTCTATCATAAGCTTTCTCAAGATCAAGGAATACCATATGAGCGTTGGTCTCTTTATTCCTTTATTTTTCCATCAGTTGCCTTACAATGAAAATTGCATCTGTTGTTGATCTGCCCTGTATAAAGCCAAATTGATTATCGGATATTTCGGTTTCTTCACGTATCCCTCTATCAATTACTCTCTCCCATATTTTCATGGTGTGGCTAAGTAGTTTTATAGCCCTGTAGTTTGTGCATTGTTGTATGTCTTCCTTGTTTTTGTAGACAGGTACTAATATACTGCTTCTCCATTCGTCTGGCATTTGTCCAACTTCCATAATTCTATTAAATAGACCTGCTAGCCAAGTTCTTCCTGTCTCTCCCAATGCTCTCCATACTTCCCCAGGAATATCATCTGGTCCGACTGCTTTTCCTTTCTTTATTTTTTGAAGCGCTTGAGCCACTTCCTCGTTTGTTATTCTGGTAACCATTGCTGTTATTGTCTCCGTTAACTCCACAGGCTGTCTGTCAAATTCTTCATTTAATAAATTGTCAAAATACTTTCTCCATCTCTTTTTGACATCGTTTTCGTGAATTAGTATTTTATTATTTTCATCTCGGATACATCTAATCTGATTAAAATCTCTTGCTTTCTTTGCTCTCTGTTTGGCTATTTTATATATCTTTGCTTCGCCTTCCCTGGTATCAAGTTGATCGTATAGGTTTGAATACGCTTCTGCTTTAGCTTTTTCTACTGCTACTTTCGCTTTATTTTTGGCGACCATACAGTTTTAAAGATCTATGTCCGATCTGGTTTCTTGCCACTTTTTATATAATTTTCCCTTCTCTTTTATTTTTCCTTGTACTTCATTTGACCACCACCAAGTCTCTTTATCCTCAAACTTCTTTCCTAACGTTTTCCCAAGAATTTCAATAGCCGGCTCTCTAATAATATTGGCAATTTTTCTCCAAATTGTGTTCGGGCTTCCTTTCATGTTCCAACATTTATTTCTACTATTCTTTCCCTGAATAGACGTTCCTTCTCATCTTATTGCATCCATCATTTGATTTTTAGTGGTCGTCCCCGATATTTTTGCTTAGTTTCGCTTTTTACTTTGATGTCCACAACAAGCAGCTTATGTTGTTGGCTTACTGTCTCACTAACTATTACCTTGCAGTCCTTGCATTCACGTATGTCTTCTTTCCTTATCATGAAGTAGTCTATTTGGGATTGATGTTGTCCACTTTTGTAGGTAATAAGTTGAGTTTCTCTCTTTTTAAAGAATGTGTTAACCATCGCCATATCTAATGCTGTTGCTAATTATAGCATGTAATCTCCAGCTTCATTTCTAGTTCCAAAGCCTAATCCCCCATGTATTGTTTCATATCCTGTCTTGGCTTGGCCCACATATGCATTGAAATCACCTCCTATTATAACTTTCTCCTCTGCTGGAATATCACTCAGTACGTCTCCTACTTGGTCATAGAAAGCTCTTCTTTCATTCTCACCCAGACCTGTTTGAGGAGCATACACACACACACACACAACATTCAATACCTCTTTATCAATTACAAATTTCACTGATATCATTCTATCACTCGTTCTTTCAACTTCTACTACGTTATCTTTCATTTCACTATCAACAATTATACCAACTCCATTTCTAGTGTTACTACTCCCTACATACCACAATTTATATCCATCACCTAGTTCTTTCGCCCTTTGTCCTTTCCACCTAGTTTCTTGAATACAAGCAATTTTAACTTTCCTTCGTTTGAGCGCATCCACTAACTCCAGACTCTTACCTGTAAGACTACCAAGATTCCAAGACCCTATCCTTATTTTTCTAACCTGTAATGGTGTTTCCCCTGAGATAGTCCTCACCCGGAGATCCGAACGGAGGCTCATTTTACTTCCGGAACATTTTACCTCAGGAGATGCCATCATTTCAGTATAAGTTTTTATTACGTTTGGAAAAGGTCTTTGCATTATTATGGCCTGAAAAGATTTTTGAATATTTGATGCCTGAATGCCTTTTCTATCAGCTCCATACCCTGCCCTGCACGTTTAGCCAATACACCACCAATGCAACCAAAGTGCAGTATTACCCCACACCCGCCTGCATTTTTCTGTATAGGCCAGGATCCCTACTGTAAGGACTGCCCTATAAGCCAATGTATTGTTGCCCGTATCCCGCCACTAGGAGGCACGTACTTTATTCGGGATACCACGATTCACGCACTACATTCAGCACGTACTGAAGAAAATATAGCGGCAGTAGCGGATAGTGTACGCGAAACTAATGAAGAATCGATTCGTCGCCGATACCAACAGCTTGGCTTGTCATATGCAACAACTTGGCGTATTTTTCTTAAGGATATTGGTTTAAAAGAAGTACACACAATTCACTTAGTGGAAGATCTAAAGCCAATCGACCTTCCGAGTCGTCACCGTTTTAGTCGATGTGCTCTTGATAATTTTGTAGAAGATCCACTGTTTAAAAAAAAATGTTTACTGATGAGGCCTTTTCAAGTCGTCACCGTTTTAGTTGATATGCTCTTGATAATCTTGCAGTAGATCCATTGTTTTCGAAAAAAAAAAAAAAAATTGTTTTCTTATGATGCATATTTTTTGTTTTATGGGAACGCGAATAAACAAAATTCCCGTATTTGTGGTGATGAGTAACCCGAAAAGGCCCACGAGTTGCCATTACATAAAAAAACAACTGTTTGGTGTGGTATATGGGCCGGTGGCATTTTTACAGATGCTTCTATATTACGGCACCAGAGTGCTGAATTCGGTTAGCCTTTGATATACACTATTACGCTACAAGCCCTCATTGATTTAGGCACCTATTAAATTATAAGACATCTATTAAATTATGGTGCCTAAGTTCCTATTGCAATTAATATTATTGTTAGTATTGTATATTTCAATTTATTGTATTCAAATAGAAATTTCGAAATTGCAATAAACCTAGCATACTAAAGAATGTGTTTTTTGGCCCTAACCCGAGAAACAAATTAAACAAAAATTTAAAAAAACGCCAACGAATAAAAAACAAATCAATATTTTTTATTTTTATTTATTTGTAACTACATCCTAATAAAGCAAAGATATCGAAACTCAATTCAGGCAGTAAAGGCATATCCAGGAGCGGACGTATCTTCTGATCACAGTCTTCTTATTGCCAGGTTTCAACTTCAACTAAAAAAGGCGCAAAAATGCCGCAACGACAATAAACTTAACATACAGAAACTTAAGTCAGAAGAAACAAAAGAAAATTTGAAACATGAAATCAACACAAATCTAGATAGAAACCCAAGAAATAATTGCAACGTAGAACAACAGTGGCAATTCTTCAAAACCTCTATATTAGAGCCAAGTAAGAAAGTACTTACAACAACCAAATGTAAGACAGAAGAATGGATGACGGAGGAAATTCTAGAGTTGATGAATGAAAGAAGAAAAAACAAAACAATTAATAAGACTCGCTATAAAGAGCTTCAAAACCAAATAAGAGAAAAATTAGGGAGGCTAGAGAAACCTACTTCTCTGAAAAATGTAAAGAAATAGAAGAACTTCAAAACATATATGACAACTTCGACCTACATAAAAAAGTCAAAGAACTAGCCGGAATAGGAAATAGAAGAACCTCAAATATATTGCTCGACAAAAACGGAAATATTATAATGGAGACAGAACGAAAACTACGACGATGGAAAGAGTACATCGAGGAACTATTTCATGACCAGAGAGAAGCTAGTACATCCGTAGATAGCCAAACCGGAGATGTAGGCCCAGAGATAACCAAATCAGAGGTTAGTCAGGCAATAAACTCTATGAAAACCAATAAATCTGCTAGTCCAGATGAATTACCTAGCGAGCGATAAAGTTGGTCTACGACAAAAACCTGGACATAATAGTAGAACTGCTCAACGCTATCTATACTACGGGAATCATCCCTAGAGAAATGTTGACATCAGCATTTGTGTGTTTGCCAAAAAAAGTGAATGCCAAAGAATGCAGTGACTACCGAACCATAAGCTTAATGTCACATACCTTGAAAATTCTGCTGAAAATTATCAACGCCAGAATACACTCTAAACTGAAGCTGGATATTAGTGACACTCAATATGGGTTCCGCAATGGAATGGGCACCAGAGAGGTATTATTCTCCTTCAACGTGCTGACACAGAGATGTTTGGATGTTAACCGTTCTCTTTACGCCTGTTTTATAGACTACAATAAAGCGTTTAATAAAGTAAAACATGACCGACTCATGGAAATTCTAAAAACTAAAAACCTAGATGAAAGAGATTTAAGACTAATAACACATCTCTATTACAATCAGCGAGCAATAGTAAGAATTGAAACAGAAATATCTGAAGAAATGGAAATAAAGAGAGGAGTCAGGTAAGGCTGCATACTATCACCTCTATTATTTAAGGCTTATTCTGAAGAGGTAATGCGAGAAACTCTGGAAGATGAAACAGTCGGCATAAGAGTAAATGGAGTCTTAGTTAACAACATCAGATATGCAGATGATACAGTAATAATAGCCGATAATTTACAAGACCTGCAAATATTCATGAGTAAAATAGTAAGGTGCAGTAGGGACTACGGACTCTCTCTCAATATCAAAAAGACAAAGTTTATGAAAATTAGTAAAAACAACCATAATACTAACGAAATCTTGATAGTAGAGGGCCAGCAGATCGAAAGAGTAAAAAAGTACACTTACCTAGGGACACTTATAACCGAAAATAATGACTACACTGCAGAAATCAAAGTCAGAATCGAGAAAGCACGTTCTAATTTTATGAAATTGAAAAAGGTCCTATGTAGCAAAGATTTAACATTAGCTCTTAAAGTACGCCTAACAAAATGTTACGTATATAGTGTACTATACTATGGACTTGAATCATGGACGTTAAATGTAGAGACAATGAGACGACTTAACGCCTTTGAAATGTGGACGTATAGAAGAATTATAAGGGTTTCCTGGGTAGATAGAGTTACGAAAAATGAAGTACTGAGAAGAATAGGTAAATAGAAGGAAGTTGAACTTACAATTAAAGAAAGAAAACTACAGTACCTCGGACATGTGATACGGGGCGAGAAGTATGGCATCCTGCGTCTCATAATGCAGGGAAAGATAGATGGCAGAAGAAGCATCGGCAGAAGACGAATTTCATGGCTGAAGAACCTGAGAGAATGGTTTGGATGCAGCTCAAAAGAACTATTTAGAGCTACTGCCTCAAAAATTAAAATAGCTATGATGATTGCCAACCTCCGTAGCGGAGATGGCACCTGAAGAAGAAGAACTACAGATAGGAATTACTCTTATACAGTTCGTCCATAAAATAACGCATACATTTATTATTAGCTAAATAAACAACATTATTACAAATTACCGAAACAAGTCGATTTTTGATTTTAATTTATGATTTTTTGGCATATATATCATACTAATGACGTCATCCGTCTGGACGTGATGACGTAATCGATGATTTTTTAAATAAGAATAGGTGTCGTGTGATAGCTCATTTAAAAGGCAATTTAATTCTCTATTCAGTAATATAAACAATAACATAATTTTGCTAGAAGTTGCCCCTAGGGCATCTATGCCATTTCGTTCGTTGCAATCCGGGACTGCACGCTGGGGTTTGTTTTGGTTGGATCGGGGAGAGCAGCATATATGCCTCCTGATGAGAGACTAATAAGTTTCGAAACCGGTAGAGGTGCTTGCAGCACTCTCTGATTGGACTAGAATATGGTTCGGCTGTACTTTCGTTTTGCAACGAAATTGAAAATGGTTATTCATTTTTGAATAACATAATTATTTATACAATGTGTCCAAAAACAATTTTTTAATTAAATTAATTGACACAAAAGAAGACTTTGCGTAGTTTATTTGATTCAAAATACATTTAATTCAAGCGAAAAGCAATGTTAATTTGTCAAATAAAAATTTTATTTCTGTTTTATGACAGCAGTAAAATGTATTTTAAATTAAATAAATTACGCACATTCGTACCTTTATGTCAATTAATTTAATATAAACAAAACTTTTGGACACCCTGTATAAACAATTATGTTTATATTATTGAATAGAGAATTGAATTGCCCTTCAAATGAGCTAGCACACGACTCCTATTCTCTTTTAAAAAATCATTCATCACGTCCAGACGGATGACGTCACTAGTATAATAATAATAATAGCTTTAATAATAATAAGAGCTTTATTGCCCAACAGTTTCCCATTTACAGGACAATGATAAAAATATTACATAATTTATAACACCTATAGGTAAGATTTAAGCAGTAGTACCAAAAAAATAACATTAATAATACAAGTTAGACTAAAATTAATATAAATTCAAACCGAAAAAGAAAATAAATTAATAAAAAAAAAATAAAATAACAAATTAGTGCTTATTTCAGACACTCAATAGCTACTTTTATAAAGTTCCTTTGAGAACATGAAAAAATGTCACAATGCTTACCAATAACATTAAAATTTCTACACATTACATTAATAGGAGCCTTACATAGAATATTTGTACGAGCTCTTGTACACCTAAATAATACATTTGTTCTTAAATTTGACCTTGGAATATTAAAATTAATGTTTTGTAATATTGAAATACAATCAATTGCATTATTAACAAGTTTGTACAAAAAAATTAAAGATGCAACTTTTCTTCTTAATTCTAAACTACACATACTAAAACGATCACACAAGTAATTATTATCTATACCTCTAGCCGGATAAAGACCATTTACTTTAAACATTAAAAATTTTAGAAATTTTCTCTGAACGCTTTCAATTGCAATGTTATGACAATCATAGAAATGACTCCATACAATACTGGCATATTCAAGTTTAGAGCGGACATAAGTATAATATAGCAATGTTAATGACTTTATATTATTAAATGACTTACAATTGCGAATTAAAAACCCATAAGCCTTCAACGCTTCAGAAACTTTAACACACATATGTTCCACAAAAGTGAGTTTTGTGTCAAAAATTACACCCAAATCCTTAACCGTGTTCTGCCTTTCTAATATTCTATCGTGACAACTATAGTTAAATACAAATAAACTTGATTTCCTAGAAAAAGTGACTACTTTACATTTTTTTGTGTTAAGTTGTAATTTGTTGCTGTTGCACCAATTTTCCAATATTTCTATATTCTGCTGAAGTTGGTTACAATCATCCAGCTCCCTAATAGTAGAAAATATTTTCAAATCGTCAGCAAAGCCCAATCTTTCGCATGAAATATTTTCAAGAAGGTCATTAATAAATAGTAGAAAGAGCAATGGACCGAGATTGGAACCTTGAGGCACACCAGACGCAGCAAGATATTTTTCTGAGACATAACCATTATATGCTACAAACTGCATCCTTCCCTGAAGATACGATTTTAACAATAAAAGAGCACTGTCAGTAAAACCAAATGTTGAAAGCTTGCTAAGTAATACTTCATGATCAATTCTGTCAAAAGCCTTCGAAAAATCGGTATATATAACATCAGCTTGGCCATTATCGTCAATAACTTCAGAAAGATATTGGGTAAAATAAACCAAGTTGGTTATAGTTGATCTTTTACTAACAAAACCATACTGATGAGATGAAATATAAAGTTGAACAGAAGATAAGATCCTATTATATAATACGATTTCGAAAACCTTTGAAAAATTAGATAAAATAGAGACAGCTCTATAGTTTTCTATTTCTGACTTCACCCCAGTCTTAAATATCGGACACACCCTTGCTTCCTTCCATAGTTCTGGATACTTCATTTGTTGTATAGATAAGTTTATAATCTTGGTTAAAGGTATGACAAATGCACCAGCGCAATCTTTAATAAGAAACGAGGGAATCTTGTCAGGGCCTGATGTCATCTTATCTTTTAACTTTCTGATAGCAGCATTTATTTCATCCTCTGTAACCGATTGAAAATTAATTGATGTCATATATGGGTTTATTGGATAATTGCAACCACCTTCTTCATCAGAAACTAAATAAACACTACTGAAAAATTCCGCAAAAGCATTCACTATGGCTTGCGGATTTTGTAATCACTCCCCTCAAAACTCATGTTTCCAGGAATTCGTGATGATTTATTTCTAGAGTGAATGTAAGACCAGAACTTAGTTTTGTCTTGAGAAATATTTGTTTGAATATCCTCCAAGTAATTGTCATATGCCACCTTGACCTGATATTTTATTAGTCGTCGTAATCTTTTAAACTCAATAAAATCGGAATTAATCTTAGATTTTTTATATTTGCGTCGGAATTTAACTTTTAGTTTTATGTTTTTTATAATCTCGGAATCAAACCAAGGTGGATATTTATGAGCATGATTTTTGTAAACCGGAATATGCTTATCAAAAATGTCATAAATTTTATTATAAAAAGTTTGTACAGCAATATCTACTTCGTCGCAGCATTCGATAAAACTCCAATCACTCTGTAGGATACTTGAATATAAGTTAACAAAATCTGCATTCCTAAAATTATAAGCTTTATCAAGTGAATTTGGAATAAACGTTACTTCTTTAGAAAATATGTTATTAAAATTTATTAGTAGAGCCGGATGATGATCATCCTCAGCTACAAGAGGCAAATCATCGTGAGACACAGTACATTTTATATTGGATGCTATCAAATCAAGTATTCGGTCAAGTGTATTTTTATATTATTATATTGATCCAAGTTATTAGTATTAAATAAATTTAAAATTGCTGCAGTTTTTCTATCCGATATGTCATTCTCAATAAATTTAGGCGCATTAAAATCTCCCAAAATAATCACAAAATTATCATTCAAATAATCAAGTTGCTCTAAAGATTCAAAGAAAAATTCAAAATCTAATAAACTTAACTTATCAGGAATATATAATACCATTACATAAAAAACGATATACCTTATGCTGCATTTAATAACTAACATATCAATTAATGGAAACTGAAGATCAAATGGTGAAGTATCCATTACCTCGGACTTTATAAAATTTTTTATTGCAAGCAAAATGCCACCGCCTTTTGTTTTATCCACTAAATCAAATTTACGATCTTTTCGATGTACATCGTAATCATCAGTAAATAATTCATTACTGGATACTTCCTCATTTAACCAAGTTTCACTTATAGCAATTATATCAAATTCAGAAACACTAACAGCAGCCAAAAAAGTCTTTAATTTACTGTTCAATCCACGCACATTTTGATAGTAGCATAATAAATCTTCTTTACAAGTTGAAAAGCTGTTGGGATTGTTCAGTTTAAATTTTGGACTATTTTTGGCACACCATTAATATACTTTATTCGGAAGTTTTGTTGGCCGTCCGAATTTTTTACAATAAGTTCCTCTTTTAATTTTTTATAATGTGTAATTTGACGCGGAGTGCGATCACTCGCAACAGAAACATTTTTATAATTTCCATTCCTAAGAACTTTTGAATTGCGAATTAATTTTAATACTTGATTTTCATCGCGTAAAACTACTTTGATCGGTCGAGTTCTTCCATCAGAAAATCGACCAACCCTAAATAGCCTCAGATTTGAAATATCAAATTGCGGATCTAAGAGATTAATAATTTTATTAACCTCCAGCTTATCATTAGCGACTTCACCCTGTTGACTGTGATCTGGAACTCCAAAGATGACCAAATTTTTCTTGCGTCTATTTCTGTCGTTAAGTTCCTCTATGACTTCTTCTAAATCCACCTGCTGTGTACTAGGTTGTATTTTCACATTTTCAGCTTTCAACTCTTGAATATCATTTTGAAGTGATATAATTAATTTTTTCAAATCGCTTATTTGATTGCCAATTACTCTACAACTTGAACAAGACCAATTATATCCTTTATCAGGATCACTCAGGACACGGAGTTCCTCAGATGTTATGTTAACACAAGCATGTCGATAATGTCTATTGCAGACCGAACATTGAATCATTAAGTTGGTTTTAAACGATTTATTACAACACATACAAATTTTTGAAGGCATGGTGTAATAAGAATAAAACAATAAATGAAAAAAGAGTAATACACTAGCACGCCACTGGAACCAGCGAAAAAATCCAAGTTGATTCTGTATATAAACAGTAGTTCTTTTTTGGTGATTATGTTTTAATTACACGACCAACGCAAAAAAATGCATTTAATTGTTTCACTAAATTGTCGATTAATAGTCTTTGATGGCAATAATTCAAATAAAACTTAATAAGTAAATACCTTATTTCCAGCAAAAATCAATTAAAAAGCACGGGAGCACCAATTTAACGTGTGTACACTTCTAAAGCTAAACTACTATATAATATAATGTATATGCCAAAAAATCATAAATTAAAGTCAAAACTCGACCTGTTTCGGTAATTTCTAATAATGTTGTTTATTTAGCTAATAATATATTTATGCGATACTTTATGGATGCACTGTATACGAGTAATTATATCTCTACTTATGAATAAATAAAAATAAAAAATATTTATTTCTCTTTCATTCAATGGCTTTTTTTATAATTTTTGTTTTATTTGTTTCTCGGGTTAGGGTCAAAAACGCATTCTTAAGTATGCTAGGTTTATTGCAGTTTAGACATTTTGAATAAAAATTTCGACATTTCTATAAAAAAAAAACAAAAGTAAAGCCACAAAATGTACCCCCAATAACTCGGAAAATATCGACTACAAAAAATTATAATGAACGGAATTATAGAAAATCATATTTTCAACAATTTCAGTTTCTACACTTTTTGTCGAAAAGTTGAAAATGGCGAAGATATTGAGCAAAAACTGTTCTCATTTAAAATCAAGATGGCGGCTAACGCCACGGTGAAATTCAGTCGAGATTTTAAATTTACACTACTATTGACCCCCCCTAAAGATTCGAAAAATAAAATTTGGGGCAGCTTCGAAATGCAATGTCAAATGCTATCCCGACTGGGCTACTAGGTTTCCCCGGGAGACGATGCTTTACTGATACGCTTCGTATGAAGTTTTAAATGAGACTTCTCTATGATCCTACATGTTGACTCGTTGAAGTTACTCGAAGGAATCTAGTTAAAGGCACATCTTGCCTCGTTGAGTTGACTCTAGTGAATGGTTCTAGTTCATGCTCTTTCTTAGCTGCAGGATAAATTGGGTCATAGCCCACACGACTTTCAAACAAAGGTTTTTATTTAGTCAGCACATTTATTGTCCATTGCCAAAAATATTGTTTATGATTTGCAACAATTAAACAAAATTAGTAACACGCACATGTGTAAATACAATAACAAATTGGTTCATGTGATATACGGGGTGATAAATATATACTGTTTAATATCGGATATGAATGATGATTAATTGAGATTAAACAGTGGGAAAGCCGATAAAGAGGAAGCCCGAGGGTGGGAGTGGCAAACATTGTTACATATATTTGGGTCCCAAAATTGATATTCTCAGAAAAATTCAGCTTGTTCGTATGGTTTTTAAACTGGCATTTTGCTCTCTGACGACTGGACTATCAGCTTTATATTTGGTTTTATATTTTTAAGACCATATTATTACAAGTAGGTACCCTTTATATTTTAGTTTTTTTTTTCTAAATGTACAACATAAGTGAAATAACGTTTGTATACAGTATACAAATTTGAGCTACAACGATATACCGGTCTAAATGGGGGGAGTGTCCGTTAAAGCCGAAAGTCCGTTATATAAAAATAGGTTTAAAATAAACCAAAAATCTGTTTTACTTGATCGTATTACATACGTAGTATAGTATAATAGATAAAGTTATAGGATCGTGTGATTTTGAGTCCCCCTGAGTCTAAAAAGCAATTTAAAAAAAAAACATTTCGGAAGTATGTACGTACGTACGTATGTACGTACGTATGTCGCCACCGCCCAGCAAAAACTACGAGACCGATTTCAGTGAAATTCGGTATGAGTAAGTTTAAGAGAATTTTGTCGAGAAACTAAGCTTTAAAAAAAACCTCTTAAAGGGGGGCCGAAATAGGGGGGTTATTTAAGGCCCATTTTTGCAAATTTTGACCGAAACGAATGAAATTTAACTCAAAGTTAGCTCATCGACAGGTAAATAGAAATACGGAATTTGACATTTCCAAATTCAAAATGGCGGCCAACATGGCCGACCGCCCACCCGACATATTTCCCTACCTATCTAAAAACTTGTTTAAGATAAGTTTAATTTGAAAAAGTCGTTATATAGCCTAAAGATGGAGCTATAAGAAGAATATTATCAAAATTTTAAAAGGTTAAACTCTGTAGTTGGTTGTACACCTTCGTTAAAACAACGTGGAATGAAGTAAACATTTCTGTTGTATGTAGGTATATGAATTTATTAAAATTCTTAAAATTTATCCAGAAGGGAATGGAAGTACAAAACGTTTTCGGTCAAACTGACCATGATCAGTGTAAACGTCCAGTGTACAAGTAATTGAAACTAGCCACTTCAATAGGTGTAAAAACCTCTAAATAACATTATTGCTACATTATATGCTATATAGTAGTCGACATTAAGTCGATGTCTTAAGATTAAAAATATCACATGTGGATGTATGTCATCCTTGCTCGGAAATTGCACAAGGTTGTTGTGATCAGGTGAGAGGTTTACAACCAACCTACAGAGGTTTACCTTACAGGTTGGTTGTAAACCTCTCACCTGATCACAACAACCTTGTACAATTTCCGAGCAAGGATGACATACATCTACATGTGATATTTATAATCTTAAGACATCGACTTAATGTCGACTACTATATAGCATATAATGTAGCATATAATGTAGCAATAATGTTATTTAGAGGTTTTTACACCTATTGAAGTGGCTAGTTTCAATTACTTGTACACTGGACGTTTACACAGATGATGGTCAGTTTGACCGAAAACGTTTTGTACTTCCACTCCCTTGTGGATAAATTTTAAGAATTTTAATAAATCCATATACCTACATACAACAGAAGTGTTTACTTCATTCCAAGAATATTATCTTTTTTCAGAAAAAGTTATGGGTTGCCTATATTTAAGAGGTCAAAATTTGACATAACTTTGAACTAGATTTTCTCAAAAATGGCTCCAAGGAATTTGTTTATTTATTGATATATTTTTGATATCCTATTGGTAAATTGAATGACATTAGTCATATTTCTTAACTCCCCATAGGAGGGGACTCATGAATTTTATATAAAAAAATATTCGAGTGCCCGTAACTTCCTTTGTAATAGAAACTAAAATTTGAAATTTTGTAAACATATATGGTACTTTATTATCTATTATCACAAACAATTTTACCCAAAATATGGCTTCCGGTTGAACCGGAAATGAAAAAAAAAATCTTAATTTTTTTAGATATGCCCTGTATATTTTTATATTTTTTGAAAGAATGCAAAACTACCTTTCCAATGACATAAAACTCGTTGCTGCAGCTCAAAAACTCGAAAAGTTACAGTAAATATAAATTTTGCTATAATCTTGCGTGTGTCTTCTCTCAGGTGATCATAGCAGAGCATTATTATGGGGCAGTCAATGAGGGCATGAGGGTATTTGGCTCCGAATTCCATCTTACTACATCGATGTACTTGATATTTTTACAGTAAGTAGGGAATAGCTCCAGAAACAAAATCTACCCTATATACTATGGCGCTTTTATCTTGGGGCGGTTCACACCCCTTCAAGGGGATGGAAAATTTGTTGGTCAAAATAAGTACGGAAGTGCCTAGAGAACCTATTTCTAGGCAAAAACTGGTCTATACTTTTTTTTTGAGAACTCAATACTTTTTGAGCTATGCGTAGTTGAAAATTGGCCATTTTCATTTAAAAATGATACCTATTCGGACGGTTTTTTTGTGAATACCTTAAAAACTATGAATCGAACTAAAAACACTATATAAAACGTTTTTTAGATTATAAATAACAAGGAGATTCGTTCCTTCGTAAATGTTCTATTTATAATACAAAAAGAGATATGGTAGGAGAAAAGAGTTTGTTTTTTGGTGCATCCTCAAATTGGTGTATTCAACTTGAAATAACAGAGGAACTTAAAATAACAGTAGGTTTTAGGTGTATAATGCTACCAACGCCTTTTGTAGTGTTTGAAAAGGCCTTTAAACGAGCACCGTTAAATGTCGGTTACATTCAAACTAAGCGAGATATGGTGCAAAAAAAATATATGACTAATGTACTTTAGGGAAAAATAAGAAGAACATACATTTAACCTCCCATCCACCAGAAGTTAAATGCATTGTTTTTCTTCTGCAATACCTTTTAATAAAGTGTTATTTCTACTTTCAAAAAGTTGAACGGGTTTAAAATGAATGGTTTTTGTAAAAAATGTGATCAAATTATAGAATGCATTTTTAAATTTCCTTAAAAATCTTTCTTTTTCTCCATGTAATTCGAAAATAAAAATGTTCCACCCCCGAGAAGTGGTGGGAACCGCCCCCGTGATAAAAGCGCCATAATATATAGGATAGACTTTGAATTAGGAGATTGGGCTACTCCCAAAATTTCATTAAAATCCATGCAGTAGGATAGAATTCGGATGTGATATCTTGCTCTTAATCTCGCGCATTGACTGGCGTAATAGGAATATAATGAAATACAAATATTGTAAACTATTAATTTCTCAGAAAAATGAACTAATTTGAAGTGAAAGTATGACTATAATATTCTAATGATTTATGCAATAATATATACATCTATATTGTGTCCCCGAAATATGGCATCGAACATTTTCTAAAATGCAGGAATTAATAATGCGTAGAACCATAAAATATTTTCAAGTATACAAGGTGTTTCTAAAATATCAAAATAACGAGTAACTTTGTTATTTTTATAGAATGCCAGTATCTAGTACGATAACGATAATATATCGGTACGATAAAGTTCTCGGGCGGCCCTTCTGTCCAGCGTTTTTTGAAAATTTATAGGTAGGTACAACGTATTTAGATAAAAATAAAAAATACAAAGAATCAACCACGTTTTGTTTGCTCTTTTGAAGTTTGGTATTTTTTTATAATAAACTTTCTAAAATTACGAAATTTGTTATCTGACGAATAAGCAATTAATGTTATTAGATCGTCGAAATGCGATCTTACCTCTGATAACTTCATTTTTGGCAGTGTTGTTTTGTCTTATTCGCTATCTAGTCCTGGGCACATCTGTTTTGAGATGGATGTTGAGAGGTGACTCATATTTTTTTGCAGAAATTGCTTCGAAATAACTCATATAATAACAATTGAGTTATCGTAGTTAGACTGACATAAAAGTTGCGTAATTAAATTTCCAACAAGATATGATTGGATAAAAATTTAAAAAATTGTCACCCTTGTTGCAAAATAGCAATGATTGAGAGAAAAAACATAAAAAACCAATCATTCGCATTTTACTTTTTTCAACCATTTATGATAAAATTAGGACCTTCATATTTCACCCATAAGAACTGTATGATATAATAAAACAGTACTGTAAATTTCATTAAGATCGGTTCAATAGATTTTGCAAAATAATTTTGTAATCCAGCTTTCGCAAAAAATGCAATTTTTCAAAATTTGCAGGATTGAAAATAAAGCAGATAGCAAGTTGAATTTTTTTTTGCACATAGAAGAACACCGACATTTCATTTGCAATTTGCAAGATTAAAATCGGTTTGTTAGCATAGTCCTGTCGCCAGGGGGGGTACAACGGCCTCCTGTATTCAGATGGACTTACCCAAGTTTTTTTTATGTATTTTGACCTGTAGAACACGAATTTTTTGGGTAACAGTTGATCTGGATGTCGATAAGATTGTTATAAACCAAGAAGTTGAGGAATCACATAACAGCGATTTCTCGCAAAACAAAACATTTTTTTGTATTTTTTGGGCCATTTTAACCAAAAAATGTTCCTACAAATTTTTTCGTAGGATGCATAGTTTTCGTGATAAACGAGGTTGAACTTTCAAAAAATCGAAAAATTGGAATTTTTGAACCCGAAAAACTTTTGATTAAAAAATAAAATAGCAATTCTGCTTACCGCATTTGAAAGTTCAAGTCAAATTATATCGGTTTTAATTATTTGTATTGCCAAAAATGTATTATTTTATTGTTAAAACAAAGCTATAAACACCTAGTGCTTGAGTGATGTTTCAATGATTTCTCATTTAAAATCGAACGAGTACGTAGAGGAGGTAAAAGTGCAAGCGGGGCTATTTCTAAGTAGCATGCAATAAAACGCATGTATTAGGCACGGGAAACAGGATGTGTTTATAGCTTTTTTTAACAATCAAAAAATAAATTTGTAGCAATACAAATATTCAAAACAGATATAATTTGACTTAAACTTTTAAAGGCGGTAAGCAGAATTGCTATTTTATTTTTTATTCAAACGTTATTCGGGTTCAAAAATTGCAATTTTTCCATTTTTTGAAAGTTCAACTGCGTTTATCTCGAAAACTATGCATCCTACGAAAAAACTTGTAGGAACATTTTTTGGTTAGAATGACCCAAAAAATACAAAAAAATGTTTTGTTTTGCGAGAAATCGCTGTTATGTAATTCCTCAACTTCTTTGTTTATAACAATCTTATCGACATCCGGATCAACTGTTACCCAAAATATTCGTGTTCTACGGGTCAAAATACATAAAAAAACTTGGGTAAGTCCATCTGAATTAAGAAGGCCGTTGTACCCCCCCTGGCGACAGGACTAGCAAGACGGTGTCAGGAATTTTTTTAAATAAACATTAATTTTTGGTGCTACACGCAGGACAGCGTATACGTTTGCTCTGATTGGGCATCCAATGTCCTGTCAAAAATTATCGAATATTGCGGCTGTGGACAAACAAATGTGTTGTTAATTATTGTTAAGTTGGTGTTTTAGTTTTTATTGTGAGAACAGAGATAAAAGTAAATTTATACTTGTAGTGACTTTTTAAATGGTTTTTAAAAGCAACAGGTGCTTAAGTGTAAATATTTTAGTTTTGTAATGAAAAATTATATATATTTTATTTGGAAAATGTAAAATGTTCGATTTACACAATTTTATTTTTAACAAAATTTTTACCAATATTTATCTAATATATATTATTTTCTTACTCTATATTTTTGACCAACTTTCAAAAACTTTAAAACGTTCAGTTCGCATGTCCAATTGGGTACATTTTAACGTTCGATCCCCAATACAAGAAAAATTCACCTATTGTTTATACTTTTGTTGTAAATGGCGCTCAACTTTGAAGGTCTGTACTACCTATCACAGAAACCACCGAACATAACCTAACTTTTTTTAAAGAAGCGTTTTTTAAAAATTTTTCCAATGAGATTTTATAAATTTAATTTGATTGCGTATTATTGCACCAAGGCTCAGTGCTTAGTCCGTATTTATTCTCATTAGTTTTGGACCAGATAACAGCGAAACTACAGGGTAACCTTCCATGGTGCTTAGTATATGCTGATGATGTCGTGTTAGTAGGAACTAGTGAAAGAGACTTAGAACAAAAACTGGAACAGTGGAGACAAGCTCTGAAGGAAAAAGGTTTAAAACTTAGTAGGACAAAGACAGAGTATTTGCAATGTTCATTTAAAGATGGAGTTACTACAAATAATATGGTATCTTTGGATGGTGAACTAATTGTAAAAAGCAATAGTTTTAAGTACCTGAGATCGGTATTACCGAGTAATGGAGAAGTAGATGGAGATGCATGCAGTAGAATTAGGGCTGGATGGATGAAGTGGAAGGAAGCGAGTGGTGTGTTGTGTGACAGGAAAATTCCAATGGAGATGAAGGGAAAATTCTATAAAACAGCCATAAGACCGGCTATGATGTACGGAACTAAATGTTGGGCAGTGAAAAAGAAAGAGGAACAACGAATACATGTGGCGGAAATAAGAATGTTTAGATGGATGAGTGGCGTGACAAAAAAGGATAAAACTAAAAATCAGTATATTAGGGAAAGTCTAGGTGTAGCACCAATTGATGCCAAAATGAGAGAGCATAGGTTAAGATGGTTTGGTCATGTTCAACGTCGAAAAATCACCCAATATGAAGAATTACTCAAGTGCAGGTTCCTGGAAGGAGTAGGAGAGGAAGACCAAAGAAGACGAGTGAGGAGACGATTAGGCAGGACATGTTGGTCAAGGGGATTAATATTGATATGATCCAAGATAGAATTGTATGGAGAAATGCAATTAGGGAAGCCGACCCCGCATAGGGATAAGGCAAAGAGAATGATGATGATGAATTTGATTGCGTAGTTTAATAGATATTTTATTTGTTTATAAGCAAAAAAATAGTGTTTATTTAAAAAAATTCCTGCGCCGCCGTGCCAAATAACCGATCTTAATTTTGCAAATTGCAGATGAAAGGTACAGTGTTCTTCTATATTAAAAAAAAATAACTTGCTATCTGCTTTATTTTCAGTCCTGCAAAATTTAAAAAAATTGTATTTTTTGCGAAAGTTGATTAGCTATTTAGGTTTACGAGATTTGCTAACAATTACAGGAGTTAGTCTATGCGATCCAGACGTTTCAAAGCAGTGCCAAGATGATGTCCTTGCTGATTTTTCTTAAAAATTATTTGTAAAGTACGCGTGTGGGGTCCACACAAGTTTTTAATATTTAATTAAAATTAAAATTAATTTTAATTTTAAAAAATTAAAATTAAACTAATTTTTTTACATTAGACCAATTTTTTGCCCGTTATATCCGAAGTCCGTTAAATAGATGTCCGGTATATCGAGGTTTTACTGTATTATGGATATTATTTTATTGTATTATTTTAAATATTAAAATTAAATTTATTATATCTTTCTAACTAAAGAACCACTACAAGAATTACAAAAGAATCTGTTAACAACACATAATATTTTGCGACAAAAATTTGCCAAAAATGTGCTTATCTCTTTCTATAAGTACATACTTCGATACTCTCTTAGCAATAATTCTTGATCCAATCTCTTTACCGCACTTTCCAATAATTATTTTTCACATAATCCCTGCGTCTACAAGAAGAATTCAGAAAATATCAAGTATTCCTATAAATTGCTAAGTAAAAGTATTGCTTGAATATTATCTGATAAAGTTCCGTAGTATATATTCTAGTCACATATGCATTCCTGAAGTAGCAAATAAGATGTAACTCAGTGTATAAGGAACATGCAGATCTTGGAGTGATATCGGTGTGAATACACCGAGAAACTTGTAATAAATACCTAAATTATTTTACAACGCTACCTAGAAGAAAACCATACACAGAAAAATAAAAAAATATCTTAAGGCAGAGACTAAGTGAAAATTTGATACGTTAACTTACCTACAGTTTTTAGATTTACGGTTTGTTCTTTTAATATGAAGTTCAGCATCCCCTCGGCTTCTATATACAGATAAGCATCTGTATCTCACAAAAAAACAAAAAATTAGGACAAAAACGCACGCTGATAACTCAGTACTTTCTGTGAAAAGGATAACAAGAAAACTGTTTTTACTTACTAAATTTACACCATCTTAAAAATCAGTGGCGGCTCGTGATTTTTACAATAGGGGAGGCTATACCTAACTGTAAAATATCTAGGCAAATTTGCACTAGCAAAAAAATGCGTCAAAAAATGTAATTTAAGGCCCCATCTTTTGACCATTTTTTATTTACATTTCATAATATCATCCTAATTCATAATTTCATGATATCATCATTTTAAAAATAGTTAGTCTAATAGTAAAAGTTTAATACCAAAGTTTGTGTCGTTTATTTGTTAACAATTCCATCTATTTGTAAATAGATACCTATGCATATCAAAATAAATACAGATTTGAAGTTCTGCAGTCCATACATAATGAAGCTTCAAATTTTTTAAGATACTCAATTGAATTTTTTTAATTCTAAACGCGGCCTACTGCGAATTCAAAAACACGATAAATTACCGATATTTTGCTTTGAGTTAGAGATATCGGAAAAAGTTATTTGAGCAAGTTGTTCCAAATATTATTATAACCCCACATACCAAATTTCATAACAAAATTCGCACTTTTAGATTTTTCATTATTTTTAGTCAGGGCCCTAAAATTCGTTGTCCCGAGACGCACCCAACCACCCAACGGAGCTGAGAAGCTAATCTACCTCCCTTGGTATATCTCCAGGCAGCGTGTGATGGCGCCGTAGATGCCACTGTTAGGAGACCGGGTCTCCTTAAACGCCTGCTGCGCTGCACGGAGCATTAGTAACGGAGAATGCTGGGCTTCTCGGCTCCGTTCGTGCATCTCGGGATAACCCAGGGTCCTGCCTACAATAATATGTAATAAAACTGAGACGCGATCATGCGTTCTAATGCTAATGCTCCGTACGTATGGATAATTAGTGATAATATGGAATTTACACGTTGTATAATAGTGAGAGTAATTGTTGTTTTCGCGATTCATGATAAACAAAACAGTATAGAGTGTGTAAAAAATTTATGGGGAGGCTGAGCCTCCCTTGCCTCCTCTGACGAGCCGCCACTCTTAAAAATGAACACACATAAACAGGTTCTGAAGAGGAGTAATATAGTTTTCGCATAGTATCAGGTAACGCAGGGTAATATAGCATAATAATTTTCCGGTAGGTGAGTTGCCGGAATTTAATTAAAAATGAATATAATAAAACGAACGGTAATTTTATTGTTGTAACGAAAATGTGTTTCGCTTTGGTCTCGGAAGAAAGGGTGGATGTTAGCGACGACCAGACCCGATGCGTTTGCCTGCCGAGTTGTTACTGAAGAAAAAAACCACTAACGATAATATGTTTGTGTTCCTTTTACTCTGACCAGCTGTCAATAAATCACTAGGTCTGGCGTACACTTTTGCAGTTTTAAGAAAACAATGTCGATGCATTAAGTGAGTTGTTGACATATTGGTCTGATATGGTAACTAATTTATGTGGGTGAGAAAACAGATGGTGACAGAGTAAAGCCATGTCACTCTTAACATTTTTGTATTTGAATGTGCATTTCGAATGACTAAGTTGTTTCGCTTTTGAGACAAAATATTAAAATTAAAATTAGCGAAAATAGTAATTAAAGCGTATCGCTATATAATAATAATACAGCTTGTAGCAGCAAAAGAGCAAGAAATGTTTGATCTCCTGCGAAGAGTTGAGTACGAAAGCAATAAAGTTGGTCTAAAAATCAATAAAGATAAGACAAAAATAATGGTGGTCGACAGATTCTACACTATTCAACTGACTAACAGGTCACAAGAATACCAGATATTAAACACCTTTGTCTATCTCGGGTCTAGTACAACTAAAGATGGTAACTGTAAAGCAGAAGTTCGGAGAAATATTGGTATGGCAAAAAATGAGATGAGTCGCTTAACACTAAAGTTTGGAAAGACAGATATATCTCTCAAAATATCAAGATAAAACTGGCGAATGCCCTCGTATTCTCAATATTTATATACGGAGCAGAGACTTGGACTCTTCGCGCATGCGAGCGCCTAAAAATTGATGTCTTTGAGATGTGGTGCTGGAGAAGAATGCTGCGCATACCTTGGACAGTTCATATGACAAACGTTTCCATTCTAAACCAACTCAAGATTAAAAAAAGGCTGTCTACAATATGTCTGCAACGAATACTGCAATTCTTTGGTCACGTGGTTCGCAGAGGTGACGACAGTTTGGAGAGATTAATTGTTTCTGGAAACGTTCCGGGGAGAAGATCAAGAGGACGATCACCAACTAGATGGTCTGACCAAATAAAGAATTTAGCTGGAAACTCATTCTACGAAGCTCTTAGAGCAGCTGAAGATAGAGACCAATGGAGAAACATTGTTAGGAATATTGGAAGAAATCACGATCCTCAGTAATGGGGAAACGACAAGAGAGAGAGAGAGAGAGAGAGAGAGAGAGAGAGAGAGAGAGAGAGAGAGAGAGAGAGAGAGAGATAGTATCAGGTCTACCGTCTATTCCAAACCATTAGTCAAAGATTTGACGCGTAGTATTAAACCTTGCTTAGTACTCCTTCTTCGTATTCCTCTACCTTCGTTTGTCTACATAACAAACCCATGTTTTTACAGGCAACAATTCTACCCCTATCATGTCCTTACCAGCCGGTCTACATGAATCGGTCTCTTCACAAAAAAAATTAAGATAAAACTTTATTTTTACAAAAAGTATAAAATATAAATATTTATATTGTTGTCATAGCATGCTTTATATATAATATAGTCATTCTGTTGAAATATTTGATAAAGAAAAGAGAAACAGCATGTTTCTTAAAATTTGATCAATCGTATACGAGGTATGTCAAAAAATAGATAATTTCACTCAAGACTAAAGTACCTTTATGCTTTACTTTATCGAAAATTGTTATTATGAAAAGTTGTTTGAAATTATTAACTATGTTTTAATAAGAAGTTATATTATTCTAATTAAAAAAACAATTTTTGCAAATTTCTCCAAAATTACCGTCGTCTCTTCTTTTTCTTAAAATCCGTCTCCTATCGGAGGTTGGAAATCACCAGAGCTATTCTTATTTTACTGGCGGCCGCCCTAAATAGGTCGATGGAACTGCAGCCGAACCATTCCGTCAGATTTCTTAACCAAGATATTCTGCGCCTACCGATACTTCTCTTACCCCTGATTTTACCCTGGATGATCAGTCTCAGCAACGAGTATTTGTCACCTCTCATAACATGGCCAAAGTATTCAAGCTTTATTCTTTTAACAGTAAGTACAACTTCACATCCTTTTCCGATCCGACGTAAAATTTCGGCATTCGTCACGTGGTCCACCCAAGATACATATCCTACAGTAATACCACATCCCAAAAGCTTCAATGTATTTAATGCTGCTCATCTTCATGGTCCATAACTCAACTCCATATAATAAAGTGGAGAAGATATAACACCGCAGCATACGCACTCTCAGATCAAGATTTATGTCACGACTACAGAGAAATATTTTCATCTTGTTAAATGCTGACCTAGCTATTTCTATTCTTGCTCTTATTTCTTTTGTTTGATCGCCTGTATGATCCAGGCAAGCTCCAAGGTATTTATAGGACGATACCCTTTCTATAACGGTGTTACTGATAACCAAATCATTCCTGGCGTGTGGATCATTAATTTGTTATTAGTCGTCTCATTCGACGTCTAATTTGTCATTCTATCGGTTTTAATAATAGATGTGTTATATTCGCGAACAGACGGACGGATGTACAGACAGGCATGAAACCGGAAGTATATATTTGTTTTCGTCTTGCGAAAGCACGTCGAATAATATACTGCTTGCACTATTTCGGCGACTTTAAGACGGTTGCAGAATTCTCACCTTTAATACCCTCCATATGTAGGTTATAAGCTTTCATTAGACATCATATTTGTCATTTTATCTGGTATAATGACGAATGAGTTGTGCTTACAAAGTTCCTGGGACAGAAGGACAGAGGACAGAAGGATAGTTCAACGTTTTCACATTTTTTCAAAAGAGGTGAAGACAATTATAATTTTTTTTTCTATTCTCATAATTTAAAATATCAATTATGACTTCATCACCTATATCAAAATGGGCTTAATTTTGATACAGATTTTCATTACCATACAGACTTTTATTTATTTTATTTGAACCGCAATACTTGGGGTTAACAACAAGGAGTAAAGTGTTCAACGCGCGTATCCTTCCTATCATGACATATGATAAGGATGTCAAACCTGGACCCTAGCCAAGGCAAATATGAATAAACTAGCCACAATGGAAAGAGCAATGTAAGGAGCAATGTTAGGTATACGACTGTCAGATAAAAAGAGGAACGACTCAGTAAGATCAAAAACAAAAGTCGAGGACATAACAATAAAAATTGCCAAATTTATACAGGGTGAGTCACCACTAACGCGACGGAAGATTACAGTGAAATGGTAAAAGATTTGAAAACAATTTTTAATTAGTGGTTTGTAAGTTGATAATCTCTACATTTTAAAATTATTTTGAAATATACAGGGTGTCCCAATAGATGGCGGCGTATCAAAGTTATATTTTTTCTTACGGAATACCCTATATTTTACTGCATTTTTATTTGTCCGCAAAAAATAAGGTATAGTTTCATAAGGCTTCCCTATACCTATGTACAGAGTGTTCTGAATTATGGTGACTTTTCTTAAAATGTAAAGTTTTAAAAGAAGGCTTATTCTCAAGTTATTTAACAAATTATAAAAAAAATAATTTTACATTTATATATTTGGATATTGGTTGAATGTATTTCGTGATTAATTGTTTCACATTTATTTACAGGGTGTTCAAAATTTACAGTTTTATTATTGGATTATTCAATGTGTCATATGATTCTTATTTTAAATAGAACACATGTAGATTAATAAATATATATATATATATATATATATATATATATATATATATATATATATATATATATATTTACTCCCAGCGTATGAAGTGAGCCACATATCAAAAGAAACTGCGGTTGAAGTGAGATCCTGTACAAAGTGAGGTCCAGTATACGGACCTCACTTAGTCAATCAATGTAAGACTTTTTCGTAGACATGTACTGATAGCAAACACTGTTTTTTTACAAAAAAAAGTGGGACCTCACTTTGTATGGTCCACATCAATTTTTAGTTCAGAGATTTTCCGCATAGAGGCGCTGACTTTGGCGTATATTTTCTAACCATGTATATTCTATGCCCTGTTGAATAACTTACGATACACATAGTGAGGACCATACAACTGGCAACATCTGTTCAACCAATCTTTAAAACAGTGGATCGTCAATCGTCGCATAAATTCAAACAGTACAAAAATGTTTAATACTTTAATCCTTTTTGAGAGCCTAGGCGCAAAATTTCGGTCGAGTTCTTTTTAAACGCATTTATTTTTTTCGAATCCTGAGATAACTAATAGGTATTTTAAAAAAATTTAAACGCAAAATAGAAAACTACATTATTCCCGAGGGCAGAAAGTCCCTTATAATGAACAAAAAGTTTCTTTTGAATGATATATTTAAAATTAAAAATCAGACTATTTTTTTTCACCCCTGTGACTTATTAAAATAAATATTTATAGAATTCTCAAGGACTTTCGACCATGGATAATACAGTAATATTTCTTTCTGCGTTTAAATTTTTTAAAAATACTTAAGGTTTTCTCAGTATTCGAAAAAAATGAACGCATTTAAAAATAATTCGAGCGAAATTTTTGCGCATATGCTCTCAGAAAGGCTTAAAATACTATAAATTTTTGTAATCAGTATTTCAATAGTTATTTATGATATAAGTGTTAAAAGTACACGTTTAAGGCACGCATGTGAAAGTTTGCAGAATGAGCGACAGCGAGTTCTGAAATTCACATGAGTGCCTTAAAAATGCACTTTTTAACAGACATATCATGCAATATTTTTTCTACAAACGTAATTACAGGACAATATCTACAAAAACTTTTACTTGAACTTGACTGACATTCCATTTTTATATTTTTTTGACATTACATCAAAATTGCCTATACGATCAATACGAATTGCAGTGCCATAAAAATTTTAAAGCACTAGTGCCTTAAAGCAGCGCCGGATAAAGGGGCGGGCGAGCCGGGCGACCGCCCGGGGCGCCAGAATTTGGGGGCGCCAAATTTTGAGAGACGCTGATATATAAATATAATATTTACCCCCCTCCGTGGCTCAGTGGTAAGAGCGCCTGCCTGTGGATCTAAAAAATCCGAAAGGTTGTGGGTTCGAATCTCACCAGGGTCGGAAATTTTTCATTTATTATAAATTAATAAATGAATATAGTTTCTGTCCTCGTGGGATCGGTTCTCACCGGAGGGACCGCAGACGTTCGGATACAATTAGCGTCTCTTTGCAAAGACAATGACGTCGACATTGCAAAGTAACAAGGCGCTTACTCAACACACACTACTTACACATGACACTAGGTACCTAACTGTTCAAAATTACCGTACCTACCATGCCAATGGCCATTAGTTGTCAAGGCATTAGCTAAACAAAAAAAAAATATAATATTTTTTACATTCATTATTTTTTTGGACTTTATAGATTATCTTTGGGCTAAGATTACTCCTAAGACAATTAATATTAAATAATTGTAACAATAAGAAAACTATTTCTAGCTCACAAAAATTCTCTAATAAAAATAATGCAACCTAAAAATTGTTATGGCTTTTAAAGGTCATTTGTCAGGTAATACCTATCACTTTTATGGTATTACAATGTTATACATACATACTTAAAATACACGAAGATCAGATTTACGAAGTATCAACAAATTTATGAATAGTCAGTGATATTATTATACTGCTGCTTGTCATTAATTATAGCCTCAATGGTTAAATAGTTTTGTCTTCCTGTTCTGTAAACTTTGCTTTATCAACATTGTCGTGTGTCCGTGGGTGTGTAATTTGAAATAAAAAAAAACAAACCAGGTATATCTATATGAATTAGAATTGACAAGTTCTTTTTCATAATATGAATATATAGAAATTTATTTCGAATACTTTGTACGCGTTAAGATGTTTCACTTTTTGCATAAAAACGGCACGAACGACGTATGAAAAAAAGGAATAATAGATTTTTGTATATATCATAAATTGAACGAGTAATTCCAAAATGATTTGTTATTTGAAATATCTCAGTGGCGTACTATGTTTTTCTTTAAAAAAATTCACACCATTTCAACAGTAGATATAAAATTATTAATTTTATGTCAAAAAATGCGCAATAATTACCTCTTAAAACACATCCAATTTCATTTGCATATCTGAACCGGTTTTAGAACAATAAAGAAATCGTCAGTTTGTAAGAAAAATGTCAACACCCCATATCTCGGAAACGAAGTATTTGCTGACATATGCTTATAGAGCAAACTGTCATTATTTTTTCATATAGAATTACCCTTTAAAGTTTGTCGCATTTATTTAGAAACATCCTGTTTTTTCTTGACCACCCTGGATTTCCATAGTTTTTCCTGTATTATTTCACTTGACCGTTATTTTCAGTTCTTTCTGTTTTTCCAGTCCTGCAGGTTTCTTTTCTAATATTGCTTCGTCCATTTTATCTCTAAAAGATTTTCGGGGTCTGTCTCTCTTCCTTCTTATATACTCGATAGGTTATAATGTTAATATAATGTTATATGTTACATACATTTATATTGCAATTCAGTTTGCTCAATTTTCCTCCCGAAAAATTCCCCAACCAATTCAACCTATAAAAATTTTCTTATGTGCTTTCAAATTACCCTAAAAATGGCCGAAAGTACCCCAATCTGGCATCTCTGATTCGTCGCTCGTTGTAGACGGCGTCGGTGTATATTGCGTTGTCAATTGGGATATTCCCAAAACTCCCAAAAGTGATGATCCTACCGATCTACCGACATGTCTCTAGGATCTATCGAGTTTAAAAAAATATCCAAATGACATATTTTACTTAAGAGGAAACAGTAGCGATCAACAGGTAGCGAAAACGCGTTCCAAGATTGCGGCTGTAATTTTGAATATTTTTTCGAGATATGTGGCACACGCATTCGTAATATAATAAAGAATGGCGGTACAGAGCCCAATTTAAAAAATATATTAATATGTGGAAATTACTCTGTAATTAAATACAATAGATATTAAAAAAACGAGCCTGTACCGCCACTAAGAAGAACAAAAAAATACACTTTCTTCAAATAAACTTTTTTATCCGATGATGCCTAGATTTTGTGTCATTTTGGAACTACTAAAATTTTTTATTTCATTAGTAGTTCCAAAATGACACAAAATCTAGGCATCTGATAAAAAATTTTATTTGAAGAAAGTGTATTTTTTTGTTCTTCTTAATGGCGGTACAGACTCGTTTTTTTAATATTGTATTTATTTACAGAGTAATTTCCACATATTAATATATTTTTCAAATTGGGCTCTGTACCGCCATTCTTTATTATATTATAAATACGTGTGCCAAATATCTCGAAAAAATATTCAAAATTACAGCCTCAATCTTGGAAAGCGTTTTGGCTACCTGTTTCACCTTAAAAATAAATTCGATAAACCAATTCATCATTTATTGCCATCAAAAAATTTCAGTAGGTAGTATTTTTTAACACGTTTGTATAATAATACCTTTCATTTCCTAAGAATTATGTATTATTTAAAAATTACATAATGGAGATTCCTAATCATATTTCGGTATTCACATTTCATACAAGAGTCTCAAAGTACTCATGTATAAACAATTTTTAGATGATTTTGGGAATATCGATTTCAAGCAGATCACATACCTTTTTATGTAAATATTCATGTGTTTCATAAAAGCTGATGTGACACTTTCGTCCAGTTCTTTATTAGTAAATAAAAGTTGAATTATGGTTGTTTGGGTTAATAATTACTTCGCATATTATTTATAATACATATAGTAGGGGAGCAAAGTATGCTAAATGTGCAGTCACTCGAGCGCTTTGGGGACCTATTGGGTTGTGATTATTAGGTTCTAAAACCAAAAAATTTAAGTAAAATTTTCCATTTTAGTGGGGACTTTCCATATTTTAATTTAATTTTCCATTTCCAACACCCGTTTTCTCCGATTATAGCGCCACCTATCCGTAATTAGAAAAAACGTTTCGAATAAATTTGCTTATTTTTACGCAAAGAATCCAAATCTGAAATAAAAAAAGGAGTTCCTATTTAAGATTTTAAAGTAACCCCCCCCACCTCCGTGGGGGTCGTGTTTGGTACCATTCGATAGATTTCAGAAAAAATTTTCAGAAATTGTAGTGTATTACCTATAAGCAGTTACCGTTAAGCCGGGTCCAGACTATGTAACAAAACATGTTAAATAACAAGGTTTTGTAACTTGTTACAAAATTTTAAAAAAACAAGTTTTAAAACACAGTGTTGTATAACATTTTTCTGGTTATATAGCATGTTTTATGTTATCCAACAGATGTCGGTAAACATCAAAGAAAGTTATAAAACCGCACCGCGACTGATCTACACCTAAAAACATGTTATTGAAACATTCTCTGGCATAGTACCTACGCGAGCAGCAACCGTTGGAGTCATATCGCCTTGTTCATTCTGGAGTGATTGTGCTAGATTTTTCTTTGCTCTGTTCACGTAGGGTCATTTACGCGATGAAATTGTCGAAAGAACTGACTACTCATTTAATTGAGCTATTTCGTAAGTAACGAGTATTATGGGATTGCTATGGGATGAGCTACATTTATTGATTTAAAAAACAAATAAAAAACACGATGAATAGACTGAAATAGAAGTGAAAATAGATACAGAAACTGTAGTTAAAACTAATGCACGTACGCCTATAACTCAAGCCAACAAAAGAAAAGCAGTACGCGGAACCTTAACAGCAAATCGGTGCAAATCAACTCTAAATTTGACATAAATACTATTCTCTACAGAGCAGAGTGTTCAGACATAAAACCTGTAACATTCACTTCATTCGCTACACAGATGCAGACTGCTTCATCAGCTACTCAAACAGGCACTCAATCATACAATATATCTGAGCCTTTCTATTCCGTCCACTACACCTACATCCGCTACTTCTCCAGCTACACCAATTCAAACAGACAGTGACACTCAATCATGAACAGGTAAATTTTACACAAATGTTATACTTCCTCTCTGAAACAATGAGTAAAAAGTTTAAAAAATATACTTTGCTAATAATATAACTGTTAATCTTTCTCTTATTGGAATTGCATCTCGAAATGTCTTTCCTGCCTATTTTATGGCCGATGTCATTTATAAGAAATTCAAAATCAGAACTTTCTATTCTTAAGAAGTTTTTAAAACTGCCATCACATTTAATGTCTCCTGTCGATGGGTCTATGTTATCTCTTTCCAGATCAGCTAAAAGAGCTGTACCACTACCTATATTTTGCTCGAGCTGCTAATGAAGGGCACATCCAAAATATTAATTTAACACGCCGGTGTCGCCTCCACAATATTACACAAGCTGCTGTTGCTATGAAGAGATCCTCCATACTTATATGACGCAATTCTATATACTACCTAACCTACCAGCTATCCATCTAAAATGCTGCAAAATTTATGCGCATGTTGTTGTTTTGTTTTTTGTTATATAGTCTGGATACTCATTCTATATTATACCAAGTTACATAACAAAGTTGTACAACAAATTTGTTGTACAACTTTGTTATTAGCATGTTTTGTTACATAGTCTAGACCCGGCTTTAGAAGTTCCCCGTTTCAGGAAAAAATATTGTCTTAAGAGCGATAGCCTAGTGACCTAGTGGGTAGACCTCGGATCTCGGATTCGTAAAGCAGAGGTTTCGATTTCAAATCCGGGGTGTGGATCTCCGATTTTTTTATTTATTGTTACTGCATTCATGTCTGTAGACAATGTTGCAATCTATTATGAGCACAATAAAAAAATATAGTAATAAAATAATAAATAAATATTTCAAAAAAAAACAAGAAAAAAAATACAATCACTGGAAGCGAAACTAAACAATACGGAAGAAATATAACCACTGGATCCGGAACTGGATATGGAACTGGATAATATTAGAAAACTGATATTATAATATGTAAGCAGTACGAGCCTAGTAGGCCCATGGCTTGATGTACTATTCTTTTCCACTCCCTTTTGTCAGTCGCTTTTGTTTCCCAGTTCCTTAAGTTAATTCTTCTCATATCTTCTCTAACTCCATTACTTCATCGTGACCTCGGTCTTCCTCTTCGTCTTTTCTCTGCCAATGCACTAGATAGTACCATTCTGGGAATTCTAGATGGAATCATCCTCTGCACATGGTCCAACCATCTAAGTCTTTGCGCCTTAATTACTGCTAGTATGTTAGGATCTTGATAGAGCTCAGTTTCCCACCGGGTGGAACAACAACTCTTGATGTTTTTTTGTTGTGACCCATGTTTCAGAAGCATACGTTACTATCGGCCTTATTACGGTCTTGTAAGTTCTTAGTTTTGCTCTTCGTGATATATGTTTACTGCTTAACAACCCATTAAAAGCAAATATAGCGCGGTTGCCCGACATAATTCTCTTTTGTATTTCTTCTTCACAGTTAGGATCTCTTGTGAAGACAGTTCCTAAGTACTCAAATCTCTAAACTTCTTCGAATTTATACTGTGTTCCCTTCGCTGTTGTCATTGTTATGTATTGCCCCCGAACGAATTGCTTATTTGTTCATTCCATATACTTTGTTTTTGCTTCATTTATATACAATCCTTTGGTTGCTGCCCTCTCCTCGAGTTTCATGACTGTTTCTATAAGTTCTATTTTGCTCCTAGCCAAGATTACCAAATCGTCTGCGAATGCCAAGCACTGATGTTTTTTGTGGTAGATCAGACCTGTTCTATTAATGTTTGCTTCCTGTATAACCTTTTCTAGTAATATGCTAAACATTATAGACGATAATGGATCACCCTGCCGCAGTCATTGTTTGACCTCAAAGCTTTCTATTATAGTATTGTTTATCTTGACTTTATCATACTGATATATCATACTGATATTGTTTAAAAACACTAATAATATTGATATAAAATGTTAATCAATTTTATTTATTGTTATAAGAATCAAAGGTAAATATGATTAGGCGAATGAAGCCTTAGGTTTCGCAGTCAATATCCCAACCACACACACATGTTGCAATCTATTTCAATACGGTTTATAGTACAAACTATACACTTAGTATTAAAATAGTCTGATATATTTTTTTAGTTGAGGACACTTGTTCACATTGCATTGTTTCAGGATAAGATGAAATATCTTCAATAAATGGAAAAAAGCATGTATGTCATATATTATAATACTTTCTATACTCTTAATATGTAGTCTCGTATAAATTTGTAGTGACATGATTTTAAGTATAAGAACAAGAAGCTTGCAACAATTTTCAGAGAAAATAGAAAACTAAAACTATTTTAAAATGATTATTCGAAATAAAACATATGATCATATTCACTGTATTTGCCATCTAGTGAAATAACTGTAAAATTAAGTCAGTAAAAAAGGTACATTAAGTTTAATTAAATTAAGTAAATCATCTTGTATACTAAAATTAAGGTTGGAAAATTGTCGTTTCAAAATGAAAATCGACAGGGGCAACAGTACCTATACTAAAATACACTCTGTATAGATAATTATGTCAATGTTAATAATACTGGATAGAGAATTGAATATCGTTTCAAATGAGCTAGCACACGCCCCTATTCCCTATTTAAAAATAAGGGGTGGGGGAAATGGAAGGGAGGGGGTTGACAAATGACAGATATGTATGTACCGTAAAAACTGTGTTCCCCTTAGATCAAAAGTCGGGCTTTTATATTTATATGTTAAGTTCAATATAAATTTCACATAACTGAACTATCACTGTATCCTCCATTTTGATTATTATTGTTCTCAACTAACGCTATTTTCAAAATTCTTGCTTTCCTATCCATCTTTAACGTAAATTATTAAAAAATATAAAACTATTTCTTTATTAACGCTAGTCTCCGATAAGGCTACCGTGATTTAATGCTGAGGTACTAAAATGTTATAAAATTAACAAAAAGTACGAGCAAGAACAAAGAGTCCACATCCTTCTTATAACTACAAGTGACTGAAACAACGAAACAATAATAATTCTTACTGTGTTATACAGAAAAAGGCAGTAGAAACGATTAATCTCATATTTATCGACAACACTGTATGGTCCTCACTTGATGAGCTGTAAGGAAATATACACGTAAAGTTGTCCTCACTTTGTGCGCATAACGAAAAAGTATATACAGTCTCACTTTAATAGCTGCGTGTAATGGCCTCACTTGGGTGGCAATATACTTGAACAATACGGGGCACATATACGTAATCTTTTTTGTGTATACTCGTCATTTTTTAATTGCTATTTACTTGTCAAGGTCACTATGAAGAGTTGAAACGATTATGTCTACGTTTTCTACCGGTCCTCACTAAGTGCGCGTAATGTCAGGACCTCACTTTGATATCTGTGCATAATATATATATATATATATATATATATATATATATATATATATATATATATATATATATATAATAATAACCGGTTCTATAGCGTTCTACGCCTTCCGGTACCAATCGCCAAGCCTGTCGATCTAGCCAGTCATTTTCTTGAAGATTTCTTTCTGACATGGCTTTTGTAATTCCTTGTTTCCAGGAGGTCGGTGGCCTTCCTCTTTTCCGTTTTTCTGGCGGTATCCATCTCATTGTAATTTTTGGTAATCTTTCATCTCCCATTCGTTGGACGTGTCCATACCAAGTAAGTTGGTTTCGTTGTACCTCGTCCACTATTGTTTTCTGCTTACCTACTTTTTCTCTGATCTGTTCATTTCGAACATGGTCCCATCTCGATATTCTGGCAGATCTTCTAAAAAAATCCATTTCAGTAGTAAGCAGTTTATTTTCGGATTTTTTTGTCATTTGCCACACTTCGGAGCCATACGTTAAAATTGGTTTCAGAATAGCGTCGTACATCCTCATTTTTGTATTTAAATTTATGTTATGTTGCCATAAGACAGGGTTTAGGGCTCTAGTAACCTTTCTAGCCTTCGTCACTCTATCATCTATACTGGGTTCCGTTCTTCCACTATTTGTTAATTTAATCCCTAGATGTATATACTCTGTACAACCCCTGATGTAGTCACTTCCGTCAAGATCTAGGTCCTCCTGTTGTATTTGGTTACCGATGTGTAGATATTGTGTTTTCCATATGTTTACCTCTAAACCCCATTTCCTGTATTCCTCCATCAATTTTCTGGTCATATATTCTAAGTCTTCCTTATCTTGGGCAACTACCACCTGGTCGTCTGCGTAATTCAAAGTGTATAATGTTATGTCTCCGATTGGTATACCCATACCACTGCATTTCTGCTTCCAAAGTCTGAGAGCACTGTCGGTATATATATTGAAAAGAATGGGAGATAAGCAGCACCCTTGTTTAAGGCCTTTTGTTACTTGGAAGCTAGATGACAGATGGATATTAATAAATAATTATACTAAACAAATCTACCTCTTTCGAATGGTATATGGATGTCCCATACCTAGGTGTCATAAGTTTTTGCGTAATTTACAATTATTAAAATTCTTAATCTGTAAATTGATTTTAAAATAAAAGATGTAGTTAATTAATGGCATTGTATGACATTGTCATTTTATGACAGTACGGTCTGGTAATTATTTTATAATTAATGTATTCCATGATTGATTATTACACATTTATTTACAGGGTGCTCAAAATTTACAGTTTCATTATTGGATTATTTAATGTGTCATAATATGATGCTTATTTTAAATAAAACACCATGTATGTTAATAAATTATTATACTAAACACAGGTTCCTCTTTCGAATGGTATAGGGATGTTCCATAACTAGGAGTCATAGTTTTTGCGTAATTTAAAATTTTCTTAAACGGTAAATTGATTTTAAAAATAATATTTATGCACTCTCGATTTTTAAACTGTACGAAATAAATGTTTGTTTACTGTATCATAATACAGTATAATACCAGTCATAATACCATATAAACGATAAGTTAAATATTTATCATAATCCTGTTCGGTCTAATATTGGTGTAGTTGAGTTTTATACGGATAATAGTGGTTTCTCTTAAGTATTCTAACAGTCGCGACTGTTGATCAGTCGTTTGACTGATTTACCCGAAATTTTTTATTTACTATGGTTTGTTTTGTAACCAAGAGGAGTGATTCAAATTTACCGCGCTGTATTGCTTGTTTGTAACTGGTCCAACCGCAGGCAAGTTTACTCCACTGTTATAAAATTTTTTGACACTAATGTCATTTATCAAATTTTGACACTAGTGACATTTCATATGTTAATTAAGTTATATCGACAATCTTTGTGTTTTATGTGTTTGTGTTATTCCTTTAATTTTTAGATTGTTAGTCTGCTTTTATATAAAAAGCAGTTGTTTTTGGAACTCTTTAGCAACATGTTAATTTAATATAATATTTAGGGATTACCGTTGAGGCCTACTAGATCAACCAAAAAAGAAGATGTATTTGGTTATTATTCTAGTGACTTTCGTGGGTGTGAATCTGTCTTTTTAGTTTACTCCTCCTTGTTAAAAAATAAACTATAGTATTTTTGGGATTTCCGTAACAGGAAGCAGGACATCAATTTCCTTGACGTGATCACAAATAACTGATTTATTTTTATTTAACTTTCCGAAATTTCTCAAAACGTCCTTTTTTGGGTGTCTTCTATCAGGAGACCTACTTTTGAGCGTAAACTTTAGAAAGTAAGATACAATTTTGCAAACACTTCCCAATGCAGAGTACCATGTCTACTCGTTCGTAGATAACGTGATTGAGATACATCTTTTGTGATACAATGAGATACATCTTTTGTTTTAAAATCGATTTAGAGATTAAGAATTTAAATAATTGTAAATTACGCAAAAACTGTATGACTTAGGTATAGGACATCCATATACCATTAGAAAGAGGTAACTTCGTTTAATATAAGTAATAATTAATATACATGGTGTTCCTTTAAAAATAAGCATCATATGACACATTGATTACTCCAATAATTAAACTGTAAATGTTGAACACCCTGTAAATAAATGTGTAATAATCAATCATGGATTACATTTAACCAATATCCAACTATTTAGAAGTAAAAGTATTTTTTTTTATAATTTCTTAAATAACTTGAGAATAATTCTTCTTTTAAAACTTTACATTTTAAGAAAAGTCAACATAACTCAGAACACTCTGTACATAGGTATAGGGAAGCCTTATGAAACTATACCTTATTTTTTGCGGACAATTAAAAAATGCAATTAAATACAGGGTGTTCCTTAAGAAAAAATATAACTTTGATACGCCGCCATTTATTGGGACACCCTGTATATTTCAAAATAATTTTAAAATGTAGATTTTATCAACTTACAAATCACTAATGAAATATTTTTTTCAAATCTTTTACCATTTCGCTGTAATGTTCTGTCGCGTTAGTGGTGACTCACCCTGTATAATGGAGCTGAGCCAGTCACACTGCCAGATAAAAAGACCAACGTTGGAACGCAACAATACAACATCGGAGACCTTACGAAATTAGTGACCAAGAGGAAGACCACAGATGAGATGGGTTGATGATATCAGAAAAATAGCCGGAACAAATTGGAAATAAGTTGCTCAGGATAGAAACCGATCGAAGGAGTTGGGAGAGACCTATGTCCAAACATGGACGATAGAAGGCTAAGAAGAAGAAGAACATATTTTTAACCAATAGAATCTCTTCATGACGCTTTGTCGGGCTGTGGCACACTCGAAATGAGTAATGTCAAGTGAAATGCATAGGGGCATTGAAAATTTAATATTAAATTAATATTAGTAATTGTAATATTTAAAATATAAATATATCAACAGAATAATTAATTTAATCATATAACCTAACTACGTAATCTGTTTGTGTTATAAAATAAATAAATTTGAATATACATATTTTTGAGTTGTGAATGATCATAGAAAATATCATGTATGTACAACTTATACTTTATTATTATTATGATGCTCGTATTATATCTCTCCGCTATGCGGCTCATTTCGTATCCGTGATACTCGCATCATAATGACCATCATTAAATGCTCGTTGTATAATATACTAATATTACCTAAAGTAAAATATTTTCCTTAGAGCGCAAACCTGTGACCCATAGGAGCGCACTATGATCTAAGTATAGCAGGCGTGAGAACTGTAAAGTTCACCATTCTTTAAATCCATAAGTCCCGACCGGCAGCTGAAATATTTGATCGAGAAAAGAGAAACAGCATATTTACAACATCGACCTATTGTAATTTACATTTGTGTTGTGAGCGGCAAATCGCGGCGGTGGCTGGTGGCGGGTGTTAACTGTAACCGCCGATCCATTATCAATCTCGTATAAATCAGAAGAGTCGAGAATGAGAATGCATACCGCCGCCCCGGCCGTCGATGCCGTATATGTGGACCTCTATCACTATAACATCTTCACTTACACTAAAAAACATCCTTTCTTCGTCTTCAATGTAACAAAATATATTTTGTTTACAAATATAAAGCTCTAATCAACCAAACTATAGTTTCAAAATATTATTATACATAGTTTCAAAAGTTATGCATCACTCAAAATTTTCACTATTATTAACTATTTTCAGAAGTACTTTCAGATAGTATCCCGAAATAACCAAAGTACGTGCCTCCTAGCGGCGGGATACGGGCAACAATACATTGGCTTATAGGGCAGTCCTTACAGTAGGGATCCTGGCCTATACAGAAAAATGCAGGCGGGTGTGGGGTAATACTGCACTTTGGTTGCATTGGTGGTGTATTGGCTAAACGTGCAGGGCAGGGTATGGTGCTGATAGAAAAGGCATTCAGGCATCAAATATCCAAAAATCTTTTCAGGCCATAATAATGAAAAGACCTTCTCCAAACGCAATAAAAACTTATACTGAAATGATGGCATCTCCTGAGGTAAAATGTTCCGGAAGTAAAATGAGCCTCCGTTCGGATCTCCGGGTGAGGACTATCTCAGGGGGAACACCATTACAGGTTAGAAAAATTAGGATAGGGTCTTGGAATCTTGGTAGTCTTACAGGTAAGAGTCTGGAGTTAGTGGATGCGCTCAAACGAAGAAGAGTTCAAATTGCTTGTATTCAAGAAACTAGGTGGAAAGGACAAAGGGCGAAAGAACTAGGTGAAGGATACAAATTGTGGTATGTAGGGAGTAGTAACACTAGAAATGGAGTTGGTATAATTGCTGATAGTGAAATGAAAGATAACGTAGTAGAAGTTGTAAGAACGAGTGATAGAATGATGTCAGTGAAATTTGTAATTGATAAAGAGGTATTGAATGTTGTGTGTGTGTATGCTCCCCAAACAGGTCTGGGTGAGAATGAAAGAAGAGCTTTCTATGATCAATTAGGAGACGTACTGAGTGATATTCCAGCAGAGGAGAAAGTTATAATAGGAGGTGATTTCAATGCACATGTGGGCCAAACCAAGACGGGATATGAAACAATACATGGGGGATTAGGCTTTGGAACTAGAAATGAAGCTGGAGATGACATGCTTGAATTAGCAACAGCATTGGATATGGCGATTGTTAACACATTCTTTAAAAAGAGAGAAACTCAACTTATTACCTACAAAAGTGGACAACATCAATCCCAAATAGACTACTTCATGATAAGGAAAGAAGACATACGTGAATGTAAGGACTGCAAGGTAATAGTGAGTGAGACAGTAAGCCAACAACATAAGCTGCTTCTTCTGGACATCGAAGTAAAAAGCGAAACTAAACAAAAATATCGGAGAGGACCACAAAAAATCAAGTGGTGGCTGCTGAAAGATGAGAAAGAAGGTCTATTCAGGAGAAGAATAGTAGAAAAAATATGTTGGAACATGAAAGGAAGCCCTAATACAATTTGGAGAAAAATGGCCAGTAGTATTAGAGAGACTGCTATTGAAATACTTGGGAAAACGTCAGGAAAAAAGTTTGAGGATAAAGAGACTTGGTGGTGGTCAAACGAAGTACAAGGAAAAATAAAAGAGAAGAGAATATTATATAAAAAGTGGCAAGAAACCAGATCCGACATAGATCTTCAAAACTATATGGTGGCGAAAAAGGAAGCGAAAGTAGCAGTAGCAAAAGCCAAAGCAGAAGCGTATTCAAACCTATACGATCAACTTGATACCAGGGAAGGCGAAACGAAGATATATAAAATAGCCAAACAGAGAGCAAAGAAAGCAAAAGATTTTAATCAGATTAGATGTATCCGAGATGAAAATAATAAAATACTAGTTCACGAAAGGGAAGTCAAAAAGAGATGGAGAAAGTACTTTGACAGCTTATTAAATGAAGAATTTGACAGACAGCCTGTAGAGTCAACGGAGACAGTAGCAGCAATGGTCACCAAAATAACCAACGAGGAAGTGGCTCAAGCGCTTCAAAAAATAAAGAAAGGAAAAGCGGTAGGACCAGATGATATTCCTGGGGAAGTATGGAGAGCATTGGGAGAGACAGGAACAAGGTGGCTAGCAGGTCTATTTAATAGAATTATGGAAGTCGGACAAATGCCAGACGAATGGAGAAGCAGTATACTGGTACCTGTTTACAAAAACAAGGGAGATATACAACAATGTACAAACTACAGGGCTATAAAACTGCTTAGCCACACCATGAAAATATGGGAAAGAGTAATTGACAGACGGATACGTGAAGAGACCGAAATATCCGAGAATCAATTTGGCTTTATGCAGGGTAGATCAACAACAGATGCAATTTTCATTATAAGGCAATTGATGGAAAAATACAGGAGTAAAGAAACAAACGCTCATATGGTATTCATTGATCTTGAGAAAGCATATGATAGAGTTCCTCGAGAGATTCTGTGGTGGGCACTCAATAAGAAAGGAGTCCCTGGTGAATATGTAAAGATTGTGAGGGATATGTATGAGGGAGTAACGACTAGTGTTAGGACAGGTGTGGGAGAGACTGATAAATTTCATGTGAAAGTAGGATTGCACCAAGGTTCTGTGCTTAGTCCGTATTTATTCTCATTAGTTGTGGACCAGATAACAACGAAACTACAGGGTAACATTCCATGGTGCTTAATGTATGCTGATGAGGTCGTGTTAGTAGGAAATAGTGAAAGAGACCTAGAACAAAAACTGGAACAGTGGAGACAAGCTCTGGAGGAAAAAGGTTTAAAACTTAGTAGGACAAAAACAGAGTATTTGGAATGTTCATTTAAAGATGGAGCTACTACAAATAAAATGGTATCTTTGGATGGTGAAATGATTGTGAAAAGCAATAGTTTTAAGTACCTAGGATCGGTATTACAGAGTAATGGAGAAATAGATGGAGATGCATGCAGTAGAATTAGGGCTGGATGGATGAAGTGGAAAGAAGCGAGTGGTGTGTTGTGTGACAGAAAAATTCCAATGAAGCTGAAGGGAAAATTCTATAAAACAGCCATAAGACCGGCTATGATGTACGGAACTGAATGTTGGGCAGTGAAAAAGAAAGAGGAACAACGAATGCATGTGGCGGAAATGAGAATGCTTAGATGGATGAGTGGAGTGACAAAGAAGGATAAAATTAGAAATGAGTATATTAGGGGAAGTCTAGGTGTGGCACCAATTGATGCCAAAATGAGAGAGCATAGGTTAAGATGGTTTGGTCATGTTCAACGTCGAGACGTTAATCACCCAATACGAAGAATAGCTGAAGTGCAGATTCCTGGAAGGAGTAGGAGAGGAAGACCAAAGAAGACCTGGGGGGAGGCGATAAGGCAGGACATGTTGGTAAAGGGGATTAACATTGATATGACCCAAGACAGAATTGTGTGGAGAAATGCAATTAGGGAAGCCGACCCCGCATAGGGATAAGGCAAAGAGAATGATGATGAATGATGATGATTAACTATTTTCAGAAGCTATTGTTATAAACTAAAGTGCATAGCCATCGGCCCACTTTCAACTTTGACTTGAACTATATTTTTATTAAAAACTCGGATCAAAAAAGGTATATCGTGGGCGTACTGGGAAAATCCACTAACTCCATTTTTTTTTCAATTTTGACATTTTAATACCAATAAATCCACTAACATCAATATGTTAACAGGAAAAACCGTATATCTCCAAATTCGGTACATTCAATGACAAAGAAAATCAACTAACTAAATCTATTTCTAAGTTTTCATGAATGATGTCATGAGTAATGTTTTTCCAAATATTTTTATGTGCATAATATATGTGCACACCACCTGTGGTTAACATACCATCCTTTAAATCATATCCAGGTACCAAAACTTGAACAGCCAGTGTACCCGATTTTTAAGAGGTAAGCCATTCGCAAAATTAAATTCCGACAGAGGGCACTCAAAATTTCAAATATGGACGATAACTCTAGGAAAACAATTAATTTTGTCATTTGACCTCACAGTTCTAAAACGTTAAATTAAAATCATTTACAGGAGCGTTTTGCCAAAGTAACCACTAAGTGTTGCCACTAAGACATCTTATAAGTTAAAGACGACTCAAAATTATGTTTCATCTGTAGACATTCATTAAAATTTGATGCTTACTACTGATTTGTTTTTACCTTTTTTTCATAAAAAAATCAAGCAAGCAAGCATAGTGATTTAACCCAGCCTGAGAGACTTGCTCACCCCTAGAGAATGACATTCGGGTGATACAATTCATTGGGGCGAGGAGGATTAACTCCCGTAAGCAGGAATCACTCCACCCCGCTTCAATGCTCCAGACCATCCACTTACCCCCCGATAGCACTCTGATGCGCTATAGGGGCTCTCAATCAGCAAAGTGCTTATCATATGGGAGTCTTGGGTACACGGACTCCCATATGAAATCCTACCCCGATCAATGCAGGCCAGCGTGAGGCGCTCTATTCCCGCTATCTCTAGTGACTTATTTTCGATCTGTTTTGCTTGCTCGGGCGCCGAGTCCCCGCTCTGGGCTATGTCCAGTTCGACGACTCGGCGCTCGAGGATGTGGGCCCCTCATGCCCGTTTTTTGGGTTTTGTTACTAATATATTTTTGTGGTTTTCGCCTATTGTTAATATTTTATTGATTTGTTTAGTGGCTGAAGCCGTTTTGAAGTTTTTTTGTATATTTTTTTTGAGGGATGTCTGAAAATTATAAAAATCAACATTAATAAATATAATGAGATGCCAAAGGTGAGCAAGTTGTCTTCTTTTGATAGAGCTACGATTATCTAGCCTTTATTATATATTTACTAATATTTGTTGTTTGGGTCTCCTATGTTTCCATCTATGGTACACATCATACCTTAATATCTCTTGCAAGATCCGGTTTGGGTGGTCTTCTAGCTCAGCAAATTTTGTTCTGGCTTTTTCCTCCATAATATCCAGTACTCTTATTTGTTTTAGGTCTCGAAATAAGAACCGTTCGGCGACGTATCTGGGCACGTTTGCAGCTTCTCTGAGGCAATTGTTGTGTGCCGCTTGTATCTTCTTTTTGTTACTTTGACTTATGTGACCCCATGCAAGAGATGCGTATGTAATTATTGGCAGTATAATGCTATTTATCAGTCTTAATTTTGTTTTCATAGCTAATTTGCTTCTTCTTCCTGTGAGTCCTCTTATTGCCGATCTGGCCGCTGCTGTTTTCTGGACTGTTGCGTTGACATGTGATGTGAATGTAAGACCTTGGTCCATTGTGACTCCTAAATATTTAACTTCGTTTTGCCATTCGATGGGTCTGTCTTGCAATGTTAGCTGTTCTTCTGGGTTATCTCTTCTCTTTTTGAAGATAACCGCTTGGGTCTTATCTGGATTTATTGCTATTTTCCATTGGATACTCCATTCTTCTATTGTATCCAATGCCGTCTGTAGATTTCTTACAGCTATATCTAGGTTCATGTGTTTTGCAGCAATTGCAGTGTCGTCTGCATAAAGGCTGATCAATGTTCCGGGTGTTCTTGGAACATCTGCTGTATATATGCTATACAGAAGGGGTGATAAAACTGCCCCCTGTGGTACTCCAGCTTCCGGCATTCCGTGTTCTGATAGAACAAGTCCTATCCGGACCCTGAACTTCCGGTCGCTTAGGTACGAGGAGATGAGTTTTGTCGTGGCCCCGCTGTATCCATAATCTCTCATTTTGTATGTCAGTCCTTCATGCCACACTCTATCAAAGGCTTTGCTTACATCCAGAAAGGCTGCTCCCGTATATTGTTGGTCATTGAATCCAGCTACTGTATATTCGGTAAGTCTTAATATTTGAAGTTCGCTGGAATGTTGAGCTCTGAATCCAAACTGTGATTCTGGGATTATGCCTAGCCTGTCTGTCTCTGATTGGAGCCTGGTTTGGATGACCCGCTCCACTATCTTACTGACTGCTGGAAGTAAGCTAATCGGCCTGTAATTTTGAGGAAATATGTGGTTCTTTCCTGGCTTGGGTATCATAATTACATGGGCTTCCTTCCATCGATTTGGGAAGAGCCTGTATCTTAGTATTGCGTTTGTTATATTTGTCAAATACACAACTGCTTTCGAGGGAAGATACTTCAGAGCTCTGTTAGTGATTTCGTCTGGACCAGGTGCTTTCTTTGGTGAACTTTTTCGAATCAGTTCACCTATTTCTCTTGGTGATGTGGGATTTATTATTTCTTCTTGTTTTTCGGGCGTTTCTAGTTCTGTTTCTTCGACTTCTTCGATAAAGTCTATATCTTCGTCTTGGTGATAATTCAGTGTACACTCTCTTTCAAGTGTCCTTCTCATCACCTCGGCTTTATCTTCTTCTGTGTAGACGATCCCATTTTCTCCATTTAGTGGGGGAATGGGTTTTCTATCGTTTCTTAAAGTTCTTTGGAGCCTCCATATTTCTTCCATATTTTGGCTCCTTTCCTCCACTTCTTTTATGTAGTTTTCCCACTTTTGGCTTCTATGGTCTATTAGTGCCTGTTTGACTTGTCGATTCAGTCGATTTGCCCTATTTTTATCTTCCTGGTTTCTTGTTCTTCTGGCTCTCTTTTTGGCTCTGTTCTTTTCCCTTATCATTTCTTTTATTTCCTGATTTATGTCTCTAAATCTTCCCATATGAATTTCATATTCTTCTTCAGTAGTGCTATTTCTTAGTGCTTCTTTTATGATGTTTTCGAGCTCTAGGACTTTTTCCTCTATTTCTTGTGGATTGTCAATTGTAGGAATGTTTCCAATTCCTATGCTCACTAGGCGTTTGAAGTTAGACCACTTGGTTTTCTTTCTTTTCTTTGTTGTTTTGTTATCTTCTTCCCATGTACCTATTTCTATGAGTATGGGGTTGTGGTCTGCTGATCCTTCATTTAAGGTTCGGATGTCTGTTTGTAGTCCTAGGCTTCTGGCCACTACTATATCTAAATGGGTTGGTAGAGCATTTCCAGGAAAGTATGTTGGTTCGACGGGCCCAATCACCATGGTGTCTTCGTTGTTCACTAGATAATTATTCAGTATTCTACCGTTTCTGTTTGTAGCTCTATCGTTCCAGTTAGGGGATCGGGCGTTTAGGTCTCCTATTATTATGGACGGTTCTTCGGCGTTCAGGAACGTATTCAGGTCGTCGTCGTTTAAAGGATCTGTTTGCCTTACAACCTTACATATGCTGAAGTGATCCTTATTTCACCTTGTCTCATCTGGACTTTTATTGTTGTTGCTTCCATAGTGTTTAGTGGTGGCGTATGTTGTAATGTATGATTTATTCCTTTTCTCACTAGGATAGCAGTTCCTCCTGAATTTGCTCTGTGGTCGTTCCTGTAGATGTCGTATCCTGGAAACTTGATATTGATGGTATGAGTTAGTTTAGTTTCTTGCAATGCTACGACATCCATTTCATATCTATTTATTAATTCGTCCAGCACGTTTGTATTAGTTCTTATGCCGCCTGAATTCCAGGAGCCTATCTTCAGTTATCCCCTAGTTTCGTGCCTTAGTTCAGTGCTATTTTTACATTTTTAATCGCTTCACTTACCGTTTTTATGACTAGCTCTTCTATCATCGTGGCCAGTCCTTTTTGTTGTTCTTTTGAAATTAATATGGTCGAATCTGTTGTTGGGTTTTGTGTTGATTTGGTGATTTGGGCGTACGATAGCCCATTGTTCCTTTTAGGTTGTTTGTTTTGTTTTCTGTTGTTATTTGTCTGGGTCTTCCCCAGGCAGGTATCTTTGGGCATCCTCTATAACTTGCCGGGTGTTGCCCTTGGCAATTAACACATTTTGCTTTTTGTTCTGCTGGAATTTGGCAGAATTTACTCTTGTGATTTTCTCCGCACTTTACGCACCTAGCGTCTTTGAAGCATGCATTTTGGGCGTGGTGGAAGCCCTGTCAATTAAAACATTGAGTTGGTCCGTTGCTCTTTCTTAGATCTTCTATTACTACTCTCATGTACATAAGGTTGGTAATTTTCTTGGCTTTGGGTACGTCTTCTTTTTCCACTGTAATTATAAACATTGGCAGAGATTTTTTGTCTGCCTTCCTAGACTTCATGTTTGTTACGTTAATTGTATTTATTTCATGTTTATTTGTTAGTTCCGTTTGTATATCTATAGGTTTTGTATTTGAGGGAAGTCCTCTAATAACCATTTTGGGCTTGATATCTTCGCCTAATGGGAAGGCGATCCACTGAATTTTGATTTCTTTGTTATAATCTTCCAAGATATGGGTAAATTTTCTATAATCTTCAGGGCATTTTGTTTGAATGAGTGTTTCTCTTCCGTTTTTGGAGATTTTATTGTCTGTGTATATCTTTTGAGTTTCAGCAATTTTCAATATTGTTACTGTTTCGTTTACTGTTTGTAGTTTTATGACGGGTGGTTTTGGTTTGGACCTGTTTATAGTGCTTTCTTGATTGTTTTGTTCGGTGATTAGGATATTATCAATTTCGCTTGTTTCCATTGTCTCTTCCCTGCCCTTATTCGGTAGGGAAGGAAATAGTTCTTGTACCTTAGATATTGATGGCACGCTGTTGTCTTTTCCGACCTTTTTTGGCAGGGAAGGGAAATCTTCATTTGTTTTTGTTGTGGGTGTTATGGGTAAATTTTTTGTATTTGCGATGTTATTATTAGTATCTTCAATTTTTTTCTTTGGGATTGCTGTCATCGATTTTTTTTCATTTATTTGTATATCGGTTGTCTGGTTTCCGTTTTTAAGTTCGTCGAATCTTTTATCTATAGTTTCGATTACTTTTTCTTGAGAGTTTATTATTGTATTTTGTAGTCCATTGATTTTTTCATTCAATTGATGGATTTGGTTTCTGAGTTTTTTAATTTCTTCGTCCTTTTCTTTTAGTTGCTTTTTCATTTCAGCCACTGAATCTTCATCTTCCTGGCTCTCATTCGGCCTTTGACGTTTTGCTGCCTTCTTATTTTTGTTTCTAGTTTTATTTTTCTCTACTATTTCTAATTCGTGTTCTGGTTCCATGTTGGTCTGTTTTTTCTTTTCCGCTATGGCTTAGGTGTTTTAGAAACGCCGTTTAAGGCATTGCACGTTAAATTTTCATTATTTTGATCAATATCAATATCAGAATTATCAAACAGCGGAAGATTTGAATAAATATTTGGACTTACCTCCATCGGTCCTCTTTATAATTGTTTTTTTTTTAACTTACTTTTCTGCCCCACGAAATGTATACCTATTTTTGAGATATTCGATGTTGTACAAACTCGTCGGCAGCCTGTCTGATCCTTCAAAAAGGTTTAGAACTTCGAAATATTTAAAGTTTTGGAAAGAACTTTTTAAATACGTCTTTATACTTTGACAGTACTTTGACAACTTCATAAAAAAATCTGGCCCCCGATAATCACAAGGCGTTTTAAAAATTATTAATCTATGTTAGAATTTCTAATTTTGTTTTTAATTTAATTAATAGGTACACTACAATTTATTTTACACCTTCTTCTTCTTAAAGTTCCCTCTCCTATCGGAGGTTGGATATCATAATGGCTATGGGCACTTTGTTGGCTGCTGCTCTGAATAGTTGTAATAAACTACAGTTAAACCATTCTCTAAGTTTCCTCAGCCAGGAGATGCGTCTTCTCAGCATCTCATGCATCAATAATTCTCAGCAACTCATATTTTTCTCCTCTGGTAATGTGACCCAAATATTCCGGTTTTCTAGTGTTTATACTTTTCATGATTTCTAACTCCTTATTTAAACGTCGTAGCACTTCAACATTGGTAATCCTTTGAACCCACTGAATTTTCAATATTCTTCTGTAACACCACATTTCGAACGCTTCTATTCTTCTTATGTGTTGTCTCTTCAATGTCCAAGCTTCCATTCCGTATAGCAATATAGAAAATATGTAGCATCTTAGAGCCCTCAATCTGAGAGGAAACTGAAGATCTTTGTTTTTAAGCAGTGTCTTCATTTTTATAAATGCTTGCCTTGCAGTTTCAAATCGGACTTTAATTTCTTTGCTTTGGTAATTTTTGTCATCAACCCAGGTTCCCAGATATTTGTATGTCTTAACTTTTTCTATTTGGGTTTGCTCTATCATTAACCGTTCATTTCCATGTTCTGTTTTTGAGACAATCATAAATTTAGTTTTCTTCTTGTTTATTTTTAGTCCGTATCGAATGCAACAATCGTTAATTCCATTTAGCAATTCTTGTAGCGATTCCAGGGTGTCTGCCGTTATAACGGTGTCATCAGCGAATCTTATCTTATTTACTATTCTTCCGTTTATAGAGATTCCATCACTTAGCTCCGCTATCGCTTCCTGAAATATGGCTTCACTGTACAGGTTAAACAGTAGCGGCGACAGAACACAACCCTGTCTTACTCCTCTCTTTATATCAATATTCTCAGATTCTTGTTCTTCTATCTTTATATTGGCCTTTTGATTCCAATACAGATTAATGATAATTCGTAAATCTCGTCTGTCGATATCTCTGTTTTTCAATAATTCTATTAGCTTTTCATGTCGGACCCTGTCGAACGCTTTTTCGAAGTCGATGAAACAGAAATAAATATCCAGGTTCATATCTAAGCATCTTTGAGAGAGGACATTTAACGCAAACAATGCCTCTCTTGTTCCAAGTCCTTTGCGGAACCCAAATTGGATATCATCCATATCATATTCTAGCTTTCTGTATAATCTTCCATGAATCACCTTTAGAAATATTTTGAGGGTATGGCTTATTAGTGATATTGTCCTATAGTCCGAACAATCTTTGGCGTATATTGTTTTTGGTATTGTTACAAAGGTGGACACCAACCATTTCTGAGGGATTTTTCCGGTTTTATATACTTCATTAAACAGATCCAGTAGTACCGGTAGAGTTTCATCGTCTTGACATTTCAGTAATTCCGCAGGTAGTTCGTCTGGACCTACAGTTTTTCCGTTTTTTGCGTTTCGTATTACTTGTTCGATTTCCTCCATTAATATCTCTGGCCCCGTTTCGCTGTCGATTTCTTCCGGTTCTTGTCTATTATCCTCAAACAGATCTGTTATGTATGTCTTCCACTTTTTTTAATTTCTCTTTAACTTCTATAATAATTTTTCCATTTATGTCTTTAAGAAGGCCATCTTTCTTTTTTCGCTGTGTATTTGTGATTTCCTTTATTTTCTTGTGCATGTTAAAGCTATCATACTTTTTAGAATATTCTTCTATTTCACTTATTTTCTTTCCTATTAATCTCTGGATTTCCTTGTATTTTGCCTTACTCCTACCTTTATGTTTCCTTCTTTCCTCCATTAGCTCTAGGATTTCTGAAGTCATCCATCTCTGTTTTTTTAATTATTTTTGTGGGTAATATCTATTTTACACCAACAGATAACAATTTTTAATTAAATAAAAACTGAAAACTAAGTAGGTGAATTTATTTTATAATAGTGTTCTGGAAATTACGAGGCGGTCGGAATATTTTGCATAACAACGTACATTGTATGTACAGAATATAATATTAATTTTTGTTTATGTATTTAATTTTGCAGTCGCTTAAACATTAAAAAATACTACGTTTAATACAAACGTTACAAATTACGTACACAAATTAATGGCAAACTCAATGTTTTCCTAGAGTTAATGCTTGTCAAATTCGCCACCAGGCGTCGCCCACTTTGCGGTTCCTCGCCAATAAGGTATAATAATGTTTAAATGCGTTTTTCTCAAAAGTTTATTTTTGTGGTGGATTTTCCCAGTACGCCCACGAAATACTGTTTGAAAGATAATTAATATGCTTTACCATGAACATACATTATGAAAATTTATTTCGACATCCGGTGTTTAGCATTGAAAAATGACTGCATATTAAGCAAATTAACTTTTTTTTACTGCGAACACAAAAGGGTATTTTGACAATTAAAAATTTAACAATTATTAATGCTTTAATAATGGGTATGACCTCCTCTTGCATTAATAAAACTGCTCTGATACGATTAGGCATAGATCTAATCAAGTTTGGTATTATTTATTCTGGTATGTTAAGCCACTCTTTCTTCTATTGCGACAATAAGCTCTGGGATCGAGGTTGGGGAATGAAATATAGCTCGAATTCTTTGTTCTAGCTCATCCCATAAATGTTCTGTGGGACTAAGACCCAAAAACCGACTTGGTAATGTAATCTTGCACGATTTTTGATGTATGCAGCCTTGCATTGTCCTGCATAAAAATAATAGTAGGGGAGCAAAGTATGCTAAATGTGCAAATGTGCAGTCACTCGAGCGTTATGGGAACCTATTGGGTTGTGAAGAGTAGGTCCTAAAACCAAAAAAAGTTAAGTAAAATTTTCCATTTTAGTGGGGACTTTCCATTTTTAATTTAATTTTTTATTCCCAACAATCGTTATTTTAGATTATAGCGCCATCTATCCTTAATTCGAAAAAATGTCTCGAATAAAAGTTACTTATTTTTACGTAGGGAATCCAAATCTGCAATAAAAAATGGGGATTCCCATTTAAGATTTTAAAGTAACCCTCCCACCCCTCCGTGGGGGTCGTGTTGGGTACCATTCGATATATTTTTCAGAAATATTGAATAAGTGTTTTTCGATCTGATGTTCATTTCGCGAAATATCGCGGGATTCGTATTTAAAATATTAAATTTACCCCTCGCCTCTCTCCGTGGGAAGTCGTGTTTGGTATCATTCGATAGAATATGGAGTACATATTTTTTAGTTTTTCGATCTGTCATACATTTCACGAAATATTTCCATTTTCCATATTTCCTCGAAATCTTCAGATTTTTTAAATATACACCGTTTTGCATGTACTTAACTTACCTTATTTTAATCTGGCGATTTTGAGTTTTTCTAAGGACATATTTTTTTTCGGCCCCCCCTTAACAAACTCCCCTGTATTAACAGCCAATATATGGTAGAGGTACATTTTCAGGGTACAAGGTTTCTCCCCATGTAATAATCTGACGCGCTCGAGTAACTGCAAAAATCCCTGCTTGGGCTCCCCTACCATAAATTCGTCTCCAATGTAGTCAACGTAAGGTACAATATGCATTGCTAATTTTCTCGATGTATCTAGCACCCGTTAAACCTCCTCGCTCTTGAAGATGGTTAGCCTACTAATGAAAACAAGGTGGTTCGTACCCACATCGAAATTCTACCCCAGATTATGCAGGAACCAGCTCTATAAGGACTTCGCTCTTCAATGTAGCCTTTTGCAAATCAGTCTCCTTGTCTTCGGTACACTTTCCTTCTTCGGTCGCTACCATAGAGAAATATTCTGGTCTCATCTGAGAACAGAACAGATCCCCATTGTTCCAATGTCCAGTTCAGATGATCCTGTGCAAAACGCAAGCATGCTTGACGATGAGCTGCAGTAAGTTTTTGACCAATTACAGATACACGAGGAGTCAGAATATTGATGTTTATATACATATAAATATTCTGAAAACTGAACATTTTTTTAACGTAAAACTTTGAGATTTCATTTTCTCCAACCTAATTTTTGATTGGAATTTTGGTTTTTTGGTATTATTCACTCGTAATACCGATAATTTTTATTATTATAATATAATAGGAGTCCTTTAAAGATACGAAAATTTGTGTGCAGAAAGAGGACTAAAATAAAAAGCTGATGGTTTGAAAATTACCATCCTATTGTTTATATCTTCGCCGTACATGCCGGTTAACTTTGACTGGTTTTATCTCAGGCACCACTCATCCTATTTAAACGTTTTTTCTTTTAAAAGAAGCGTCCTGCCGCCTTCTTTTCAAGACCGTTTTTAAAATTTAGTTTACTTTAACAGTTGCCGAGATATTTTATTTGTTTATAAGCCAAAAAATTGTTTATAAATTTAAAATATTCCTGAGGCCGCTTAAATAGTCCAATTTTAATTCTGTAAAGTACATTAGATAGCGTCGGTCTAATGAGCAAATTGCCTAAGTCCATTTTTTCCGAAAATTGTTTTTTGATGTCATCTAGTAGTAGACGGTAAAAGCTACCGCCTGACAATTCCCACAAGCGCCATTATTTTTTTATTTCGCGCCAATTTTGCTAAACGAATTTTACTGAAGTCCAAACGTTCTTTCCTATTCAGACGAATATTGCCTATGTCAGTGTTTCTGAAGTTGTTTTGATTGAAAACGTTAGAAAATGTAAGTAAATAAATATATTTTGACTATTATTATTAATATGGATATAGTTTATAAGTAGAAAGTTTGTTTAAATATTTTGTTTAATTAAATTTGGTCAATTATGTATTGCATGGAGTTAGACAATTTTCTCTTTTTTACTTTTGTACAAAAGTTTTTTGTCTCTCCTGTAAAATTTTTAATTTGTGACTTAGGCAATTTGCTCATTAGACCGACGATAGGTATAGTGCCTTTTTATACAAAAATCATAGCTATTCTTATATATCATAATAATTATTATTGTTATTATAGCGGCCGTAACTTTTTAATTAACGATTTAATTGTTGCTAAACTGTTCATTCAATTTCCATCGGCATCTGGAAATATAATCCATACCAAAAGAGCTTTTATGTTATTAAGTTAGTTAATTATTGATAAATAATTACTTAACTAAAATTTTAGTTGAAAATTTAAGATTTTGTTGGAAAAACACCCATTTTCCGAGGAAAATTTCGAACAATTTAATTAATTTAATTGCGGTAAATTTCTATTTAGTCCATTCTTTCACGGTTTTTGCTCTAAATTTTAAAGAACCGCTTGGATTGACATGAAATTTGGCATACGTATAGCTTACATTTCAAAGAAAAAAAGTGATATTGTGCCGATGTGTGCTTTTGCCCTGGAGGTGACTTTCACCCCCTCTTGTGGGTGAAAAAATATATGTCCCAAATTAGTCCGGAAATGGGTAAACTGAATAATTTTAAGTAACTTTTGTTCTATACTATAGAGCTTTTTCGCCAAGTTAACACTTTTCGAGTTATTTGCGAGTGAATATGTTCATTTTTCAACAAAATAACCACATTTTATACGGTTTTTCGCAAATAACCCACAAAGTAAGTATTCTGTCGAAAAAAACGTTCTTAGCAAAAATATAGCCTATAAAAAAGTAAAAAAAAAATCTTGTACGTGTTAGGTCTCTGGATCTCGTAGAATCAGAGTTATAGCCAATGAAAAATAGATTCATATTCACCAAATTTCAAATAGAATATTTCGACGTAAAATATCCACAAAATTAAGCACTTTTTGGGAAAAACCCATTATAACTTTTTTAAAGTGTTTAAAAAAAGCTTTATTTTTGTTGTTACAAGAAGTTCTTTGCTTTAAATTTAAGCAAGTTACGCTCAAAATAAAGTTGGTCCCTCTTGTTTTTGCAAAAAAAAAAAAAATCGGGAAGACCACCCCCTAATTAGCAGCTTAAATGAAATTAATCTTTACCGCTCCACAAATTATTTTACTTATGTTGTGTTTATATTATCTGTAAGTTTCATCGATTTAAAGTGCTTATTTTTGAAAAAATTTGGTTTCAAATTAAAATTTTAAAAATTTAAATTTTGAAAAATATGCTTTTTTTTTCAAAATAACTTAAAAATTGTTAGAGATACCAAAAATCTCGAAAAACAAAAAAAGTCACATTTGCTTTTCTGAATACCATGTATTTTTTTGTTTTTCTGTTAGACAAAAATTGATTGAGATTTGGTGTTTCTAAATTTGCATACATTCGTGATCAGTGACTCGTTCAACCCCTTTTAACTACAGCCCTTTCAATAATAAGGACTTTGAACCGATGAACCGAACAGATCATATAAAGAAGATATACACGAGTCAAGAAACTTGTGAAGTCGTAACGATTACGTTTATTTAAGATACTAATTAGGGGGTGATTTTCTCGATTTTTTTACCAAAACCAAAAGGGACTAACTTTATTTTGAGCGTAACTTGTTTAATTTTGATGCTAGAATTTTTTTTGTAAAACAAAAATAAAGCTTTTTTTAAACACTTTAAATAAGTTGTAATGAGTTTTCCCCGAAATGTGCTTCATTTTTGATTATTTCACGTTAAAGTATTCCATTTGGAATTTGACGAATATGAACCTATTTTTCATTAGCTATAACTCTGCTTCTACTAGGTATAGAGACGTGATATATACACCAGTTTTTAAAATTCTTTACAGGCTATATTTTTGCTAAGAATGTTTTTTCGACAAAATACTTACTATTTGAGTTATTTGCGAAAATCCGTCTAAAAGCGTGGTTATTTTGTTGAAAAAATGAACATATTCACTGCCAAATAACTCGAAAAGTATTGACTTGGTGAAAAAACTCTATAGAACACAAGTTACTTAATATTAGTCAGTTTATCGATTTCCTGACTTTCTTTGGACGAATATTTTTTCACCCTCAAGGGGGGGTGAAAACCACCCCCAGGGAAAAAACACATATCGGCACAATATCACTTTTTTTCTTTGACTTGTTAGCTATGTGTATGCCAAATTTCATGTCAATCCAAGCGGTTCTTTAAAATTTAGAGGTTTTGCAATATTTTACCGAAGAACGGACTAATTTGGGTGTTTTTAGTGTCAAGTTAAAATCTTTGGACTTACTGAGCAATAATTGAAAAAAACTCGATTTGGGGGCGCCATTTTGTTTACAGAAAAGTAGCACACTATCTGCGGACTTTGCATACCTATATTATTAATATATAGATTTAAAAGATTCGATTCCAGCAATAAAATTGCTGGTAAATAACTTTTCCCAAAAATGGCCTATTCTCCGATAATCTGCCCAGACTATTAATTTTATGTCACATATTGCAAATTAGTTTTTGTTTTTCTCATTTCCATAACAACGAAATGCATACTGATGTATATTACAAATTCAACCATTTTACATTATTAGCTCTTATTTAAATTTTTTGTAGTAATAATACATGATTTCAAAGTGTACCAATAAAAAAATAGCGTTAAGTATCCGTGGATATCTGATCTTTAAAACACTTGCTGAAATGTTGCTCAAATCGCGCTCAAATGTTGCTCAAATCGCGTAGCCATGTTTTAAAGACCTCAATATTCACTTATACTTTAATATACTAATTTATGTGTAAGTATATAAATATTTACAATCAAATATGATAAAAGCCATTTATTGGGACATTTCATAAAATCATTTAAAACCCGCATGACAATTTTTAATATCATGTGGGTTGATTTTTTGCTTCTACTGTCTTCTTTATAAAATAAAATTTAAATGGATAATTATCTAAACTGCATATCCGTATTTTGAATAAAAAAATGTTGACTGCATACAGAGCTTAAAGTTAATTTCAATTAATGTATAAAGACATAATGTACTTTAAAGCTTATACCTGTACCCTGTAGCTCTTGATCCTTCCAAAAAGACTAAAAACAAGGTTAAGTGTAATAATAGTAGGCAACAAACAAAAATCAGCATCATATCTAGAGAGGAATAACCGTAACCAGAATGATAAGCCAACTATATGTAAGAGAGTTAAAAGAGCGTATATGAGAAGAATACAATCCATATGAATCAAAGGAGCAAGATGAAAGATGACTTCAGACCCGGTCATCATCATCATCATCATCATCAACAGCTATTCCATACATCGCCGGATGTAAGCCTCCCTTAGGTGTGTCCATTTATTTCTGTTTGCTGTTTTTTGCATCCATTCGTGGCCAGCCATTCGCTTGATATCATCAGTCCATCTTGTTTGAGGTCTGTCTCTACTTCTTTTGCTTGATATAATTTTACATGTACATATAACGTTGATTTATTTGGATATCTATTTATATGACTCCGTTCGATATAGCCTTATGCTGTGTGATCTTGGATGTCAATTTTTTCTTAAAAAGTAATAAGTAAGCCTACGCCGCCTACCGCTTGGTTTTTGTCGCCTTTGTAGAATAGTTATTGCCGCTTTTTAGCTCGATACATTGTTCCCCTTTTCGTCGTACTACTGCCATTCCTATCACTGTCCTTCTTTTTAAAGTTCCCTCTCCTATAGTAGGTTTAATATCATAATAGCTATGGTCACTTTGTTGGCTGCTGCTCTGAATAGTTGTAATGAACTACAGTTAAACCATTCTCTAGGGTTCCTCAGTCAGTAGATGCGTCTTCTTCCTATGCTTCTTCTTCCTTGGATCCTTCCTTGCATAATAATTCTCAGCAACTCATATTTTTCTCCTCTGGTAATGTGACGCAAATATTCCAGTTTTCTAGTTTTTATACTTTTCATAATTTCTAACTTCTTATTTAAACGTCGTAGCACTTCAACATTGGTAATCCTTTGAACCCACTGAATTTTCAATATCCTTCTGTAACACCACATTTCGAACGCTTCTTTTCTTCCTATGTGTTGTCTCTTCAATGTCCAAGCTTCCATTCCGTATAGCTATATAGAAAATATGTAGCATCTTAGAGCCCTCAATCTGAGACAGTGGCGGCCGGTCAGGGTCGCAGGGTCGGCAGTGCCGACCCACACATTTATAGATATAAATTTTTTTAATATTTGTATCTGTAAAGTAAAAAAAATCTGTCAGATAATACAGACTAAATTTTATTCATGGTTTTTAAAAGCATTTGATCAATCCGAGCGTTAAGTGATCCCTGCGCATAACAGACTTCTCAAAAAATGAATGATCCGAGCCATTCATCTGACTTTTCGGCTAGCCGTACCCAACTCGTCCGTAGCTTGTCGATTTACACGTAAAACTTAACGAAATAACAAGTCGATGAGCAAGCAAAAGCGAACATACAAACATTCTCTCCGCGGCCAGGTACGGCACATTTAAATCTGCCCGTCGGTGTTTCATTTGGAGCATCGCATCGGCAGAAATTGTCAAAAATAATCACGCCGTTTTACGTCGTTTGATATTGTAATTTTTTTAATTTGTCAGGAATTATCATTTAGTGGACATAATGGATCGAAGCATTTGTTAAAAATCAAAGTAATTATAGAGAATTAATAAAATTGTTTTAGAAATATTTACTTTCTGATTCGAAGTGTATTAGTAATACAGAATGAACTAATACATATAATCAAATAGTTACATTTTGAATAACGTTATTGAATCTGAGATTTAGAAAACCATTTGCTTTTCGCTGGAAGTAGATAAAACTTCTAATTATCATGTCATTCACAATTATCAAAATTATTGTTGTTCGATACGCGTTACGTGGTAATATTTATGAGAGGTTTTTAGGTTTTAGAGGCGTGAGTAAAAGCAATAAGGCAGAATTTATTTTTGTTGTTTTAAGAACAGATTAAAATTTTTTGATATCAAAAATAAGTTGGTAGGTCAAACTGGGGCAATCTTATGACGGCGTTGCTGTGATGTGTGGTGAGTTGAATGGTCTCCAGGCAAAAGTTAAAACTATTGCATCACAAGCTTTATTTACTCACTATGAACTATGATGCGCATATAATGAATTTAGTTTTGCATGATACGTGTAAAAAAATAAAGAATATCGTCTTTTCTTGTCAGTTTAGCTCACCTAAACGGATTACTGCTTTAGAACAAATTTGTTTCGAAAAAACAGCGAACAGTTTGTCAGACGCGATGAAATTTTAAATCTCGGTTAGTTTTATCTAAGCAGATTATCTCTAGTAGTTTTAGTATCTGTAGCAGATTTTCGTGAACAGCTTTTGAAAGTTTTTGATTTTATTATCGAAGGCGACGATTTTGAAAGCGGCGATACCTCGATCCGTGAAGCAATCGGTTTGAGAACTTTATTAAATGGTTACTCTTTTAATATTCTTTTAAATATTTTTAAGACAGAGTTGGCCCAAGATAATCATTGTTGTTCAAAATGAGTCAACTGCCATTATTAATTCCAAAAATAGAATACGAAAGCTGGTGCAAAATCTCAGAGATCTCCGTAATGATAGTTTCCAATATATACGCAGTGACGTTTTGGATTCGATTGATATTTCCGAACCATCCCAAAAAAACACCGACATGATACATATCTCGAAAAACGAGTAGGTATATCTTGAAATTTTGGATACCTACTTATTATATGCAAATAGATTCTCGTTTTTCGAATTTTGAAGATTTGCAAATTTTTGACCTCTTTTACGATTCAAAATTTAAAAGTTCCCTTTGGCAAAGAATTTCCAAGATATTTATTATTACAAGTTAGGTGCTTAAAAATTATGCCGATCCAAATATTTTCAGAAAGTGGGATAAGTTACAAAATATGTATGTATAATTCTATGTAGTAAGTACTGCAATTCATTACAACAAACTGTTCATCAATTTTCTTATTACCACCAAATTCTGCCTCAAATAAAAGGGATTTATCTTGTCTCAAAAGAATCAACACGTATTGTCGAAACACCTTGAAACAAGAGAGAATGTCAAGTACATCAAATAAAAAAAAAACAAAAAACAAAAAACAACAAAATTTCCTATGATGATTTAAGCCTTTTAGTTTGATGGTATACTTATATGAGGAGACAAAAAAAACCTTGCCGACCCTGTCTATAAGGCCACGAGCCGCCACTGATCCGAGAGGCAACTGAAGGTTTTTGTTTGTAATCAGTGTCTTCATTTTTATAAATGCTTGCCTTGCAGTCATCACTGCCTACTTTATTCTATTAATTTCTTCTTCTAATTCTAGCAGATTTTCGTCCTAATTTAGTGTGCGTATGTTGAATGTAGCGCTATAGTCATCGTTGAACCACTCAGTTATGTGACGTTTTTGTGGATGTTTTTATTATGTCGGTTTCCGTTGTTTTTTATTGAATTTCGGAGCCGGTACATAGAGACAATAAATATGGACGCAATAGGCAACATTTTTAGCATAACAAAGTACATACGATATTTTGTTTGTGTTCGTTATTTGCATATTGAAATATTAAATTTCCAAGTGTTTCTCTCCTCGACACATCAAACAACACTTGTTTTCGTAAAATAAAGATAAATATAAAAAATTAAATATTTAAATGGTGTTTATTAAAAGTAATACATTAGATAAACAAAAACAGGATGAATTAAAATTAAAGGACACATAATAGTGGACAAAAAGAACACAAGATAACTTGAAAAGAAAACTGCAATTTTATTTCAATTCATAAGATTTAATTTTTATTTTTTATATATTTAAATCATCATCATAATCATCATCATCATGCAACCTCTTCCGTTCACTGCTGGATATAGGTCTCTCCCATTTTTGCCACTCTCCACGGTTCTGTGCTTCTTGTTGCCATTTCTTGAACATTCGTTTAATGTCGTCCATCCAGCGTCAATTAGTTTTCTGGTCCATCTTGAGGTTTTTAGTCTCATTACGTGACCTACCCAATTCCATTTCAGCTTAGCTATGTGTCCGACGACATCAGTGATACCTGTTCTTTTAAAAGTAAAAAAGTCTTAAAGATGTCTCTTAGTGAACCATACCCCACCCAAGCAAGTGTTTTTCATCGTTGAAATTCACATGTCTGACTATCCTTGCTTATTCTTATTTCATGCCCAAGATATGTCAAACCGGCTTATTGGAATAGCCTTCGTGCCAAGCAAAAGTATTCTTATAACCGGGATATTCTAATAACCGATCATTGGTGGCTAGTAGAAACGTTGCGGGACCTCAAATTTCTGTTCTTTAAACTGGGATATTGCTAAAACAGCTTTTCTATTAAGCGGGTTCGACTGTAATATGTACTTTTCTGTCAATTTGACCACTTGATTTTGGATGGTTAGGTGTTCGCTGGGTACTAAATTTGTCACAAGTTTGGTATTACTAGGTTCATTTTTAGACCTATTGTTGAACATGCGTTTTTAAATTCTTGTAGCATTTGTTGTGCTTCACTAGGATCTTCAGTGTTAAGTACTATATTGTCGGCAAATCGCAGATGATTGAGTACTTCCCCATCTAATTTTATTCCTTTATTTTCACAGAAAATTATTCTGTATATATATTTAAATATTTAAAATCAAATGATAATACACATTTATTGGGTTACTTTTTAAAACAATTTGAGCAACGTCTTTATTTCATGTGGGTATATTTTTTACTTCTACTGTCTTCTTTATAAAATAAAATTTAAATAGATAATAATCCAAACTGCATTGCAGTGTTTTGAATAAACAAAAATGTTTACTGCATACAGAGCTTAAAGTTAATTTCAATTAATGTACAAAGAAATAATGTACTGTAAAGCATATGCCTGTAGCTCTTCATCCTCCCAAAAAGACTAAAAACAAGGTTAAGTGCATTAATAGTAGGCAACAAACAAAAATCAGCATCATATCTGCAAAGGGGCCACGTGAACGAACAGCGCCCGGGGCGCAATATTAATGAGGCACTCTTTGAAGAGGTTTCCTCTTGTTCTTTACATAAGATGTTCGCATTTTATCTACATTGTATAGAAACGTTCTAGCTGTTTATGGTTTTTGTGTTCCACTCTTAACATGGCGCACATTTAATTTTGCCCCTGGATCAGTTTGTTTATCGATACTCCGAAAACATGTTGGGTCGTTAGGCAACAGTGGCAGGGCTTTTAGGGTTATTTGAATTATAAAACTTTGAAGTATCGTTCATACACAAAAAAAATATAACATAATGGAATATTTGAGTAAGCCAAAAAAGAAATAAATTATGGTTAATAGTTAAAAGGGGGTAGGAGATATGACATATCCATAATAATAAGAAGCAACTTAAATATAAGTAAAAAAGAAGGTAAAGGTTGTTCAGTAAATTTTGTGTTCATTAAGATATGTGTTGTTACTAGAGAATTAACATATCGGAAAAAAACGGGAAAAATTGGGGAAAAACCAGGTTTTTTCCAGACCATTGGAAAAATTGGAAAAAATGGGAAAATTTGAAAATATTTTTTAATTGAGACTTAAGTGTACTCAAATTAAGAGACTTTAATTGTAAGTGTCAAAACCGAAACTTCAAAGGTAGAAAGCACATTATTTAACCAAATTGCTCAGTGGTATATTTTTATCTGAGTCTGAATCTGAATCTTCACACCAAGCATCTGATTCAGACTCGATCTCCGCTTCACCATCCTGAACGGATAACACACACAACATGATTTTTGTCAGTCTCTTTTAAAAGTGGATCTGGTCTGGTATCGTAAATCAATATCTGTTTTTCGTTTATAACCAAATTTAAATCAATAGCAACAACTTATAAATTTTATACTGTGATAATATATTCATTTTGCTTGTATATATGAGGCCGTGTAAAGACCAGTTTCTTTCTGAAGAGGCGGAATATGGAGGTCCATTTAAAATTCGGGAGGCAATTGGCATAAATGGCTGCGATGTACATAAACCGTGCTACCATATAACGGGATCAGTACTATATATTTGCACTATCCCATAATGAATTTCGACTAAAAAATCCAGTTTTTGTTCTAAATTGGGCTAGATTTGCCACCACCTTCCCTATATCTAGGTTTAGGCCCAGTCTTTTCACCTCCGAACAAATAGTTATCGGGAAGTTTATCCGGCAGATGGCAGATTACATGTAAATCTGTTCCCGATAACTAGTTATTCGGAGGTGAAAAGAAGTGAACAAGCTATTTCAGAAATGAAGTCTATGGCTTCCATTAGTTGGTCTTCATTCAATTATTCTTCTTTAAAGCGAGCATCAAGAGGGTGCAACGTTTATCAGCTTAGAACAAAATTCGTAGCGTTTTTTAACATACAAGTTTTAGCAAGCTTTCGATAAGAGAACTAGTCTGGTTAACTTGTTGGTGAATATTTTTAATATTGTGTCTTTTATAATATACCTACTTAAAGACAAAAGGCATTTCTTATAATATAGATCTATCGAATTCTACTAAATTTATCGATTTTGATACGGGATGCAGAATTTGTTTAGTATATTGTAACAAATGTAAATTTTTCCGTATTTATCCATTTTTTCATGTTTTTTTCCGGAAAAAACAGGTTTTTTTCGTGCACCCAATTTTTCCGGAAATTTTAAATCTGTAGTTGTTATATTCCTCGTTTTATTTTTCTGAAGATACTTCTTTGTGTGACGTGCTTGTTTTCAGGCGTTGGCTATCGTCGTATTAACAAGCTGATGAAATGTTTCGCGGTTGGTAGCTATATGACACAATTCCTCAAGCTTAGAACTGACCGTTGTCTAACGTTACGCATCCAGAACAGTTGTTTTCTTTCGTCCCAGCGATTTTCTTCGATTTTGTCCTGAATGATCAACAGGAGTAAGCTATATTTAGGTCATCTCATTATATGACGGACGTATTGAACTGTTCTTATTTTTACGATGTTGATCAAATTTCGCTTCTTGTGCATAGTATCTAGCACACCGGCACACGTTCCTTAGATATGTCTGCTCTCCACCGGATTCTGAGCATGCGACGGTAACACCACAACTCTAACGCTTCTGCTTTGTTAAGATGTTTAATTTTTTTATCCAGGTTTCACATCCAAAGAACAAAACGGAACACACGTAGCACTTCAATGCTCTTAGACGTATGGTCAATGACAGACTTCTACTGCACAATACAGAACGCCAACTAATAAAGTTTTTTCGTAAAAGTTCTATTCTCATCGAAATAAATTTCCTCATCACTTTCGACCCTGCAGTCAATCCAGCTACCCAGATGTGTAAAGTGTTCCACTTTTTATAGGAGTTTGTTGACTAATTTTAGCACTGGAACTGAGAACCTAGAACCTGTGTATTCGATATTAATTTTTCCAACCATCATCCATTTTGTTTTCTTTGCGTTGATTGCTAAGCCCTTTACAGTACATTCTTTGTTTACAGCGTTCAACAGGGTTGGCAGGTCTTCTAGACTCTCTGCCATTTAGGCCAGGGTAATAAGACAAAAATATACGCTGTTCGTGACACTTCAGCAGCCAGGGTACTGAAGCGTTTTTTCGACAGGTAATATCTATAGGAACAAATTATAACTATTTCCTGCCTAGCTGGCGGCCATCCTTATTTATAAACAATTAACTGTCAAAAAATGGCATTTTCCTCCTTTTTTTCAAATCAACGGAAAACGGTGAAACGTATGATTTTTTTAGTACAAATATCTTCGATACTATGGAAAAAGATTTAAAATGACGTATTACAAAGTTTGATATAATCATTTATTGTTAATATAATTGCGAAAAAAGGTCGGAATTGCAAAAAAAAATATTTTCTCAATAACTGTTGTAAAAACCAGTGTACAGCTTTGAAATTTTTGTCAAATAAGGGTTCTTTGGTGCTTAATATGTGATAAAAATTTCAAAACGATTCATTCCCTTGTTTAAATTTTATTCAAACTGTTTATCACAGAGAGCATTTTTTTTGCAATAACATAAGTCAGAAAAAAATGACTTTAGAACCATTCTAAAGGTGTCAAATGAAAGATCATGAGCTACGTTTTCAACGTGGTTTAAAAAAGTAAATAAAAATGCATTTATTAGTAATAATTAATTATGCAAAATATCGTCAATTTTTTTTTACAAACTTTTTGAAAAAAATTTTCCAAAAAAAAAAATAACTTTTTTACCCTGTTTTAAGTGCACAACTATCAAGTAATGTTATCTATATCATAATTGATAAAGGAATTGTAATAAATATGTATAATTTCTTATATAACAAAATAAACAGTTTATAAGGAAAGATTTACGATACTTTTGCATAATTATTTATTGCTAATAGATGCATTTTTTATTCACTTTTTTTAGTTGAAAATATAGCTCATGCTCTTTTATTTGACAATAATTGTGGAATGGTTCTAACGTCATTTTCTTCTGGCTTATGTTATAGGTCTGGATCCCGCGTATGAAAAAAAAGTTGATTAATAGCAATCTGAAAATTTGTTAATAGCTTAAGGGTGTCTAGTCGGACAAACTTTGATATATTCCCATATATCAAGTGTATATTCCCATATACAGTGCTAGTCAAAAGTCCGTACCCCCCCCTCGTATCTTTTGAACGGTTATACCTATAATAGTGAAATTTGGAGGGAGGAAATAAACGGACGTAAGCTTCTTAACTAGTCATGACAGGTGACATAATTATGACAGATGACTTTACAGCGCCACTGTGACAGATAATTTTAAATGGGACCTTATGGCAAGTGATACCTCGTTTGAAAGGAATTGAAAATACCTATTCATTTATACTAATTTTGTTTGAGTTTAAGCTAATTTTGATGAAAAAATGAAATAAATATAAAATTGTAGTTTTGCATTTAATTAATAAAAATTCAAAATTCCGCCTATGATTACTTGTCAAAAGGGTTGAAGTTGACGTAAAAACTACTAGAAATTTGAAAAACGTCAAATTTTTTGACAAAGAAACCATAGGTGGACATTTGAATTTTTGTTAATTAAATGAGAAACTACAATATTATATTTATTTAATTTATTCACCAAAATAAAAATCCACCTACACCCAAAAAAATTAGTATGGCTGAATAGGTATTTTAAATACCTTTCAAACGAGGTATCACTTGCCATAAGGTCCCATTTAAAATTATCGGTCACAGTGGCTCTGTAACGTCATCTGTCATTATTACGTCACCTGTCATGACTAGTTAAGAAGCTTATGTCCGTTTATTTCCTCCCTCCAAATCTCACTTTTTTAGGTATAACCGTTCAAAAGATAAGAGGGGGGGTACGGACTTTTGACTAGCACTGTATAAGTGTAAGGATGAGATTGATCGTAAATGGTGAAATCCTTATGCCGATGACACTGTCATATAGGTCTGGATCCCGCGTATGAAAAAAAAGTTGATTAATAGCAAGGTGAAAATTTGTTAATAACTTAAGGGTGTCTAGTCGGGCAAACTTTGATATATGGGAACACTGGAACAGGGGAAGTTTTAAATGTGGAACAGGTTAAAAATTTGGAACGGTCAGACCACGAAAACGGCACATGTATTTTGTCCGACAGAACAGACTTAAACTCTCCGAACATAGATTGAACTCTCATGCAAAAATCAGACTGCTATTTATCACCAAATAGGCGTTTTAATGAGTGGAACATGTGGAATATGTCAAATGACCGGAATTTTGACAGGTGATAAATAGAAGTCTGATTTTTGCATGAGAGTTTAATCTCTAATCCACGAGGAAAATTTCCTGTAGTTGGCTGTATACCATTACAAAAACATAAAATCCTTTATAAAATGTATATTTGTTAAAATCCCTATACAGGGCTACATCAAAGACAGAACTAGTTTTCAATCGGTTGACCGATCATCATCAGTGCAATCCTAAAATGTGTACAACCAGATAAAATGATGCAAAGTATTTGAAATGTTGACTAAGGTTAAAAAATTTTTATAGGTTATACTCACTTAGAATCTACATGCAAGCCACCAAAGTAAAAATAACAGGGTAAAAACCCTTTACAATTGATCCGTCATCGGAACATATGACTAAGATGTGAATTATAACATGGATGATTAAGATATCCAATGTTTTTCGCCCGAGGTACCAATGAGCTCTATCTGACAAGTTCACATCATGACTGTATGAAAGCAAGTGATTTAGATAACGGAAATTCTGAATGGTGACATGACAAGAATGACAGTTCCACAGGAAGTTATAATTTCCCTGTTGTTTTGTGGTATTTATTGTAAAATTTGTTAAATTAATAACAATAAAAACAGTCGTTCCCACTGTGGTAGATAGTCTGTAAAAATGGAAATAGACTTGATGTAAATGTTAAAATATTGTAATGGAGGAAGTAGGCAAACCACATTACACATAATACAGACAACTTAATAAACGTTATCAAACCCTTTATATGTGATATCTAGGGCTTAGAAAAGCAGTTGTGTGTTTATTTAAAAGTTATCAATTATATTAGAATAATTGGAAGTTGTTATAGTACGTGGAAGTACCATAAAAATCACTGTGTGGGTGACAAAGGTGTAGAACTGTCCCAGATCAGAAAACAGTTCTACACCTTTGTCACCCACACAGTGATTTTTATGGTACTTCCACATACTATAACAACTTCCAATTATTCTAATATAATTGATAACTTTTAAATAAACACACAACTGCTTTTCTAAGCCCTAGATATCACATATAAAGGGTTTGATAACGTTTATTAAGTTGTCTGTATTATGTGTAATGTGGTTTGCCTACTTCCTCCATTACAATATTTTAACATTTACATCAAGTCTATTTCCATTTTTACAGACTATCTACCACAGTGGGAACGACTGTTTTTATTGTTATTAATTTAACAAATTTTACAATAAATACCACAAAACAACAGGGAAATTATAACTTCCTGTGGAACTGTCATTCTTGTCATGTCACCATTCAGAATTTCCGTTATCAAAATCACTTGCTTCCATAGGGTTTTTCATCGACTGTCATTTGTTTCGAGCTTCTGTCATGTGTCACATAATATTGATATATCTACGCCATACGTCTTTGGTTTGTATCATTGATATATACCAATAACGTATGACGTAGATATATTAATATTATGTGACACATGACAGAAGCTCGAAACAAATGACTGTGAATGAAAAGCCCTATACAGTCATGATGTGAACTTGTCAGATAGAGCTCATTGGTACCTCGGGCGAAAAACATTGGATATCTTAATCATCCATGTTATAATTCACATCTTAGTCATATGTTCCGATGACGGATCAATTGTAAAGGGTTTTTACCCTGTTATTTTTACTTTGGTGGCTTGCATGTAGATTCTAAGTGAGTATAACCTATAAAATTTTTTTAACCTTAGTCAACATTTCAAATACTTTGCATCATTTTATCTGGTTGTACACATTTTAGGATTGCACTGATGATGATCGGTCAACCGATTGAAAACTAGTTCTGTCTTTGATGTAGCCCTGTATAGGGATTTTAACAAATATACCTTTTATAAAGGATTTTAAGTTTAATCTCTGTTCGGAGAGTTTAAGTCTGTTCTGTCGGACAAAATAAGTGTGCCGTTTTCGTGATCTGACCGTTCCAAATTTTTAACTTGTTCCACAATTAACACTGCCCCTGTTACAGTTGTCCCATGTATCAAAGTGTATCCGACTAGACACCCTTAAGCTATTAACAAATTTTCAGCTTGCTATTAATCAACTTTTCTTTCATACGCGGGATCCAGACCTATTATTGGAAAAAAATGCTCTCTGGGATAATCAATTTGAATAAAATTTAAACAATTGAATGAATCGCTTTGAAATGTTTATCACATATTAAGCACCAAAGAACCCGTATTTGAAAAATTTTTCAAAGCTGTACACTAATTTTTACAACAGTTATTGCGAAAATAATTTTTTTTTTGCAATTCCGACCTTTTTTTGCAATTATATTAACAATAAGTGAGTATACAAAACTTTGTAATACGCCATTTTAAAGCTTTTTCCAGAATCTCTAAGATATTTGTATTAAAAAAACCATAAGTTTCCCTGTTTTCCACTGATTTGAAAAAAAAAGTGAAAAATGCCATTTTTTGACACTTAATTATTTATAAATAAAAATTGCCGCCAGATCCTACGCAGGAAATAGTTACAATTTGCTCTTATAGGTATTACCTGTCGAAAAAACGCTTCAGTACCCTGGCTGTTCAAGTGTCATGGAAAAAACCTTAATACCCTGGACTAATTTAGTAACTAAACATTTAACCCTAAACGTACAGGGCATAAAATAAAAAACAAAATATCAAATGAAGGCTATAGAAAAATCATATTATAGGAAATAAATTTGGAAAAAACGGATCTTTCATCTGGTCTTATCTTTAGTAGCTTTAGTTTGTTGACACATTCTCCTAATTCCCTTTTTTCGGTTGTTAGTTTTTTATTTCCTTTGGATAATTATTTCTTTTTACCTAGGTTTCAGCTTAGGACTATTTTTTCATGCTCTTTGCTAAATATTGTGCACATTGTTGAGCTTCTTTACTTAGCTGCGCTGAGTTTTACAGCGCTCTGAACAGGTTGATTTTCTCTTTAAAACCTAGTCTGTAACTTTCCCAATCCTTTAGTTTATGAGTTAATGTTGTAATTGCATCTTTTTAACGATCGTGTCGCTTAGAGTTAAAGCTGTGAGTGAATAATCAAAGTTTATATCAAAGCCACCTTAAATCTCTAGAAAATTAACTGAAATTTTTTTAATTACAAAGAAAATTTGGTGAGAAATTTTATTTCTATATGTAGACCAATAGGGTGGTCGGCAAGAGTGCAAGAGGATATTGATTCGCACGTACTTTTGTTAATAGCCAATGGAAGCTGCTTTCCTTTAGACATTAGAAGTATTTGGTATAGAGTCCCAATTATTAAAATGTTTGCATTGACCTTTTCTCCTACCATATAACTCTACTAAAGTATGTTAGAGCTTTTCTGCGTTCCGCAGTCACTTTGGAGTGTGGGCAGCATAACCCAATAAAAACTTATGAAACCTTGCAGCTCAGTGTTGCCGGTTTTAAGCAGACGAACGTAAACTCCGTCTAAATAGAATATGTCAGAAGTCCAAAACATCTTGATTTGAAAATTTGTGGGTTTTATTATTTTTTAAATAATTCATAGATAGGTACTATGAAAGATATTTATACGATATTAAAGATATATCATTTGAATATTAATTATAATTAGCCTGTGATTAATATTATATTTAATAGTTATTTATGATATAAGTGTTAAAAGTACAATTTTGAGGCACGCATCTGAAAATTCGCTTCGCTTATTCTGCAATTCACATGAGTGCCTTAAAATTGTACTTTTTAACACGTGTACTTTGTACGCACGTAAGAAGTTATACTTCTATTATATGATTTCAACGAAATAAATATACTTTCAACAGGTTATTTGTATTTAAAAAACTAATTTTTACTTACTACTTTCCAAAAAATTTTATTAAGACAATACTAAAAATAAAAAAAAGTTAGATAACACACGGATTCGAACCAGGGACCTCTTCATTTACGGTCGAACGCGCTACCACCGAGCTAAACTCCCTTTGTTTTCACAGCTTACAAAATTTCTCATACATACTGACAAATTTAATAGACCAACTGAGGTATAAAAGTACTTTAAAATTTATTTAATATAAATATTAATATCTCTTGACAACACTGTTCTTCATATGAGTCTGCACTGAAAGTTGACCGTGGAACGCAGTATAGGTATATTTTGGTTTTTAAGTAAACTTTTTCGATATCAAGAATCACCCGTAACTCTTGTTGATGTTATTGCAACTCATTAAGTATTCCATTCTATGATTCTTATTTCATTAGCTATTTCTGATTTTGAAAGTAGCACCCAGGACGCTGTTGCAGGCAAGCTATGTAACGTCGAATATATCTGATTATTTCTTAGGATGGTTTTCCGGTCTTTCATTTGTAGATTTGTATTGTTGGTTTTTATTGCATAGCTATATTTCTTATTCTTTCCATCCCCCAAGCGCTTTTTTGAAGAATATGTTCATGTATGAATATGTGTATAATTTATGTTTTTCTCCCCATATATGCTAAATAATCGTGGAGACAATATACTTCCTTGCCTGACACCTTGTTGTGGATGGAATTCGTTTAAAAGTGTGTCAACACTTTAACAGTTCCAGTAGTCTGTTTGTGTTGGTCCGTTATAAGACAAATTAAATATTGTAATACGCCTACTTCTTTTAGTACCTACCATAGGTATTGTCATTTGACCCTGTCGAAGGCTTTGCGATAATCCTTAATAAAACAAACGTTTAGTGAAATATTGAATTCCCTAAATTTTTCTGTTATTTGTCTTATGTTCAGAATTCTCAGTGTTCTCGATTACATCTATTGTAATAAAAACTGAGAACTTCTGTTGGAGTGAAAGTAAAGAGAATGATAAACTCCAACAGAAATATGGAAAAGAAATAGATTCTCTGATAGCTAATAAGTAATATGTAGCAAAATTAACAAAAGTGAAAAGAGAAAGAAAACTAGATGTAACTAATGGAACAAAAAATGAGAATAGAAAGAAAATAGCTTCTCGTTGGAGAAGCTGAAGTAACAAAATAGACAGAGGCAAACTGAATGAAGTTAGGCAAGCGATTTATGCAAGAGAACGACAACTTGACACTCAAGGATGGATACGGCCAATTTGCATGCCTGTCAAAGAAGGTAGCTCAAAGTAGATAGTGATGATGACTAAGAATGGCAATATGAAGATAAAATAGATGTTCAGAAAATAGATAGAATAAATGTAATAATATAATCAAAATAGAAGAATAGAGGAGATAAATAATATAGACTAAGTTACGGCAGGAGATGGGATCGACCAATCTCCCAGGTATCTTTCACTGCTGTCAAATATTAAATATATTAAATCAGTAATGTGAACATAAAGGAGTAATAAGAATAAATGATATACAAAATAAGTAAATATTTATTAAATATTTGCACAATCTCTGAGTTAAAAATTGAATAGTAAGTAACTCTAAAATGACACAAGATGACAGTTTTCAATAGTTTACCATATAACAACAGTTTATATATTACAAAACTTAATACATCTTACTCACATATACGCTCTGAGCTTCGCTGGTGTCGCTCCTAGCGGATTACTAATGCAACTTTCAACGGTAATTTTTAAATTTATTAGTTAATTGTTATCGCTTAATATATACAACGCAAAAAAGTAATTAAATTTTAATCGATTTTTTTAAGATTTTGCTGATCATTTTGACGTTCTATTGATGAAATATTAATTTCTTACTTCGGATACTTTCACAATTATCGTGTAGATGGCGCTAAGATTATTAGATTAATTTATAATTACATATTAGGGAACATTAAAAAAACTTAAATTCAGTATTTAAAATGTAAGTTTATTTAAGGTAAAAATGTATGCCACAGCTTTGACCAACTAATATTTTTTATAATTAATGTTTTTAATTTTAATTTTACATTAATTACTTTGACATTTACCTATGTCAAATTTCCAGTAAACGTTTACAGACTTGTCACTACTGGCGCTCGCGAATTTGTAATTATCCCCCCTACGCAGTGCCGGTTTATGCACTGGCCGCTTGGGGCGGGCGCCTAGGGGCCCGGGCCCCGGAGGGGCCCGTACGGACCCCTTCCTTTTACTAATAAAAAAAAGTAAAGTCCGCTAAATAATCTACTTATTTTCCAGAATAGAAAAAAAAACGACGAAATACCTACGATTTCGAAATGGTCTGATTTTAAGACTGATGACTTTATAAAAACTGCGAACTTTTAAACCAAAAAGTGATTTCTTGGAACGTTATAAAAACATGTTTGAAGATGTAGAAAAAGCTTATTATAGAAGATTAAATAAAAGCAACTTTTATAGAGGAAAATCCAATGGAGGCAAAAAAAAGAGAGATTGGCTAATATACGGCGCAAGTGTTAAAGCTGTTTATTGTTACCCATGCAAATTATTTTCAATTGAAAAAATAGTTTAATTGAGTTTGGATGGACTCACTGGAAACATTTGAATATTTTGCTCAAATCTCACGAAGAAAGTAAATTTCATCTGAACTCTATGGTTACATTAATCATTGATTGGAGTTATAGACGCTGTCTTGAAAGAGCAAGTAAAATGCGAAGTTAACTATTGGATAAACGTCCTAAGAAGAGTTGTTGTCACTACTAAATGACTTGCTTCTCAAGGACTAGCTTTCCGTTGATGCAATGAGGATTTAACGAGTCATCATAAAGGAAATTACAGTTATCTTGTATACTTGGCTAAATTTGACTACTTCTTAGCTGAGCATTTACAACGGAATGCGAATAAATGAAAAGGTTCAGTTAGCTATCTGTCTCACCAAATTTGCAATGAATTTTTGGAAGTAATGAAATCAAAGCTTGTAGAAACTTTTGACGCTGTAAATGCTTTAGTTAAAAACTAGGGATCCATCAAACCTATTTTTTCCATTTAAGCAATAACAGAGACGAAAAATTAGCAATTAAAAATGAAGCCAAGACACTGCAGAATAAAATATTTGAGACAGCTCTATTGAAACTGATCTTGACAAAAACTTTGGAACGAGTTAATGCAAAAGCAATACGTGATCGTAAAGAAACTGTGGACTTAAACGTGTCAATTGGAGTAGAAATAATGGCTAATGACAATCTATTTTGAAATTTGTTGGAGACGTAAGAAATATGTCAAGCGAAATTGAACTAGAAGCCAAAAATATTTTTTTTTCGAAGACGAGGATATATGCTACAAAGATGTTACATCAGCTGTTAGATGATTTTCTACGGTAGATAAAGAAGCAGTCAAGACGTGAAAATTAATACTTTATATGTGAAATATAAAATATATCTTGATGAAACCAAAGAGAACTTGCATAATGGAATTACCCATTCTATAACATTATGCCAAAAGTTAATAAATATTTATAAAATTTGGTATCATCCAGGATGTAAATATTATACCTAAAGGTAACATTTCCCAATATTTTACCTTTACTGCGAGTTTATTTCACGATACCAACTTCTAATGCATCAGGCGAGCGGTCTTTTTCGGCTTTAAAAAGAATAAAAATATATTTAATGCCAAATTTGGGTCAAGAAAATCTAGACGCATATCACTATTGTATTATAGTAAATGAAGTCCTAGAGCAACTGAATTGTGATAGTATCATCTGACATATTGCTAATGCCTAATTAAGCAAAAAAGTGATCTAATTTTTGTCATATGTATTTTTTAGAATATATTTTATTGTTTGCCATGTGTTGTTTTGTGTAACTTTCTATTTTTTTTTATACATTTTTAAATGTATTTTTGGAATATTTTTACGTTTGCTATTCTTCTTGTTTGCTAAAAATTGTGTATGGATTTTACGGGTATAAATACAAGAATGTGTTTTCTTGTAAAAAAATCTGACAACGAATAGCAATTAAGGGGCCCCCAAATATTCAGCGCCCAGGGCCCGAAGTTAGGTTAAACCGGCACTGCCCCTACGTACGACCTCACAGCGTATAGGGTACAACTCACATGAGAACCTTTAACAAATGGTTGTAGTACGCTTGCTACGTACAACTAAATTAAAAAACCGACAAATATTAAAAATATATAGATCAGCAAGCACAAGCCTGACTAAATAAAATACAATAAAATGAATAAAGCAAGGTTAAATATGCAAATGAAAGTGAAATAAATTAAAGTTAGGGTAAATACCGATACAACGAATACAACCGATAACCGAACAAATGAAGAAAAGCAAATTAACGACAAAATATCTGAAAAACAAGCAAATAATATAAAATACTAAATTTCCATAATGAGACGAAATCGACCAAAAGTAACAATAAAGTATAAAAACCTAATTTTCTGGACTTATTCCTTGTGCACAAGTAACTTACCGTAGATACAATAGTTTGGGAACTTACTAAACTTATATGTATATAAAAACAAATAAATGCCTAAATCTGAAAAATAATAATTACTAAACATAGTGAATACAACCAATTGTCTGTGATATTAACCATTATAGTTACTCAAGTAACAAAACTAATTGTTCCCAAATAAACTCAAACGACTGCGACTCCTAAAAAGGTTGCTGCTGCATCCCCGAAAATGAGCACCAGGATAGTGCCAAATCATGCCTCCAGTAGGCCCAGGTGCCAAGACGAAAATGGAGCTGCACGCTCCAAAAGCTTGTTCCCTAAGTGACTAATTCCCAAAGTGACTTATGATTGGAGATTGGCCTCTCGGTGTTGTGAGGTTTTTAAGTTTTCACATGAGTGGCTAAAAAACACAATTCCAGTTTACTTCAATTTCTTAAGTCTACGAAAGAATCAAAGGAAAGAAAGAAGAAAAACTAGGAAGATGTTTTTAGGATAACTGATGATGTAAAAAAGGCCATTAATTACACACAAAAAAATCTCTCATTACTGAACTGCATGGCCTTGACAAGAGTGTATGTGACAATTTTAAGTTACGGACAGGTGAATTTGGAATTTAGATGCAGAATAGACCTGATTGCTTTAAAATAATTATAGGATACTTATTAATGATGTTGGAATACAAAGATAAAATTAAGTTAAAATATAAATAGGTAAAAATTAAGATTAGGATTTTCTCTGAATGAATATTACTTATAGATATTGGATTGATTAAAACATACTAAATTCAGTGAATAAATTTACACATACGATTTAATTTGGAAATATTATATACGTCACCATGAATGAGAGTGAAAACAGGTTGTTATAAAAAATTAATAGAAAAAGATATCGGTAGTTACCATGTGACACGATGATTTTATGCAGAAAACTCCGAAATTCACATATTTTAACAATAAAACGAGGTCTTAACCTCCAAACTTGACCTAAATTTGCCACATGCCTCTCGTTGTCAACCTCCGAACTCTGAACCAAAAGTGACGCGAAATTTCTCTCTTCCTCAAAATTAAGACTCGGAACATGAAATCATATTCTCCACTAGGTGGCGTATATTACAAATCAAGAAGTGGTACCACAACATAATTAGGTGTGGAATCGTTGCAATAAATTTTAAATATAAAAGAAGATAATAATTAGAAATAGTTAATTACGCGAAAATTAGAGAAATTAATTAAGAGATCAGGAGAAAATAATTATAAAAATAATTAAAAAGTTCAAAAATAATTTCGTAACGTATCGAACCGTTACACTATCTTGGGTAAATCCAACCTACTCTTGGGGTAGGTATTTCTCTTTGTAGGAAATATTTCAGTCTCTCATTGGTTCTGACTTATGACAGTAGGATTATTTCACTGGTATGTGAGATAAGGGAGATGGTTCTATGGTCTTTGCAAGTATGGAAGCTGCCTTTTTTTGTGGTTATTGTGGTTATTGTAGATTTTGTCTAGTCGTTAAGCCATTGCTGAAAATGCCATATTTTGTTAGAAAGCAAGTAAAGCAATTTTATTTCAGGCTCTTCTGTGGTTTTGAAAACTTCTGCTGTTACCATATCTGGACCTGGTGCTTTGGGAGCGTTCAAGTATTACGTAACGCGATTTTTGAAGATTTCTAACCCCCTCCCCCTACGTAACGCACTGTAATGGGCGTTTAACTATTACGTAACGCAATTTTTGAAGATTTATGACCCCCCACCCCCCAACCTGCGTTACGGAATACTTGAACGGTCCCTTGCTATACTTGAGTTTATTGATAGCCAGTCATATTTCATTCTTGAGTATATTTATTAAGTTCTTCTTCAATTTCTTCAGGGGTCTGGTGAACAAGTTCCTGGCGTTAATTATCTTTATATAGATCCCGGCAATGTAATCTACATGTCTCTGTTATATCTCCTCTGTTAGTTCTCATGGCTCCTGTTTGGTCTTCAACGGCCCAAGTTCTGGTTTTAAAGTCTCTCGTTATTTATCTTTTTTTTTCTAAAGAGATCTCTCGGTTGATTATCTCGCTTGTGGCTCTCAATTTTTTTTATGTTACAATCAGCCTTGAATCTTTACTAGGTTGCTTTTTTACTAGGAAGTTTATTAGGTTTACTAGGAACTAGGTATTTCACCCTTTCACTATGTATACTAGTTTTATACATATTTCTTCTATTCTCAATTATTTTAAGTGTTTCACTCAGTGGTACGCCAATGTCTATGTTTAGCAGAGGCTTTGTTCAGTTTTTGTTCATATATTAGCAATTTTTAACCTATAATATATTTTTACACACTAATGTTCAGAAACAACTGAACGGTGTATTTATTTATTTTTATGAATTTGCTTTTCGAACACGGTGCATTCATTGTTCCCTCAACGAATGTTTTTGAATATTTTATAAAAAATATAGCGTTGTCCGATGTATGGTCATTATTGATGTCGGTTTTTACAAAATATATTTTTCCATTAATTAATTCTTGATACATACGGTTTTGTGCTGAATATTCCATATTTAAATTATTTTGAATAGGCAAATTTATTAAAGCTTTTTTAAAATGTCATCCAATATTAAAACACATTTTAGTAAAAATCAATTTTTTAAAATATATTTGCCGGACATGTATGTGATCCAGAGAACAAGTCTGTTTTATATTTAATATTTTTATGGCATATTCTATGATATTTTTGATAAATTAAATAGTTTTTACATATTAAATTTAATTAAACACTTGTCAAAACTAAGCTCGTATATTCGACAAATAGAAATAAATCAAAATCATCATGTGTATTGCTTTCAACACATGTATCCTAAAACCCGAATTTTATTTAATTATTTTTATAACTGAATAATACCCAATAATTACGTTAACGTTTTTCAATTTTGAGTTCATCATAAAAAGTATAATATTGATGGATATATTATTGCCAATATCAACATATTTTGGTAAATATAAAAAAATTACAAATATGGATAGAATAGACAGATATGTGCATTTCAATATAACTTACCTAAAGAAAATACAGGAATAAAGAACAAACGCCCATATGTTATTCATTGATCTTCAGAAAACTTAAGATAGAGTTCCTCGAGAGATTCTGTTGTGAGCGATCAGTAAGAAAAGAGTGTCCAGTGAGTATGTGAAGAGTTTGAGAGACATATAAGAGCAAGCAAGCAAGCAGACATTACTCCACCCCGCCACAATGCTCCAGACTATCCTCCACCCCAATAGCCGTAATGGGCTAAATTGTGAGTAAGCTAAGTCCAAAGATCTTTACGACGGGAAAAAAGAAGTATTTCTGAAGTGTGTAAATTTTGTTTGGTGGAATTTTTGACCGGTGAGTGTATTTTCTTCATAAAAAGCAGTCAAAATAAAGATCTTTGAATTATACAGACTGATATGTTTTTGTACACATTTATTACAACTGAATGACAGAGAAAAGAAAAATATTTTTAAAGTGTATATAATTTATTAATTCGTAGCTGAGCGCTTAGGCTTACAAAGCCATCTTCAGAGCTATCGTCAAATGTTTAAGTGGCGCTATAAAGATAGGGATCCTATTTTTAATATTGAAAAAATTCCATGTAGTTTATAATTTTTTTTAATACAAAAGATGGGATCCCTATCTTTATAGTGGTACTTGAACGTTTGACCATTGCTCTGGAGATGGCTTTGTAAGCCGAAAGCGCTGAGCTAGGAATTACTAAATTATATACACTTCAAAAATAGTTTTCTTTTCTCTGTCATTCAGTTGTAATAAGTGTGTACAAAAACATATCAGTCTTTACAATTCAAAGATCTTTATTTTGACTGATTTTTATGAAGAAAATACACTCACTCAAAATACAACTTTTGATTAAGTTTGACAATTTATACGTTATTCTCCCGTTACAACTTAAATCTGCAACATCTTTCCCAAAGTTCCGTAAAATGACAAAAGCCTATCTATCTAAAAGACCATACTATTCAATTGAAGAATTTCTTAATGAATAACTAAGAAAATTGGGTTTCATACGCAGTAGCATAAACTTGTCAGTTCCTTATGTATTTTATTTTATTTGTTGTATGTTCAATTTGCAATTTATATAAATTATGCAATACACTGGTTTTGTCTTGGTTTTTATATCTTATATTATACTGTACCGGGTACATATATTGACGATTTATCTAATTTTAGTAAATTGTAGTTGTTATTTGTTATTGATATTATGTTTTCTTTTGACTGTATGTAAGCTTTGTCCATAAAATTTTATAAATTTTCAGTGACTATAAAGCATATTTCTATTCTATAACTTTATTATTTGTGCTCCGATTTTCAACATTCTTGCACCAGTTTGCAGGTCAATGTATTGATATCGTTTAGTATTATTCTTAACTTTAAAAAATGTTGTGGAAAAATGGAATAGCTAATTTTGTTTTATAGTCCTGTCATATTATCCCGGATGCATCAATAAAATTTTGTTTTTTGAATTATCCGAACATCTCTTTTCTTGTAAGAGCTGTACCATTTTTTGTAAATAAAAACACTGATTGGGATGATTTAAAAAAAGCGAGTCGCCATCATCCTAGGCCTCCAGAAAATTTGGTATTGCCCTGGTAGAGGAATATCGGGCTATTCCCCAGGCAAGGATAACACATCTTTATTTGATGCTAGACAGATTGCGAACAATCGTTGCTGCAAGAGGTGGACATACCCGCTATTGAATTGTTTTGTTTTGTTGTTAATTTAGTTTTGTTTTGTTAATTTTAGTGCGTTTGATATTTTTAATTAACACGTTGACGGACAGAACGTCCATAGACGTCTAATTTCCATTGATTTAATGTGACACAACGTCTATAGACGTTGCATTTTTCCATATTCCACTTTGCAAAATACATATTAGTGTCACAACACTTGATTATACATTTGACGCATTATCCGCTAACGTGTTACATTGGCAGTAAACGCCAAGAAACCTTCAAAGCAGTGATTTTATTTACAGCTCTTACAAGAAAAGAGATATTCGGATAATTCAAGAAACAAAACCTTAGTGATAACTATAATTTTTTCAACGAAATTTTTTAAATTTAGGAGAGAAAACAATGCTTTCATTTACCCCCGTATAATGCTATCTAAGCAAAAAAAATTTTTCTGCAGCCGTCCCGAAAATAAAATTTTCGGTATGATTTATTAAACTGAACGTACCATTTTACACAACTCGTACCGAAAGTAGTTACTTTCGGGACTAATTTTTTCACTTTCCGGACGCTTTTTTTACTTTTGGCTTTGACAATAACATCAACTCTTTATTTTATTATGACAACGCTTGTCATAATTGAAGGGCTCGGGGCAATAAGGGACCTAAGCCACATTTTTTGAAATTTGAAGATTTTAGTAAAACGGGCCCTGTAACAATGGTCTCAAGCCACCAGCAAAGTTTTACGGCTATTGGGCAATAAACGTGGCCACCAGGCTATAATGACCTTGTTGCCGACTTGCAAAAGCATGGAAAATTTTTAAGCAAGAACGTCATAAGCCACAGTAAAATCAACATGGCGACACATGATCGGAGAGTGTTGAAAGAAAAACAATTATTTTATAAGGAAAAATACAGTAGTTCTGGTTCGGATTTTGACTCTGACGATTCTGTAAAGGATCGAGAATATTCTCCACACACGAGTTCCAGTGAAAGTTATGAATCTTCTAAAAAGGTAAGTAAAAATTTTAGTGGCTTGAGACCTTCTTGCTGTAGGATATGTGGCTTGTGTCTTAATAAGTTATAATATCATTAAATTTACTTTTTTAGTAAAACTTAGCCCCAAATAACCTGTTTTAAATTTTTTTATTGATAAAGAGCCATTAACACTAATATTCTATTTAAATTCATTTGTCAATAACACGTTTTAAGACCAAAAAAGTATTTTATTTAGTAGATGGCTTGGTCCCTTCTTGGTTCGATAGCGAACACCCAAATTCCATACTCATTAAACACACCCTAAATGGAGCGTTTGTTGAAGTAAATGTTGGTAAGAGGGTTGTAAAGTTTGGTGACAACAAAAAGCTTAAAAAATATACATATGGAGGACCAATAATACTGCACATCAAACAAATTCAGGATATAAAGAAACTTTTACAATATATTCCTCTCACAAACCAGCAGTTTTATCTCAGTATTATTGGAATCAGTACAAGTAACATTGAACAAGACTATAACCAAGTTGATGAAACAGAGAAAGTAGACAGGGATGATAAAACCGATTTTTTTAATAAAAATAATATTGTTCTGAAGCTATTTTCTTGTGGCATTTTTACAATTTTAACTATTTAGAATGGGAAATAAGCCACAATATTATTAAAAATACTACTAAAATGAACAAAAATTTTGTTGCTAAGTAAAAAAAATTCTTCTAATAATTTATTTAATCTGACTCATTTATATTGGTAATTCAGACGTATATTATACATTTTAAATTAGAAGACTTTAAAATGATATCGCCAATATTTATGAGTTGCGTTCCTGGGACGACTTTACTAAAAGATAGTTCATTCGATTACATGAAATCAATCCCAACTCAAGAATATCCGTCACAAAAAAATCATATCCTGTGATCTGTCTTTAAAAAGGCAACCAAATGCAACGATGACAGTAAACTTCTCGCGTTAGAGATTCCATAGTAAATCACGAGGGAAAACCAGGAAAAAACCTCGTGATACTATCCCGACATCGTAAGTATTTGGTCTTACATTTAATGTACTTTCAAAAAACTAATACCAAATTCTGACTTTATTATGTTTAAATTATAAATAAAATTCATAATACATAGACAAACAATAAGTAATACTAAAATATAAAATTTGTACTAACTCGATATGTTATTGACTTGCTAATCGTGGTATGTTCTTTCTCTTGACTTCCTCTTTCAGTATGGGTAACCACATCCTACTGCATTCTACCCAGGAATTTGCGACACAATTGGTTTCATTTAGCATAATTAGAGCCGCTTCTTTGATTTTTCTCTTTTTACTATCTGATTCTTTCAGGATTATACTTGAATCTCTCCACTGAACTCTATGTTCATTATCCCATGCGTGTTGACATATTTGAGATCTATCAAATTCTCTATTTTTAATATAAGACTGATGTTCACTTATTCTAACTTTTAATGGTCTTGATGTTTCACCTAAATAAAATTGTTCGCATTCACAAGGTATTTTATAAATGCAATTCTTTGTTCTTTCTTGTTCATTGTTAGGTTTAGTTTTAGATAGAATAGATATCAATGTGTTTGTTGTTTTGAATGTTGTTGAAATGTTGAATTTATTTCCTATTGTTTTAAGTTTCTCGGATAATCCTTTTATATATGGTATTGATATTTTCCTCGTATTATTTCTTGTGAATGTTGTAGGATCCCGTTCTAAGTTGTTCTGTTCCATTCGATCCAATCTTGATAATTCCTTATTTATAAACGATAAAGGATAATCATTTTTTAATAAAACAGATGTTAATAAATGTTTTTCTTCTAAAAATGAATTTTCGTTAGAACAAGTAATTTTGGCACTATCATATAAGGATTTAATGATTCTCTTTTTAACGTTGATGTTGTGATTTGATTTGTAATTGAGATATCTGTTGGTGTGTGCTGGTTTTCTATACACTTGAGTCTCATATCCAGTATCCTTCTTTGAGACTAAAACATCGAGGAAAGGCAAAGTGTTATTGTATTCCTTTTCCATTGTAAATTTTATTGTCTCTTCTTGATCGTTTATAATATTCAGGAATGTATCCAACAATTCTGATCTATGAGGCCATATCGAAAACACATCATCTACATATCTCCACCAAACTGTGGGTTTTAAATTTTGTTTAGAAATGATATTAGTTTCGAAATCCTCCATAAATATATTAGCCAATAATGGAGATAAAGAAGAGCCCATTGCTAGAAATTTTGTTTATAGAACTCATTATTTAGTTGAAAATAGGTATTATTAGTACATAATGTCAATAACTCCATTATAGCTGATACATTTAGTCTTGTCCTAGTTGTCGATGTATTATCATTTTCTAATTTCGTTTTAATTATGTTTAAAGTTTTATCTAATGGCACATTTTTAAATAAACTGTTTATGTCAAAACTTACTAAAATATTGTTTGGATTAACTTCAATATTTGATAATTTGTTTAAAAAATGTTGTGTATTTTTTATAAATGTGTCATTATTATTTGCAAATGGTTTTATAATATTTAATAAAAATTTTGATAGTTCACTACAAGGAGAATTGATGGTACTACAAATGGGTCTAAGTGGAATATTCGCTTTATGAATTTTCGGTACTCCATAAAAATGTGGTGTCTTACTGTAATGAGGTGTCATTAATTTTCTTTGATAGTACGTTAGATCATTTTTAAATTTGAATAAAGTTCTATAGATTTTGTTTTCCAGTGTCTTCGTTGGATCCTTCGTTAATTTGATATAAGGTCCATTTGTAATTAGATCTGTAATTTTGTCCTCATATTGTATTTTATCCATTGTCTTCTACTTTAAAATATATCATATGTATCTGAATTGCCGATATAAATGAGTCAAATTAAATAAATTATTAGAAGAATTTTTTTACTAAGCAACAACATTTTTGTTTATATTAATAGTATTTTGTATTTTGACAACGGCACCCGATTTGGGCGTCGAAACGTTAATAAAAATCATTTTTTAATAATATTGTGGCTTATTTCACATTCTAAATAGTTAAAAAATAATATTGTAGGTATATTCTTGATTTTAGAATGGTTCATTTTGTTATTTTCAAAAAGGTCATAAGCCACATTTATTTGTTTAATACATTTTTTCTTAAAAGATTTTTTCTCATTTTGTATCTGTCTTTGAAAAAATATATTTAAGAATTTATTATGCATGTAAGAAATTAAGGTAAACATTATAAAATATAAAAATGTAATTTCAGGATTTTGTCAAAAACTTTAAACGTGATTTACTCAAAACTTTTCAAATGAGGCTTAGGTCCGTTATTGCCCCGACCCCTTCAATTAAAGTGTTTAATGAAAGTTCATAGGTTTATACATATATTCCTTTTAACATATAAAACGGCTGCAGAAAAAATATTGTACGTAACACGATCCAAAAGTGATTTTACGAGACTCGCAGGATTCCAGGACTCGCCTTCGGCTCGCCCTGAAATTTTCCTACTCGTCTCGTAAAATATCACTTTCGGAACTTGTTACGTAAATTACTATTATTACCGGAATAATAACAAACGACATCAATACATGTACCTACAAACTGATGCAAGAGTCTTGAAAATCGGAGTACAAATAATAAAGTTATAGATTGTTAAACTTATTCAAACATTTTGGGTGGCGGAATTTTGTGCCGGTGAGTGTAGAACCGGAAAATCATATTCCAGAAACGGACTAGAAGTCTTGGAAATAGTACCACAATCTTAAAGAAAAATTCTATTGACGTTTAGCCTTCCAAGTAGGAAGTTTACGACCCACCTTGTCATTACGTTCCTTTAACCTTCCGAGAACTTTTTTTGTTACACGGATGACCAATGGGGGTAAAAAATGACCCCAAGTCAAAAATGACAATTGACAAAAAAAATGAAGTTGTTTTAAGAAATGTAATAATGTATTCGTAATTTTAATGTGCATCAATAAATTATAAATAACCATTAGTAAAACATATTTTTAATTACAACTGAACAAAAACAGGCATCATCATTCTGAACTTAGAATTAAAGAAATTTTCAAATATACGCTAATTACGTCGCCACAGGTTTAGCAAACAATTTTTTTTTCAATATTGAAATGTTTCTTACTAGGGCAGTCAGTGATGGTATTTGGCTCCGAATTCCATTCTACTATATCGATTTACTTGATATTTTCATAGTAAGTAGGGAATAGCTCAAGAAACAAAGTCTACCGTATGCCGATGTGCGCTTATCTCTTGGGTGTGTTTCTCTCCCCTTCTCGGGGGTGAAATTTTTTTTGGATAAAGTAGCAACGGAAGAGGCTAGAGAATCTAATTCTAAGCAAAAACGGTTCCATAATTATTTTTTGAAAACTCAATACTTTTTGAGTAATTCGTGGTTGAAAATTGGCCATTTTCATTGAAAAATGATACCCTTTCGGATGGATTTTTGCGAATACCTTAAAAACTATGCATCTAACAAAAAAACCATATCAAATATTTTTGTAGCTTATAAAAAAACAAAGAGATTCGCTACTTCATAAATCTTCTTGTTATAATACAAAAAGGGATATGGTAGGTGAGAAGAGTTTGTTTTTTGGTGCATGCTCAGATCGTTGTATTCAACCTAATATAACAGAGAAAAGGTTGATTTTAGGTGTGTAATGGTACCAATAATTTTTGTAGTGCTTGAAAAGGGCTTTAAAATGAGCAGTATTCAATGTCGATTACTTTTAAACTGAGCGAGGTATGCTGCAAAAAAATTGATGACTAATGTATTTTAAGAAGAAATAAGAAGTATATTTATTTAAACCCTCATCCATCAGAATTTAAATACATTGTTTAATCCGGTCCTGAAAGTTCAGGTAGAAAAGTCGAAATAATTTGAGCTCCACAACTTTTATAGTTTTTAGAAGAAACATTGTAAATTTAAATAATAAACCAAAATATATAGAAGCAGTGTACAGTGATCTGTGAATAGCTGTAAGTACAGTTTCCAAATTTGCAGTAGTTTGATTACAAGCATTGTTTTTATATACATACGAAGAAGATTATTTATATTTCGTATTTATTAATTATTTAAAAACTAGTTTTAACTGTTGGCATTATCTTGCTAATTGCTGGATCGACTATTTACTTTTCAATAAACAGAGTCGGACCTACCCAAATTAAAATTATTGAAATGAAAGTTCAATTTAAATTTAAAAAAAAAAAGATAGAAGGTCAAATTTGACAAAATGGCAGGTGGTACTTCTGACTACAGGGGTCCATCAATTAATCCTGATCAGCATAAAATTACTTATTCTACCATAACTAAACAACAACCATTAACAAAATTCCCAACAAAAAATCAGGCCATAATTTTACCGGCAGTAGACGGAATAAGAACAGAAGAGTACACCATTGCAGTAGGGACTATAGTCCATCCAAAAAATGTACTCTTCTCATCCAAAATGTCAAACGGAAGAATATGCATCTACCTTTTAAGCATACAAGTCGTAGATGATTTCCTAAGTCAACATGGTGAAATTAAGATTGGAGAACATACAATCAAAGCACGTAAACTAATTACACCTGCTAATAGATTAGTTCTATCCCAAGTATGTCCATCTATACCCCATAACATAATCGAACAGTCTTTAATCACTCTTGGTTTTAAATTAATGTCTCCGATTTCGTTCCTTAGAGCTGGAATACAAGACCCACAATACAGCCATGTACTTAGTTTTCGAAGACAAGTTTATTTTGCACCTACAGACAATTTTACTGTACCCGACCCCGTCCTAATTGATTTTGAAAATATTTCGTACCGAATCTTTCTTTCCGATAAACTAACTTGTTACAAATGCCACCAAACTGGTCACGTTTCCTCGGACTGTACCTCAAATCCCTCTTATCCACAAAATACTCAAAAGCCCCAAACGGAGGAAAATTTTCTTCCACAAATACCATCTACTAGCCCCGAACAAAATCAAATTACACATGTAAATGACGAATCTCGAGAAGAAATGGATTTTCAAGTCAGCACTGATACCGATAATAAAAATAAACGATCTCACTCGGAAGTGTCATCCCCAACTTGCTCCACTCCTACAGAAATTATACCAACAGAATTCACGAAACCAAAACCAGTGCAAATTAAAAGAAGAAGAAAATTACTAAATTAGACAAATCCACTTCAGAAACTACTAATATTAAGTCATTATTACAACCAGTCAAACAATTTTTTCAGGATGCATCACCACAATATGTACTAAATTACACCCAATTACTAGCATTCTTAGAAGACGTTCACGGTTCTTCCACCCCAGTAGAACTGGCCATAGAATACACACAGGATATACACGGGTTGGGACATATGCTACCTGAAATATATCCCTTGTTGAACGACAGAGCAATTAAATCTAGAGTTACAAGAATCAAGAAAAAACTACTTAGTAAAATAAACCAAGATTTTAGTATTCAGGATGACACCTCTGAAGATATTGACGCATCACAGGAGAATACTCCTTCTAACGATAAATAAAAAAAAGTTAATAAAATGGCTATTATTCATTGGAACATTAAATCCGTATTCACACATATAGAAATGCTACAGCTTTTAATTAAAGAAACACATCCACAAGTTATGCAACATGCTTACAAGAGACAAATTTCACAACAAATAAAAAATACTCATTAAAAACTCTAATAGCTCTGCTTACTCCTACATATTTTCTGACAATTTGCATTTAATTTTTGAACAAAAACCCTTTCTTTCTGCATCATTTAGTAAAAGAATCACAGATTTCAATTTTCCGAAAATTATTTCCAATAAAATAAACTACCCTCCACCTTGAACCATAAAACTCCCCAAATGTAATACAAATCTTCTACTGTATCCTAAATCTGATACTTCATCACATATAATTCTACAACAGTTTCAAGAGATTAAAGACAAGTACAAAAGATATTACCAAATATATACAGATGCGTCCAAAACTTCTGAAATGGAAACCGTAGGCGCAGCTTTCGTTGACGAAACAACTAAACATCAGTTCCAGCTACCTAAGGAGTACTCCATATATTTTGGCGAATTGTATGCCATATCTAAAGCCCCACAACATATATCAAACCAGCCCAAATTTGAAGCAGTAATTTTCACAGATTCTTTAAGCGCAGTACAAGGAATATTAAAGGTTTACCCAAACCACCCAATACTAAGCAAAATTAAAATTGATCTAGAAGAACTTTACAGTAAGAATAAACGGGTAGAATTTGTTTGGATTCCATCTCATGTAGACATAATAGGTAATGAAAAAGCTGATCGGGAAGCTAAAGAAACCTGCTATACGAATAGACCAGATAAAAAGCTCTTAGAAATTCCTCATTCAGACTTTCTAAACATCATCAAAGAATTTTCAATGAGAATATGGCTCGAAAGATGGAAAAAACTTGACGACAACAAACTACAACGCATCAACCCAAATTTGTCACCAAAAGGGATAATGCCACAAAAACGACGAGATCAAGTCATACAACACCGCTTGAGAATAGGACATACCAGGTTAACCCACCAGTACCTAATGAAGAAAGAACAACACAAACTGTGCTATGTTTGTGATATTCCTCTGACAATCGAACACATCATTGTGCTCACTCTATCACCTGGAACGACTTCAAAGTGATTTACCAAGTGATATGAAAAGTCTCACAATAAAACACTGAAAAACGTTTGTTTTTCTATACTTCCACAAAATTTAGTACAACTATGTTATTACTACAGCTGTTTCGGCAAAGTGCCTTTCTCAAGTGATATATTTTACAATGTGTTTGCCTTTTTAAGTCTTTAACTGAAGAGGTTGAGGAGTGGGGAGCTGTTTTTCTCGAGTTGGTCATTCAGAATTATATCTGTATTTTTCAATTTATTAATTTCCATTGATTCTAAAAGTGATAGCTTAAGGCCTTTATTTTGAATATGTAGAATTTGAAACTCTTCATTGAAAGAATGATTATGATCTAGAAGGTGAAGTGCGTATGTAGAAGTGTCTGTTTTTCTATTGTTGAAAGCCCTTTTGTGTTCTGCTATCCGTTTGTCAAAAGTTCTGCCAGTTTGACCGATGTAAGTTTTCGGACAGTCACCACAAGTTAGTTTGTACACACCACTCTGTAGTTGCTTTCTCTTTCGGCTTTTATTGTTTTTAATATGTTTGCTTAAGTTGTTGTTAGTTCTGAAAGCTGGTGTTATTCCTTTCTTTTTTATGTATCTGGCTATTTTTGTTGTTATTTTGCCAGTATATGTGAGAGAGCAGAAGGTACTGGGTTCTTTCTGTGGTGGTGGATACACTAATTTCAAGGCTTTCTTATGGAGTTTTTGGTTTAAAATGTTGTTAACTGTTTGTTCGTTATAGCCATTGTTTACTGCTATTTGTCTAATGATATTCAGTTCTGTCTCGAAGTTATTTTTTGTCATAGGAATTTCTGTCAGTCTATGTATCATGCTATGGTAGGCTGCTAATCTGTGTTGTGTAGGATGGGATGATGAATTGTGTATAGTTGTGTCAGTATGGGTAGGTTTATGATATACGGAGAACTCATGTTTGTTGTGTAGTCTGGTAATCGTTACATCTAGAAAGTTTATGGAATTATTCTGTTCTGTTTCTATTGTGAACTCAATATTACTATGAAGTGAATTAATGTATGATAGAAATTGGTCAAGTTGTCTGTTAGTTCCTGTAAAGCAAACCAGTATGTCATCCACGTATCTCTACCAATATAAGAATTGTTTAAATAAGGGGTGTTTAGAAATTGTTGTTTCAAGTTGGTTCATAAATATATCTGATAGTAATGGGCTTAGGGCCGGTTGTTCGAACGCTAATCAAGAAGTTGATTATAATTAAGTCCCATTAACAACCATCAAATAACAACAACCCTCATTCGTACGTCAATCAGTTGATTGTAATCGATTATGTTAATTATGATTATGATATTAACATAATTGATTGATTAATTAATTATTAATTATAAATTAACATAAAAATTATTAACATAATTGATTAATAAATCTCATAATTTTAATTAATTATGTTTTCAGCAATCCAAACAAAGTTGACATTGACAGTTGGTGGCAGTAATTAAATATTTGATAATGATCAGTTGATTCCATTTTTGATTAGCGTTCGAACAACCGGCCCTTAGAGGATTACCCATAATAAGTCCTGCACTGTTGTTTGTGTAAATTTGATTATTGAATTCAAAATAGTCTTGATTTATGCAAATTTCAAGAAGGTGTAAAATTTCAGATGCAATGATCGGATTTGTACTATTATGTTCTAAAAGGTTTTTAACTAAAACAAAAGTTTCTGTAGGAGGAACACTATGATATGAAAAGTGCTCTGAACTATAGTAAATGTGATAAAGTGACTAAGTTTCTAAAACTAACTAAATTGTACAATCTAATATAAAAATAAGCTTAAGTTCTCAATTGTAATTAGTTGTTATAATTAGTTGTTATAAGCAAATATCTGATTTTATATACAACTCTTCCCCGCCAATAAACTTTCATGGTTGACGCGGTTTACTTAATAAAAAAAATACATTGTTTTCCTTCTAAAATACTTTTTATTATAGAGTTATTTCTTTGTTCAAAAAGCTGGACTGGTTTAACATAAAGGATTTTTGAAAAAAGTAAGATCAAATTATAGAGCGCATTTTTAAATTTTCTTAAAAATCTTCCTTTTTCTACATGTAACACGAAAATGATAAGAAATACGAAAAAAATATAATATATTTTTTTATATATTATAAAACAAAAATGTAGAGTTTTCTTAGATAAAAATTTCGTTTTTATTTTTCATTGCTGTATCTGTTATCGTTTAAAAGTTACATGGAGGAAAAGAAGATTTTTAAGAAAATTTAAAAATGTGCTCTATAATTTGATCTTATTTTTTTTCAAAAACCATTCATTTTAAACTCGTCCAACTTTTTGAACATAGAAATGACACTGTAGTAAAAGGCACTGTAGACGGAAAATGATGCATTTACATTCTAGTGGATGGGGGTTAAAATTAATTCTCATTTTTTCTTAAAATACATTAGTTATCAATTTTGTTTGCAAGACATCTCGCTTAGTTTGAATGTAGTTTAACTTTAATATTGCTCATTTTAAAGGTCTTTTCAAGCACTACAAAAGGTATTGGTAGCATTATACACATAAAATCGACCGTTTCTCTGTTATTTCAAGTTGAATAAACCAATTTGAGCATGTAACAAAAAAAAACAAACCCTTTTCACCTACCATATGTTTTTTTGTATTATAACTAGAAGATTTATGAAGGCAAGTGTGTCTTTGTTTTTTTATAAACTACAAAAATGTTTTATATAGTTTTTTTAGTCAGATGCATGTTTTTTAAATTATTGAAAAAAAAAACCGTTCGAAAAGGTGTTATGTTTCAATGAAAATAGCCAATTTTCAACCACGAATAACTCAAAAAGTATTGAGTTATCAAAAAAAATTATAGAATAGTTTTTGCTTAGAATTAGGTTCTCTAGCGAATTTCGTGGTTATTTTACCAAAAAATTTTCCACCCCTAAGAAGGGGTGGGAACCACCCCCAAGATAAAAGCACACATCGGCATAGGGTAGACCTTGAATTAGGAGATAAGTGGAAGCTATTCCCAAAATTTCATTAAAATCCATGCAGTAGGAGAGAATTCGGAGGTAATATCCTCTTCTTGCCCCTATTGACTGGCGTATACATACAATTCCACATAATAGACGGTATTTACTTAATATAAAATTGGAATATGGAAATTGGAGTTCGTCTTTGACCCCAAATTCAGAAATTTTTTTTTTCGTAAAATATAGGGAATTTTTTTATTTACAAAATATGAGGGTATCTAGAATGATATTAAAGTCAAATAAAAAAATAATGAGTTTAAAATTGAAAATATTTCTGAATTTATTAAATAAACACATGCATTGGGGTCCAAATTTACCCCCCTTCGTCATCCGAGGGTTAAATTCTACTTGTGATTCTACTGGTAATGTTGAAGAACCTTATATACAACATAAATGAATTTTTAAAAATTTCGTTATTTTTAAAAATCGTACTGTATTATAACTGACTTTCATGTAGGTATGTTTTTGTACAAAATTCCGCCGCATTATTATTTTTTGGTCAATAGTAATTTCCAATACTAAATCACTAATTGGCATCACAAGGATTGGTAGTGGCATTTTTATACTGCTGCAGTCACCTTAGATGTACCGATAAAATCTTAACTGCTTTTTTGGCACATTGTTCTTGAACAAGCATTTAACTAGTATCAAGTCGGTTTGATTTATGTTGTTTTAACGAACTCGCATATCCGGGTATGTTTGTTATGTTGTTAACAAAAAAAATCTTAAGTTATGTGTTCGTACCAACGACATTCTTGGACTGACTTTACGAAGTAATACTCTGTATTATAACGCGTCTTTCGTTGGTTTTTACTTCGTTATTTTGAATTGCACTCTTTTTATTGTAAACAGTTGTGGTAGTAACATAATGAATGAGAATCCATAAGAAAATTATAACTTAAAATTAATTAAAGAAATTAATTTTCTGTAGTCGGCTATTTGTACAGGGTGATTGATTAGAGGGGTAAAGTTCAACAGATCTGCTATAGTATTAAATAGCAATAAAAGTTAAAAATAAAAATTGTAATTAACTTTGAGATTCATATTACAGAATTAGTTAGAATGTTACAGGGTGTTTAGTAACGTAGTGGCAGTCCAAACTTATGTTTTTTTTTTAAATGGAACACCCTGTCTTTTATTTTATATTCGAAATCTCCTTAACTGTCCCATCACAAAAATATAAAGGTTTGTTATGTTATACAGGGTATGTACAAAGTTTCCAATTTTATATGAAAACCGTAACAAGTTCGAAATAAGTAACAATCGTAACAATAATAATCGTAACAATCGAAAATAAGCACAACAGAAGTGGTTTATTGATGCCATATTTTTTGTTGATCGTTAAAATTATTAAGAAAGGTTGATATTGCTTCTTCTTCTTCTTTTGCCCTTTAATTCGTCCAATTTTGAACATAGGCTTCCCCCAGTTTCCTCCATTCGCTTCTGTTTAGTGCTTTCTGTTTCCAGTGCGTTCTTCCTATCTTTTTAATGTCGTCTCCCCATTTCATTCGAGGTCGTCCTCTTGCTCTCTTTCCTATCCATGGTCTCCATTGTTGAATCGTAATATTCCACCTATTGTCCGTTTGTCTGGCGTTATGACCTGCGAAACTTTATTTTAGCCTGGCTATATGTTGTCATGTGTCTTAGAATTTTGTTTTATTTCTTACCCAGTTGTTTTTCTTTTTGTCTGTTAATGTTACTACTAACATTGCTCTCTCCATGGCTCTTATAATTGCTAATTTTTTTTATATTGAATACAGTGAGTCAAAACTCAATTACTTTATTTTCTCAGTAACTTTAAATGGAGCACCCTGTATTTTATCACTATTGAAGAGTAACATTATCGTACCTTAATTTGTATACAACATTCACTATGTCTATATTTATTAGTTTTCCAGATATTTTCATTGTTCAATGGACCAGTAGCATGGCACCCATATCACCAGAATTTAGTAAACTGGACTGATTTTTTTGGGGTTACGTTAAGAATGAAGGTTATAAAATGCCTCCAACAACAAGGGATGAGATAGAAAAATAGAATACAAAGTACATAGAGTGTTAATTTACAAATTAATTCTTTGTAGTGTAAGTTACTCATTCAATGACTATTTTTAGGCATGCATAAATATGTTAGGAGTTCATTTTGAACACGGTATGTAATTAAATATTTTTCAATAATGTTATATTTTGTGTTCATGTTATTTTATATAATAGTACATTGTTTACCGGGTAGGAAAAGCTTAACATTCCTGGACGACTGTGAAGATTGCTAAGTCGAGGCGCAAGCCGAGACTTAGCAACACAGAGTCCAGGAATGTGGCTTTTCCTACGAGGTAAACATACTATTTTTCCGCAAATCGTTTAAAATTCGACAGATATTGATTGATTTAAAAAAAAACGCGATAATTTTATTCCCAAATAAATGGTGCTTTGAAATTCCTAATAAAATTACTTGGGTTACTATGGAAACGTATTGAGGTTGAATTGTCAAACTTGACAATGTTTTCTATCATTTATGTAGAACATTAACAACTGTACGGAAATATCATTTCCTTACAGTAAGGAAATGACATTTCCTTACAGTAAGGAAGTCCTGACTTTTTCTTCAAGAAATTTTGACAGGAATGTCAAAATTTCCTGGCGATTTGCGGAAAACATTTTTACTGATAAATTATTTTTCGTTCTTTATTTGTTACATTGTTACATTTACATAAAAAAGTAGTTTTTAATTGTTTTCCCAAAATGTTGCATTTGGTGTTTGTGTTTCTTTTTGTAAACTTTATAACTAATAAATTAATTTTCTTAATTAATTTTTATAATAATTTTCTTTCTTTATTTGTTACATTTACGTACTAAAGTAGTTTTTAATTGTTTCAAAAATGTTGTATGTTGTGGTTGTGGTTTTTTTTTTGTAAAATTTATTACTAATAAATTATTTTTCTTTCTTTATTTGCAACATTGTTACATTGATATCCGTTTGAATTTTTTGGATTGATAATGAGTAGGTAATCGTAAATTGTCAGTTTTAGACAATTAGTCATGGCGCACTTAATATCTGGAAAGATTTACACCCCTAGTTAATAATTTGCTAATAAAAATTAAAGTACGGTAATGGTACTTTTCGATAGTGATATAAAATACAGAGTGTTCTATTTAAAACTAGTCAGAAAATAATGTACTTAAGTTTTTACTCACCCTGTATTCGATATAAAGAAAATTAGCAATAAAATTATTTCTAAAAAGTTTGACAATCAATAAAATATGTGACACCGATAAACCATTTCTGTTGTGCTTATTTTTATTTATACAGGATGTTGAACCTGTTACGATTTTCATATAAAATTGGTTACTTTTGTACATGCCCTGTACAACATATCAAATCTTTATATTTTTGTGATGGGACAGTTAAGGAGATTTTGAATATAAAATAAAATACAAGGTTTCCATTCAAAAAAAATGAAGGCACTCGTGGGAGTGCTGAGAGAAATGAAAACTTCTTATAGTATATAAATTACGAGTTCAATGCTTTTTCCCCATTCAAAAAGAAGTGCTATACCTCTATCATATACGCGATGCGTATGCTCTATGCTATTTATGTATACATACACATAATTTATATACGTACAAAATTTATTTCAGCGAAGTCCATTCAAGAAGTGCACAACGTCCCTAAAGATATTTTCAATTCAAAAATTTATTTCATTGAAGCGATGACGGTCGCTAATTTAATACTTTTTTCCCATCCAAAAAGTGAACAACGTCCCTCAAGAAGTTTTCACTTCAAACATTTATTTCGTCGAAGCGATAACAGTCCCTAATTCAATACTTTTCCCCCATCCAAAAAGTACACAACGTCCCTAAACATATTTTCACTTCAAAAATTTATTTTGTCGAAGCGATGAAGGTGTCTAATTTAACATTTTCCCCATCCAAAAAGTGCATAACGTCCCTCAAGAAGTTTTCACTTCAAAAATTTATTTCGTCGAAGCGATGACGGTCGCTAATTTAATAATTTTTCCCCATCCAAAAAGTGCACAACGTCCCTCAAGAAGTTTTCACTTCAAAAATGTATTTCATCGAAGCGATGACTGTCGCGATGACGGTCGCTAATTTAATACTTTTTTCCATCCAAAAAGAGTATAACGTCCCTAAAGAAGTTTTCACTTCAAATGTTTATTTCGTCGAAGCGATGACGGTCGCTAATTTAGTACTTTTTCCTATCCAAAAAAAAGCACAACGTCCCTAAAGAAGTTTTTTCTTCAAAAATTTATTTCGTCGAAGTGATGACGGTCGCTAATTCAATACTTCTTTCCCATCTAAAAAGTGCACAACGTCCCTAAAGAAATTTTCACTTCAAAAATTTATTTCGTCGAAGCGATGACGGTCGCGATGACGGTCGCTAATTTAATAGGTTTTCCCCATCCAAAAAGTGCACAACGACCCTCAAGAAGTTTTCACTTCCAAAATTTATTTCTTCGAAGCGATGACGGTCACCAATTTAATACTTTTTTCCATCCAAAAAGTGCACAACGTCCCTTAAAAAGTTTTCACTTTAATACATATACTTACAAAATTTATTTCGCCGAAGAGATGACGGTCGCGAAATAAATCCGTTTTCCCCATCCAAAAATAGGTTTTACATTTATTTTAAATTTAAATACTTTTATATAATTTATGTATAGATACACATAATATAGATACGTACAAAATTTATTTCGCCGAAGAGATGACGGTCGCGAAATAAGTCTTTTTTCCCCATCCTAAAATAGGTTCTACATTTATTTTAAATTTAAATACTTCTATACAATTTGAACATAAAAATAATATATAGCATAAGCGATGACGGTCGCAATGACGGTCGCGATGACGCTCGCGATGACGGTCGCAAATTCAATGCCTTTCCTCCTATCCAAAAATCGCACAACGTCCCTAAAGAAGTTTTCACTTCAAAAACATAAGTCTGGTCTGCCACTAGGTTATCGAACACCCTGTAAAATTCTAACTTATTTTGTAATATGAACATAAAAGTTGTCTACAATTTCTGTTATTAACTTTCATTGCTATCTATTACTAGCGAATCTATTGAGCTTTACCCCACTAATCAATCACCCTGTATACAATAAGTCACAAAAGTTTTATAATAGGTATACCTATTTATTAAAAAGACCCTTTCGAGCTACATCTCAAAATGTTTTCGGAATGACAATTTCATCATCAGTGCTGCTAGTTTAGAGTAATAAGAAAAGCTGGCAAATATACTTAATAGACCTTTTCTCAGACATTTGTAACAGGTACTACGAATAAAGGTATAGATTTTGTTTATCCACCAATATCAGCATCAGAACTGGAATATGTGATCGCACGGTTACAAAATTATATATTAGGTATATACATAGCTGTCGGACCCGCCAACGTAAATGCAGAAATAGTGGAAAAATACAGCCAGATTGGCTGAAGTCACCTTTTGTAGCAACACCAATGAAGCACGAAGCACAACGTCAGTTGCTACGAATTTCATCGTCTAATAAGCTTTTGAGACACGCACTCAAACGTCCTTAAACGTAATTCATGAGCTGGTTTATGAAAAATGTGAAGAGAGAAAAGTAGATGCTCAGTTTGGTTTCCAAAACGTTTTATTGGTCTATAAATATACAGAAAAAGTAAAAATAAGTAATGGCGTGAGACACGACTGCATCCTCTGCCCTCTGCTGTTTAACATTTATGTAGAAAAGATCTTTCAACCTGCAAAGTAGATTGAAAAAGGTATCAACAAAAATTGAATTTTCATAAATAATTTACGATATGCTGAGGATACAGCTATCACAGCTGACAACATACAAAAATAACAAGAGATTTACTTCTTCTTGTAGTGCCCATCCGTTTCGGATGTTGGCAACCATCATGACAATCTGTACTTTGCACACTGATGCTTTGAAAATATTTGTGGTTGTGTTAAACCACGTACGTATATTTTTCAGACAGAAAATCCTTCGCCTTTCTGTTTCCCGTCGTTTCTTACTTTTCCCTGTAGATCCCTGATGCTGATGCCCATCAGCTGAATGTAGCAGGTTTTGCTCACACCCAATAAACAACCGTAAAAATAATAGTTTTTATTGTAATCTCATTAAATAAGTTGGTTTTAAAGACTAGTGTTACATTTGAATTTAATAATGGGATTTAATTTTAATTTTAAATTTGATTTTTTTTTCAAAAATCGGAATCACATCTTCGATACAGATCACACAAACAAACTAACACAAAAAGTAACACACAAAAACAGTCATAATTTGATACCGCTGGTGGCAGCAATGCCATTTCAAATAATGTTTTTTCAACCACAGATTGCTAGAGTCGACAAGATCACGTTATGATATGAAATTTTCCCAAAATTTTCAAATCTAATTTTCTGTTTACAACTCTTTTGGAACTCTGTTTGGAACTCTTACAAAAAATTATTTAATACGTGGTGTGTCCTCCATGAGCCTCAATACCTGCTTGGCAACGCATTGGTATATTTTCCACTAAATTTTTACGCACATCTTGCCTGACTGGCATCCAAAGTTGTGGCAATAGGTCTCTTAATTGCTGAAGAGTTTCGGGGCGTGGTTCGTCTGCATCTAGTGCTCTCTGAAGTTGATCCCAGGCGTGTTCAATGCAGTTGAGATCAGGAGACCTCGGGGGTAATTGCAAATGAGGAATACCATGATTTTCTCGAGCTTCAATTACAGTGACAGACCGGTGCGGAGTTGCGTTATCATCAAGAAAAAGGAAGTCTTGACCAATAGCGGCGTGAAAATGTGGAATGACATTGTTGATGACTTCATCTCTATAAATCACACTAGTCATATTCCCGTTAAAACTAATAGGTCTGTCCGACCATCAAAGGGAATTCTTCCCCACACTGTAGCAGTACCTACTCCAAATCTACGAATTTCCTGGACAGGTCGACGATTTCTCGGCACTAACGGATTGGTCCAAACACGTAAGCGACGACTATCGGAATACCTTCCATAACGAGACTCGTCGGTAAAGAGTACAGATTTCCATTCTTCCTGCCAATTTCGATGTTCCAGAGCCAAAGTTAATCTTTGGCGTCTGTGCTCTGCGGTGAGCGGAACTCTTCTTAAAAGACGCCTTTATCTTATATTGACCTCAGAGAGCCATCGACGTAGATTTGCTACTGAAATGGCAGTTCCCGTCGTATTAAGAAACCTCCTATTCAGGATTCTACAGGTATCGAGTGGCGCTCTTCGAGCTGATAAAGTAATGTAACGGTCCTGGGCGGGCGTAGTAACTCTCGGTCTTCCAGTTCTCAGCCGTTCTGCAACATTTCCCATTTCATTGAAACGATTGACCAACCGAGAAACTACACTTTGCGATACATTTAAACTTTCACTTACATCCACTTGCCTTGCCCCATCCTGGATCATACCATTAGCCATATTTGCCTCTGCAACACTTAACTTCCTTCTTTTCATACCTCTATACTAAAAAACTTCGAAATGATAAGGATTGTTTAGAATTCGGCACAGTCCAGAGACAGACTGAATACAAGGTAATAAATGCCTTCTACATTATTGTGATAAAAATGTACTGATAACTTTGTGAATAAGAAAAGGCGTTAATGGGACTGTTTACTTCCATTTGATATGAAAATAATGAAATTTGTTCGATGGCATAAGTTTTATTTGAATAATATCAATATCCTTAACTTTTGACGAGCAGTTTATTTCAACATACGAGAAAACAGTTTCAGAACCAGATTATCAAGAGCTGTAAAGCTCTAAAGTATTTCGGCTCAATTATTAGCAGAGATGATACTACTATGAAAAATATAGAAATGAAACATTCCATGTAGTGATATGGTAGAACACTTTAACTAGTCTAACTAAAGGAAACAAAAGTCGATCTTTGAGAGCATAGTGCTGAATATTACTCTATATGTGTGTGTGTGTGTTCACAAAGAGGGGATATTACTCTATATGGAGCAGAAGTATGGCCACTGACAACATTAATATTTAATATGGAATAGAAGAGAAGTAAATTAGTCAATTACAAAAAAGTTGGAAAACAGAGCCCTACAGTGGTACGGGCATGTACAAAGAATGTCAGAACACAGGTGTCCGAAAAGAATATTGGACTAGGACCCGCCGGGAAGAAGACAGAGAGGAAGATCAGCTTCAAGATGAAAAACGTAATAGGAAATGTTATAATATAGCGAAACCTCAGAGAAGGTGACTAGGAGACTAGAGTGCAGTAGGATTATAAAACGGCGAACTCATAAGGGGAAATTGTTTTATAGCTTACTGGATCAAGCATATGAAAGCATGAAAGTATGATCTAAAAATAAAAAAATGAATTATAATAACCATTTTCAATTTCGTTGCAAAACGAAAACACAGCCGAACTATATTCTAGTCCAATCAGAGAGTGCTGCAAGCACCCCTACCGGTTTCGAAACTTATTAGTCTCTCATCAGGAGGCACATATGCTGCTCTCCCTGATCCAACCAAAACAACCCCAGCGTGCAGTCCCGAATTGCAACGAACGAAATGGCATGGATGCCCTAGCGGCAACTGCTAGCAAAAAGACTAAGTTTTCACTCTAATGGCATATAAAACAACATAATGCTATTATACACCCCACCAGAATGAAAACAATGGGAACCTTCTCTGGTTACACCTCCGAGGCTTCTACAATTTGCAAGCCATACGGATGCTGAGACTAAGGAAGATGAGGGAATTCTACAATTTACAATTCACGTCCCATCTGCTCAGCGCGGTAAAGCTCCAACGAGAATGGTTCCCTTCATACTCCACACAGAGTAAATGTAAATCAAAAATGAATAACCGTTTTCAATTTCGTTGCAAAACGAAAACACAGCCGAACCATATTCTAGTCCAATCAGAGAGTGCTGCAAGCACCCCTACCGGTTTCGAAACTTATTAGTCTCTCATCAGGAGGCACATATGCTGCTCTCCCTGATCCAACCAAAACAACCCCAGCGTGCAGTCCCGGATTGCAACGAACGAAATGGCATGGATACCCTAGCGGAAACTGCTAGCAAAAAGACTAAGTTTTCACTCTAATGGCATATAAAACAACATAATGCTACTCTACACCCCACCAGAATGAAAACAATGGGAACCTTCTCTGGTTACACCTCCGAGGCTTCTACAATTTGCAAGCCATACGGATGCTGAGACTAAGGAAGATGAGGGAATTCTACAATTTACAATTCACGTCCCATCTGCTCAGCGCGGTAAAGCTCCAACGAGAATGGTTCCCTTCATACTCCACACAGAGTAAATGTAAATCAAAAATGAATAACCGTTTTCAATTTCGTTGCAAAACGAAAACACAGCCGAACCATATTCTAGTCCAATCAGAGAGTGCTGCAAGCACCCCTACCGGTTTCGAAACTTATTAGTCTCTCATCAGGAGGCACATATGCTGCTCTCCCTGATCCAACCAAAACAACCCCAGCGTGCAGTCCTGGATTGCAACGAACGAAATGGCATGGATGTCCTAGCGGAAACTGCTAGCAAAAAGACTAAGTTTTCACTCTAATGGCATATAAAACAACATAATGCTATTCTACACCCCACCAGAATGAAAACAATGGGAACCTTCTCTGGTTACACCTCCGAGGCTTCTACAATTTGCAAGCCATATGGATGCTGAGACTAAGGAAGATGAGGGAATTCTACAATTTACAATTCACGTCCCATCTGCTCAGCGCGGTAAAGTTCCAACGAGAATGGTTCCCTTCATACTCCACTGAACGTATGGCTTGCAAATTGTAGAAGCCTCGGAGGTGTAACCAGAGAAGGTTCCCATTGTTTTCATTCTGGTGGGGTGTAGAATAGCATTATGTTGTTTTATATGGCATTAGAGTGAAAACTTAATCTTTTTGCTAGCAGTTGCCGCTAGGGCATCCATGCCATTTCGTTCGTTGCAATCCGGGACTGCACGCTGGGGTTGTTTTGGTTGGATCAGGGAGAGCAGCATATGTGCCTCCTGATGAGAGACTAATAAGTTTCGAAACCGGTAGGGTGCTTGCAGCACTTTCTGATTTGACTAGAATATGGTTCGGCTGTGTTTTCGTTTTGCAACGAAATTGAAAATGGTTATTCATTTTTGATTTACATTTACTCTGTGTGGAGTATGAAGGGAACCATTCTCGTTGGAACTTTACCGCGCTGAGCAGATGGGACGTGAATTGTAAATTGTAGAATTCCCTCATCTTCCTTAGTCTCAGCATCCGTATGGCTTGCAAATTGTAGAAGCCTCGGAGGTGTAACCAGAGAAGGTTCCCATTGTTTTCATTCTGGTGGGGTGTAGAATAGCATTATGTTGTTTTATATGCCATTAGAGTGAAAACTTAGTCTTTTTGATCTAAAAATAGTTCTTGGAGATGCCAATGACAAAATAGATAGAGACGACATAGTTGTGCCTACGATAGGAAGATACAGCTTACATTTAACAAAGAATGAAAATGATCACATGCTAATTGACTTTGCAAACCAAAAAAATCTTTTAATAAAAAGTAGTCTTTCCAGAAGAAAAAGATACATAAGGGCACTTGGAGATCGCCGGATGGTCAAACGGTAAATGAAATAGACCATGTTTTAGTGGAGAATGCTAATATAGAAAAGCGTAATGCATATACGTTCATATACTCGTAGAGGGTCAGATGTAGATTCAGACTCTTTTTTAGTGGTATAAGTGGTAGAGACTAGTTTAGTAGTAAACAGATTGATAAGTAGAAAGATAAACACGACCCGACACAGAGAGGACAAAAAGATAGCTCGAAACAGCGGAGATGAAAACCCTTCGGAAAATCGATGGTAGACTTTATGTGACAGATCTAGAAATACAGATATACGACGAAAATTTAAGATGGATAACATTAATAACTGGGTAATAAACAGAAGAATAGAATGAAATGACCACGTAAACTAAATGACAATAAAGAGAGTAGTAAGGACAGCGAGAGACGGTTCCCCAATGGGAAGACGATCAGTGGGAAGACCACGAAAACGATGCAACGACAACTTACTAGAGGCACATTGAAAAAACAGATAGAGTCATGTCTATATAAAAAGAAGAAGAAGACGAAGGATAAACAGAGAAAAATGTAAAATAAACAAGCTAGGCAGCTTACAAGTGGAAGAAGAACAAAAGAATACGAGTTGACAGAGAAGGTGACTAGAAGAATAGAGTGCCGTGAAAGACGAAAACAACGGATTCATAATGGAAAAGTGCCAAAGAGGAAGATGAGAAAAGTTGAACAATACATTTATTAATATCCAATATTTTAATACTAACATTGTAGAAATAATTGTTATTGTTTTAATATTAAAACTCGATTTCTGCCAACAAACCCACTACAGCCTCTAATTTCTCAATAACGTCTAATTACTCCGTTTCTCCTTAGAAATAACGTGCAGTCTCATTCGAGAATGAAAACCACAAATGCCGATGATGAGCACGTTAACTAAACAAAGAACGTGTACCTCTTGTCTTATCAATTGTAGTTTCCTCAGCTTTTGCTTCGTTATTGACAATTGTTGAACGTAAATGGGTATCCTTATTCTTGGCGTTCGCTTCCGGCATGCTATTAGCGAAATACTTGGGGCGGTAATTAGTTCGCAGAAAATCGTCACATGCGATCTCTCCATCTCTTTTGTTTACATTTTCAGGGAACAGTTACGTTCTAATTATCGATGTTTAAGAGTGTTCGCTGTCATGTCATGAAATTTTAGATATAGAGGATAAGAAGTAAAGTTTTACAAAAAAAAAAAAAATGTAACAACAAACAGGCTTGTTAAAAATAAAAATAACCAGCGAAGCGAAAAACTCGCTGGCAAAAACAAAGAAATTAACAAAATCTCAAATATTTATAAAAATACATCGATACATAGTAATAAGTATCTATCTATCTCTCTATTGTACTTCATTTGTCCAAAATAGACCGTAGGCCTTCCGCTTATTTTTCCACTCTTCTCGGTTCCGTGCTAATGCTGTTCATCTGGTCCCTGCGTATCTTTTTAGGTCATCCGACTATCTCATCTGTGGTCTTCCTCTTCCTCTTTTGTAGTCCCAAGGTTTCCAATGAGTTATCGCTTCGCTCCATCTTCTTCCAGGTATATGTAATATAATATAATATATAAGTATATGTAATATAATATGTTGAAGAAGAATGGACGATATACATGAGTTGGTTCGTGCCCATCTTCAGATCGCTAACGACTGAATGAAGAAACGGTATGATCTTCTTCTTCTTCTTCTTCTTAAAGTCCGTCTCCTATCGAAGGTTGGAAATCATCACAGCTATTCTTATTTTACTGGCGGCCGCCCTAAATAGGTCGATGGAACTGCAGCCGAACCATTTCCTCAGATTTCTTAACCAAGATATTCTGCGCCTACCGATACTTCTCTTACCCCTAATTTTACCCTGGATGATCAGTCTCAGTAGCGAGTATTTGTCACCTCTCATAACATGGCCAAAGTATTCAAGCTTTCTTCTTTTAACAGTAAGTACAACTTCACGTCCTTTTCCGATCCGACGTAAAATTTCGGCATTTGTCACGTGGTCCACCCAAGATATACGTAGCATTCTACGGTAACACCACATCTCAAAAGCTCCAATGTATTTAATGCTGCCCATCTTTATGGTCCATGACTCAACTCCATATAATAAAGTGGAGAAGATATAACACCGCAGTATACGCACTCTCAGATCAAGATTTATGTCACGACTACAGAGAAATATTTTCATCTTGTTAAATTCTGATCTAGCTATTTCTTTTCTTGCTCTTATTTCTTTTGTTTGATCGCGTGTATGATCCAGGCAAGCTCCAAGGTATTTATAGGAGGATACCCTTTCTATAACGGTGTTATTAACAACCAAATCATTCCTGGCGTGTGGATCTTTTGTTATTACCATCTATTTAGTTTTTCTGAGGTTTAATGTAAGTCCGTAGCTGTTGCAGTAGTGGTTAATGCTTTCCATCAGTCGTTGCAGATCTGCAAGATTGTCTGTTAATATTACTGTGTCGTCAGCGTATCTCACATTATTGATTGTATTTCCGTTGATCATTACACCACAACTAACCTCCGACAGAGCTTCTTTAAATATGACTTCGCTAAAAATTAAACAAAAAAGGAGACAGAATACACCCCTGTCTTACTCCTCTACATATTTTGATCTCCTCAGTCATTTCATCATCGACCTTGACTTGTGCTGTTTGATTCCAATACAAATTAGTTATTATTCTAATATTTTTTTCATCAATGTTCTTTTCGATTAGAAGTTGTCTCAGTCGGTCTTGTCGGACTCTATCGAAGGCCTTCTCAAAGTCTATAAAGCAGGCGTATACATCCTGATTGATATCCAAACACCACTGAAATAGTACGCCCGCACCAAAGAGCGCTTCTCTCGTACCAAGGCCGTTCCTGAAGCCATTTGTGTTTCACTTATATCTTCTTAAAATTAGCGGAAAATTCTATTATGAATGATTTTTAGAAAAACTTTAACCATATGACTCATCAAGGCAATCGTTCTGTAATCCGAGCACTCTTTTACATTTAATTTTTTAGGTGTTAAAATGAATGTGGACCTTAACCAGTCTTGTGGTATTATTCCAGTATCATATATGTTGTTAAATAACTCGAGTATCATGTTCATCACTTCTTCATCAATAAGTTTTGATCAGTTTAAACGGTATGATACCCAAGCCGAAAAGGGATGTTTTAAGAATAACGACAAATTCTGGCTCTATAATTCAAAGAAGCGAAAGGATTGTTCTCCCAAGTTTCAGCAGTCCGTACCTCATTATGAAGAAGATTAACGACGTTATCTACCGAATATACAAGATTCCTAGAGGAGAGCCGATGATAGTCCACCATAACCGGTTGATGCCGTTCGAGTGAGACCACGACGTAGATAAAGAAGTAGAAGTGGACCAAATCCGAGAAGTACCAGATCTCACGTTTGAGGAGTTCATGGTGGCCTATGGAGCTACGGGTAAAGCGAGACATATTGTTACCACTGAAGAGAAGCAAGATCTACTCTCGCACTTCCCGGTGACTGCTCCATGGCCCATACCATCCTAGCCAGTATTAAAGACTCGCGAGAGTTGTCATCCGCCTTTCAAAGGTAGTTTGGTCGAGTTGCAGAACTTCAATGGCAACTGCCAGCTACTGCAAAGCGTTGGAATTCCAAGAGGCATCACTTTACCTTTTATATCTGGTAACAAAAGACAATGTCCAGGACCAACCTGTCTACCAAAATGTATAGGATGCATTAATTCAATTGAGATGGCACGTGTTGTAGTCCGACGTACAAAGGTTAGCTATGCCAAAGTTAGAATGCCGCCAATTAGACTGGAGGGTTTTCAGAAATATTCTGGAAGAAATCTAGACACCGAGGTCTAGGTATTATACTGTTGCTATCCGCATAATTACTGGTGCGGAGCGAAAACCTTCCCTTGCCGCTTTTACACAACTAGGAGTTGTAAAAGGGGGTCCAGTTGCCGATATCAATATCAAGTTCTAGTGCCGATAAGGTTCCAGGAGCACCCATCTCTTAAGGAGGGGACAATGTTGTGTACCTAGCCATTCAATGACCCCAATGCGGCTGAAAATTGACAGGCCGAATTTTTGAGAAACGAACAGAATGAGGGGAAAACAAGTTCTAATCCCCTTTTAGGCGCGAGATATCATAATATCTAGTTTTATTCCGTCGACAAAATTATATTTGTTCCAGGTCCAACCCAGAAAATTCTAAAAACAGACGGACTGTATAATAATTGGAGACAATTTGGTTGAACGAGCTTCAGTTGAGTTTTAATTGACGAAACTGGTAGTTCGTTTTTATTTGTACACAACACGAAATTTAAAATGTGGTTTAGTTAAACTCTTTTTGTAAATAGTGTCTTTAATAAACTAAAACATTAAGTGTTTATTATAAATAATTGTAAATAAATTAAAATTATAGGTTTGTCTAATAAAGAATATGAATCAAGTGTTCTTATTTAAAAATAAATCATTTCGTAATAAATAAACATTACAATACCACAATCAAAAACGAAAATAGAATTTCAAAGTTCAAAATCGGCATACGTTAAAAAATGTGTTTTCTTGGCTTCCCACAGAGAAATTTTCTTCATTTTTTTAATCCAACGTAACTTGAATACAGGTAGAGCCACCAAATTAACGCAATACTAAATACCAAAGATGCTTTAGTTTTGTTATAATAAAATAATATATTATAAACAAAATAAAACGACATTGTTTTCCTGTTGTAGACTTTTTTTATAAAAACTTACCATATATGTACCTTTTAACGTCCGAAATACAAATTTTCCCATTTAAAATGACTCTAATCGAGTTACTTCGGATTAAATAAAATGAAATAAATTTCGTTATGGGAAGTCGAAAAAAAAATTTTTTTTAACGTATGCCAATTTTGAACTTTAAAATTCTATTTTCTCTTTTAAAATAAACATCCTACCGCGTCCTTTTCAATACCTTCGTTTTCCTAATTTAATTTAATCTAATAGTTGCCGAGATATTCTATTTGTTTATAACCCCAAAAATTGTTTATAACTTTTAAAAATTACTGAGGCCGTCCAAACAGTCCAATTTCAGTTCTGTAAAGTACGTTAGATAAGTATATTGAATTTTTATACAAAAATAATAGTTAGGTATCCTGTTTTATCGTATTTATTCTGGTTACTATTGTGACCGTAAATGGTCAATAATAATTTAATTTTTGCTAAAATATTTGTAGGCCAGGAACCGAAGCTTTTCACCTCGTAATTTTTACAGAATGGATCGATTTGCTTGAAAATTTGAGAATAAGTAGTGAATAGTCCAAGGATCAAAATCTATATGATTCCAAAAGGCGCTTTTACCATGGGGGTGGTTGCCACCCCATCTCGGGGTTGGACATTTTTTATTATATTTTGACCGCAAAAGTTGATAAAAACATTCATTCTAAGCAAAAAATATTCTATACATTTTTTTGATAAAATTAATAGTTTTCGATTTATTCGCTATCGAAAGTGTTAGTTTTGTACCAATAGAAAAATTCAATGTTTTTCGATATACTCATTATACGATTCACTCAAATTTGGCCGTAAAAAAAATTTTGTCAAACCAATTTCTTGGAAATTAAATAACCTACAATTTTATATTGAAACATTTTTTCGTATCTTTGATGCTAATCATTCTATTCTGAAGAAAATGCCATTTTTTACCAAACTACAAAAATTCGTTATTCGTTTTAACTCCAGTTTTTTAAAAACTAATCATTCTAAGCTCGTCAAACTTCTAAAATATATTAATAATACATAAATAAATAAAAATGAATAAGGCCAATGACTCAAACACCGCTAAATTACATTATTTTGCTTCCAATTTGATTTCTCCTTTTTTTTCAAAAAAATATACCAATTGATTTTTTAACCGTAACTTTTTTATTTTTTATCTTAGAAAGTTTGGTAAAAAATAATTTTGTAGGTATTTACAAGGTCTATAAGCCTATTAATATTAAATGTTTTTCAAATCCTCAATCGCAAAAAGAGGTGACTTTGACAAGTTTTAATGGTCAATAGCTCACTCAATTTTTGCCACAGGAAAATTTTTTTCAAACCAGGTTCTTGGGAATTAAATAAGCTACAATTTCGTATTAACACAATTTCTCGTATCTCTGATGCTAATCTTGCTATTCTGAAGAAAACGCCATTTTTTTTTTCAAACCACAAAAATTCGTTATTCGCTTTTAACTCCATTTTTTTTAAAAACTAATCATTCTAAGCCTGTCAAACTTCTGGAACCTATTTATAATATATAAATAAAAAAAAACAAATAAGACCAATGACTAATTTTAATTAGGGTGGTGATTAGGGGGTTGCTTGCCATCACCTTTTCGCTGAAAAAAATAGGGACTGACATTTTTTTCATTATGTCACTTAATTTTTGATCTAGAGACTTTTTTTTATTTCTGGAGATAGATATTTTTAAGTGCTTTAAATTAGTTAAAATAAGTTGTCCTCGAAAAATGCGTAGTTTTCCCGGCTTTTGACTTTGAAACTACAATATTTAGCATTTGACGAAGAAGAGCCAATATCTATAAAGTATAGCTCGATTACTAGTGGTCTTAAAGAAAATTTTACAAAATGGTTTTGTTTATTTTTTTAAAAGGTACATTTTTGTTAAGTAAAAGTGTTTTGATAAAACGAAAACTTTTGGAGTTATTAGCAGAAAACTTATTAAAAACATTGATTTTTTCGATATAAAACTAACAATTTCGATAGCGAATAAATCGAAAACTATAAATCTTATCAAAAAAATGTATATAACGTTTTTAGCTTATAACGAACGTTTTTACTAACTTTAGCTATTAAAATATATTAAAAAATTTCCACCCCAGAGATGGGGTGGCAACCACCCCCATGGTAAAAGCGCATTTCGGCATGATATAGATTTTGATCCTTGGACTATTCTCTACTTGTTCTCAAATTTTCAAGCAAATCGATCCATTCTGTAAAAATTTGCGAGGTTTTTTCCTATTTTACGCTTCATTACTTGGACTATTATTCGATTATCGCCGGCTTCCAGAAATACAATCTACATACTAAAAAAATTGTTTATATTACTAAGCTATTTAATTATTAACAAACAATAACTTCCGTAAAGTTTTAGTTGGAAATAAAAGATTTCGTTGGGAAAACCCGGATTTTCCGAGGAAAATTTTCATCGAGGAAAATCGGAAGAAACATCTCTATACAGAACTAAATTAGGGTGAATTTTTATTTGGCGGCTTCTAATTTAAAGTTAAAATCTTCGGAGTTACAGAGCCATAATTGAAAAAAAGAAGATTTCGGAACGCTAATTTGTTTATAAACAAAATAACACACTTTCTGCGAAATTTGCATATCTATATTACTAATACCACACAAAATGGGTAACCGAACCATGAGAATACTTTGCTACGCAGATGATGCAATCTTAATAGCCGAAAACGAAGATGACTTACAACGCCTACTACAAAAATTCAAAATAACCGCCGAAAAGTATAACCTGACACTTCCACAGAGAAAACCCAATCGATGGTAATATCCAAGAACCCAATTAGATTTAAATTAGGAGTGGACGACCATATAATCGAACAGGAAATGGAGTGTAGATACTTGGGTGTGGAAATATCTAGTGACAGGCATCTGTGGCAAGAAACAAAATAGCAGGCAACGAAAGCAGCGAGAATATCTGGTTTCCTGAGGGATATAATCTGGCGGAATAAATATATGAGCACCGAAAGCAAAGTCCGCATTTATAAGACATGTGTTAGATCCGTACTGACATACGCAGCTGAGACTAGGGCCGAGACAACAAAGACCAAACAAATAATGAAAATAACAGAGATGAAAACCCTAAGATCAATAAGGGGTAAATATCACACTCAGAGATAGAATACGAAACAACACATTGAGAGAGCTAGGCGTTCAAGACGTAGTGAGGTGACCCTGAACGTATGGTGCATTGGACGAAAACACAGATAGTCCAGAGAAATAAGATTTTTCACGTGACACATCCCCCTCCAGGTCGAAACCAAATTTTTTTAGTAGTATGGACATCTATATTAATAACCTATATGTTTCCTGCAGCCGATTTTGATGATATACATAGTTATAAACAAATGAAGATCAAAAAACGCTAAATTTTCGATTTTTCGTCTATTACTAAAAAGTAAAGCATTCTAAACAAATTTGAGAATAAGAAACTCATAAACCATATAAAAAGCTTCAGTATGGCGTTCGCTGAATATGTCTATCCTTATTTGTTGCTTAGAAAATTGCAAAATAAGTCATAAATTTTGAGATTTTATAAATGTTCATAACTTATGTAAAAATTAAGTTAGAACCTTCTTATTACACGGAATGCTGAGACTTCTTTTGGTTAAATTATATTTTAAATTTCAAAGCAATTGGTGAAATAGTTTAACACTTATTTAATTTGTTTATCCCAAATTCATTTTTTTGCAACACTGTAAGTCAGAAAATTATGAGGTTACAGTAACACTTCGGACAGTTTATGAAAGAAGATCATTTATACTATTAACTTAATTAAATAAAAATGACAAGAAATAATTTTAAACAGTGTAAAATTATTAAAATATGTCGATTTTTTGCTTACTTATAAACAATTAGAATAACTTTTTAACCGTTACCCGAAGAAAAATTATTTTTTCATATACAGAAAGAGTGAATTTTTATACACATTTAGAAAGAAAAACCATTGTCCTAGGACAATTAGGGACGAAGTTAGCCCCCTCTGTTTTAGTTCATATGTTCTTGCAAAATAATTTTGCAATATTTAGAATTATTTTTTGTCATTTTTTTAATTAAATTAATAGTGTAAATCTTCTTCTTTCATAAACTATCCAAAGTATTACTATAACTTCATCATTTTCTGACTTTGCAAGTGTTGCAAAAAATTTAATTTAAATCTTTTAAACTATTTGACCAATTGCCTTAAAATTTAGGGTATGATTTAAGCAGCAAAGTCTCAGAATTCCGTGTAAAAAGAAGGTTCTAAGTAAATTTTTTACATAAGTTATGAATATTTATAAAAACTCAAAACTTATGAATTATTTTGCAATTTTCTAAGCAACCAATAAGGATAGACATATTTAGCTAACGCCATATTGAAGTTTTTGATACGATTTATGAGTTTCTTATAATTAAGTAGTTTCGATGAGAAATAAGCCACAATTTTTGTAATGTATTGGCCATGTAATTATAAACCCCACTGGCGACGCTCATGTATTGCTAATTATCGCATTATATTTTAGTCAGTTACAGGTAAAAGAATTAACCAGTTGTATTTGATATGTAGTCCAATAAAGATTTGTTTTGGGTTCATCCAAGTGTTTTTGTGCAGAACATTTCATGGCGACGAAGATAAAAACGTTTTTAAAGTGTGTATAAGTGAATACAAAATGTCGAAAAACGGGAAATTAGATTTATCGTTAAATTTGGAATTTAATCCCAGAATTTGTGAATGGAATGTGTTTATAAAAAGACTAGAACAATATTTCATCGCTAGAGAAATTACAGATGTTAATATTAAAAGAGCTATTTTGTTATATAGCCTTTCAGAAGAAGCTTATATCTTGTTATCCGACTTGTCCGTGCCTAAAAAACCTGAAGAATGTGAATTTAATGTCATTGTAAAAAGCCTAGATAGCTACTATAACAAAACTTGTTTAGTGTGGGTAGAAAGGGGAAAGTTTTATGGTGTTTCGAAAACAAAAAGTGAAAGTGTACAAAATTGGAGTGTACGTTTAAAAAAACTAGCCGGTACTTGTGAATTTGGAAATAATTTGGAAACGAAATTAACAGATATGTTTATTTCAAAATATAATGAGGGAAAAGTAAAGAATACGCTATTTGCACTGAAGTCAGATATCACATTTAATAAAGCTATGGAAACAGCACAAATTGAAGAAGCAGCAATAACTGGCATTAACGAAGTAGATAGCAGAAGTGTGGTGAAAGTGGAACCAGTAGAAGAAAGAGAGGTGTGTCAAATAACGAGTGGAAGTTGCATTAAGGAAATATTGCAAGTATCACATGGCAGAGCACATCAACAAGAACGGCGATTTAAGGAGACTAGACCTTCAACTTCAGGGATGCAGAGACATAGTTCGGATTTTAATCGTGATGAGTTCAGTGGTAGTGTTCAAAAGTGTTTCAGGTGTGCTAAAAGACATCCGCCTTCAGTATGTCCCTATAAGGATTATATCTGCAATTTATGTAACGTTCGAGGACACTTAAAACGGGTATGTAGAAATAGATTTTTAAATTTATTGGAAGAAGGAACTGAATCATCTGTATTATGTATATCAGCAAATAATGATCCGCCAATTTATATTGATATCAGTATTAGAGGTAAAATGTTTAAATTTGAATTAGATTCGGGCGCCGCGGTCTCTGTCCTACCTTTTAGTATATATAACAAATATTTTAATACACAACCGTTATCTCAAGTTAATGTATCGTTAGTTAATTTTTCGGGAGACAAGGTTCATCCTAAGGGCAAAATTAACTTACCAGTAACTTTTTCAAAACAAACAAATAATTTGGAATTTTATGTTATGCATCGAGAAACTCCAGCCTTGCTAGGTAGAAATTTTATTAGGTGTTATAATATGGGTTTCAGGGAACTAAATTTTATTGAAGCAGATAAACATAATGAAATAATGGGGTGGTTAATGAAAGATTTTCCCACTGTAGTTTCTGACAAATTGGGCACATTTAATAAATTTCAGTTAAAATTTAATATTAAACCAGATGCCAGACCTAAATTTTTTAAACCCAGAGTGGTTCCTTTTTCTTTAAGAAACAAGGTAGAGATGGAATTAGATAAAATGGTTCAGGAGGGCATTATATCTCCAGTTGAATTTTCGGAATGGGGAACACCCATAGTACCGATTTTAAAAAATGATGGAGGTGTTAGGATTTGTGGTGATTTCAAAATAACTATCAATCCTTTTATCGAAGCGGATAAATATCCGTTACCACGGATCGATGATTTATTTGCTAATTTACAGGGTGGTCAAGAGTTTTCTAAAATTGACCTGAGTCAAGCTTATCAGCAAGTTGTGATTCATCCAGATTTTCGGAAATATACGGTTATTAGTACTCATAAGGGATTATTTGCATTTAATCGTCTACCGTACGGAGTTGTATCAGGTCCATCCCAGTTCCAACGTATTATGGAACAAATATTTCTCAATATGCCAAGTATATCTATTTTTTTAGATGATATTCTAATTACAGGATGGATTAGGGAAGAACACACTAAGAATTTGTGTAAAGTTTTAGCGATTTTACAAGAATGTGGTCTTACAGTAAAAAAAGAAAAATGTACGTTTTTCGCGGAATCAGTATCTTATCTTGGATTTATAATTGATAAAAGGGGCTTGCATAAAAGTCAAGATAAAATTCGGGCTATTGAGGATATCCCAGAACCTACGAATGTGACACAACTAAAATCGTTTTTGGGAAGTATAAATTATTATAAGGGTCATTCTACGAAAGAGTGGTAATTTGAGATATCTATATATATATTTTAAATTTGTGTTAAAATTAATTCAATTTGCTAATAAAATCTAGATTATATCTAGAGATTTCATAATCCAAAGTCAGCAAATCAGTAGCTCTACCAGATGGCCTGCAATGACCATTTTCTTTGTGCGTGGTGACAGGGGAGAGAAAGAAAGCACAGGGGAGAGAATAATTTCTCATAGAAATTGTTTTTATATGTAAATCTCTCCAAATGAACTTATTATACTTGGTGAAATAGGTAGTGTTATCATAATATTTTCATGTAAGAAAGTTGATAGCTCAACTTGATGGCTTATAATGACAAAAAATTCACTTTTATCTTATGAAACAGGGGAGAGAAAGAAAATACACACGACGGGCGTATGTTTATTTATTATGATAACAAACAAATTAAACAAATTTTGATTTCATACTTATAAGTTAGTACAAACAAAACTTAACCAATGAACAAATAAACACAAACAAAACAAAACAGAAAAAAACAAGAAACAACTTGCAAAAACACAACAAAAATGGATTCCGTGTTTCAAATTAAAAAGAAACATTTTTTCACTTTCATAATACTTTTATGTGAATAAACAAAAAACGATAAGTACAAATAAATTGTATGCAACACCTGAGCATATATTTATTTTTCATTCACATTGATTGATTCGGGGAACACATAGGTTATTACCCTCTTCTTCAGAAGAATAGTAGGAGCAGGCAAAATTTGAATTACGTCTTTGTGAAAAACGGTGAAAATGTCATTATTTCTAATGACAAAATCAGTCTTCTCGGGGTTCGAAACGCGCAATCCCTGAACTTTCAGTTCTTGACCTTCTTCTTCTTCTTCTTCTTTAGATTGTACTTCCAAAATAGAACAAACATAACGATATTCTTGATTTTTGAACCTCATCTTTATCAAAACGGTATCTCCTGGTTTTACATTTTCCAAATGTGTTTCCTGTACGTTGTTTTGCTCAATGTATGGACTAGGAGACAATTCAGGCAGCAGTGGTTCACAAGAAATAAGTTCAGCTTCCTCATTAAAATAATCTTGAAGTTGTGTTCTTCTAGAAGGATATTTAATTTTTCCTAATTCATAGTGGGGGCACTCGCTGTCTTTGTGTTCAGGGTTTAAATCCACGTCTCTGCAACACTGAAAACAACTCATTGTTTTCATAGAAAGAGTTATGGGGTCACTCATGATATGCTTTTGAGTAACCTGATGCACCTTCATTGTACCAAGAAAAGGAATAGTTTTTGATCTACAAGCTTCTATTTTAGTTGCCATCGTTGTCATACTATCTGTTTCTATAACATGTATTGTTATATTTCTAAGTCTTTCCCTCAGTTTGCTTACTAGAATGTCAAAAGTACTCAGATCATTACCTTCACCCACTAACCGATCTGCGGTTCTTTTCACTGTGCCTCCTATACCGTCACAGGTCCCCTTTCCATGTCCGGTTTTATAATAATTCTAAGTGGAATATACAAGTGAAGGAAAATACGAGTCCAACATGTTTCCAAAGATGTAAAACATTAACTGATTTCTATACTGACTTGATGGGCCGTCAGATAGAAAATGTATCATTTTTAAGTTTGGCTTCTGTTCTCTTATCCATGAAAACACAGGTTCTAAATGAGCTATTATTCCTGAGGGTCCATGGTTCAGGTTTTTGGAAAATGTACAGAACGATTTTATTTTCAAAGCATCGTGTACGCTATTTTTGAATGAAACTGAGACAGTGTGCAGAGAAACTTGCTCGCGGCTCCCGCCAAAGTGGAAGCTTTGTACTTCTGTTGCATATTTCAAAGAATAATTCTCACTGAAATCCATATGAACCAAGATTTCATCTGGATGCAAATGTACCTTCAAGTACTTTAACGCAGCATACTGATTTCTGATGATACCTTGATGAACCATGAATTTGTTCATCATGTTTTCTAACTGTTCAACAAGTTTGTAAGCACTTATTTTCTTCCTTAATTTCATTGTGTGCTTAGTTTTCTTTTGTTGTCCATTTCTGTCCTTGTATGTTACTTCTTGTGTTGTCCATGTTTCATAATACACATCCATTGAGCCGTTGAATGTATTGTAATGAGGAACATTGTTTTTGCATTCATTGCACTTTCGCAGTAAACACTCTGTTCTTGCATCCGGACATGATAGCTCTGTTGAAAATTCCTTAGCACATTTGCTATTAATGATCTTGTTCCGATAGAGGGTTGCTACTACAAAATCTGTATTTACACAGATCGTACATTGGCATGTATCTCTAAGTTCTGGACTTTGGTAGGTCACCCAGAAGGGCCGCAGCCGACAAAATAATGCATAACTGATTTTGTATAAATTTTGAGCATTGAACTTTTTATGTAGGTTTGTTAATGTATCATTAAGATACCTTTTCTGCCTTTTCTCTTTTTTTACAGTTTTTGTATCTCTTTTCCCGGGTGCCAATCGACTGTTTTCATCTTCTTCAAGGAAACAGCGAACTTTGTGTTTGACTTTATAGCTTAGAGCTCTTTGTTTATTTCTTTTTAGACGATTATTTACCCTTGTATATCTTGTCGAGTGACTGGGAAGTAAAGAAGAGATATCCTTGATAGCATTACATTTTTTCAGGATGGTTCTATCACCAAGAATAGAGGATACGTACATGAATTTCTTCTGCCGTTCTTGAATGTGTTCGAAATTATGTTTCAACTGAGCCTGCAAAGCTTCGCCAAATAATAGTTTTCTACCAATCACTTTTTTATTTTGACTAGTCATTAGTTTTTTCACCGTAATCCTTGGAGTGTCTTCGTGGCCATTTTTTTCCCCAGCTCTTTCGGCTCTCTTCCGATACATATCCCTTTGTCGTTTTAGGATTGCGTTTTCTTTCAGTAGTTTTTTGTTCCTTTGAATTATTTTACTTCTGTCGCGTCTGATTCTCTTCTTTGCTGATTTTATTTGAACAGATTCTTCATTGGTTTCTTGGTTTTCTTCATCACCAGAATCAGGAGGAGTTACAATATTGGTTTCTGTTTGAGCATTCTTTCGTTTTTTTGTGTTCTGCTTTCTTTCTCTCCACACCCGTTTTGCTTGTCTATGTTCTCTAGGGTTCATATCTGCCACCAATTTGACCAGTTTTTTCTTCTTTTTGTTTTCATATTTTATCTTCTCCTTTTCTTGTTGAATTCGACTTTGCACTGGATCTGACTTTATTCGTCTGTAGCGTTCTCGTTCTCTAGCCCTTTTTCTCTCCAGCAACTCTTCTTTAGTGAGTTTTTTCACACGTGCCATTAGGACAATATAATGATTTATTTAATTAAGCAAATATTTATGAAGTTTTCTTCCGGATATACTCCAACAGGATTATTGAGCCTGCAAAAAAAAATAAAAGATAATACTTACTTGATATATACAGTGATGAGCGCGCTAATAACCGGCAAAATAGCACAAAAGATGGAAAACCTATTAAGTTGTAAGATAAAAAGAAATGAAACTAGTGGAGCTGGGAAATTTAGCGATATTAACTTATAAATTTACATTATATTGCTTGTTTCCCACCTTTACACGTATCAGAGGAGTATGTCAACTAAAACTGTCACTGTGACAGTGGCAGTTGCCAAACTCGTCCGATACGTCTAAAGGTGGGAAACAATCAATATAATGTGAATTTATATGTTAATATCGCTAAATCTCCCAGCTCGACTGGCTTCATTTCTTTTTAACTTACAGCTTAATACGTTTTCCATCTTTTGTGCTATTTTGCCGGTTATTAGCGCGCTCATCACTGTATATGAAGCGTAGGTAAGTATTAATAACATTATTTTAGAAAATGTTCTTTCCCCGGTCATTGTATTTCTCTCCCCTGCCCCTTAAAACACAACAACCCACCTAATGCGACTCAGAGTTTTAAAGAGTCGTCGGCGTTAATACAGAAAAGATTCGACTAAGTAGTTAAATGAAATATCATGCACAGACAAGCACAACTGCAAAGGAAAGCATGCAACTTAAAAATGTTTTATAAAATGTTCTTTCCCCGGTCATTTTATTTCTCTCCCCTGCCTCTTAAACGACAGGGGAAAGAAAAGCCGGGGAGAGAAAAAAGTTAGGTTATTTTAATTTTACTCAAAGCACATGGAAAAAGAAGAATAGAAATCGAGTTAACCCTGAACTATTACACTAAATGAATCAGAATATTTTTAAAAATTGTAGATAAAGGTGTAACTTACCAGTTTTTATTGTGGCCGGGGAAAGAAAGCAACGAAAACTAAGATTGTATTTTTATTTAAACTTGTTGACACTAAACAAAACAAACTCACTCTATGCACATCACGAGTCAACTGGTGGATTCAAAACAGAATGGAGTCTATGATCAGCTGTTTTGATTTGTACTGGAAACCATATTGATTACTCGGGCGGGAGATTTGAAATGGGACAGGGGAAAGAAACAAAAATTGTGGACAGAAGGTTTTATCGGTAATACTCTCTTGGTGCATTTTATGTTTTGTCTTCAATGTGATGGGATGCTTGTTGAGGTGTATCATAATCGATTTATGAAAAAAGTAAGTACAAATATATGCAATAGACTCAGGAAAAATAAAGTTGAAGTTAGGAAGTCACAGTTGGGACAAGGCAGGGGAGAGAAAATCGGTGTGTTTGAGAAACAATTTACATGGTGTATGTAATGTTGCGGTTTTAACTGATGTATTTTTATTGACCTATATAAGTGGTATTACACTGTAGGTGTAAGAAAAAGTACCACTTACAACCCTACTAGGACATATCTAGGGAGGACATAGAATTACCACTTTTTCGTAGAATTTCGTAGAATGATCGATTCATTCCAAATCTCCCAAACATTGTTCATTGTTTATATAAGCTTTTAAAACAAAATGTAGTTTGGCACTGGGATGAAGAATGTCAATTAGCTTTTGACACTATTAAACAAATGTTAGCTTCAGTTTTGATGACGACCTCAATTAATATTGAAGGACTATCAGCAGATAAAGAAGACCTATTGTCTAATATGTGCAGAGAACATGGTGTCGATGTTCTACTGGTTCAAGAAACCCATAGAGGTACTGCAAGCTGCAGACCAAGGATTCGGGGTATGAAGCTCATACTGGAGAGACCACACGACCAATATGGTAGCGCAGTCTTCGTCAGACCAGATATCGACGTAGCATCCACATCTCTAACAGATCAAAATGACATCGAGATCCTCACAGTGGAGATAAACTCCTGTACAGTAACGTCAATGTACAAACCACCAAACGCTGACTTTGCTTTTGAGGAACCGAATAACTTTCAATCACAGCAAATCAAATTCGTACTGGGTGACTTCAACTGTCACAGTGTCGCGTGGGGTTACAACGAAACAGATTCCAATGGCGAAGAACTAGAAAAATGGGCTGAAAGCATGAACCTAAAACTTATTCACGATTCAAAGCAGCCTGCGTCGTTCAACAGCGGAAGATGGCGCAGAGGTTACAACCCAGACAATATATTTGTCAGCGACAGAATTGGAGACCAGGTGACAAAAATCGTTGGAAGCGCTCTCCCAAAGACACAGCACAGACCAATAATTTGTCTTTCCAACGCGGCAATCAGATACGAAATTGTTCCTTTCAAGAGAAGGTTCAACTTTACTAAAGCAAAATGGGAAAAATTCTCTGAAACATTGGATCAAGAAGTTTCCCAGCTAGAACCTTGCCCTGATTCATACGATAAATTTGTAGAAATCGTAAAGCAAGTATCACGGAAATTTATCCCTAGAGGTTGTCGAACTGAGTACATAGCGGGGCTCAATGAAGAATCTAAACCCCTACTTAAAAGATACGAACAGCTATATGAAGAAGACCCTTTCTCGGAAGCGACAATACAGGCTGGGGAGGAAATGTTACATGCGATATCCGCCAACAGAACGGAAAGGTGGTGCAAGCTGGTCACGAGTCTGGACATGAAACAAAACAGCAGACGTGCCTGGAAGCTGATTCGGAATCTTGGCAACGATCCCACTGCTCCGGCAGTCAACATGACAGAAGTCACACCCGATCAGATAGCCCATCATCTTCTAATGAACGGTAAGACGACATCAAGAAAGAACAAGGTGAGAGCTCAACGGAATATCGACGAAGAAAGAGATGTTCTAGGTACCTCTTTTTGTCTAGAGGAGATGAGAGGCGCGATCCATCAAATGAAAGATAATAAAGCGGCTGGCCTGGACGACATACGAACAGAGCAAATAAAGAACTTTGGACTAAAAACCGTAGAGTGGCTTGTAAAAATGATGAATTGCTGCATCCGTACATTACAAATCCCCAAAATCTGGAGAAAAGCTAGAGTGGTAGCCCTCTTAAAACCAGGGAAGGATCCGGCGGATACAAAGAGTTTTAGACCTGTATCTCTCTTGTGCCACCTTTTCAAGGCCTTTGAAAGAATGATACTGAACCGGATCGCAGAATATGTGGAGACTAAAATTATTCCAGAACAAGCAGGATTCAGACCCGGAAAGTGCTGCTGCAGTTAAATTCTTAATCTCACCCAACATATTGAAGATGGTTTTGAACGGAAGGAAATAACAGGAGTAGCGTTCATAGACCTAACTGCCGCCTATGATACAGTTAACCATCAACGGCTACTCGCAAAACTCTACGAAACTACAAAGGACTTCCGACTAACAAGGTTAGTGAAATGTCTCCTCCAGAATAGACGCTTCTACGTAACGCTCCAGTCCAAGAACAGTCGGTGGAGGGACCAAAAAAAATGGGCTACCACAGGGAAGTGTCCTCGCGCCGTTTCTATACAACATATACACCAACGACCAACCCATACACCAACAAACAAGGCAATTTATTTACGCTGATGATACAGCGGTGGCAGCTCAGGGAAGAACCTTCAATGAAGTCGAAGTGAAGCTGACAGATGCCCTGGGAGACTTAGCTCTATACTATGATAAAAACCATCTGAAACCCAATCCCACAAAAACCCAGGTATGTGCTTTCCACCTGAGAAACAAGCATGCCCGAAGGTCGCTGGAGGTGGAATGGCGTGGTCAGATGCTGGAACACCACAAGACGCCAAAATACCTTGGCGTCCGTCTGGATAGAACTCTGTCTTACCGATACCACTGTCAAGATGTTAAGAAGAAAGTAAGTGCCAGAAATAATATCATCCGCAAGCTAACTAATACAAAATGGGGAGCACAACCACACACTCTCCGCACTTCTGCCTTGGCATTATGTTTTTCGGCCGCGGAGTTTGGAGCACCAGTATGGGCAAACTCTGCTCACGCAAAGAACGTCGACGTGGCTCTAAATGAAACGGTCCGTATAATATCGGGTTGCCTGAAACCGACACCTATCGAAGAGGTATACCCCATTGCTGGAATTGCTCCACCACCAATCAGGAGAAAGGTCACGTCAGAGGTAGAACGGAAAAAGCAGGAGACGGACCGAAGACACCCCTTATATGACCACCAAACTCAGCCAAGCAGACTAAGATCTCGGAAAAGCTTCCTGAAAACATCAAGATCCATCCCCGAAGCGCCAGAGACGCGCCGAATACACCTATGGCAAGCGTCAACTACTGCGACACATTTTCCTCCCTCGGAGGAAATGGCTGCTGGACACAATTTACCGTATCCGACTTGGAAAGCGCTAAACAGACTAAGAACCGGCGTTTCACGTTGTGCTAGTAACCTGAAAAAATGGGGATACCAGGAGGACGATACCTGCGACTGTGGCGCGGTTCAGACCAGCCGGCATCTACTATCATGCACAGAGATGAGAGAGACCTGCACAGAACAAGACTTAATTATAGCAAATGACAGGGCCATCTATGTGGCCAACCATTGGAAATACAGAATTTAAAGTTGTTGGTGTTCCGGACACGGAAAGTAAGTAAGTAAGCTTCAGATCTAGTATTAGTTCATTACGACCCAACCTTAGAATTAAATTTAACGGTTGATAGTTCAGATTATGGGATCGGAGGTGTTCTCTCGCATAGTTTGAAAGATGGTAGCGAGAAACCAATCTATTTTGCTAGTAGAACGCTCAGCGATACCGAAAAGGCTTATTCGACTCTAGATAAAGAAACAAATGCTATAGTGTGGGGAATCAAACGTTTCTAACAATTTTTATATGGGAAGGAGTTCAATTTAATCACAGATAACAAGGCGTTAGTATCCATTTTTGGCCCTAAAAATGGGATACCGGTTACAGCGGCAAATAGATTGCAGCGATATGCAGTATTTTTAAGTGGTTTCAATTTTAATATAAAACATGTATCGACACAAAAAAATGTAGCAGACTTTTTAAGTAGATTGCCTTTAAATAAGCCGATAAGGCTAGATTCTTCTAAGTTTAATATAGAGGAAACTGTTAATTTAAATTATTTAGCAGACAGCGAAGAAATTCCTATTAATGTGAGTGATATAAGGAAAGAAACAAAATTAGATCCGATTTTGTCTCGTGTAACTGAATATGTTATGGCCAAATGGCCCACAAATGTTGAATTAGAGATTAAACCCTATTTCCTTAAACGAAATGAAATATCTATTGAAGATGGCGTCTTATTGTGGGGACAAAGAGTAATTGTTCCTAGTAAACTACGAAATAAATTACTGAATGAATTGCATTCAGCTCACTTTGGTATAGTTAAGATGAAATTATTAGCTAGGTCTTATATTTGGTGGCCATCATTAAATACAGAAATTGAAGTTCTCAGCAAGAACTGCATTCCATGTCAGCACATGCAGGCAGATCCTCCTAAGGTTCCCTTACAAGGCTGGAGCATTCCTCAAAATGTTTGGTCACGCGTGCATATAGATTTTGTCGAAACGCGAAAAACTCATTTTCTTATCATTTTGGATGCTTTTTCTAAATGGGTAGAAGTTTGTCCAATGTCTTCAGTCACCTCAATGGCTACGATTGCTAAACTTAGGGAGTGTTTTGCTCGTTATGGTTTACCGGAAGTACTTGTCAGCGATAACGGCCCGCAGCTAACATCGCAAGTATTTAAACATTTTACTTTAATTAATGGTATTAAACATATAACAATACCTCCTTTTTCAGCACATTGCAACGGTGCCGCTGAAAATAGCGTTAAAACAGTCAAGCATTTTTTGTTAAAAGATATTGATCAAAGGAATATTACATTGTCTAAATTTTTATTGACATATAGGAACACAGTGCACCTGTCGACAGGTACTTCTCCCGCTAAGATATTTTTTGGAAGGGCTTTGCGAACGCGTCTAGATTTAATTAAACCTGATGATTTACAAAACCAACAATCAAACCCAGTTGATTTAACACAAATTAGACGTAACTTGATGCAAGCGCAAGAAAATAATAAGAAATATTATAGGGGGAGGAGACAGGTAGAGTTTGTAGAGGGGGATATCGTTTTAGTTAGAGATTATAGAAACACCAAGGTGTCGTGGTGCAAAGCAAAGATTTTACGAATTTTAGGTAGAAGAGCATATTTGGTAAATCCGTTAGGGAGTAAACTTACGTGGAAAAGACATTGTAATCAAATTAAAATAGTTTTTAATAGTAATTTAGAAAGTATTACCTTTGCGGAGACGATGCACGATAGTTCAGAGGAAAATAATATTCAAAATAACGAGGAAAATGTTATCCAAGCCGCTACAAGCTCAACAGGAAATCTAGGTGGGGAGCCTCAGCTAGACTCTCAAAATGATAGTGATGTTATCCAAGAGTCAGGCATCCCACATAGACGTCCAATAAGATCTAGAAAAGAACCAAAACGTTTTGGATTCGAAATATAGTATTTAGGAGTTTAGTTTTGTTGTGTTCCTAAATTTAGTTATAAGTAGGATTTTAGGGTGGGGTGATGTAATGTATTGGCCATGTAATTATAAACCCCACTGGCGACGCTCATGTATTGCTAATTATCGCATTATATTTTAGTCAGTTACAGGTAAAAGAATTAACCAGTTGTATTTGATATGTAGTCCAATAAAGATTTGTTTTGGGTTCATCCAAGTGTTTTTGTGTAGAACATTTCATTAAAAAAATGAATATATTAACGTTTCGACGCCCAAGTTGGGTGTCGTTGTCAAAATACAAAGTAATACTAAATAAACAAAAATGTTGTTGCTTAGTAAAAAATTTTTCTAATAATTTATTTAATCTGACTCATTTATATCGGCAATTCAGGCATTTTAAAGTAGAAGACTTTAAAATGATATTGCCAATATTGATGAGGATATAGCTTCAGAACAACAATGAGTTTCTTACTCTCAAATTTGTTTAAAATGCTTAACTTTTTGGTAATAGACGAAAAAAGCGAAAATTTTTAACCGTTTTTTGATATTCATTTGTATATGTTTATCATCACATAATCGGCTGCAGTAAACATATAGGTTATTATTATAGATGTCCATACTACTCAAAAAATTTGGTTTCGGCCTGGAGGTGGTTGTGTCATGTGTCACCAACAGGATATTTTTTTTATTATTTCTCTGAACTAAGAAACCCAACACCAAGCAACCCATAGGAAGACCCAAAAAACGATAGTACGAAAGCTGGAGCTCCGGATTGCAGCAGAGACTGTAACAGAAGAAACAGGACATAGTCCTATTACAAGAGGAAGAAGAAGAAGAAGAAGAAGAAGAAGAAGAAGAAGAAGAAGAAGAAGAAGAAGAAGAAGATGATGATAAAGAAGAAGAAGAAGAAGACATTACTAATATATCAAATCGTAAGATTCGATTCCAGCAGAAAAGCTGATAATAAATTTTCCCAAAAATGGCCTTTTTTCGATAATCTGTGCAGAACTAAATTGTAAAAGTAAAATTGTGAAATTACCATTTGACTGATTTTGATGTAACACCCTGTACACTAACTTTTTCCGATACTACGGAAAAAATGTACGCCCTGAAAAAGTATCCATTGAAAATTTTCTTATGTCTGCTAAAGTACGTATGTACACTGTGTGAGAATCGTCGTCGGGATCTGTTACTTACATGCAGATGCCGATGTCCGGGGGCTCTTTCTCGAGGGGCCCGTCGTCTCCTAATGTGCTTTTCATGTCACCACGGTAGTCTGCACCTCAACACGTGGCCCCCAACCCCGTTCTGTGGCGAAAGAGAGGAAAAGGGGGCACATGTATTATCGATGTATCGCCTTGTATTACGAGACGGTCTTTGGTAGGACGTGGAGATTTAAGTCAACCAACCGCGAACTATGACAAGCTTTCCATTTTCTTTTTTGCTTCTTTGGCGACATGAGAATGTAAAAATATTGTTACAAATTAGGGGCGAAGCACAGTTCGACGTCAATAAAAAATAGGGTTTTACCATAGCAGTTTGAAAATGGATTTGTTCGTCGAGAACAAAACATTTCTTGTGCTGGAAGGAAATTTTTTCACCCATTCTTCTTCTTAAGGTGTCGTGCACTTATTGTAGGCGTTTCCCATACATTTTCTTGTCAGGTGAGATGTTAGATATTCGGGATTAAATTATTCTAATTTTAATCCATTTTGTAACTGCGGATTCCTGTCCATTGGCGAATGTTACGCAGCCATGATATATTTGTATGTTCTTGACCTCTCCTACCCTCTATCTTTTCTTAGAGTAACTCGTAATGTGTGCCCTAAGTATGCAGTTGTTAGTACTTATTACTTCCATGTTTTTATTACTTCCTTATTTCTGTCCCTGTCCTTCCTTGATTTTCTAAACATTCGGCGCATGCACCACATTTAAAGAACTCCAAGTTTGTAAATAGAGCTGGCCTTTAACGTCTGTGCTTCCATTCCGTATACGAGAACAGGCCAAACGTAACACTTTAGCATCTTGTACATATGTCAGGTTGAAATCCAATTTGCGGTCAGTTGGTCGAATGAAGCTTAACCTATAAATAGTTATAAAATTTCTAACATAGTCAATTATAAAGTAGGTATTTTCAATTACTCAGCAACCACAACGATATATTTAGTTAAGCCTCTAGTAGTGAGGCCGATTTTTGTGGTATTAACATATGAGGTCGAATAGTACCCAAATTTCCAATTTTACGTTAGGTATATGAGGTCTTTGAAGAATCATATAGTGTATTACATTTCAGAATTTAATTTTTTATAAAAATGACACAAGTAAAACATAAATTTTTAGAACAATAAGATTTTAAAATATACAAATTGTCGAATAAAAATATTTTAGTTTTATTATCAGACTCTCATCTGTAATTAATCTCAATTTCTTCAATCCATGTCTTATTTTCTTAAGAATATTTTTATTTTGCAAAATGGAAAGAAAATATTGTAAGTGCCTACCTTCTACTGTTTATACAGGGTGAGCCAAAGAAAAGAGTCCACCTCGATATTTGGCAGTATGTAGTTATCAGATATTGAGGAAATGCCGCAACAGGTCGATTTTTATTTTTAATTTATGATATTTTGGCATATATTTCATACTAGTGACGTAATCCATCTGGAGGTGATGACGTAATACATGATTTCTTTTAAATGTGCTAGCGTGCTAGCTCATTTGAAAGGGTATTGAATTCTCTATTCAGTAATATAAACATTTATATAATTATATATACAGGGTGTCCAAAAAACTTTTTAAATTAAATTATTTGCCAAAAAAAATAAGAATGTATGTAATTTATTTAATATAAAAAACCTTTTTGAAGTTGTACTTCTTTACCGGCGATATAAGGGTAAATTTTTATATGTTAAAACCTATGATCCCGGCGCATGCGCATTATAACTTTGTTCTGATTGGATGTTCAAATGACATGTCAAAAAAGATTCAATATGGCGGCTGTGGTACAGCTGTAGTTTGATTATTTATGGTTGTTGCGTTTTAAAATTTGTGTGAAAAGAAACAACAAACAAAAGTTAGTTAATAGTTATACTGCCTTTTTAAATGGTTTTCATACACCTATATTTTTGGACTTTTGGACTATTTTGGACAAGGAAAACTCATTCTAATTTGGTAAGTAGTTTTTATTATAATCATATTGTAATTATACATTTGGATTAGGTTGAAATACAGTAGAGCGTCGATTATCCGAACTAATTGGGGAACATAGGTGTTCGGAAAACCGATTTGTTCGGATAATCGAACTACAATATATTGATACATATTTATAGTCATACATATTTATCCACAAGTGAATAAAAGCCATATTTATATACCTACATATTTATTTATATCTTGATAATGACAACTAGCAACTAAACAAAAAAGTGCACTCTTTGCAACAACATAATTATTTTTGGATACAATATTGAAGAAAATTGAAGATATTTTAAGCGTCAATTACTAACGCTTGCTCGGTATTCGAGTGCGGGACGCGGGAGTCGATAGTTCGAATAAGCGGTCGTTCGGTTGATCGACGTTTGGATAATCGACGCTCTACTGTACATTTATTTTCTCAAGAATGGGGATTTTAGAGAAAAATCCCAAATTAGGTTTGATTTTTATTTTTAAATTATGATTTTTTGGCGTAGATTTATTTATCCAGTAGGTATGTAATGCTTTGATTTACATACTTAATTTGATTACCAACAAAAGTTCTACCAATCTTCATCTAATATATTGTTTTCTTACTGTTTTGTTATATTTTAATATTTTCTTCCACAAAATTTAAACTACATAATATAATTATATTCAAAACCACTGTCAAACAGTAAAACGTTCAGTTACCCTATTTTTCCACATGACATGAATAATGTGGAATTGGACGAGTGAGTCTAGGCTTCGATTACGAATCAAAACGAAAGTCACGGGTTCGATTCCCGATGAAAGTTTTTATTTTTTTATTTTTTTGTGCATTTTATGATTGTAAGTATATTTGTTATATATTTTTTTTTTCAGAAAATGCGTATTTAAAATTTTTGCCAACAATTATTATCGTTCAGAAATCATTTTTTCTTTGTAGCATTTTTCAATGTGTTTGTGTGCGTTTTATTCTTTTATTTTTTTTAAATTTTTGGTATTGCCTTAAAAATCAAATAATATGTAGTAGAAGTATAACTTCTTACGTGCGTAAAAAGTACACACACATTATTTTTTGTACGATTGATCATTTTTGCCTGTTTACCGTGACAAATTTTACGTCAGTCGGTGACATTTACTAGCAACTCGACGGTAAGTAATCCAACTCGACGATAAATACTCCAACTCGACGGTAAATAATTCACTTACCGTCGAGTTAAAAATCTCTTAATTTTAATTTATTTTTTGAAAGAATAAAGAAAACTAACGAATTATTTATTAATATTGAAACTTATGGTACAATTTGTTAAATTATTTTGCAGAATTTCTAAACATGGAATTTTATCGTCTGGTATATTACCGACTGTAAAAGTACGCTGGATGTTCGTTTTTGTATTGGGTACTTTTACAATCATTAAACCATAGTTTTGTTGGATGTCATTCATAGTAATTTTATATAATTCTTCTCTTCTACAGGCACCAGATATTCCCAATATCATTGCGACCTACAAATTATGAAAAAATCTTCATTAGAGTATTTCTTTTACCTAAACTAGCTTATATTACCTTGTGAACTAGAAATTCTTCATCCGGTGCTTCCATCAGAAATTTTTCAAATTGCTCCCGTGTAAAAATGCTCGCTTTCTTAGGCCTATAGCCAACATTTTTTCTCTTCAAATACGCGATCAAAGTTGAAAACTTGGAAATATCAATGCCATCATAAAGGAAAACGGTGGATTTAATCATTGAATATTCTGACCAGAGGCTTCCAGGAGCTTTCAACTGCATATGTCTTTGAACGAAATATGCCAATAGAGTCTTTTCTTCGATTCTTAAATTCTTGCCTTCGCACCATTTTTTAAAACTTTGGTAGGTATTTTGATAACGGATTTTGGATTTTTCGGGAATAATTGCGGAACACCCTTCTTCCCAAGCCCGTTCAATTTCTTCAAATTCACTTTCGCTCATATTTTAATTTATAATAATCAAAATTGTACTTAAAATTATTGACAACTAAATAAAAACTCAATTCTCCATTGTTGTTGTGCACCCTAGTTACTACCTAACAACCAAAGTATCTATCTTGATAAAATGAATGAAACTAGTCAATATCACTAAAATGTTTAATTTTATAATTTATAATGGTATCAATCGTGCAAAAAACGTTATAAGCATGTCGAACGTTAAGGGTAACCGATCTCAGACAATAATGGGAGTCGTCGCTCCGCTCCTCCTCCAAACAATTGTTTTCGATCGGTATAAAACCCTTACCGTTCTCCATACTTAATATACTATTACTGCTGCCACAAATCTGATAAAAATGTTTATATTACAAATAAACAATGCTTTTGGCAGTGCAAAAAATTGCAATATCAAAATAAAAATCTATAAGTTTCGGCATTTCCTTAAAATCTAATAACTACTGCCAAATATCGAGGTGGACTCTTTTCTTTGGCCCACCGTGTATACATTGTATTAAACTACATAATTGATCCAGAGTATCGACTCCAACTTTCTTCTTGTTTTAAAATGGTATCATAATATCTGGCTTCATTGTCTCTCCGGAAATATGCTCTATTGTGTGTATGTCATGCAGTGCAATGATAAGCATAATATTTTTGCCTACTTTTGGAATGTACCTACGGGACGATAGTTGCTTGTTTTTGCAAAGCATATATATTGAGGAATATTGGTCATGCCTCTTCGCCCTTATCAATTCTTAAGCATTTCTTTTTTGTTCTTTCGAATAGTTACAACCATTGTTGTGCCACAATTTTTCAAAAGTTTTAAAAGTCAACAGTTAATATTTATTAGATAATTATAATAGTTATTTATGATATAAGTGTTAAAAGTACACGTTTAAAGCACGCATGTGAAAGTTTGCAGAATGAGCGAAGCGAATTTTGCAATTCACATGAGTGCCTTAAAAATGTACTTCTTAACCGTGACCCGTCAAAATAGCCCGGTCAAAACAGCCCCGTCAAAAAAGCCCCGTCAAAATAGCCTCAACACAAAATAGCCTCGACAAAATAGCCCGCACACAAAATAGCCCCAACAAAATAGCCCGCACACAAAATAGCCCCGGTCAAAACAGCCCCGGCTAAAATAGCCCCGGCTAAAACAGCCTCTTATAAACAATTACATAATTATTTATACAAGGTGTCCAAAAACTTTTTTTTAATTTAAATTATTTGACAAAAAGGAAGAATGTATTTAATTTATTTAATTTAAAATGCATTTTACTGTTGCCCGAAAACAGAAAAAAAATGTTTATATCATAAATTAACACTGATTTTTGCTTAACTTTATTGTTCAAACTTCCAAGAGGCAGGAAAGACAGGACTCGAGTTCTCTGAAAAGACAATTTTTATTTAATGTGGTTAAGATAAACATCTGAATAGAGGATAATTACCATTTCCGAAAAAATGTATTTTTAAGAAATTATTTCATGATGAATTCTGAAGGGAGCTTTTTTTCGGGGCTATTTTGTCGGGGCTATTTTGTCGGGGCTATTTTGTCGGCGGGCTATTATTCCGCGGCGATTTTGTCTGCAGGCTATTTTGTCGGAGCTATTTTGTGTGCGGGATATTATGTCGGGGCTATTTTGTCGGAGCTTTTTTGACGGGGCTATTTTGACGGGGTACCCTTTTTAACACGTATATCATACAATATTTTTTCTACAAACGTCTTATATATCAACAATTATAATTTATTCATTCTCAATTACAGGACAATATCCACAAGACCTTTTACTTGAAATTGACTGGCATTCCATTTTTATATTTTTCTTGGCATTACATCAAAACTGCCTATACTGTCAATACGTAATTCATTACCAGAGAACGGCAGTTCTCGCCAGTGGCGCACACCAACACCCCCTACACGCGACACTAATATACACGATATTTTCGATTTTCTAAATCTGACTGAATTGAAAATTGGGCCAACTCCTATCTTAAAGTTCAGGAAAAGACTCACCCATTTATATGTCAACCATCCATTTTGGTCCAAGGGTGTGGATTTTACGGCCCTTAATATTTAGGATCTGTTTTTCGTTCTCGTCCCCAAAACTTCCAAAAACTTCGAAAATTTAACTCCGACCTTTGCGGCTTCTTATAGAAACGATCATTACCTTTCCAACGCATGTCTAATTTTGAAAATCGGTTATACCGTTCAAGTTACCGAGCTCAGAAATATGAGTCAATTTTTATTTAAAAAAGGGAAAATGCTTGTGGATATGTATGTATGTACTTGAAATTTACTAAACGCAACAGCAAGTCACTTGCTGTTGCGTTTAGTAAATTTCAATTTCCGACTTATCATCGACTTACTTCGTATGCTTTAAATGATGACGCACGGGTAAAGATTCACGGACTCAACTGTATGTATGTATGTATGTATTTGTGTGGAAAAGTTAAACCGATCTGAATTTTTTTTCTGTGTTTGAAGAGGGGGTGAGGGTCGATTCAGAACCGGTGTATTTTGTGAGTTTTGACTACCCATAAGCCAGCTATAGGACTTGGTAGGTACAAAACGGCGTATTTTTTGGCGGTATATATCTTCGGTTCAAGAAGAGACAGAACAGTAAATACACCAAATCAATAGCGTTGAGTTAAGCTTTCAAATGATGTCTAACATGCTCAGCTCAGTGTAGCCGAAAAACTGAAAAACTAAACATTGAAAATTTTGGTTTTTCGACAATTACTCAAAATTTCAACCTACTAATTACACTTTTTTATTTATTTCCCGAATCTAACAGTGTATACATTATATCCGGGAAAATTCGAATTTTTAAGTTATAGGCTTCATAAATATGATCAAATCTATTTCTTATTGGAAAAACGGTTTTTCAAGCTCAATAATTCCTGTAATAGCTTCACTTATCATACTTGACCTTAGATGCATAAGATACTACTTGTAAATACGTTTCAAACTCATGGTTAGTGAATAAAATCGGTTAAGCCGTTTAGAAGTTATTAAGCTACAAAAGTATAATCCAATTAACGATTATTCCCTAAATGGTTTATGTAGTTGTAGTGGTTACGACGTTAATTTAATCTGGCAACGGGCAATCTGAGTTCATTTAACGGCCATCAAAATATTTTTTAATGTTGTTCTGAAGCTATTTTTATTAATCATCAAAATATTTTTTTCAACCTATTTCGAATAAAAAAAATTGAGTGTACATTCGATGGACACTAGATCATTTGGGAAATATAATGCGACAAAGGCGACCATTTATAAAGCTTAACGTGTAATCGAGAAATATTGCATTCAACTTTATACATTTAATTTATAAATAACTTTGACAAACTCCTGATACAAGAATAAAAACCGCTAAACGCCGTAAAAATGAGTGGCGCATACAATATTCCAGCTACAAAAGATCTGATATGAATATTACGTGGCGCGAAAATGTATGTTCATTTTGATGCAACACAAAATTCTAGTTTTATTTTAAAAGATATTTTCATAATGTTTGCTAAATTTGAGGTAAATGCGCCACAAACATTTTCAAAATTCAAACTGTATCAAAGTTACTCTTTTGTGGCGCGTTTTATTTCAAATTGGGCCAATATTATGAAAAAGTCTTTTAAAATAAAACTAGAATTTTGTTTTGCATCAAAATGAAAATACATTTTCGCGCCACGTAATATTCATATCAGATTTATTGTAGCTGGAATATTGTATGCCCCACTCATTTTTACGGCGTTTAGCGGTTTTTTATTCTTGTAACAACTATAGAATAACATTTTACTTTTATTGTTGTATATTTTAACAAATTTTAATAGTTTTTTTCTACAAACGTGTTAAAAATGCAATAATGCAGTTTAAATAAAATTTTAAATAACCTTTTAAACCACCTTTTTCAAATTGCGCAAGTTGTACTATTAATATTAATGTTATTAAATGAAATATAAATATTTTGACGTTTCACAATTTGACAATTCACTGCAGTGCCTTAAAAATTTTAAAGCACCAGTGCTTTAAAGTAGCATTTTTAACGCTCCTATGCAGTGCTAAAAATTGCATTTTTAACACATTTGTAGAAAAAATTATTAAAGAGGTAATTTATATTAAATACAAATTTTTAGTTTAAAAGATTTGCACAATAATATACAGAATTTCCGTTGAATACACAAGCTTATTAATTTCAACATTTAGACCCTTTTTCAGTTTCAACAATAAATGCTTCTTTTATTTGTTCTTAATGCAAATAAAAATAATTATTTGCCTTTTTCACAAATCAATGTAAAATAAGACTCCTGAAAAAGTATGGAATTTATAAACTTGTATGGTCGTAATATGAATTCATATACGTATTCTTTAAAAACCACTTTAAACCGTTTTCTTTTATAAATACATAATGTTTTGATAAACACTTGTGCTGAAAAAAATATTTTGAAAAATACAAGGGTTCACAGTGCATTAGCGTCTTCACTTGTAGCGAGGGCGCGACAAATGAAGTTGCCACGTGACTGAAAGTAAACCGAACGCCCTTTTGCTCGCTTGCAGCTATATTCATTACTATGTCACGTGTCGCTAACTTTGTTCAACACTTTTATTGTTTGTTGTATCACAAAGCAAATTTTATTTCATTCTTAATCCTTGACACTTGCCAACTGTTTTGTAATAGTAGTTTGTCTTTGAGCTGAAAACCATAGTGAATGCTAAAATTCTGTCTGAAACTTGAAAATGGTGTTGGCCGCTATGTATATTATATAATTCAAAAACGTTGAATGTTTTGTATGTATTTTTTAATTTTGCTATTTTAGATAATCACCTAATATTCCTTTATTGTCAAATTTATGTAAATTATTGCTTTATCTGTTTCTGAACTCACTAACTTTTACTTGCCCAAGTAATTAATATTTTTCCTGTGCTCTTTTGATCTGACAATATAATAAAATAACTATTTTTTAATTCCTTCTAGAACCTCCTACTAAAGTTCTATTAAACGTCTTTGAAGATATTCTTCTTTAGCGGCGAATCGATTGAGGGTAAAATTTGATTGATCAGCGCGCATGCGCACACCGACAGTATGGTATTAGTTGTTATACGGGCTCTGATTGGGTGTTGAAATTTTGAAATGATCTGTCAATAATTGTTCAATATGGAGTTTATCGGTAAACAAAAATATTGTATAATATTAGTTTTTATTGATGTGTGGACAGAAATAAAATCAAATTTATAATTATAGTGACCTTTTAAATAGTTTTGAAAAGCCGCAGGTACGTAATTCTAAATGTTTCAGTTGGAAATACCTAATAGTTTCAATACCTATCTATTTGGAAAATGTAAACAAAATAATGTAGTTACCTATTAGTAGGCAATGCTTTAATTTACATAATCTGATTACGAACCAACTTTCTACAAATCTTCATCTCATATATCGTTTTCTTACTCTATATTTTGGTTTATTTTATTTCGACAAAAATCAAACTAATAATTTTATTAAATTCATATAAATTTATGGTGTAAACGTTTAGTTTGTGTATATTCCCACATGACGTATACGCGAATGTGGTGCAGTTTGAAATGCCTTCAACTTTCGTACGAGGTAGACGTGAAGTGGGTTCAAGCCCCAAGCAAGTTATTATTTTTTTATTTTTTTATAGATTTTATGATTGTAAATATATTATTATGTAATTCTTGAAGTATTTCTTCTTTTTTGAAAGTGGTAGATAAGAAAGTTAGTTTGATTTAAAAAAAAATAAGTACAAGTAACCTTTTAAGTATATTTACTCCGTTTAAATTACCTATTATACAGGGTGTCCCGAAAAGATTGGTCATATATTATACCACAGATTATGTGGTCAAAAATAGGTTGATTGAACCCCACTTACCTATATACAATAATGCACACAAAAAAGTTACAGCCCATTGAAGATACAAAATGAAAATCGATTTTTTTCATATATCGAAAACTTTTAGAGAATATTTATTGAAAATGGACATGTGGCATTTTAATGGCAACAGCATCTTAAAAAAAAATTAAAGTGAAATTCGTGCTCCCCATAAAAATTTTATGGGGGTTTTGTTGACCTCAACCCCCCCAAACTTTTATGTACGTTCCAATTAAATTATTGTTGTGGCACCATTAGTTAAATACAATGTTTTTAGAACTTTTTTGCCTCTTAGTACTTTTTCGATAAGGCAGTGTTTATCAAGATATTTTGAATGTTTGTCGAACCCACCACTTATTTTTATATGGTTAAGTATGTTTATAGAGACCTGTTAATAATCTGAAAATTTATTTATAATTTACATTTTTAGGTATATTTTGAAAAAGAAGCCTCATCTCGATAAAAGGTGACTTGTCAAAAAAAGACTAAGAGGCAAAAAAGTTTTAAAAACACTGTATTTAACTAGTAGTACCACAATAATAATTTAATTGGAACGTACACAAACATTTGGGGGGTTTAAAGGAACAAAGTCCCCATAAAATTTTGATGTAAATATATTAAAAGAGAAGCCGCATCTCGATAAAAACTGGCTTATCGAAAAAATACTAAGAGGCAAAAAAGTTTTAAAAACATCGTGTTTAACTAATGGTATAACAATAATGAATTAATTGGAAGGTACACAAAAGTTTGGGGGGTTTAAGGAAATAAAACCCCCATAAAATTTTTATGGGGTCGACAAACTTAACTATAATTTTGTTTTAAGATTTTCCTGCCATCAGAATGATACAGGTCCATTTTCAATAAAAAATCTCTAATAGTTTTCGATATATTGAAAAATATCAATTTTCATTATGTAACTTCAAAGGGCTGTAACTTTTTTTATGAGCATATTTGTACTAAGGTAAGTTAGGTTCAATCGATTTATTTTTGATCCGAGAATGTGTGGTATAATTTATGACCAATCTTTTCGGGACACCCTGTATAATAGAAGAATATCTTCTTACGTGCGTACAAAGTACACACACATTCTTTTTTTATAACGCACGTTTACCATACATACTTTCTCTCCTCATAGAACCACACATATTTGAATACATACCTCCACAAATTGTTACTATACTAAATTTACAATCAAGATGAAGTAGAAATAAACAAACCAAGATACGTTAAATGCTACTAGAAGCACTCCCGAATCATAATTTACAATGTATAAACTTTGGAACTCATGGTTTGGGATTTACAATGTATTTACAAAGTTATTTTTATTTACATCATTGATTGGTTATCGATTTAGCGTATTCTAAACGTCACAACCAATTATACAACCATGAGTAGAAGTCGCTTTAAAATGTAATTGCCCATCAACGAATACATAATTTTAAGTTTTATGTATAATAATCACGGACGTACTTTTTTTCTGTCACTTTCAACTTAATTTAATTTAATTTCAATTTATCTCTTAGAGAGAATTCTAAAACAATTTCGCACTGAAAAAGGGGTTTGGCTTGAAGCTTGAACTTTATTTATATCGTTGGGAAGATGTAGAAAGATGTGTGGTAAGAATTGTGGCTTTTTCTTCTTTTTTTTTATAGACATGACTCTGTCTATTTTTTCAATGTGCCTCTAGTAAGTTGTGGTTCCATCGTTCTTGTGGTCTTCCACTGATCGTCTTCAATTGGAACTTCAACCGCAAAATGATTATACACAAGGCTTATTAGACTCATGATAACTTATTGGTCTGTGAGGTGGTGAACAAAGACGCAGTAAGTAGGAGAAATAGGGCTGCTAAGTTATACACAAAGCATATGTATTACGAGAGCCATAAAAGCAACTCCTACTGCGGCGTTGGAAGCCCTACTGAATATTCCATCACTTCATACCTTTATACAGGGCGAAGCCAGATCTATGATGCACGGAATAATACCTAGTTATCAACACATAAGCCAGGCGCACAATTCTGACAATAGAAAGCTAATCGATGAGCTAAAGCAGATATCGAAATGGGGCAAACCATCGTTGCAACAGCTACGATATATAACTTTAACAATAAATTCATAATTAATATGCCAGGCAGGGAAGACTAGAAGGAATGTGTACCCATACAAGCGGAAAATACGTGGTACACAGATGGCTCAAAAACATCAGAGTGAGTAGGTGTGTATTGGATCATTATCTATCTCTATCTATATAAGAATTTTTACAGCTGTCGCCGCCTTTCTTTTTTCAGCCAAAGCTTTCAGTCCTTTCTGTTCTGCCATTATCCATCTCTAAGGTCTCGTCTTTTCATGGTCTCGTCCACTTAATCCCTCCATGATCTCCGGGGCCTACCGAAATCTTTCTTATCCACCTTGTACGATCTGCTCTTCTCACATGTCCATACCAAATTAAACGTTTTTTTCGATGTAGCTTAGTATGTCTTGTTCTACTGCCATTCTTGGTTTTATCTCCTCATTTCTGATCATTATCATCAACATAAATTAACTTTTAAGAGTGTAGGTGCAAATATTCTACTGAGCTATTCCTATTTTTTCTTTCTTTACACAAATTACGCGTAGTAAAATTATCAGTAGTAATTGCACAAGAGCTCTAAAATTATTGAATTTTTCCCGAGTGACACTTTGACAGTTTTAATTTCAAGAGCCGAAGGCGAGTGAAATTATGTCAAAGTGTCACGAGGGCAAAATATCTATATTAATATCAGAGATCCAGTAATTTGTTGCGATTATTTCATGAATAAAACTGTTCAAAACCAAAATTTAATTGTAATTTATTTATGTAAGTACAAATTAGTATGAAATTAAACACACAGTTGTTATAAATATTTGACGGTTGAAAGTCATCAGTTTTATAATTTTTAAAACATTAATTGTCATTAATGTCACTGAATGTATTTTTTCATAGCAACGAAGGGCATCTGACGTATTATACTTGACGACGGGAAATTATCAAAAATTATCAGTTTAATTTTTATTTCTGTAGCTTTCTATTGGTCAGAATCTCCTATGAATGAAATAATCAGTGTAAGGAAACTGCAGATGTAAACATTGGTAGTTGACAATGACATTGTCATTAGCATTATAGAGATTTTCGTTCAGTTTTGGAATGTTCTTGGATAACGGTTACTGGTGAAATCGCTTAAATTATAGGATTATTTTTTCACCAACTAAGTAATCAGTGATTTAATTATAATCATCTATATGTAACAACTAATATTTAATCGAGAAAAGATGAAGTGAGAAAGTGATTTTTTTAATAATAGGTATATTGTTACTATGGAACGTTTATATAAATTTTGAATATCTTTAAGGGGATCAGTGCAAACTTTCGGCTCCAATGCTATTTAAATGAGATTCATTTTTTTTGAATCCTGAGAAAACTAATAAGTATTTTTGAAATAGTTAAACACAAAATGCAAGATTTCCTTAATTACAGAGGGACGAAAGTCCCTGAAAACTTCTACAATGTTTAATTTAATAAGTTATAGGGGTGAAACACTAAGAGAAAATTTAGTGTGATTTTTAATTTCAAATAAGTCTTTCATTCTGCGTTTAAGTTTTTCAAAAATATTTATTAGTTTTTTCAGGCTTCGAAAAAAATTAAGGCCATGTCCGTGCTGACATTTTCCAAATCGAACATTCGCTATCTTTGTCATACAACGCACTCAGTCGAACCGAATGTGCTGACCAGATAGTGACAATTTTAAATATTTGACACTGCTTATAGTATATTAAGTATGGAGAACGGTAAGAGTTTTATACCGATCGAAGACAATTGTTTGGAGGAGAAGCGGAGCGACGACTTCAATTATTGTCTGAGATCGATTACCCTTAACGCTAGTTACAGTACAATGACCGCTACCATCCAGTAAATTCTACCACGTGGAGTCAACACGAGTCTACCGCTTGAACATTCTGGACCTAATTGCGACGTATTGGACAGCAAGATCAGCAATTATAAAATTATAAAACACCATGTAAAAATCAATATTTTTCAGTCTGATTTTAAATTATTGAGTTGTATCTAAAATCTTTGTTTGTCGAAATAAAAGTTTTAATTGTGAAGTTTAGTTTTTTAAAAAAGTGTTTTTCCAAAGAACATTCATAATTGGCGCAGAGTCAGTACGGAAGTGGAAGAGTCTTTACAGATCCTCGTCACTTTTAAGTGTTTGTCCACTGTTCCAAGAACCAGCCCCAGGGAAACCGTTGCAGAGTTCACCCAAGGGAATTAGCAGTTAGAAATAGAAGTTAGGAGCCTTCAGGAGCAAAGGAATTATACAAGGAAGTAAACCAGCATATACAAGAGAATAAAAATAAAGTCATCGAAAATAGAAACAAATCGAGACAGGACCCTATTACGTATAAACCAAGCACAAAAATCTATACACGAAAAACAGTTACCAGAAATAAATTACTTCCGCGATATTCCGCAAAATATATAAAAAGAAATAACGAAGTGACTGTAAACACATCAAAAGCTACAGTTCACAAGAAAAATATAAAACATCAACCTAAGTCAAAAACTAATTCTGAACCTTCCCCACAGGATCACCTTGACGATGGGAGAAGAAGTGAAGATCAAGGACCTGAAAGACAACCCAGGAATAATTCCCCTCAACCTGGGACAAGCAAAGATTCATACTAGCACACACGATTTTATACACTTTTTCAAACTACTACCAATAAAAGAAGAATTGGACAGAATTGAAACCCAGTACGATGCAGTGACCACAGCAATTCAAAATGGACTTAGCCATCCGTATTTTAGCAGTTTACAAAATTTTGACCAAGCTCTTAGATACCAATTGAAATCAGCTCAAGAAAAATTCTCAACAATTTACCCCTATAGCAGAACAAGAAGAGGGCTAATTAATGGACTAGGAAGCATTATCAAAGCAATTTCTGGAAATTTAGATCAAGATGACGCAGAAAAATACAACAATGCTATAGAAACCTTACAGACGAATCAGGAAAATCTTATAAATCATCTTAATCGTCACATTAGCCTGAACAAGAAGATTATAAAAGAGTTTAACGAAACTATCACATTACTAACACACAACCAAGAAATAATAGCAGAAGAAGTAAATAATATCAGCACGAACCTCAATACATTTATTTTTGACTTCAATCATTATTTGCAAGCAAGGAATGTTCTGGACCAATTAAATTTGACCCTTCAAATTATACTTCAGTTACTTAATGACCTAGAAGAAGCCATTACATTTTCTCGTGTAAACACTCTCCATAACAGTGTGATCAAGAAAGACGAAATAAAATGGATAATCAATAAAATGCTAGAGCACCATAAGGCAGACCAGCTTGTGTACATCGAAGACGAAGACATCCTAAAGTACTACGACATCATCAAAGTAGACGCCTATTATTCAAACAATACTATTATATTTATCCTTCATTTTCCTGTCCTACATCCTAATTCCTTTACTTATTATCATTTATTTCCTATACCTACCGCAAATTCTACTACAATCATTCCTCCCGAGCCATATCTCCTCATAAGCGAAAAATCCTTTCAATATTTGGAAGAACCATGTGCCCGAATCGACACAAGATATCTTTGCCAAGAAGGAACAATGCTGGAAGCAACAAAAACTGACGACTGTATCAAACAAATCCTGCAGTTGAGCACCCAAGAAGCTTCTTGCCAATACACCCCCGTCCAAACTCGAGATGTCATCATACAAAGACTATCAGATGCCCACTATATAGGAATATTCCCCGAATCAACCAAAATTACAACTCGATGTTCTACGACAAAAATTTTAGGCCTAAAAGGAACTTATCTCATCAATCTTCCACCCAGATGTGAATTCAAGACCCCAATCCAGAGTTACATAAATTCAAGAACAACCATCCCAGAGGAACCACTAATGCTTCCCAAAATTAGGACCATAGATATTCAACCAGCGATTAAATTCAAACCATTAAGAATAGATCACATCCCCTTAGACAAACTGCATGAACTCTCTAAGGAAGAGGAACATCTAGAGACCATTAACCCGAAATTATGGAACCATAGCCATAACCATTTTTGGATGACTCCTTTATATATCTTAATTACAATAATCTGCCTCTATATATGTTACAGGTATAAAACAAATAACAAAAAGCCCAACTCTAGCGACGAAACTCCAGAAGAGGCCAACTCAACAGTTCTGTTCGTCCCTCACAAAACTTCTTCAGGGGATGGAGTAGTTACAGTACAATGACCGCTACCATCCAGTAAATTCTACCACGTGGAGTCAACACGAGTCTACCGCTTGAACATTCTGGACCTAATTGCGACGTATTGGACAGCAAGATCAGCAATTATAAAATTATAAAACACCATGTAAAAATCAATATTTTTCAGTCTGATTTTAAATTATTGAGTTGTATCTAAAATCTTTGTTTGTCGAAATAAAAGTTTTAATTGTGAAGTTTAGTTTTTTAAAAAAGTGTTTTTCCAAAGAACATTCATAATTCGCTCGACATGCTTGTAACGTTTTTTGCACGATTGATACCATTATAAATTATAAAATTAAACATTTTCGTCATACTGACTAGTTTCATTCATTTTATCAAGATAGATACTTTGGTTGTTAGGTAGTAACTAGTTTTCCAGCAGTGGAAGTATACGGATGTATGTTTTGATTTGTTTTCTTGTGTTTACAAGTTTTGTTATTTGTTTTGATTTATGTGTTGTGAATACTAGCTGTAAGTGTTTCAATTTTTATTACCATCATCACATCGACCTAGTTAATTTTTGCACATCTAACCTTGAAAATGACGTACACTTGTGAACATTGTCTTACACAATATTCTGACTCGGATAAATACAACCAGTTAAGATGTAATGGAGATTGCCAAAGAAACTTCTGTATGAAATGTACAAAATTAAACAAGACCATCACTAAAGCCCTATTGGACCAAAAGTCTTCTCATCTTAGATTCTTTTGTACCGTATGTGACTCTCCAAGTTTAAATTATTTAAATGACAAAATTACAAATTTATCAAAAAATCAAATACCTTTAGAGAACTTTGAGGCCTTAATTCAAGTTACTAAAAAACTAAATGACAATTTGCCTGTTTTTATCGAGACTTATGACCTATTAACTAAAAATGACGGCAAACTGGACTATCTTACGAAAAAAATTGACGAGATCCACAAACTAAACAACCTGCTGAATCCTGAGAAGGTTTTAAAATCTGTAAGGCAGAAGGAACACGACATTTTTAATATATCGTCAGTCTTTTTCGGCTCTTCTTCAGATGAGACTATCAAGGTTGAAATCCAAGACACAAATTCAACTGAGATTAAGTTGGGATTAGAAAGGCTCTCTTCAAATATCGGTGAAATGTCAAATCAAATGAGCAGTCTTACAAAAAATCTATCTAATATACCAACTAAAAAAGAGATATTGAAGAAAAATACATCTTATGCCACCGCAAGTACCCAAACTGAAGAGCCCCGACATCTCGAACCAAGTCCAGAGCAAAAGCCAAAAATTACAGAAGATAAATGTCACTTTGTAGTTATTAGTAACTTGACCCCAACGTACACCCCTATACAAGTTGTGCACTATATCAAAGAGAGGCTAGGCATTAAGGAATACATTAGATGTTACACACTCCTTAAAGATGCCGACACAGCAACTGGCTCTTCGTTCAAAATAGGTATAAAATCTAGAACAGCTACTAACCTATTATTTAATAAGGAAATTTGGCCACCTGGTGTTAACATCAAATGGTCTATAGAATCATCAAATTCTGAACCAACGCTTTTATCTGAGTCACATAAGAATCCGAAGAATCTCAGAAGTCCTGTCACCTTGGAAAATCCAATTACCAATTCTCGCAAGAACAAAGATGAAGTAGAAGACACAAACATACGTACAGACAAGCAGGCCATCGAAGTTTGTAAATCTAAGAATCCGTTCCATTCGCCTGTAAATTTCATTAAGAAGGATACTTTAGAACCTTCGATAAATCTGGATCCTTTGACCCCACCAAGAGTTAGATTAACCAATAACTCGAATATTCGATATCTTCTAGCCAGATTAAGGGAACCGGATATCTTAAAAGCCATTAAACTTCATCTTGCTTATCTACACGACCAACCAGCTTCAGTGTTTTACGATGGATTTACCAATACAAGCGTTAAACTCTTTTTGGCTTTCGAGGGATTTCCCACTAAGACTGAAGATCTACGACGAATTCTGCTGGAATTTAACAGTGCCTATGGGATTGGTCCAGATGAGGTGGAAGCTGATCTTGATGCTTACAGATCCTTTCTCACTTCTGAAAGAATTATTCACCTGCAAAAATCAAGGGAATGTCACCGAAATTACTATTCCGCTACCTCTCCAAAACGAAATTTTTAAACATCACGACGTGTTCTGAGGGACTAGAATCCTCAAATTGTTTTAGTGATAACAACTTTAGCATGGTTCTGATTAATATTCGTTCTATAAGATACAAAACTGATGAATTATTTTTGTTCCTAGAGGAATTAGGATTTCCCCCGATAGTTGCGGTTACAGAGCACTGGCTTGAAGTCAACGAGCCTTTTTTTGTAGAAAAATACACCACAATTGCTAGGTATGATCGTCCAAGCTCAGCTTACGGAGGCACCCTAATTCTATCTACGAGCAATGATTTTTCTTCGGTAACAAAATATGACTTTCTGCTAAGTGAAGCCTTCTTTGAGTTTTCGTTAATTTACAATAAGAATCTTAATCTTTATATTATTTGCATTTATAGATCACCTAACTCTTCCGTGGAACTATTTTTTCAGAACCTGCTAAATTTGTTAGATGACCTGCGCCATAAAAGTAGAAAAATTTTATGCGGGGACTTTAACATTGATTATGCTGCTGCTAGTGCTACACAAATATCCTTGGTCAACATATTTGAATCGTATGGTCTAACAATGCACGTTGATTCTCCTACAAGGATTACAAAAACTTCATCTACCATAATTGATTATACTGTCTCAGATTTTTCACCCCTTGATGTCCACTCTACAATTATTAATGCTAGACTATCTGATCATGAAGCAGTTTATACGAAGTTTAATATCTTGAGCAAACCCTCCTCGAAAACCCGACGTTTAGGCAGGATTTTTTCCACCCGGAACTTTCGTAATTTCCAAAATTTATGCTTAACCTCTGAGTGGCGTTTTCCTGCTATGGACGTGAATAATAATTTCAGTGCTTTTTTGGATAAGCTTGTCTGTATCTTCAATAAAGCATTTCCTTTAATTGCAATTAAGCCAAAACATCGCAAACCCTGGACTACTAAAGGTATCCGAATACCTTCCAAGAATATGCGTTCTCTTCTCTATATCAGGAAATTTACTACCAACGTTTATATCACTGAATATATCACCAAGTACAGGGCAACCTATCTTAAACTTATAAAATCAGCTAAAAAAAACTACTACCATAACCGTTTGGGAAGCTCAAAAAGTTTTGCAAAAGAAACTTGGTCCATAATAAACGATCTTCGAAATAAAACCCACACTTCTAAAACAATTTCCCTTCCAGACCCTGAAAATCTAAATGAATACTTTGTTAATGTGAGTAAAAATATTACATCAACTATTTTGCCACAACAAGATCCCATTGCTTATCTCCCTAATTCAAGAAAGGTCTCGAATTCATTCTTTATAAAACCAGTCGATAAATCTGAACTGATCCAAACAATCAATAGTATCAAAAGCAAATCCTTCTGTAGTACTGATGGTCTATCGATAAAAATGTTTTCTAATCTCCCAGAAAATGTGTTAGAAGTCCTCATCTCACTAATTAATGATTCCTTTGAGAAAGGTAAATTTCCAGAGTGCCTGAAGACAGCCATCATTATTCCTCTTCATAAGGGTGGTGAAATAACTAATACCTGCAATTATAGACTTATTGCACTACTACCGGTACTCTCCAAAATTATTGAGAGGCTCATAAAAGCCCGACTTATGTCCTTTCTAGTTGAAAACAACATTTTATCACAAAATCAGTTCGGCTTTTTAAATAATAAATGCCCCACTGATGCCATCTTTTCTGTACTACATGAGGTTTATCAAGCACTGAACAATAATCTTCACACTGCCACCGTTTTTTGTGACTACGCCAAAGCTTTTGATTGTGTAAATCATAACATTTTGATAAGAAAACTAAATTTCTACGGAATTCGAGGTATTTCTTTAGATTGGTTCCAATCTTACTTGGATGATAGGAAACAACTGGTTAGAGCAAATGATACAGACTCTAGTCTCAAAAACATTGTATGTGGGGTACCTCAAGGTTCAGTATTGGGTCCTCTACTTTTCCTTATCTTTATTAATGACATCACTAGTTTAAAAATCGATGGAAAAATCTTTCTTTTTGCTGATGATACCAGTATCACTTGGAGCAACTCAAATATTGCAACTCTTCATACTACTATAACTTCTGATCTACTTACAATAAAAACCTGGTCTGATCTAATTTACTCTCGTTTAACGTATCTAAAACAGTAGCATTGTCTTATAAAGGAGTCCTTCAACCCTTACCTCTTAATAACAGCCAGATCAGTACCGTTGATTCTGTGAAATTTCTTGGTATTTTTTTAGACAGCAACCTTAAATGGTCCCACCATATCGATTTGTTAAGGAAGAAACTATCCTCAGCTTGCTATGCTATAAGATCTGTTTCGAATGAACTCAATGTAGCATCTTCCAAAATAACATATTTTTCTTTGTTCGAGTCACATCTTCGTTATGGTCTTCCTGTTTGGGGTTCTGGTACAGCTGCCCAATTCGATGTTATTTTCAAATTACAAAAAAGAGCAATTAGATATCTGTTTGGCCTCAGAAGAACAACATATTGCAGAAGTTACTTCAAAGATCACAGAATTTTAACCCTTCCATCTTTGTGTATTTTAGAAACTGTTTGCTTAATTCGTAAACATCTACATGTCTTTCCACCAAGACCTAATTATGACTACTTCACGAGAAATTCTACGTTTGACGTCTATATGCCGACCCCGTCCTCTGAGTTAGTAAAGAAATCTATATTATATTCCGCAAAAAAACTTTACAACCATCTCCCTCTACAACTTAAATCTGCAGCATCTTTCCCCAAATTCCGTAAACTGACAGAAGCCTACCTATCTGAAAGACCATATTATTCAGTAGAAGATTTTCTTAATCAATAACTAAGAAATTACAGTACCCTTTGCAAAAGTAGTATTTTTATTATCATTTTTTTTTGTCTATATTTGGGTGTCATATGCAGCAGCTTAACTTTTAAACTTATTAATTACTAGGTAGACTATGCATTTGCAATTTACTTAAATTTTGCAATTGATTACTTCTGTTTAACTTCATTATTATTGTTATTATTGTAAATATATTGACAATTTATGTAATTTTTGTAAATTGGATTGTTATTGTTTTGTTTTCTTGACTTTTTATAAGCTTTGTCGATAAAATTGTACAATTTTTCATGACAATAAAGCATATTTCTATTCTCTTCTAGGGTGCATAACAACAATGGAGAATTGAGTTTTTATTTAGTTGTCAATAATTTTAACTACAATTTTGATTATTATAAATTAAAATACGAGCGAAAGTGAATTTGAAGAAATTGAACGGGCTTGGGAAGAAGGGTGTTCCGCAATTATTCCCGAAAAATCCAAAATCCGTTATCAAAATACCTACCAAAGTTTTAAAAAATGGTGCGAAGGCAAGAATTTAAGAATCGAATAAAAGACTCTATTGGCATATTTCGTTCAAAGACATATGCAGTTAAAAGCTCCTGGAAGCCTCTGGGCAGAATATTCAATGATTAAATCCACCGTTTTTCTTTATGATGGCATTGATATTTCCAAGTTTTCAACTTTGATCGCGTATTTGAAGAGAAAAAATTTTGGATACTACTAATGTATGCGATTCTGCAGGAGTTTCTGTTAGAAGTGAAACCACAGCCCAAACAAGTGGGATTTCATTAAATAATTTAACAAATTGGACCATAAGTTTCAATATTAATAAATAGTTCGTTAGTTTTCTTTATTCTTTCAAAAAATAAATTAAAATTAAGAGATTTTTAACTCGACGGTAAGTGAATTACTTACCGTCGAGTTGGAGTACTTACCGTCGAGTTGGATTACTTACCGTCGAGTTGTTAGTAAATGTCACCTACTGACGTAAAATCTGTCACGGTAAACAGTCAAAAATTATCAATCGTGCCAAAAGTTATATTTTGACTTGTTTATTAAATAATATTGATTTGATAATTGATAATTGATTTAAGACGTCAAATTAATAAAAAATATTTATTGTTTATTATTTGTGGAAGATCCAAGACAGAATGCATCAGGTTATATTCTGTAATCCAAGTATTTTGTTGTTTAATATTATGTTCAAAACTTAAGCAAGCGTTCCATACTTACAGTATATTATTAAAAAAAATAACTTTATAACTTTCCTCTTTTCTCGATTAAGTATTAGTTTTTATTGTATAGTATATAAATTATTAAAATCACTGAATACATAGTTAGTCAAAAAATTATCATAATTAAAACTTAATTAATAATTTAAGCGATTATACAAGTAACATTTATCCAAGAACATTCAAAAAGACATCTCTTTAGTTAATGATGACAATGTCATTGTCAAGTAATGTTTACATATCTATACCATTGAGAATTTTACTACACGTAATTTGCCGTGTAAAGAAAGAAAAAGTAAGGATAGCCGAAAAAAATTTGCGCCTACACTCTTAACAACGAAATATTTGAATCACAGAATATATCCTGGTGTATTCTCAGGTTGGATGTTCCATAAATAATAAACAATAAATAACTTTTTATTAATTTCACGCCTTACATCAATTATTTATCAAATACACTATAAATATTATTTAATAAACAACTCAAAATATTCCTGAAGCCGTGTAAAATATTTAAAATTGTCACTGTCTTGTCAACACACTATGTTCGACTGAGTGCGTTGTATGACAAAGATAGCGAATGTTTGATTTGGAAAATGTCACCACAGATATGGTGTTCATTTTTTTCGAATCCTGAAAAAACTAATCGATATTTTTAAAAAAATTTAAACGCATGATGAAAGATTACGTTATTACCGAGGGCCGAAAGTCCCTTAGAATAATCAAAAATTTTCCTTTGAATGAGATATTTGAAAATAAAAATCACACTAAATTTTCTCGTTTTTTCACCCCTCTATCTTATTGAAATAAACATTATAGAAGTTCTCAGGGTCTTTCGGCCCTCGGTCATAACATAGTCTTTCATTTTGCGTTTAAATTTTTTAAAAATACTTAATAACTTTCTCAGTATTTGAAAAAAAAAAAGAATGCATTTAAATAGGATTAATAGTGAAAAATTTTGCGCCTATCCCCTTAATTTCAAGTTTTACGCGGATTCTATAATTCTATTATCCTTTTTTGTAAATATGGAAAACAAACATCCCTCGAGTTACAAAGTGTTAACACAGTCAAATATTCTTTTTATATGATTTTCTTGTCAGCTATATGTCACACAAAAATGTATAAGTTTTTTGTTTTCGTAGTTGTGATATATCATGTATAACTCGGCCAACTCGTGTCACTTTCGAGATTAATCTTTTAGAGTACCATTTTAATTTCACGCACCAAAGCTGATGTGATGTAAGTGAAATGTCGGACAACTCCGGAGTTTTCTCTGACCTGATAAACTTATAGTCAGCAGAGAATAACGTATTGAGGGTTTTGTCTTCGCTAACATGATAATAAAATCAATATCAACGAAAGTATTGTCTCTTCAATCGTCTTTATAATATTGTTCTTTGCAATATTAGAATATACAGGATGTTTGGTAACGAATGGGTACATAGCTTAACCTTAGATTCCTGAGGTTTAAGTGGGTCGATTTAAGCTAACTTACTTTGGAACCTACGAAAGTTGATAATAACCCAAATACATGGTGTCAAACTTTTATTTTACTTATTCCTAAATATTTATACATTCTATACACTTTTTGAATCAAAACTTTTATTCTCTTAATATTTTTACTTAAAAAAATATATTAGATGCATTTCGCTAAACTCAACCGTTTTCGAAGTACACGCATTTTTCCACCTACCTCTACCGAAAGTATACTTTTCCTGACCGGATTGTAGGGAGCAAGGTCGTACTTTTCCTCCCTAGGGAGGAAAATTAAAAGTGACGTCATGGTATGTCATTGATAAAATAACTTATTGGCGACCTATACAATATTATGTATTCCAATATTATCTATTACGTAAGTATCTACACATTTTAACGTTTATTTATAGAGCACCCTGTATTTTGCAGAATGGTAAAAACAGTAAATTATTATTTTGATTTAACAATGTTTACATTAATAATTTGAGTTATATTTGACAGTTGACAGTTATACTGTACCTACTTGTTAGTTTTAGTGCTCTAATAAAGCCAGTTAGTTATATAAATAAATTATTTAAAAATGAAAAATTTACTTGATATTTGAGGAAGGTGGAAAAATCATATGTATAACATGGGAGTAAAATGCCTTTTCCTCCCTCGAATGATTACTGCCCTCCGCTACGCGTCGGGCAGTAAACTTCATTCTCCAGAGGAAAAGTAGCACCTTCCTCACTTGTTATACAAATAGCTATTAAATGTGCGATACAACATCATTTTTGCATAATATCATTGTAGTTACACCCGAAAAATAAACTTGAAACCTCATGCATACATGCACATTTAAAATAGGTGTGCCTGTTCTCATATTTATGTCATTGCATTACAAATTCCATTTGAAGGAATTTGCGATAGATTTTTGGATATAATTATGGTTTTAAGTTTATTTTTCGCGTGTATAACTACAACGATATTATGCAAAAAATTATTTTGCATTTCTGATTTAAAATGCGTTTATCTCGAAAACGGTTGAGTTTAGCGAGATGAATTAGCAAAATAAATGTAATATACTTTTTTAAGAAAGATAATAGGGGAATAAAAGTGTTGATTCAAGAACTATGTAAAGTTGGTAATAAAAAAATGGACGTATTGAATGGGCGCGTGAAAAACGTATATGGCGTCCCATGCGTTATCCCATGCCTATCAGGAAGTATTTAAGAATAAACAAAATAAAAATTTCACGTTGACACCCTATATTTCGTTTATTATCAACTTCCATACTAAAGTAAGTTAGCTTAAATCGACCTATTTTAATCTCGGAAATCTAAGGTTAAGCTATGACCCAGTCCTTACTAAACACACTTTATAAAGTCCAGAACACTTTCTGTTGAATTTCTATTAAAAGTTGAAGCAGCGTTTAAGTCAAAATATTTTTCATAAAAATAAAATCAATCTTTCAACAACAAACATATGGATGTGCCATGGGAGCTAGCAAATCTAGTGCAATCGCTCAGTTAGAGCACCTAGAAGAAATTGTTCTAAATAAAATAGATTTCGATGTACGTTTTTTTATCGTTATATAGATGACTGTTTGAGGGCAGCAGCAGAAGACAAAATGACTATTTTGTTAAATGAATTCAATAACTTTTACCAAAAAAACTATAATTCACACTAAGTTGAAAAAAATTGTTAAATCAATTATGTGGAAAATATTTGTAACTATTTGCAAAGAACTGAAATATCTATTCAAAACAAATGTTACATTATTTGTTCTACGAGTTAAACATAGGTAGGTATTTCAAAATTTGGCAAATAGTTATTTATGTATCAAGGGCGTAAAATAGGCGTTTATGGACCGCGACGTGTAAGTGTAGTAAACTATTAACACGTAAGGTCCATAAACACTGTTTACGGCCGAAATACATAAAAATTTTTATGCACAACTGTTTTAATGATAATTTATTAATAAAGATACAAAATTCCTGGCACGATCGTCTTAGTGATTATTTTTTAATGCTTCTTTTTCTTTCCACCTTTTGCGAGCAATTTATTAAAAATACCGATTCAAAGGTGCATGAGTTTTATAGCTCAATTTATTAAAACTCATCCTGTATAACAATTCACCGAATTATTTGTATTGGTTAGTTAATAAAAAATGTCATATTGAAAGAAATATGTGTAAGACATAATAATATGATAGAACAGTAATCTCTATAGCTATGTTCGCGTTACCCTAGCAACAAACTAAATAAGTCAAGAATAGTAAGCCGCTATTATTTATCGTATTGAAAGTTTCATAACACATTTTTTAAGAAGTTCTTTTATAATGGAAACTTGTGACGATGAAACATTTTCTGGAACACCACCGGAAATTGTTAAAGCAGCAGAAGATGCAAAATTAAGTTTACAACCGGCTAAATCTAAGAAAATATACGATAAGGTCTACGATGAATTTGTTAGTTGGTGCAAATTGCAGAATGTTAAAGACGGTAATTATACAGAAAATATATTTCTTGCATATTTTCTGTAGAAGTCTAAATGCCGTAAGCCGTCGTCTCTATGGTCATATTATTCGACGTTAAAAGCAACTGTAAATTTGCACAATAATGTAAACATCGCTAAATATTCAATATTGATAACATTCTTAAAACGGAGATCAGATGGTTATAAACCAAAGAAATCTAAAATTCTAACCAGAGAAGAAATAGAATCGTTTTTGGTAAATGCTGCAGATAATTTATATCTTGATTAGAGCTCGGGAAATATGCAAAATGCATATTAAGTGCATATTTGCATATTTTGGATAAATTTTGTAAGTGCATATGCATTTATTAAAATTGCATATTTTTAGACTTTTTTACATTTTTTTTGCATAGATGCATTTTAAAGAGACAGAAGTCTCAGATCTAAACAATAAATCTGAAAATTCTCGTGGAACCACTTTCTGGTAATATCCTTAATATCTGCCTTTTACAATTTATAAGGCGACGAATAAAGGAGACGAAGGGGACTCTACAATATGTAGTAACATTTTGCTAGTGAAAACATTTTGTTATTGTTAAGTGATGCTGCGCCATATGATCAAAGGTGGACAACATTTAAAAATATTTTTTTCAAATTTGTTACTTGTCTAGAGCACGCGTCTGCTACAAATAGAGTAGCAGGATGCTACATTCTGTAAGGATGGAATTTAAAATGGTCAATACCCTTCTATCAAATATAAAAACATATTTTTAAAAGCATTTCTGCGCGTATAGGTGTATAAAGATCGTTTACCTAATGTGTCTTTACCACCTGAACTTGTGATAAGTAGATGGAGAACATGGTTAAATTATGTAAATTTCTTAACGGATAATTTTGAGGGAATTAGAGACGTCCTTTGTAGTTTCGACGTAGACGCAATTGAGGTGCTATGAAAAATGTGTGGATATTTAAAAAAACCGTTATTAAAAAGTATCTTGACACATACAGTATTCAAACACATATAAGTATTGAAATTATCAATTAATTAAATGAAATAATTAAACACCTTGGTGAAACCAACAAAGTGTATCAAAAATCTGCACGGTGTTAAAGAAAAATGAGGGATGATAGAGGGATGATAGAGGATGTGAAGATAATTTAATTTTTTAGTTAGAACCCTTAATTAAACAATATTTTAGTTTGCTTCTTTAACTTCATGTGAAGTAGAAAGAAGTTTTTTCGTGTATGCTTAAACAATTACAATCAGACATACCTACGACTGTTCTTCTGTAGAAAATTTAGAAAAACGTTTAAAAATGTATAGTTTTAATAACAATTGTAATAATAAAAATAATTACAGATGCCGATATGGATGTCAAGCCCAAGAAACCATCCAACACCTTACAGCGGGCTGTCAGGCATTTGCTGCAACTGAATACAGGCAACGGCATGACGCAGTGGGAAAAATCCTTCATCAAGAGATAGCGATCAAGCTGGGACTTCTCCAAACGGACTATCTCCCATATTATCAATACGTCCCTGAGAGTATGCTTGAGGATGGCAACTACAAGCTATACTGGGACCGCACTGTGCTCACAGACCAAACAGTGGCACATAATAGACCAGATCTCGTACTAGTTAATAAATTAACAAGACAAAAAACACTAATTGATGTGGCGATACCTAACAACAATAATCTACGTAGTAAATTTACTGAAAAGATCTCCAAGTACAGAGATCTGGAAATTCAAATACGAAGGCAATGGAGAATGCAAAGTACCCAGACGATACCGATTATTATGTCTACTACTGGAGTCATTCCGAAGACCCTCCTCGAAAGCATAAAAAAGCTGGGTCTGAATGAACATCTTTATAAGACCATGCAGAAAGCTGTACTACTCGCGACGGCCAGAAGTGTACGAAAATTTTTGGGAGATACACCTGCATTCCAAGTCACCTAGGGCTCGATAACACGGAAAGAGTCCCACTAGAGCTCAATCCTTTTGATACCGTATGTATCTGGGATGAGTCAATTTTCCCCTTAGAGAGAGTGTGAGCCGTATGGCTAAATCTGGAAAAATAATTATGATAAATATAAAGAATAAGAAATGAATATTAAACCAGGGCGGATCTGTAAAAATATTAGTACATTTGGACGTTGAGAGGTGACTCAAATTTTTTTGCAGAAATTGCTTGAAAATAACTGAAATAATAATATTTGAGTTATCCTCCCTCTCAAAAAGGTCCGGAACATTGTTTAAATAATCAAAATGTAAAAAAATTAAGGAAAAATTCGATTTTTTTCTTCGTTTTTTGATTATAACTTTAAAAGTATTCATTTCCGAGAAAAGTTGTACTGACATAAAAGTTGCATAATTAAATTTCCTACAATATTGGATTGGTTAAAAATTTAAAAAATAGTCACCCTTGTTGTAAAATAGCAATAATTGCGAAAAAACTATACAAAATCAAGTATTCGCATTTTACGTTTTTTCAATCATTTATGCTACACTTAGGACCTTCATATTTCACCCAGAAAAACTTTATGATACAGTAAAACAATATTGTAAATTTCATTAAGATCGGTTTAATAGATTTTGCAAAATAAATTTTGCAATCCAGCTTTCGAAAAAAAAATCGTTTTTTTAAATTGTTACAGGACTGAAAATAAAGCAGATAGCAAGTTGAATTTTTTTGCGTATAAAAGTGTACTGTACCTTTTATTTGCAGTTTGCAAGATTAAAATCGATTAACTGCCACGGCGTTAGGAATTTTTTTAAATAAACATTAATTATTGGTGCTACGCGCAGGACAGCGGATAGTTTGCTCTGATTGGGCATTTCAATGACCTTTGATAATGATTGTTACATTTTAATTTTTATTACATTTCGATATAAGTAAATAAATTTGTTTATTGCAAAATAAAAACACATACTCTATCCTTTGAAATAACACTTTTGTCAGCAAAATCTTTCTTTGTTCATATATTTTAACTTAGAGAATAAAAGCTTATTATTTTTAAACATATGCAATTGTTTAAACAATGTTTCACAAACAATAATAAAATTAGTTTGATTTTTGTGGAATTAAAATATTAAAATACAACAAAATATAGAGTAAGAAAATAATATATTAGATAAAGATTAGAAGAAATTTTGGTGGAAATCAACTTTTGTGAATCGAACACCGCTGTCCTGCGCGTAGCACCAAAAATTAATGTTTATTTAAAAAATTTCCTGACGCCGTGGTAATTATTCGATTTTAATTTTGCAAATTGCAAATCAAAGGTACAGTACACTTCTATAAGCAAAAAAAAATTCAACTTACTATCTGCTTTATTTTCAGTCCTGCAACATTTTTAAAAAATGAATTTTTTTTTGCGAAAGCTAGATTGCAAAATTTATTTTGCAAAATCTATTAAATCGATCTTAATGAAATTTACATTGTTGTTTTACTATATCATAAAGTTTTTCTGGGTAACATATGAAGGTCCTAAGTATAGGATAAATGGTTGAAAAATGTAAAATGCGAATACTTGTTTTTGTATGGTTTTTTTCGCAAATATTGCTATTTTTCAACAAGGGTGAATATTTTTTAAATTTGTAACCAATTCTATATTGTAGAAAATTTAATTACACAACTTTTATGTCAGTACAACTTTTCTCAGAAATGAATAGTTTTAAAGTTATATTCAAAAAACCAATAAAAAAATCGAATTTTTCCTTCATATTTTGACATTTTGATTATTTAAACAATGTTCCGGACCATTTTGAGTGGGAGGATAACTCAAATATTATTATTTGAGTTATTTTTAAGCAATTTCTGCAAAAAAATTTGAGTCACCTCTCAACGTCCATCTCAAAACAGATGAGCCCTGGAATATATAACGATGTAGGTTATAGAAATTTCAATAAATATTTTTTATGACTTTAGCATAAAATAAATATTTTTTAGCAAATACCTCGACAGTCCATTGGCATCAAATAAATAATTAAATACTTTCAAAACAAGGATTACTGCGTTTTTTTATTTATATGCATTAAATGCATAAAAGCATATTTCAGTGCATATTTCAACTGTTTTTTGTGCATATTTGCATGCCTATTTTAGGGTTTTTAACTGCATATTTCCCGAGCTCTACTCATGATAAAAGTAAGTTACTTGCTACTTGTTTATATTTTAGAATATTAGACTATTATTTTAATTGAGTATTTATTGTAGGTTGCACTAATTTTTGATATTTGTGGGGCATGCCGTCGAGAGGTTATAGCTAATATTTCAATAGACGATATTCAAGATTTAGGAACAACATTGCTGGTAACCATTCGAGAGTCTAAAACCAAAATTTACCGTATTTTTAGTGTAATTGACAAAGAGCAGAAGTCACCAAGTTATCTCTACTTATACAGGGTGTCCCGAAAAGAATGGTCATAAATTATATCACACATTCTGGGGTCAAAAATAGTTCGATTGAACCTAACTTACCTTAGTACAAATGTGCTCACAAAAAAAGTTACAGTCCTTTGAAGTTACAAAATGAAAATCGATTTTTTTCAATATATCGAAAACTATTAGAGATTTTTTATTGAAAATGGACATGTATAATTCTTATATCAGGAACATCTTAAAACAAAATTATAGTGAAATTTGTCCACCCCATAAGAAATTTATGGGGATTTTGTTCCCTTAAACCCCCCCAAACTTTTGTGTACGTTCTAATTAATTCATTATTGTGGTACCATTAGTTAAACACAACGTTTTTAAAACTTTTTTGCCTCTTAGTATTTTTTCGATAAGCCAGTTTTTATTGAGATGCGGCTTCTTTTTCAATATATTTACGTAAAAATTTTATGGGGGTTTTGTTCCTTTAAACCCTCCTAATGTTTGTGTACGTTCCAATTAAACTATTATTGTAGTACCATTAGTTAAACACAGTGTTTTTAAAACTTTTGTCTCTTAGTCTTTTGTTCATAAGTCACCTTTTATCGAGATGTAGCTTCTTTTTCAAAATATACCTAAAAATGTAAATTATAAATAAATTTTCAGATTATTAACAGGTCTCTATAACCGTACTTAACCATATACAAATATGTGGTGGATTCGACAAATATTCAAAATATCTCGATAAACACTGGCTTATCGAAAAAGTACTAAGAGGCAAAAAAGTTTTAAAAATAATATGTTTAACTAATAGTGCCACAATAATAGTTTAATTGGAACGTACACAAAAGTTTGGGGGGTTTAAGGGAACAAAACCCCCATAAAATTTGTATGGGGTGCACAAATTTTACTTAATTTTTTTTTAAGATTTTGCTGTCGTAAAAATGCCACATGTCAATTTTCAATAAAAAATCTCTGAGAGTTTTCGATATATGCAAAAAAATCGATTTTCATTTTGTAACTTCAAAGCGCTGTAACTTTTTTTGTGTGCCCTATTGTATATAGGTAAGTGAGGTTCAATCAACCTATTTTTGACCCCAGAATCTGTGGTATAATTTATGACCAACCTTTTCGGGACACCCTGTATAGAAAATATGCTGCACGACGTACTACAAATATCAACCACCAAAGTTTTTTTGTATAGTACAATAATGGCAGATGTTCCAGTCAGGTCGTTGGAAAGAATACGTTTGGTCAAACTCCTTGTAAAATAGCGACTTATTTAAAATGAACTACTCCAAAAGATTACACGGGCCATTGCTTTAGATCAGGGGTGGGCAAATACTTTTAAGCGCGGGCCAAAATGATATTTTCAAAATGTCCTCCGGGCCGGAGGACTACACCCAATATGTACGCTAATGTTTTTGGTGGAGGTTTTTCTCTGCCCAAGAAATTTTTTTGACAAAAATACTACAAGTATCATTTTAAATCATTTGGAGAAAGACATTTGACTATTAATAATAATAAAATGTCTTTCTATTGTGTACATGCGAACAATTTGTTCCCAGTAAAATTACGAAATTTTTAATATGGTCCATTATATTAAGCCATAACAAGGATCCAGATAAAAAATGAACTTCAGAAATTCGATCAAGAATAGAGTAATCAAGAGCAGCCTTTTTGAAGATTAGGAAATTTTTGAGTAACCAAAGATTCAATCTGCAAATCTGATATCGGATGGTAAAATGTTATGTCAAGTCAACCATCATAGACGAAATTCAAAGGAGGCAATTGATCTGGTATTGTCACGTACGACGTCAATGGACGACGACAGGCTGCCAAACCAAATTTTAAAATGGACGCCAAGGAAAAGAAGGAAGAAAGGAACGCCGAAACAATCCTGGCTAGGAAAGGAACCTTCACCCTGACGAATGCAACGACTGACAAAGCTGGAAACGGGCAACCGGAAGGCGGAGAGCACTATAAAAATCCGTTATAATAATAAAAATGTTATGTCCATTCTATTCTTCTTTATTGGATTGTTAATGCTGACTTAATGAAAAAGCTGCAAGCTTTTGAGATGTGGCTTTTTAGGGGAATTTTGTAAATACCATGGACCGATCATATTACGAACGAAATGGTGTTGCACAGAATGGAAAAGGAACAGAGAACTTTTGACCATCATTAAAAGGAGAAAGACAGCAAGGAGAAAGGGCACATACTTAGAAATGATAACGCAAGTAAGTTGTTGCAGCAGATGATTATGAAGGGTAAAATCGAAGAAAAAGGGGTCCTGGTAGACGACAAATACCCTGACCGAAAAATATTCGCAACTGGACCGGGTTCAACACACAGACGCTTTTAAGAAAAGCAGAAGATAGATATTCATTATTTATACGAACATTACGAAGACTAACACTGTTGATTTCAGCAAAATCGCATAAAAGAGATTAAGAGCGTAGGCACATAATTTCGGACCAATGCTTTTTAAATGCATTCATTTTTTTTTCGAATCCTAAGAAAACTAATTAATATTTTTGAAAAATTACATTATTACCGAGGGCCCAAAGTCCCTTAAAATAAACAAAAAGTTTCTTTGAATGATCTATTTGAAATTAAAAGTCATACTAAATTTTCTCTTTTTTTATCTCTGTGATAAACATTATAAAAGTTTTCAGGGACTTTCGGCCCTCAGTAATAATGTAATATTTCATTCTGCGTTTAAAGTTTTCAAAAATACTTATTAGTTTTCTCAGGATTCGAAAAAAATGAATGCACTTAAAAAGCATTGCGCCTACGCTCTTAAAAAAATTGCTTGCGGGATTTCTCAATGGGCCGGATAAAATAAGCAAACGGGCCGGATCCGGCCCGCGGGCCGGCTATTGCCCACCCCTGCTTTAGATGATCCTCAGCAACTTTGCTGGCTAACGCAGGTGAGGATATCCTTAACATAAAACGACATGCAGGTTGGAAGTCTACATCAGTAGCGGAAGGATATATTGAAGATTCCGTGTCAAATAAAATGAAAATCGCCCAAGAAATTGTCAATGCTGATATGCCATCTACAAGTTGCTCAAATTGCAGTCCAAATTTGTATGGTGATTCTTTTGGGCATGCACCTTCCACAAATCATACGGACTTATTGGAAATTCATAGCAACTTACAACAGAGCAAAGTAGCAAATCCTAACATTTCTATAAATAATTGTCCAAATGTTGTTCTTCTTCTTCTTCTTTTGCCCTTCAATTCGTCCAATTTTGAACATAGGCTGCCCCCAGTTTCGTCCATTCGCTTCTGTTTAGTGTTTTCTCTTTCCAGTGCGTTCCTCCTATCTTTTTAATGTCTTCTCCCCATCTCATCTGGGGTCGTCCTCTTGCCCTCTTTCCTGTCCATGGTCTCCGTTGTTGTATCGTGGTATTCCACCTATTGTCCGTTGATCTAGCGTTATGACCTGCGAAGCTCCATTTTAGCATGGCTATATGTGGTCCAGCGTCTTTGAATTTTGTTCTATTTCTTACCAAGTTGTTTTTCTTTTTGTCTGTTAATCTTACTCCTAACATTGCTCTCTCCATGGCTCGTTGTGTTTTCATTATTTTATCCATCTTTGCCTTGGTCAAGGTCCATGTTAGGCATGCGCATGTGAGAATTGGGAGTATGCACTGGTCAAACACTCTTGTTCTTAAGTATTGTTGTATTTTTTTATTCTTTAGGGTCCATTTTAATTTCCCAAATCCTGCTCAGGCTAATCTGACCCTTCCTTTTACCTCCGCTGTTTGGTTTTCCTTATTTATTTTTATTATCTGTCCCAATTATATATAATCATTAACAGATTCTATTGTGATGTCGTTTAGTATTACGTTTCTATTATCTTGTGTGTTTATCATTGTTTTTGTTTTGGCAAAATTCATTTTTAGACCTATTTGTTCGGATTCATTTGCTAGTTCGGTTAGCATGGTTTGTAGTTCTTCAAAACTTGATGCTATTACTACTACATCATCTGCATATCTTAGGTGGTTTAGTTTCTTTCCATTTATGTTTATTCACATGTTTGTCCATTCCATTGTTTTGAAAACATCTTCCAGTGCTAACGTAAATAGTTCAGGAGAAATAACATCTTCCTGCCGCACTCCTCTGTTATTTGGTATGGGTTTTGTGGTTTCTTCCAATTGTACTGTCATTGTTGCTTTATTATATAATATTATGTATCTGTATCTGGAATCTATTCTACAGTTGTTTATAGCTTTTTCCTTTTTCTATTGGCCACATTTCCACGCTGTCAAATGCTTTTTCGTAGTCAACGAACGCTAAGTGCAGATCTATATGGTATTCGTTAGCTTTTTCTATTATTGGTTGATATGAATCAAGTTTGTGTGTTAGCCTGTTGTTGATAATCCTCATGAATAGTTTATACGTTTGCGACAGCAGTGAGATGGGTCTGTAATTGTTGATGTCCTTGCTGTCGCCTTTTTTAAATAGCAGGATTGTAAGACTTTCGTTCCATTCGTCGAGTATTTCTACTTTATGTATACAGTGATTAAATAGATTTCTTAATGTTTGTAAGATTTCTTCTTTCCCTTCTTTCAACATTTCAGCAAGGATTCCATCTGGTCCCGGTACTTTGTTGTTCTTTAATTGTGATAGTGCTGCTTCTATTTCATAATTTTCTATTTTTGCTAATGTTTCTGAGTTTACATTCGTGATTGTTTTCTTGATATATTCCTGAGTGTTGAGGTTTGCGTCTTTCTTTGAGGTGTATAGTTCTTTATAAAACCTCTCTATTTCTTCTGATATCTTATCTTTTCTCCTCTCTTCCCGTCCTGTTTCATCCTTTATTGAAATGAGTAGTGGTTTCCCTAAATTTGGTCGTAAGCATTTTAGGCCCTTGTTTCTCTCAATTACTTTCTCGATTTCATTTTCGGTGTGTTTTCTTAGATCTTCTCTGGTCTTTTCCTAATAAGTTTATTTAGCTCTACGTATTCTACTGTGTTTCTTTTGTTTTCGCTTATTAGTTTACTTTTCATTAATTTAACTGTCCCGCTACTTAATCTATTTTCTCTTGTTCTTAGTTTTCTGACACATTTCATTCCCACTTCTAAGAGTTTTTGTTTCATTTCTTCATTAATCTTATTAATTTCTGACTATTTCTTTGCTACTTGTTGTTTATAGTTTTCCCTTAAAGTCTGTCTATATTCTTCTGCGTTTTGTCTTATTCTGCTAGGGTCAATAGCCGTTGGTTTTCTTCTAGCTTTCTGCGTCTATAGTTTGACTATTTCTATTTTGGCTCGTAGGATGTGGTGGTCGCTGCCAGTTGAGAATTTATTAAGTGCAGTTACGTCTTCGAAGATTTGTTTATCTTGGCAGAGGAAGTAGTCTATTTCATTTTTTGTCACCCAATTTGGGGAGACAAATCCTATTCCTCCATATGTTTCGTCCGCCTTTCCTTTGTAATAGAGGCGATTTTCTGATTCTAGTTCTATACACATTTCTCCTCTTCTTTTGACCTCTGACAATCCTACAATGTCCCATTTGATTTTAGTTTATTCCTCTTCGAATTCGTACAGCTTTTCATCTTGAGCCATGGATCTGATGTTATATGTTGCTATGTGTATTGTGTTGCATTCCTTCTTTTTCCATTTTCTGTGATTTGTTCTTGTCGAGCTTTTGACTCTCCCAGAATCCTTGAGTCTGATCGGTTTCCCGATGTGGGACTCCGGATTTCTCCTACCCACCTGGGGTCCATTTCCGCTTTGTTGTAAGTTCGACATTGTTAGTTTGGGGAAAATAGCCTTAAAACACCACGATGGCCAGACGGCTTGGTGAGTTGTAGGGATCACATTTCCTTGATTCCCTGTAACTGTTGTATGGCTATCCCGCTCATACTCGTTCGCCAGAGCCTCGTCTGTTATATAGCAGGAGGCACCGGGTAATTTTAGACTACCACTCGTGCAGGTGAGGTTGACTTTTGGATCGATTGATGTATTGTTGTTAAGTCCGATCCCTTACCTCTCCAAATTGTGTTATAAATATACAATTATAGATGTAGGAAACTCACGTTTGGCTGCTAAAGTTATATTTCTTTTATTAAAATAAAATTCAATAAATAAAAACTTTGTGTTTCAGTAACCACACCCGCCAGCTAAAATTACCGTCCGGCAGGGGATAAAGAAGCCCACGGGCGGTAAAGTGGCACTTAACGCCCGCCAAATGTATACATAATATGGACTTTACAGCCCGGCCGTGCATAAAATATATTACATTTGCCAGAGTATTATTATATACGGAGAATTTTACTGAGAATATCAATTATCAATTTTAGGACCCCAAAAAATACAAAAAAAATTCCGTTTCCCCCTAAAACCCATCATAAACATAGTAAAAAATGGCAAAAATTATAAATATAATAAAATACACATACTATTTTAACAATAATATAAATGGTTAAATACAAATATCTTAATTATACCATATCCCTTAAATCTTTATTTGCAGATACATTTATTTTGATCATTAAATTAAAAGAGACCAATTTACAAAGGATCAATTATATAAATGAGCCTTAATGAACCCGCTTCGCTCAAAATATCTGATTAGTTTTTCATAAATTATGATAATGGAATATAGCTGCAAAAACAACAGGATAAATAACAGCCAATTAGTAAGTTCATTTAAATAATTTGCTAATTTACTACAAAAATATATGTCGCTACCGGTTTTAGCCTCTAGTTGATTTTATTATTCGAATACAAGAGAGCAGGTGTATTGTTAGTACAAGAAATATAAACTGGTCCACATTTTAATCTCTTCGCATAATTTTAAAATGTTTTATTTAAAGTACATAATTACAGTGTATACAAACTTTTATACTTTGTCTGTAATAATTTTAGGTTCTTTTAGTCCGGTGTCTTTTGCATTTTGCATATATAGGCCTGGATTCCGCGTTCCAAAAACGTTTATTAATAGCAAGCTGAAAATTTGTTAATAGCTTAACGGTGTCTAGTCGGACAAACTTTAATATACGGGAACCCTGGAACAGGAGTTTTAATTGTGGAACAGGTTACAGGTTTCGTACGTCAGACTACGAGAAAGTCCCATGTATTTTGTCGTACAGAACTTATAATTGATTTGCTACCCTCTCATTAAACTCTCATGCAAAAATCAGACTGATATTTACTACTAATATAATTCCTGTTATTTGATATGTTCTACGTGTCGGCCTTATTAAAATGCCCAACATATTTGTCGGGCAAACATTTTTTCATATATTATACAAAGTTTTTAATATGTTTGTCATATCAAATATTGAATAAACCTAAAAACAACCTGCTAGTTTTCACAACCATAAACTTGTCAGGATGACACGATTTTCAATTAAAGTCACATTCCACAATTAAAATTTCCCCTGTTCCAGTGTTCCCGTACATCAAAGTTTGTCCGAATAGACACCGTTAAGCTATTAACACATTTTCAGCTTGCTATTAATCAGCTTTTTTGGTACGCGGGCTCCAGGCCTAATAGATCTGGTATAAAATATAAGATAGTTATTACACAGTTCATTGTTTTATGAGAATTCTCCACGAATAATATTATACTTTTGCATTCGCACCAACTAATTCTGGAAAAAGTTATTCCAATCGTGTCATAGAGTCAAAATTGTATATTTGAAGGTATCAATGCATTTTCGGATGACTGAAACCTATGACCATGTGGTCAGTTCTTGATTTAAATAACAGTAAAAAAGTCGTAACACAAGTCTTGACTTAAATGGAATGTTTTTTCAAAACTCACTGTAAATTAACAATCATATCCCAACCAGCATTAATAGTTCTTTAATATTGTAGAGAAATTGCTTCTTCATGATTTCTGTAAGTTGAATGTAAAAATCCATAGATATGACTATTTATCTCTCAGGATATTGAACAAAGTTCCTACTTTGAAAATACCAGTTTGTTTCTTTTGCTTAAGCTATCTGAAAGAAGGTTCATGATAGATTATGTTATAAACAGCACAACATATAACAAATAATAGAGGTACATCTATCAAAAATAATCAAAGTAAAGTAAGATGTCTCAAGTTTGCAGATGTACAGCAAATACAGCACACCCAAGAGATTGACACCAACAAAACCAAAAATCATAATCTAAGGACAACATAAGGAATCCACGAAATACTTATAAAGAAAAAGAATATCAGGGAAAATGGCTGAGAATGAAGTATCAGAAACCGATAACAATGATAACATCGAGGAAAGAAAACCTTATTGTTTAAAGAGAAAGTCATGGCAAGATATGAAGAAAAGAAGAAAGCCCTTTTGAAATACACAACACGACAAAAAACAGGCATATAACTATAAAATGCTTTAAACCAAACAAGATAAGAGGAGCTATAAATAAATCTCAGCCATATAAGTCTCCTGTGATAATTGGGGTATACATGTATATTATCTTCAGCCATATATGTATATCTGATACTTATGCATATTTATGGGATTAAAGGTATTGATAACATACATATGCAAGCTCCTCAAAGCCAGTTTAGCATGGGGGGTCTAAAATATGGCAATAGGTTAAAGTCATATACTTGCCTAAGGTAGGTAAAGTATCAAACCTAGCACCAGTCACATATATTGATAAACCTATCTTCTTTATGAGTGTTAGATGATCTAAATCTAAATAAAAGGCTTACTCAAAGTGAATGAAAAACAAAAAAAAAATAGCTAATGGATTCGACCGTTACTTGATGGAAGTTCATTTTATCTCACAATAAAACACTGAAAACTTTTGTTTTCTATACTTCCACAAAATTTATTATTTACAACTATGTGACTACAGCTGTTTCGGCAGAGTGCCATTCTCAAGTGATATAATTTACAATGTGTTTGCCTTTTTAAGTCTCTAACTGAAGAGGTTGAGGAGTGGGGAGCTGTTTGTCTCGAGTTGGTCATTCAGAATTATATCTGTATTTTTCAGTTTATTAATTTCCACAGATTCTAAAAAAGATAGCTTAAGGCCTTTATTTTGGATATGCAGAATTTGAAACTCTTCATTGAAAGAATGATTATGATCTAGAAAGTGAAGTGCGTATGTAGAAGTGTCTGTTTTTCTATTGTTGAAAGCCCTTTTGTGTTCTGCTATCCGTTTGTCAAAAGTTCTGCCAGTTTGACCGATGTACGTTTTCGGACAGTCACCACAATTTAGTTTGTACTTTGTACACACCACTCTGTAGTTGCTTTCTCTTTCGGCTTTTATTGTTCTTAATATATTTGCTTAAGTTGTTGTTAGTCCTGAAAGCTGGTGTTATTCCTTTCTATTTTATGTATCTGGCTATTTTTGTTGTTATCTTGCCAGTATATGTGAGAGAGCAGAAGGTACTGGGTTCTTTCTGTAGTGGTGGATACACTACTTTCGGGGCTTTCTTATGGAGTTTTTGATTTAAAATTTTGTTAACTGTTTGTTCGTTATAGCCGTTGTTTACTGCTATTTGTTTAATGATGTTTAGTTCTATCTCGAAGTTATTTTTTGTCATGGGAATTTCTGTCGATCTATGTCTATGCATAGACTGACAGAAATTCCCTTCTGTCAATCTATGTCTATGCATAGACTGACAGAAATTCCCATGACCAAAAATAACTTCGAGATAGAACTAAACATCATTAAACAAATAGCAGTAAACAACGGCTATAACGAACAAACAGTTAATAAAATTTTAAATCAAAAACTCCATAAGAAAGCCCTGAAATTAGTGTATAGTCGGTTCGCTAAACTCAGACGCAACTGGCTAGATATTTTAGTCTATAATTTTTTTGTTTTTTGCCAATTATCCACCACCACAGAAAGGACCCAGTACCTCCTGCTCTCTCACACACACTGGCAAGATAACAACAAAAATAGCCAGATACATAAAAAAGAAAGGAATAACACCAGCTTTCATAACTAACAGCAACTTAAGCAAATATAATCAAGTATATTCAAATGGGAAATAAGCCACAATTTTACCTAAAAATGATTTTATTAATAATTTTATTAAAATTATTAATAATTTTATTTTATTAAGCAAATATATTAAGAACAATAAAAGCCGAAAGAGAAAGCAACTACAGAATGGTGTGTACAAAGTACAAACTAACTTGTGGTGACTGTCCGAAAAGTACATCGGTCAAACTGGCAGAACTTTTGACAAACGGATAGCAGAACACAAAATGGCTTTCAACAATAGAAAAACAGACACTTCTACATACGCAGTTCACCTTCTAGATCATAATCATTCTTTCAATGAAGAGTTTCAAATTCTGCATATCCAAAATAAAGGCCTTAAGCTATCTTTTTTAGAATCTATGGAAATTAATAAACTGAAAAATGCAGATATAATTCTGAATAACCAACTCAAGACAAACAGCTCCCCACTCCGCAACCTCTTCAGTTAGAGACTTAAAAAGGCAAACACATTGTAAATTATATCACTTGAGCTTGAGAAAGGCACTCTGCCGAAACAGCTGTAGTCACATAGTTGTAAATAATAAATTATGTGGAAGTATACAGAACAAAAGTTTTCAGTGTTTTATTGTGAGAAAAAAAATAGCAATGGCCACTTTTTGAGATATTAATGGAAAATTTAATAATGATATTTTTGACAAAGGCAATGAGTAGAAGAGGCACTCTTGCGGTAATATGCAGACGAATAAGGGCCTCCCTAGAGAATAGGATAATGCCCCAGATACTTTGGACAACCTTGGTACAATCTTTTAAAAAATCTGTCCACAAAATATTTTTACTGTCTAGGTTACGCTGGCAATATTGCAATTGTTGTTAGAAGCAAATGTCCCAGGTAGATTTTGGGAGAATGCAAGCATCCCCAAATATAGTCGAGAGCTTGTGTAAACAAGGAAGAGATAGTCAATGCTCAATAAACACAAATCCTCCACTGCACAAAAAAGACAGCATTGATGGGCATAAAAACACTGGTGCTGGAAGGAATAGAGATTTCATTTGCTGAAGAAACAGAATACATAGGGGTATATTTTGATCATATGCTTACAGGGAATACTCACATACTGAAAACCATACAGAAAACTGTGTGCAAGAACAAGCAAGAGGAAGGAAAGCTGTATGTAGAAGAAAGTGTGGTAAGAATTGGGAGCTCAACTCAGACGTGGTGCACGAAGACGCAGAACGTTGGGCAATAAGGCTGCTAAGTAATACACAAATGCTAGCATGCTTGTATATTATGGAGTTGACATGCGTGTGTATTACGCGAGCCATAAAAATATCTCCTACAGCGTCGTAGGAGATAAACACAGAGTCAGCAATACATAAACCTGGCCCACAGTTTTGATAATCAAAAGCTAACCGGGGAGCTAAAAACACATATTGTAATGGGGCAACCCTTTGATGCAACAGCTACCGGATATATTATAGCATTGACAATAAATTCAAAATTAGTATATCAGGTAGCGAAGACTGAAAGGAAGGTGTACCCATCGATTAATAATAATAATAATGGTAATAAATTACAAGCATAAAGGAAGAACAAGTGCAGTACGGTCCTTGAAAGGATATAGCGAAGTTATAATATTATAGTTATGGGTTGGATTTACAGTTATATTATAGTTGGATTTATCCGAGTTAGCCGGAGAATGTGGTAAAAATTAATAAAATACAGTTCACTTACGGATAAACTCCATTATATGTAATTGCAAAAACATGAAATACATATGCGTAGTACATCTAAATTACGTACAGTTGTATACAGTATTGTTCATGTCTTGCTAAAAAACTCAGTCAAACTAAAAAAATGCTTTTTTGTCTGATGAAAATCGGTCCGAGTTATCGGGGGCCTACTTATCGGGGTTCAACTGTATATAGTATGGAAAAAAATCCGTAGCGACTCGACTTAATAATATTGATCTATAAAGTGTCAGTTTCAATTTTGCAGTCAAGGAGGATGGATCTAGCATTCCTATTCGCATCTGATTTGGTTCTCAAGAAGAGGAAAAGAAGTGGCAAGGAACAGTGTTGATAAAAAAACTGGTGAAATTTACATTCAAGTCATGCATATGGAAAATCGCTTCGAGCACTCCACAGTGAGCCAGACTACTGCAAATTTTTGTAAAAATTGACGAACAACTGTTTTAACACCTAGTTGCATTTTAAACTATCTGTTAGTTAACTTATACCGAATTGCGATGAATGGTCCCCATTTGCTCTTTACATAGAATGTCATTATTAAATTTTTTGGCAAATATTTTGTGTTTAGAAGCCATAATTTGAAGTTCTTTGACCCAAATGGTTGTAATTTGGAAGTCATTTAGGACAGAGACGCACTTTGGTTCATGTAATCGATTGCAAGCTAACATAATAAATTCTTCGACAGGTAGTATGACGCAAAGAACAGTGTGGATAAACACTGGTTAAATAGACGTCCGACTCATAGATATGAGGAATTGCTCTAAGGATTTAACAGTGATCCAAATGACTACAAAATTTTTTTAAGAATAGATTAACAACTGTTTCAACACCTAGTTGCAGTCGTTTCACCATTTTCACCGTTTCAAAACACTCAAACAAACAACTTTTACAGCGTCTGTAGAACGGCATTTCATTATTGTGGTCAAATACTTCAGGAATTTTCAGATTGCGATCGGTACACCACACACCCGCATCCTGGAAGTAGACCGCAGACTATAGTAGCACCAGTTATTCTTATTATGAGACCTGTAGGTCTGGATCCCGCGTATGAAAAAAAAGTTGATTAATAGCAAGCTGAAAATTTGTTAATAGCTTAAGGGTGTCTAGTCGGATAAACTTTGATATATGGGAACACTGGAACAGGGGCAGTTTTAATTGTGGAACAGGTTAAAAATTTGGAACGGTCACACCCCGAAAACGGCACATGTATTTTGTCCGACAGAACAGACTTAAACTCTTCGAACAGAGATTAAACTCTCATGCAAAAATCAGACTGCTATTTATCACCAAATGGGCGTTTTAATGAGTGGAACATGTAGAATATGTCAAATGACAGGTATTATGACAGGTGATAAATAGCAGTCCGATTTTTGCATGAGAGTTTAATCTCTGTTCGGAGAGTTTAAGTCTGGTCTGTCGGACAAAATAAATGTGCCGTTTTCGTGGTGTGACCGTTCCAAATTTTTAACCTGTTCCACAATTAAAACTGCCCCTGTTCCAGTGTTCCCATTTATCAAAGTTTATCCGACTAGACACTCTTAAGCTATTAACAAATTTTCAGCTTGCTATTAATCAACTTTTTTTTCATACGCGAGATCCAGACCTACTAGTAGTACCATTTTACACTAATCAATCAATTTTAAATTTAGAACAACTGAAGTTTTATTATGGTAGGGGAGCCCAATCGGGGATTTTTGCAGTTACTCGAGAGCGTCAGATTAGCATATGGGGAGAAACCTGGTACCCTGCAGATGTACCTCTACCATATATTGGCTCTTAACACAGGGGAGTTCGTTAAGGGGGGCCCGAAAAAAAATCTAAAAAAACTCAAAATTGTCAGATTAAGATAAGGTAAGTTACGTATAAGTATGTATGTACATACAAAAGAGTGTATATTTAAAAAATCTGACGATTTGATCCGGGCGTAAGAAAATGGGTGAGTCCCAAAGTTTTACAAGAATAAAGCGAATATTTCGCGAAATGAATGACAGATCGAAAAACTAAAAAATATGTGCTCAACATTTTTTAAAGATCTATCGAATAATACCAAACACGACTTTCCACGGAGAGGAAAGTCGTTACACGACTAATACTTAGAGATGGAAAAAACCGACCAGTTTTTACCTAAAACCGGTTTTTTACTTCGCAATAACCGGTTTTACCGGTTGTTTTTTTGTCCAGGTTATAACCGGTTTTTTTCTTTTTAAAGTAAAAACCGGTTATTAGGTTTTTACGGTGATTAGGATTAGGTTAGGTATTATTTTGGATCCCAATCATAATTATTATTCTCAAGTAATTATTCCAAACAAAACCATAATTCAAATTTTATTTTATAAATTATACAAATATACAAACGTGTTAAAAGAAACACATACATACATAATATTTTTTTTGATTCTAGTAAAAATAAAAGATAAATTGCATTATCCAATTTAATTTTAGGTAAAATATTTATGTTGATATTATTTTATTTAAATCCCATTTAAAAGAGTCTGTGAAATTTTTTATAATTTGAAATGGTTGGGTTAAATTGTATATTATGTATTTATATTAATCTTACTCTATATTATATTTAATAATAGTCAATAAATATATATAATAAAATAATAAATAAATATAATAATTAATAGAATAAAATGGTTTAATTAAAAATTGTGTTTTATTTATATTGATATTGATGTTCTTTCGATAGTACTAATTTTGATCATATTGATATCGAGTATCGAGTCGAGTGGAGTATCGCAAACTAAAGTGCATTGTAAATGTAACATTGTAACCTATTGGATTAAAAAACCGAAAACCGGTTTTTGGAAAAACCGGTTTTTTTACCAGTTATAACCGCCAGGTTAAACCGTAAGCAAAAAAAAACCGGTATAACCGAAAACCGGTGTTTTGTCAAAAACCGCCATCCCTACAATACTCAATATGGTGTATATCACTCACACGATATCAATAATATTGACGGCGCCTCAATTTATATTGATGACAATTCAATAAAAATCAAACCGATTTCATCTTCTTCAATACTATTACCATTAATATTATTGTTTCAATGTATTCCTTACACGTTCAATATATTGATAAATATCGATATTGCTTCAATGGGGCTTTTCATTCACAGTCATTTGTTTCGAGCTTATGTCATATGTCTTAGAATCCGTGTATATTAGTATTACATAGATTATACAACATATGACAGAAGCTCGAAACAAATGACAATCGATGAAAAGCCCTATTATACTGACTGTGTAAACTACGCTTTTAAAGTGATTAGGTAAAGAATGACGATCCCAACTCCAGATGTGAATATGTGAATTTCTCATAGTTCCTTAATTCGTGAAAAGTATTAATTCAATTTAAAAATGTAAAACAGTTAGAAATGAAACGAAAAATATGTCAACCACACATTTAGCTTTAAACTGTACGTTTAATTTTCTAAAAATTTCCATTATACAGCCCTAAATTATTCATTTATTCTTTAAAAAAAGTTTTTTAATTCGATTATCCCAATATTAAAATTACCCACAATTCAATTTATATCAACGACTAATGATAAATTTAAAATTATACAAACAATTTAATATTATAATTTTGAGTGGCGAAATATTTTAATAATTGTTATTAAAGTCAAAATACTGGCAGATGTCAATTTATTTAATTGAAGTTTGAGCATTTTATTCTGATAATTAGAGGTTTGTATAAAGCGCTCGCAAATATTCCATACTAATTACCGGCATAAATAATGGTACGTATATCGGGTTTAATTTAGATATTATTTATAATAAAACTTTTACATAATTTATTGCCACTTATGGTATGCTAATACTAATATTAAAAAAACTCTTTTCTACCTTTCTATGCATATATGTATTTAAAGTTCAGCGATTAGAATAAATATATAACAATAATAAAAACCGCTACACGCCGTAAAAATGAGTGGCGCATACAATATTCCAGCTACAAAAGATCTGATATGAATATTACGTGGCGCGAAACTGTATTTTTATTTTGATGAAAAACAAAATTCTAGTTTTATTTTAATATATTTTTTCATAATATTTGCCCAATTTGAAGTAAAACGCACCACAAAAGAGTAACTTTGATACAGTTTGAATTTTGAAACTCTTTTGTGACTCGTTTACTTCAAATTTAGCACATTATGAAAAAATATTTTAAAATAAAACTAGAATTTGGTTTTGCATCGAAATGAAAATACATTTTCGCGCCACGTAATATTCATATCAGATCTTTTGTAGCTGGAATATTGTATGCGCCACTCATTTTTACGGCGTTTAGCGGTTTTTTATTCTTGTATCAGGAGTTTTTCAAAGTTATTTATAAACTAAACGTATAAAGTTGAATGCAATGTTTCTCGATTACACGTTAAGCTTTATAGATGGTCGCCTTTGTCGCATTATTTCCCAAATGATCTAGTATCCATCGAATGTACAATAGATTTTTTTTCTATTCGAAATAGATTGAAAAAAATATTGGGATGGTCGACAAATTAACTCGGATTGCCCGTTGCCAGATCAAATTAGCGTCGTAACCACTACAACTACATAAACCCTTTAGGGAATAATCATTAATTGGATTATACTTTTGTAGCTTAATAACTTCTAAACGGCTTAACCGATTTTGTTCACTAAACATGAGTTTGAAACGTATTGACACGTAGTATCTTATGCATCTAAGGTTAGGTATGATAACTGAAGCTATTACAGGAATTACTGAGCTTGAATAACCGTTTTTTCCATAAGAAATAGATTTGATCATACTTATAACTTAAAAATTCAAATTTTCCCGGAAATAAGGTATACACCGTTAGATTCGTCTAGAGTCCTTCTACAAACGCTCAGTTACTGGCGTAATTCGTAGGTTGAAATTTTGAGTAATTGTCGAAAAACCAACATTTTCAAAAGTTTAGTTTTTCAGATTTTCGGCTATACTGAGCCGTGTGTATGTCTGATGCTGACAGCTTAGACACCATTTGAAAGCTTAATTTAACGCTATTGATTTGGCGTATTTACTGTTCTCCTGTCTCTTCTTGAACCGAAGATATATACCGCCAAAAAATATGCCGTTTTGTACCTGCCAATTCCTATAGCTAACTTATGGGTAGTCAAAACTCACAAACTACACCGGTTCTGAATCGGCTCTCACCACCTCTTCAAACACAGAAAAAAAATTCAGATCGGTTTAACTTTGCCACAAACATACATACATACATACATTCATACATACATACATAGTGTTATGATCTGCTTCTTATTAATTTTATATTAATTATTATTTATTTGATTAATTATTTAATTGTCGCAAATCATACATAAAAAATGAATAAAAAATCTCAGGGGGCCTTTTTATAATATCAAAAAAATGTCTAAATTATCTTACGTTATACTTATCTTCTCTCGTGGGTTCAGTATCTCTTAGTTGATCCTAATCGGGATAAAATAGGGAAAAGAAATAAAGCAAAATATAAAATAAACATACAGAATTGTCTTTTATTTATCAAAATCGGTACTCTAAAAATCTATCAAATCTAAAACCTGTGGACACAGATGTCCGAATGAAATTTCTACCATTTAAATTTATTCTAGTTAAAAAAAAAACAATTTATCGGTTTGTTCCCGATGACTTTGGTACAACAAAATAAACAAAACCAAATTATGTATTCGCAAGATTAGCTATACTCCCTATTCACTTTCTGAAATATTGGAATTTTAATTCCTAGGCCTTTTACTCAAAATTTTAGTTTCCGAACATAAATATATCTTTCACATAAGTTGACTGACCTTTTGCTTCACTCTCTCTGATGTCTTCTCCTGACCCAAAACAGCTCTCCCTCGTTGACTATGTTAAAGGCTACTCATCAAAGCCCTCTCCGTTCTCCAGCTTCAAAACTATCAGCATACCAGCACCAATTCTCCAACAAGCCAGGCCTCTTTTGACCAGTACTCGATTCAAACAAAACTCCAAAAATTCTCTGCTCTCCTTCTCACAATAATACAGAATCAAAGAGGTATTTCGTCTCAATTTGATCTGTCTCTCGTTCCACTTTTCAGCACTATTCTCCACTATCAAACAACCACTGGTACTTGCTAACTATCTATCCACGAAAACGTCGAACTGCTCCTCAGCGATGCCAATAACATAATGCCCTCTTTTTCAAACTCCCTCAATCATTCAAACCACTTTTCCCCTTCCAAATTTGCCAAGAATCAGAAACATTTCTCTTTTCCATTCGACAAATAAACAGTCATTCTTTTTAAATTATTCCGATCATCCTAATTACTTTCGGTGAATTCTACAACATTTTACTTGGGGTGAAACAAAGATATTAAAATTCCAAACTTTCTTTTAAACCATTTTTCTAGAAAATGATAATTACCTCTACCTGTGGATTCTATAGTTCCCGTAATAAACAATTTTTTTTCCATTTTAAACCTAAATACATCGTTCTTTTCACTTTAATTATTCACAAAAGTCTTTAATGGTTCATCGGAAAGCTCATTAAAAAAGAAATCCACTTACATCCAAACTAAATTCTAATAAATATTTACAGATCAATATACAGGGTGTATCAAATTTATGTGCCCGCGTTATTTAAAAAAAAAATTAATTTAATTTTAATTTTGCCTTTGATTGATAAATTGAAAACACAATAATACATACTATTGTGTTTTCAATTTATCAATCAAAGGCAAAATAAAAATTAAATTATTTTTTTTTTAAATAACGGGGGCACATAAATTTGATACACCCTGTATATGGATCTGTAAATATTTATTAGAATTTAGTTTGGATGTAAGTGGATTTCTTTTTTTAATGAGCTTTCCGATGGACCATTAAAGACTTTTGTGAATAATTAAAGTGAAAAGGACGATGTATTTAGGTTTAAAATGGAAAAAGATTGTTTACTACGGGGACTATAGAATCCACAGGTAAAGGTAATTACAATTTTCTAGAAAAATGGTTTAAAAGAAAGTTTGGAATTTTAATATCTTTCTTTCACCCCGAGTAAATATTGTAGAGTTCCCCGAAAGTAATTAGGATGGTCGGAATAATTTTGAAAATGACTGTTTGTTTGTCGAATGGAAAAGAGAAATGTTTCTGATTCTTGGCAATTTGGAAGGGGAAAAGTGGTTTGAATGTTGAGTGAATTTGAAAAAGAAGGCATTATGTTATTGGCATCGCTGAGGAGCAATTCGACGTTTTCGTGGATAGATAGTTAGCAAGTACCAGTGGTTGTTTGATAGTGGAGAATAGTGCTGAAAAGTGGAACGAGAGACAGATCAAATTGAGACGAAATACCTCTTTGATTCTGTATTATTGTGAGAAGGAGAGCAGAGAATTTTTGGAGTTTTGTTTGAATCGAGTACTGGTCAAAAGAGGCCTGGCTTGTTGGAGAATTGGTGCTGTTATGCTGATAGTTTTGAAGCTGGAGAACGGAGAGGGCTTTGATGAGTAGCCTTTAACATAGTCAACGAGGGAGAGCTGTTTTGGGTCACGAGAAGACATCAGAGTGAGTGAAGCAAAAGGTCAGTCAACTTATGTGAAAGATATTTTTATGTTCGGAAACTAAAATTTTGAGTAAAAAGCGTAGGAATTAAAATTCCAATAGTTCAGAAAGTAAATAGGGAGTATAGCTAATCTTGCGAATACATAATTTGGTTTTGTTTATTTTGTTGTACCAAAGTTATCGGGAACAAACCGATAAATTGTTTTTTTTTAACAAGAATAAATTTAAATGGTAGAAATTTCATTCGGACATCTGTGTCCACAGGTTTTAGATTTGACAGATTTTTAGAGTATCGATTTAGATAAATAAAAGACAATTCTGTATGTTTATTTTATATTTTGCTTTATTTCTTTTCTCTAATTTATCCCGATTAGGATCAACTAAGAGATACTGAACCTACGAGAGAAGATAAGTATAACGTAAGATAATTTAGACATTTTCTTGATATTATAAAAAGGCACCCTGAGATTTTTTTTTCATTTTTTATGTATGATTTGCGACAATTAAATAATTAATCAAATAAATAATAATTAATATAAAATCAATAAGAAGCAGATCATAACAATATGGCGAGCCAACGTAGGACATTAAAGTATCTCTGGTTGTGAATTTGAAGGGAATAGGAAACGAAAAAACAGGTGAAGAAAAATTTATTTGCACGTCGGAAAAAGTTGATATATTTAAAGTTTAAGAAATATTTGTTTGGAGTTAATTTTTTATCTAGGTACAGTTTTTACATATTTATTTTATGTTTGATTGATTTGAATTTTGAAATATTTAAAAATTTGTGGGATAAATTGATTATATTTGCGGAGAGAAAAATTTTCGTCTCGACAGCATACAAGGTATTTTCGAATTTCATATTAGGCGGGGATAAAATTTAAATACATGTCGATAACAACCAGAAGCAAAAGCAAAGAAAACAAAAAACAAGAAGAACGTTTGGAACAAGAAGAACACATAGAACAAGAAGACATTTTCGAAACAACAATCATGGCATCAGAACAACAGGAATTATCAGGAATAGATAATGTAATACAACTGATGCAACTCCAGTTACAAAAATGGCATGAAATATTAAATAAAAGGGATAAAAATCAGGAAGAAACATCGAAGAAGATGGATAAAATGGATAAAATGCAAGAAAATCAGGAAGAAACAAAACGACCAATGAAGGAAACACAACAAAAAATGGATAACAATCAACAGGAAACAAAACAAGCAAAACAAAAAGAACAGGATATTCTGGAAATGGACAAGGAACATGAGAAACGGAAAAAGGATAATTTTGACAAAAAACAAACGGTGGAAATGAATTTGGCAATGAAGCAAGGACAGAGAAGAAAGAGGAGAAAGCAACAGAAGATAAATAAAGACAATGAAGCCTGGGATTCCTCGAAAAAGGAGATGAGCCCAGAAGAAGAAAAAGAAGAAGAAGAAGAAAAAAGATTGACAAAAGAAAATGAAGCTTGGGATTCCTCAAAAGAAGAGATCAGCCCAGAAGAAGAAGAAAAAGAAGAAAAAAGATTGATACAAGAAAATAAAGCTTTGATTTCATCAAAAGAAGAGATGAGCCCAGAAGAAGAAGAGATCAGAATAGAAAAAGAAGGCGAAAGAGATACCTTTGAAACTGTGTTATTTGAAGAAGAAGTAAACAGGGGAGAAGCCAGAATTAAAAAAAGTGGTATTTGCGCAGCAGTCGCGCTGAGATATTATTTTATTTACGAAAAGTTAGGCGGAGGAGAACCTGAACTTCGTTTTGTGCAACATCCCTTAATCGAACTAGAAGTTGATATTCCAAAAGAGGACAAAGAGGAAGAACTAACTCCAGAAACCGTAGACTATAAAGACGATGTAGAATATTTGAGAAGTTTAGACCCTAAAGAATGGAAGTCACAAGATCATTACAAAGTCCTAGGTATCCCAAATATAAGATACAAAGCAACAGATGACATTATCAAAACTGCCTATAGGAAGAAAGTCTTAAAGCAACATCCTGACAAACGTAAAGCGCTAGGGGAAGAAATCAAAACAGATGATGACTATTTTACCTGTATAACAATGGTTTATGAAACTCTAGGAAATATAAGTAGGAGAAGAGCGTACGATTCTGTTGATCCACAATTCGACAATGATCTACCTTGTACTAGTGATATAAAAAAAGACTTTTATGGGCCATTCCACGAACATACGCCTGTTTTGGATTACTTCGACAACGAATATTTTACTGTGCAACATTAGAATTACGAAAGTAAATGGCGCTAATAATAATTATTCCAATAAAGAACAATGTAATTTGCAATTTACTTTCGTTCTTCTTATTTTTCACAGTAAAATATTCGTTGTCGAAGTAATCCAAAACTGGCGTATGTTCGTGGAATAGGGTTTATAAAACGTTTACGTATTATTTTGACTTAAACTCCCGATGGTCTGAAAAAACACGGGTGCCCAAATTAGGAACTGAAAATTCGACAAAGGAAAAGGTGGAACACTTTTATTCGTTTTGGTATGATTTTAAATCATGGAGGGAATATTCCTATGAAGACGAAGAGGATAAAGATAAATGTCAAGATCGTGATGAGAGAAGGTATGTGGATAAGTTAAACAAAGCTGAGAGATTAAGAAAGAAAAAAGAAGAAATAAAATTGATATGTGGAGAAGAAAAGGAGAAGGAACTGCGTGTAATATTGAGGGAATGTGAAAATTTAATAAATGAAGAAAACAGAGTAGCCAAATAGTATGAAAATTCATTTGAGACCAGGGGCGTCATTTGATAGGGGGCAGGGGGGCATTTACCCCCCTGACCCTGAAAATTACTGAAATTTACAAAAAATAGATCAATTTTGTATTATGTTTGCATATAAATGTATTGTATATATATTGCTTGCCCCCCCCCCTTATCAAAATTTCAAATGACGCTCCTGTTTGAGACTAAAGACTTAGGAGATTTTCGATCGAAAACTTACCATATCCCATCTAAGTACAGACACTGGGAAAAAGAAAGCAATTGTTTTTCAGGTGGGACTAAATATTTTGACACAATAGAAAAGTGTTGTTTTCGAGAGAAAATCAATTTTGTTTGCACTTATTAATACTGATTTTATCTCAAAACAAGGCGGGGATGTTATTGTGTTTTCAATTTATCAATCAAAGGCAAAATAAAAATTAAATTAAATTTTTTTTTAATAACGCGGGCACATAAATTTGATACACCCTGTATATGGATCTGTAAACATTTATTAGAATTTAATTTGGATGTAAGTGGATTTCTTTTTTAATGAGCTTTCCGATGAATCATTAAATACTTTTGTGAATAATTAAAGTGAAAAGTATGATGTATTTAGGTTTAAAATGGAAAAAGATTGTTTACTACGGGAACTATAGAATCCACAGGTAGAGGTAATTATCATTTTCTAGAAAAATGGTTTGAAAGCAAGTTTGGAATTTTAATATCTTTGTTTCACCCCGAGTAAATATTGTAGAGTTCCCCGAAAGTAATTAGGATGGTCGGAATAATTTTGAAAATGACTGTTTGTTTTTTCGAATGGAAAAGAGAAATGTTTCTGATTCTTGGCAATTTGGAAGGGGAAAAGTGGTTTGAATATTGAGTGAATTTGAAAAAGAAGGCATTATGTTATTGGCATCGCTGAGGAGCAGTTCGACGTTTTCGTGGATAGATAGTTAGCAAGTACCAGTGGTTGTTTGATAGTGGAGAATAGTGCTGAAAAGTGGAACGAGAGACAGATCAAATTGAGACGAAATACCTCTTTGATTCTGTATTATTGTGAGAAGGAGAGCAGAGAATTTTTGGAGTTTTGTTTGAATCGAGTACTGGTCAAAAGAGGCCTGGCTTGTTGGAGAATTGGTGCTGGTATGCTGATAGTTTTGAAGCTGGAGAACGGAGAGGGCTTTGATGAGTAGCCTTTAACATAGTCAACGAGGGAGAGCTGTTTTGGGTCACGAGAAGACATCAGAGTGAGTGAAGCAAAAGGTCAGTCAACTTATGTGAAAGATATTTTTATATTCGGAAACTAAAATTTTGAGTAAAAAGCGTAGGAATTAAAATTCCAATATTTCAGATAGTAAATAGGGAGTATAGCTAATCTTGCGAATACATAATTTGGTTTTGTTTATTTTGTTGTACCAAAGTCATCGGGAACAAACCGATAAATTGTTTTTTTTAACTAGAATAAATTTAAATGGTAGAAATTTCATTCGGACATCTGTGTCCACAGGTTTTAGATTTGATAGATTTTTAGAGTATCGATTTAGATAAATAAAAGACAATTCTGTATGTTTATTTTATATTTTGCTTTATTTCTTTTCCCTATTTTATCCCGATTATGATCAACAAAGAGATACTGAGACCACGAGAGAAGATAAGTATAACGTAAGATAATTTAGACATTTTCTTGATATTATAAAAAGGCACCCTGAGATTTTTTATTCATTTTTTATGTAAGATTTGCGACAATTAAATATTTAATCAATTAAATAATAATTAATATAAAATCAATAAGAAGCAGATCATAACAATACATACATACATACATACATACATACATACATACATACGTACATACATACATACATACATATATACATACATACATACATACATACATACATACATACATACATACATAAATACATACACACATACATACATATCCACAAACATTTTCCCCTTTTTAAATAAAAATTGACTAATATTTCTGAGCTCGGTAACTTTTGAACGGTATAACCGATTTTCAAAATTAGACATGCGTTGGAAAGGTAATGATCGCTTCTATTAGAAACTGCAAAGGTCGGAGTTAAATTTTCGAAGTTTTTGGGAGTTTTGGGGACGAAAACGAAAAACAGACCCTAAATAGGAGGGGCCGTAAAATCCACACCCTTGGACCAAAATGGATGGTTTACAAATAAATGGGTGAGCCTTTTCCTGGACTTAAGATGGGAAATATAATAATATAAAAATGTATACCATTTTACTCAGTTGCAATGCAAAGGCAAAACAATCTTACTTTTCAACTAGAATACGGAGTGCAGTCCAGTCCTTTGAATGGCGATATTCGGCTCTTATTGGAGCCTTCATCGGAAGGAACGTAGGCACTGTTCTCCATATTTTAACTGATTCGTATCGAGAGGTTCTCCCACCCATTTTAACTGAAGTGATGATAGTAGGTGGCTAGCGCCATTGTACAAGAATTCATCTGTACTCAGTAGATATATCTTAAAAACACCCTGTATTTATCTACGATAATTACTTTCAGTTATTTATGTCATCATAACAATATTACAACCTTCATTCGATTATATAAATATTGTTATCCTAGATCACGATTCACTAATAATTGCAGAGTCAATTATAAACACTTTTCATGGTCGATGCTGAATAGGCATTTCTAAATATGTAAACAGCAAAACTATAACAAGGGAATTCTTATTATTATATGAGACATTCGTCATTCTATTTTTTGATCAGACGTAATATTTCCACATTAAAGATAGTGTCTCTTTCTACACGAGACGTTCTTTGGGTGCGGTGCTACCAGCTTATGCTCATGCGAGTGTAAATAAAACAACTCAACAAGTAAAAGCGTATCAATTATTCCACCCCTCGGATAAGGGATAACCACCCTCACCGGGAGAAGATAGCCTTAATGCAAGGGCTGTCATATGGCGATCCAAGACCAGGCGAGAACTCAGAACTAGCAGTCTAGAACGAGAAATGAGAAAACACGTCAATGTTCAGGCACCTAGACCACCTTAGACAACAGTGTGGTATGTAAAATGGATGGAGACATCAGGCCGACGCGGAGCTGAAAAGGGAATAGTATGGAGATGGAACATCGTGGGACAATGGAAAATGGACAATGCTATGGAACGTGCAGCGAGGACTTGTGATACGAACAAAGACGTGTAAAAGTGGTAAGTCCATATTAGCTATTTTTATGGTATTTCCTGATTAATATAAAGTATAAAGTATAAACATTATGTGCTACCTTAATTACATTAATATATGTTTCAAGTTTACCTATTTTTACTTAATTATTCTATTCTATTACCAATATTTATCAATATACAAAGATTTTTTTTTACCCTCATATTAAGTTATTATAGGACGCAATGATACAATTTTATATGATTTTTTACATATTTATCAACGTATACTTTATCCTTGCTGACTTTTATTCATTTATTATTTGACTACTGATTTTTAGTACATTTTTGCAATTTTTTATGATTTTAATATTTGCTGTCGTAAATATACCTATCAAAATAAATACACGATATATAACAAATATACGCTATATGCATAATACATTTAAATTATTATTCTAACTACTTATTTACAAGGGTTAATATAACGTTATTTATTTTTGAATTTTTTATTACCACTGCAATTTTTACATATTTTTACCATATATTGACGTATTATTTTATCTCCATATTTTTTTACTATATATCTATATACTACATATCTATATACACCGTAAGACTATCGAATTTATATTTTCGCTAAGAAGTGCAGAAGCTGGAAAAAAGAAAAAAAATTATGTATAAATGAGTAGCAACAAAGTTACTTGGGAAGATTTTGTCAAAATAGTGGAGGAAATTGCACAAGAAATAGACAGGCAAAGCAGAAGAGTCTTAAAGAAAAAAGTTCCGAAATCTAAGGACATAAAGGAAGAAGTGACGACACAGCTAATTAAAGCTTATAACAAGTTCACGCAATTGACTAGGAAAAACTGGGAAGCACTTTCGGACAAACAAAGGGAATCGTGCAACAAATATTTTGGAAAAATCAGAGACAAAGTTATACGATCATTTCAAGCAGTAAATGTGAGAACAGTGGTTCCAAGTTCAATACATCAACCAATCGACAAGGAAGTTGAAGAAGAACAAAGCGATGAGGAAATAGAAGAAGGAAAAAGCGAAGAGGAAGGAGAAGAAGAAATAATTAACGACGGAATAAAAGAGGATAAAGGTGACATAAAACAAGATATAACAATATTAAACATGGCTTTGACAATCAATGAATTTTTGAATATCGCAAGCAAGATATTGCCCAACGAGTTCGATGGAAGCGCAGGGAAATTACAGCCATTTTTAGACGCATTAGAACTACTTGGAAAATTGGTAGAAGGTCATGAAGACACAGCTGTAACGCTAATAAAAACGCGACTCACCAATAAGGCTAGGAACCTAATAACCACAGAAGATACGATTCCACGGATAGCTGAAGTACTAAAGAAAGAATTAAAAGGTGATAATCCGAAGAATTTAATAGCCAAATTAGCCAAAAAAAGGCAAGGGCATAGAGATGCAGCAGGGTACGCATCTGAAGTGGAAGAGTTAGCAGAACAATTAAAAGTAGCATACATAGCGGAAGGAATGCCACTTGACTTAGCAAAGAAATATACGACGGAAGCAGTAGTAACAACAATGAAACGAAACGCTAATGCAGAGAAAGCTAAGCTAATACTGGAAGCAGGTAACTTTACATCACCGCAGGAAGTAGTATCTAAATTTTTGTCGATCGATACGACTGAAGAAAATGCACAAGGAATAGTCTTAAATTATAGGACAAACTACGAGAATAGGAGAGGACAGCAGCAATACAGAAGAGGATACCATAACAAATATGACAGAGGAAGAAGAAATAACTTCGGACAACGGAACGAAGGAGAAGCAACGGACAATCAACGAAATTATTCGAACAGAGGATACAGACAATTTAACAAACAAACATACAGAGGAAACCAGAGAGGCGGACGTAACAGGAACGTAAGGTTACTAGAAATAGAGGACAGTCAAGAAGAGCAAGGAAACCAGCAGTTGGGGTTTTGAATGAACAAGAAGTTGGAAGCACACAGGCAGAAATAAAATATAACATTTACAACTTCGACCTAAACCTAACGAACTTTGTACGAATGAAAACAGGAATTCTTGAAAACACAAGCACTTTTATCATAGACACAGGAGCTGACATTTCAATACTAAAATGTTCACAAGATTTTATTAAGGAACAGGTGAAACCAAACACAAAGGCGAAAATAAAAGGAGTCACTAAAGGAGAGTTGCAAACAATGGGAGAAGTTGAGACAACACTCGAAGTAAAAGGAACTCGATTCGAACACATCTTTCAATTGGTAGAACCTAACTTTCCAATTCCAACAGACGGAATCATTGGGAGAGACTTTATTTCTAACTTTCAATGTATACTAGATTACGCAAACCTTAAAATGCACATTAAAGAGGACAACGATTGTTACATTAGTACGAAAATTCTGGATAATATAGACAATGACACCATAATAATACCGCCTAGATGTGAAATTTACAGAATCGTAAAAATTTTTCAAACGTTAAAGAAAGACAGGATAGTGGAACAGCAAAAATACAACCAGGAATATTCATAGCAAGAGCAATTATTTCAAGTAATAATCCATACATCAAAATTTTGAACACAACGTACGAAACAGTAAATGTAGACGCAAGCACAATCAGGACGTTGGATATTAAACTATTCAATATATATAGGCTAGTCAACGACAGCAAGGACAGAAAAAAAGAATTACGAGAATCACTGAAATTAGACATACCAGAATACATACGAGACAACTTAGTATCGTTATGCGAGGAATATTCGGACATATTCGCCCTAAGGCATGATATGTTAACCTGTAACAATTTCTACGAACAAAAACTAAGAGTTAAAGACCAAACTCCGGTATATATCAAGAATTATAGGACACCTCATGTGCAAACAGAGGAATTAAATCGACAAGTACAAAACCTAAGAGACCAAGGAATCATAGAACCATCTACATCCGAGTACAACAGCCCAGTAGTACTGGTAGCGAAAAAAGCTATAGATGGAGGAAAAGCATGGAGATTATGAATAGATTTTAGACAACTGAACAAGAAGATAGTTACAGACAAATTTCCATTACCAAGAATAGATTCGATATTAGATCAACTAGGAAGAGCAAAATGGTTTTCAGTTATAGACTTAATGTCAGGCTTTCACCAGATACCATTAGAAAAATCATCGAGAAAATACACATCGTTCAGCACAGAAAATGGAGCATTTCAATTTACCAGATTACCTTTTGGATTAAATGTAAGCCCAAATAGCTTTTCAAGAATGATGTCAATAGCATTTTCAGGATTAACACCAGACAAAGCATTTCTTTATATGGACGATATCGTAGTAATTGGAATATCCGAAAAACATCACTTAGACAACCTGAAAAAGACATTCGAGACATGTCGAAAATTCAATTTGAAACTTAACCCAGGAAAATGTCAATTCTTTAGAAGGGAAATAACATATTTAGGACATGATCTTTCTCAAGAGGGAGTATCACCAGACAAAGCGAAGTATGCAGCAATTGAACAATATCCGACACCTAAGACAGCGGAGGAAACAAAGAGATTTGTAGCATTCTGCAACTATTACAGACGTTTTATTAAAAACTTTGCGGAAATATGCAGACCACTCAACAAATTATCGAGGAAAGGAGTATAATTTTCGTGGACCGAGGAGTGTGAAAAAGCATTCAAAAAGCTTAAAGCATCTCTGACGAAACCACCAATTTTAAAATATCCTGATTTCAACAAACAGTTTATCTTAACAACAGACGCATCCAATGAGAGTTGTTCAGCAATTCTAAGTCAAGATTACAACGGAATTGACCTACCTATAGCATATGCATCAAGAAGTTTTAGTAAAGGAGAATGTAATAAACCTATAATCGTTAAGGAATTACTAGCGATTCATTGGGGAATTAATTATTTTAAATGTTATCTATATGGAGCACCAACATTCAAAGTAAAAACAGACCATAAACCTTTGACACACCTATTTGCAATGAAAGAACCAACCTCAAAACTCACGAGGATCAGATTAGACCTAGAAGAATATGACTTCGAAATAGAGTATATAACAGGGAAAAGTAACTACGCAGACAGCCTTTCAAGAATAACATTGCAGCAACTAAAAAACCTATACATAGACAACGCCCATATACTAGCTATAACAAGAGCTCAAGCAAAAGAAAAGGAGAAAGAAGCAAGACAAACAAAGGCTGAAAGTGAACTCGCACTACAGCCAGAAGCCACCAAACAGACAGTAAGGAAGGTACTAAATAATTTAGAGGCGCATAGACTACCAATTTTGTCCTTTGGAGCAGAACTAATCTCACCAAGACTGAGAATTAGGGCCAAAAACAAAATAAAATGCAGCAAAAGCATAGCCACAGGATTGAATCATTTCGATTTAAACCAAGCGTTGGTACAGCTTGATAAGCTGGCGGTAGAGAATGCAGTACGTAAAGTAAAAATATACGTAAATGATATTATTTTTAAAATGTGCACAATTGATGAATTTATTAAAGAAAGAAATAAAAAATTGAAGAATATAGAAATATACATATGTGAAGTACCAGAAACAATAAAAGATGACAAAGAAAAACACAGATTAATAGGAGAATACCATAATCACCCGATGTTTGGAGGACACGTAGGGAATAACAGACTAACTAAGAAGCTAAAGGCAAGATTCCGATGGAAAAATTTGGAAAAAGACGTAAGAAAATACGTAAAACAATGCCACAAATGTCAAATTAACAAACCGAAAAGAACACATGTCGAAGAGTTCGTGATATCGGACACATCTTCCAAACCATGGGACATAGTATACATAGATACAATAGGTCCATTCACGAGAAGTAATGAAGGTAATAAATACTGTATCACAATGTTGTGTGAACTGACAAAATACGCGGTCAGCATACCAGTGTGCAATAAAGAAACAGAGACAATAGCAAGAGGAATCTTTGATCATTTCATACCAACATACGGACTCAAGAAGCAAATAAGAACAGACCAAGGCACAGAGTATAAGAACGAAGTAATGCAGGAATTAACAAAGCTATTAAAAATAGAACACAACTTTTCAACGGCATACCACCCACAGTCCATTGGAAGTTGCGAAAAACTACACAGAACGTTGAACGAGTACGTAAGAGCATTCATAGACGAAGACAGAGAAAATTGGGATGTGTGTTGCAGAATGTTCACATACTGCTACAATACAACCCCTAACGCGTATCATGGATACACACCGTTCGAACTGTTATATGGCAGGAAGGTTAACCTACCGGAAGACCTTACACATGAGATTCAACCATGTTACAATATAGATGCCTACTACAATGAGTTACGATACAAACTACAAAGCGCACACGAGAGAGCCAGAACCTTCTTATTAAAACACAAAAAAGAGCGGCAAGAAAAGAATAAGCTCAAAGCAACACCACAACACTTTAAAATAGGAGACCTAGTCCTTGTAAAAAGGGAAGAGAATGGTAAGTTTGATAGTCTTTATGTAGGTCCTTTCACGATAACAGAAGTAAATAACGTTAATTGTAAAATCAGAATAGAAAACAATAAAATCAAGGAAATACATAAGAATAGATTATATGCTTACAATCCGAAAACACAGTGAGTGACAAGTGTTACGAAACAATGTTGTTAAACGAACATTTTATATTATTTATGTATTTGCGTAGGCTTAGGAAGTTTGTATATAAAATAAATTTTTTGTATTGATTACAACACAGTATGGGTTGGTAGCACGACTTGCAAATTTCCCTCCCCGTAGTCGGAAAATTCCTAAAAAGGGAAGGTGTACAAGAATTCATCTGTACTCAGTAGATATATCTTAAAAACACCCTGTAATTATCTACGATAATTACTTTCAGTTATTTATGTCATCATAACAATATTACAACCTTCATTCGATTATATAAATATTGTTATCCTAGATCACGATTCACTAATAATTGCAGAGTCAATTATAAACACTTTTCATGGTCGATGCTGAATAGGCATTTCTAAATATATAAACAGCAAAACTATAACAAGGGAATTCTTATTATTATATGAGACATTCGTCATTCTATTTTTTGATCAGACGTAATATTTCCACAATAAAGATAGTGTCTCTTTCTACACGAGACGTTCTTTGGGTGCGGTGCTACCAGCTTATGCTCATGCGAGTGTAAATAAAACAACTCAACAAGTAAAAGCGTATCAATTATTCCACCCCTCGGATAAGGGATAACCACCCTCACCGGGAGAAGATAGCCTTAATGCCAGGGCTGTCATACCATCTGGCATTGAAAGACGAAGTAGCTTTCAATCCTAATAGTAAATTATTAACATTGAAAATATTAAAATTATTACTAAAAGGTTTTTAAATTGAAAACTTATTGGTACACTTTCCTGGTGACACCTCCAAGACTTCTACAATTTGCAAGTAAAATGGATGCTGCAGTGAAGACGAGAGGGAAGGAATTCTACACTATGCAATTCACATCCCCCGTCTGCAGCTGGTAAAGTTCCAACGGAAAAATGCACCTAGTTACTCTACGAAGTAATACGACTATAAAATAAAAATGTATACCATTTTATTCAGTTGCAATGCGAAGGCAAAACAATCTTACTTTTCAACTAGAATACGCAGTGCAGTCCAGTCCCTTGAATCGCGATTTTCGGCTCTATTGGAGCCTTCATCGGAAGGAACGTAGGCACTGTTCTCCATATTTTAACTGATTCGTATCGAGAGGTTTTCCCACCCATTGCAACTGAAGTGATGATAGTAGCTGGCTAGCGCCATCTGGTATTGAAAGACGAAGTAGTTTTCAATCCTAATAGTAAATTATTAACATTGAAAATATTAAAAATATTACTAAAAGGTTTTTAAGTTGAAAACTTATTCGTACACTTTCCTGGTGACACCTTCAAGACTTCTACAATTTTCAAGTCAAATGGATGCTGCAGTGAAGACGAAAGGGAAGGAATTCTACACTATGCAATTCACATCCTCCGTCTGCAGCTGGTAAAGTTCCAACGGAAAAATGCACCTAGTTACTCTACGGAGTAATACGACTATAAAATAAAAATGTATACCATTTTATTCAGTTGTAATGAGAAGGCAAAACAATTTTACTTTTCAATTAGAATACGCAGTGCAGTCCAGTCCCTTGAATCGCGATTTTCGACTCTTATTGGAGCCTTCATCGGAAGGAACGTAGGCACTGTTCTCCATATTTTAACTGATTCGTATCGAGAGGTTTTCCCACCCATTGCAACTGAAGTGATGACAGTAGGTGGCTAGCGGCGCCGTCTGGCATTGAAAAACGAAATAGTTTTCAATCTTAATAATAAATTATTAACATTGAAAATATTAAAAATATTACTAAAAGATTTTTAAATTAAAAACTTATTGGTACACTTACCTGGTGACACCTCCAAGACTTCTACAACTTGCAAGTCAAATAGATGCTGCAGTGAAGACGAGAGGGAAGGAATTCTACACTATGCAATTCACATCCCCCGTCTGCATCTGATAAAGTTCCAACGGAAAAATGCACCTCGTTACTCTACGGAGTAATACGACAATAAAATAAAAATGTATACCATTTTATTCAGTTGCAATGCAAAGGCAAAACAATCTTATTTTTCAATTAGAATACGGAGTGCAGTCCAGTCCCTTGAATCGCGATTTTCGGCTCTTATTGGAGCCTTCATCGGAAGGAACGTAGGCACTGTTCTCCATATTTTAACTGATTCGTATCGAGAGGTTTTCCCAACCATTGCAACTGAAGTGATGATAGTAGGTGGCTAGCGCCATCTGGCATTGAACGCCGAATTAGTTTTCAATCCTAATAGTAAATTACTAACATTGAAAATATTAAAAATATTACTAAAAGGTTTTTAAATTGAAAACTTATTGGTACACTTTCCTGGTGACATCTCCAAGACTTCTACAATTTACAAGTCAAATGGATGCTGCAGTGAAGACGAGAGGGAAGGAATTCTACACTATGCAATTCACATTCCCCTCTGTCCCTTGTCCCTTGAATCGCGATTTTCGGCTCTTATTGGAGCGTTCTTCGGAAGGAACGTAGGCACTGTTCTCCATATTTTAACTGATTCGTTTTGAGAGGTTTTTCCACCCATTGCAACTGAAGTGATGATAGTAGGTGGCTAGCGCCATCTGGCATAGAAAGACGAAGTAGTTTTTAATCCTAATAGTAAATTATTAACATTGAAAATATTAAAAATATTACTAAAAGATTTTTAAATTGAAAACTTATTTGTACACTTTCCTGGTGACACCTCCAAGACTTCTACAATTTGCTTGTCAAATGGATGCTGCAGTGAAGACGAGAGGGAAGGAATTCTACACTATGCAATTCACATCCCTCGTCTGCAGCTGGTAAAGTTCCAACAGAAAAATGCACCTAGTTACTGTACGGAGTAATACGACTATAAAATAAAAATGTATACCATTTTATTCAGTTGCAGTGCGAAGGCAAAACAATCTTACTTTTCAATTAAAATACGGAGTGCAGTCCAGTCCCTTGAATCGCGATTTTCGGCTCTTATTGTAGACTTCATTGGAAGGAACGTAGGCACTGTTCTCCATATTTAAATACATTCGTATCGAGAGGTTTTCCCACCCATTGCAACTGAAGTGATGATAGTAGGTGGCTAGCGCCATCTGGCATTGAAAGACGAAGTAGTTTTCAATCCTAATAGTAAATTATTAACATTGAAAATATTAAAAATATTACTTAAAGCTTTTTAAATTGAAAACTTATTGGTACACTTCCCTGGTGACACCTCCAAGACTTCTACAATTTGCAAGTCAAATGGATGCTCCAGTGATGACGAGAGGGAAGGAATTCTACACTATGCAATTCACTGCAGTTCACAATTCCCTCTCGTCTTCACTGCAGCATCCATTTGATTTGCAAATTGTAGAAGTCTTGGAGGTGTCACCAGGAAAGTGTACCAATAAGCTTTAAATTTAAAAATCTTTTAGTAATATTTCTAATATTTTCAATGTTAATAATTTACTATTAGGATTGAAAACTATTTGGTCTTTCAGTGCCAGATGGCGCTAGCCACCTACTTTCATCAGTTCAGTTGCAATGGGTGGGAAAACCTCTCGATACGAATCAGTTGAAATATGGAGAACACTGCCTATGTTCCTTCCGATGAAGGCTCCAATAAGAGCCGAAAATCGCGATTCAAGGGACTGGACTGCACTCCGTATTCTAATTGAAAAGTAAGATTGTTTTGCCTACATTTTTATTTTATAGTCGTATTACTCCGTAGAGTAACTAGGTGCATTTTTCCGTTGGAACTTTACCAGCTGCAGACGGGGGATGTGAATTGCATAGTGTAGAATTCCTTCCCTCTCATCTTCACTGCAGCATCCATTTGACTTGCAAATTGTAGAAGTCTTGGAGGTGTCACCAGGAAAGTGTACCAATAAGTTTTCAATTTAAAAATCTTTTAGTAATATTTTTAGTATTTTCAATGTTAATAATTTACCATTAGGATTGAAAACTACTTGGTCTTTCAATGCCAGATGGCGCTAGTTACCTACTATCATCACTTCAGTTGCAATGGGTGGGAAAACCTCTCGATACGAATCAGTTAAAATATGGAGAACAGTGCCTACGTTCCTTCCGATGAAGGCTCCAATAAGAGCCGAAAATCGCGATTCAAGGGACTGGACTGCACTCCCTATTCTAATTGGAAAGTAAGATTGTTTTGCCTTCGCATTGCAACTGAATAAAATGGTATACATTTTTATTTTATAGTCGTATTACTCCGTAGAGTAACTAGGTACATTTTTTCGTTGGAACTTTACCAGCTGCAGACGGGGGATGTGAATTGCATAGTGTAGAATTCCTTCCCTCTCGTCTTGACTGCAGCATCCATTTGAGTTTCAAATTGTAGAAGTCTTGGAGGTGTCACCAGGAAAGTGTACCAATAAGTTTTCAATTTTAAGATCTTTTAGTAATATTTTTAATATTTTCAATGTTAATATTTTACTATTAGGATTGAAAACTAATTCGTCTTTCAACGCCAGATGGCGCTAGCCACCTACTATCATCACTTCAGTTGCAATGGGTGGGAAAACCTCTCGATACGAATCAGTTAAAATATGGAGAACAGTGCCTACGTTCCTTCCGATGAAGGCTCCAATAAGGGTCGAAAATCGCGATTCAAGGGACTGGACTGCACTCCGTATTCTAATTGAAAATTAAGATTGTTTTGCCTTCGCATTGCAACTGAATAAAATGGTATACATTTTTATTTTATAGTCGTATTACTCCGTAGAGTAACTAGGTGCATTTTTCCGTTGGAACTTTACCAGCTGCAGACGGGGGATGTGAATTGCATAGTCTAGAATTCGGTCCATCTCGTCTTCACTGCAGCATCCATTTGACTTGCAAATTGTAGAAGTCTTGGAGGTGTCACCAGGAAAGTGTACCCATAAGTTTTCAATTTAAAAATCTCTTAGTAATATTTTTAATATTTTCAATGTTAATAATTTACTATTAGGATTGAAAACTACTTCGTCTTTCAATGCCAGATGGCGCTAGCCACCTACTATCATCACTTCAGTTGCAATGGGTGGGAAAACCTCTCTATACGAATCAGTTAAAATATGGAGAACAGTGCCTACGTTCCTTCCGATGAAGGCTCCAATAAGAGCCGAAAATCGCGATTTACGGGACTGGACTGCGCTCCGTATTATAATTGAAAAGTAAGATTGTTTTGCCTTTGCATTGCAACTGAATAAAATGATATACATTTTTATTTTATAGTCGTATTACTCCGTAGAGTAACTAGGTGCATTTTTCCGTTGGAATTTTACCAGCTGCAGATGGGGGATGTGAATTGCATAGTGTAGAATTCCTTCCCTCTCGTCTTCACTGCAGCATCCATTTGACTTGCAAATTGTAGAAGTCTTGGAGGTGTCACCAGGAAAGTGTACCAATAAGTTTTCAATTTAAAAATCTTTTAGTAATATTTTTACTATTTTCAATGTTAATAGTTTACTATTAGGATTGAAAACTACTTCGTCTTTCAATGCCAGATGGCGCTAGCCACCTACTATCATCACTTCAGTTGCAATGGGTGGGAAAACCTCTCGATACGAATCAGTTAAAATATGGAGAACAGTGCCTACGTTCCTTCCGATGAAGGCTCCAATAAGAGCCGAAAATCGCGATTTAAGGAACTGGTCTGCACTCCGTATTCTAATTGAAAAGTAAGATTGTTTTGCCTTCGCATTGCAACTGAATAAAATGGTATACCTTTTTATTTTAGAGTCGTGTTACTCCGTAGAGTAACTAGGTGCATTTTTCCGTTGGAACTTTACCAGCTGCAGACGGGGGATGTGAACTGCATAGTGTAGAATTCCTTCCCTCTCTTGCAAATTGTAGAAGACTTGGAGGTGTCACCAGGAAAGTGTACCCATAAGTTTTCAATTTAAAAATCTTTTAGTAATATTTTTAATATTTTCAATGTTAATAATTTACTATTAGGATTGAAAACTACTTCGTCGTTCAATGCCAGATGGCGCTAGCCACCTACTGTCATCACTTCAATTGCAATGGGTGGGAAAATCTCTCGATACGAATCAGTTAAAATATGGAGAACAGTGCCTATGTTCCTTCCGATGAAGGCTCCAATAAGAGCCGAAAATCGCGATTCAACTGACTGGACTGCACTCCGTATTCTAATTGAAAAGTGAGATTTTTTGCCTTCGCATTGCAACTGAATAAAATGGTATACATTTTTATTTTATAGTCGTATTACTCCGTAGAGTAACTAGGTGCATTTTTCCATTGGAACTTTACCAGCTGCAGACGGGGGATGTGAATTGCATAGTGTAGAATTCCTTCCCTCTCGTCTTCACTACAGCATCCATTTGACTTGCAAATTGTAGAAGTCTTGGGGTCGATTTCTCATACCTGCGTTAATCTATGGTTCAGTTGAACCAGGTTCACCCGTGATCTGTGGTTTTGTTTGAAATGCATTTCTCATTGCGCGTTCATGTCAGCGCTCGTTCTACAGCTTTCGAGAAATGCCAATAGATGGCAAAAGGTAAAAAACTGTCGCCATTTTGAACTACCATTTTTATGCTGTTTTTGAATAAAGTTAAATTTAAGTATTTATAGTCAAATAGTCATTTTAATAATTATAAATAAATATTATAAAAACAAAAATAATGTTATCGTTTATCGTTAGGCTTAAATAATAAAATAGGATATATTTATATTATGACAGCGTTTCGTGTTAATGCAACGCATGCGTAGTCCATGGAATCATCTGAACTGAGTTCTGAAATCTTTGAACGGCCGAATTCCACCGTTCAAGCATCGTTCAAGTTTAAACTGCCATCGGTTGAACGTGAATTGAGAAAGACGATTTTGACTTTAAACTGACGTTTACTAGAAGTTCAGGTTAAACTGGAGTTGAACTCGATATGAGAAATTGGCCCTTGGAGGTGTCACCAGGAAAGTGTACCAATAAGTTTTCAATTTGAAAATCTTTTAGTAATATTTTTAATATTTTCAATGTTAATAATTTACTCTTAGGATTGAAAACTACTTCGTCTTCGTCTTTAAGATGGGAGTTGGCCCAATTTTCAATTCAGTCAGATTGAGAAAATCGAAAATTTCGTGTATATATAGTGTCGCGTCTAGGGGTATAGGTGTGCGCCACTGGTGAGAACTGCCGTTCTCTGGTAATAAACAGATTTAAATTGTGCCTAAACGTCAGATAAGTTTCGTCTAATTTCCTGCTCAGTTACGTAACAGTCTTGCTAGGTAAAGGTTTTCTCCAAAAAAAAATAACAAGAAGCAAATTTTACAATGAAAATTATTAGTGCTCCTATTGTAATGTATATTTAAATTTGTTTAAAGTTTTCTAACACTAACACTAACACACAATAGCGAGGACGTTTAAGTTGGAATAAATTCATTTTCTCGAGAATGGGCGATTTTGGAGAGAAATCCAAAACAAGTCGATTTTTAGTTTTAAAATATGATTTTTTGACGTATAGGTCATACTAGTAACGTCATCCATCGTAGCGCGATGACGTAATCGATGATTTTTAAGAGGAAACAGTAGCGATCAACAAGTAGTGAAAACGCGTTCCAAGCTTGCCGCTGTAATTTTGAATATTTTTTCGGGATATTTGGCACACGTATTCGTAATTTAATAAAGAATGGCGGTACAGAGCCCAATTTGAAAAATGTATTAATATGTGGAAATTACTCTGTAATTAAATATCATATTAAAAAAACGAGCCTGTACCGCCATTAAGAAGAACAAAAAAATACACTTTCTTCAAATAAACTTTTTTATCCGATGCCTAGATTTTGTGTCATTTTGGAACTACTAATGAAACAAAAAATTTAAGTAGTTCCAAAATGACACAAAATCTAGGCATCGGATAAAAAATTTATTTGAAGAAAGTGTATTTTTTGTTCTTCTTAATGGCGGTACAGGCTCGTTTTTTTTAATATTGTAATTAATTACAGAGTAATTTCCACATATTAATATATTTTTCAAATTGGGCTCTGTACCGCCATTCTTTATTTTATTACGAATACGTGTGCCAAATATCTCGAAAAAATATTCAAAATTACAGCCGCAATCTTGGAACGCATTTTTGCAACCTGTTGATCGCTACTGTTTCCTCTTAAGGTGAATACTTCTTATCGTTCGGTATGGAATTTTGGCGGGTGTAAAATCAAAATTGGGTGTCATTCAAAAATCGTGACGCCAGAGCGTCATTCAAAAATCGTGACGCAAGAGGTTAGCTTGCGGTTACCCCTCGCGGTATAGGTACGTTACATAAACGTAATTATATAGCTACGTTATAATAAAATAATATGTTTAAAATTGAAGAAAGGAATTATATTGTTTAAACAGATTATGACCAATTATAACCCGACGCCGTAATAGGCATAAGTAAACAAAGACCAGAAGAAGAAACAGATGTGTTGTGTTTAAATAATATTTAATATGTTTGTATTTATATCAGCAAACACAAGTTATTTACCTTTGAGTTTGACACATCCGTCAATGGCAAACTAAATTTTAAATTAATAAAATATAAATGACATTTGATAGTGAATTTAATTATTATATAAAATAAATAAGAGGTTTAGAAATACAATTTGAGCATATTTTGAAGGGAATAATTTATTAACAACTTTAAAAAGGTTTATACACTTTTGTATAACGACCTCCCCTTTAACGGGAGTACCTAATAATAAATGGACTGTTCCATCTATTGTTGACGATTTAAAACCATAGTTTAAAACACGAAATATTACTATACTTCATCAATAATTATTAAATTTTTCGCCCAATGAAAAAAAAATATTGGTTATTTTATTAAGAAAATAACATTTTATTCTTTTAAACGCCCCAAATGTTTGTGTACGTTCCAATTGAATTATTATTGTGGTACCATTAGTTAAAGGCCATATTTTTAAAACTTTTTTGCCTCTTATTATTATCTCGATAAACGATTTTATATCGAGATGTGGCATTCTTATGACAGGAACATCTTAAAAAAAATGGAAGGACAGCAGCCATAGTTATGTATGCTCATCATGATGTTTTACAAGGTATTGACATTTTTTGTCATGTACATGACAGTAATTGTTGGGAATGAATTTTTTTTTTTCATTTTGTATAAAGGGCCATTATGTCAGACTGTGTCAAATATCTGGGAGATGTCTGAGAAGTTTCCGGAGCCATATTTCCTGTTCTTCAGTGATTGGCGTAAATACTGGTAAACCCGATGAATTTATTCAGTGGTAGGGTGCTGTGGCCTAAAGCCAAACCAGTGATAAGGTTTTATTTGTTTGTCAATTAAAATGGGAAGTATTCTAGCTAACAGCAGTTTTTTCAATATTTTGAACGTAATAGGTAGCAGGCTAATAGGTCTGTAGGACTTTTTTCCTCCGTAGATTTTCCGGGTTATGGAATTAAAATTATTTGGGCTAGTTTCCAATCCAGAGGAAAATATCCTGTTCTTAATACGGTGGCATTATACAGTTGTGTAGTTTTTTTATGGGGTTTTTCTTGGCAATTCTTTTATACTCTGGGCTAATTAGCAAAATTCATGGAAAAGTTATTTACCAGCAATTTTATTGCTGGAATCGAATTATAAGATCCTATATATTAATAATATAGGTATGCAAAGTCCGCAGATAGTGTGCTACTTTGTTTATAAACAAAATGGCGCCGACAAATCGTATTTTTTTCAATTATTGCTCTATAACTCCGAAGATTTTACTTTTACAACAAAAACACCCAAATAAAAATTCACCGCAATTAAATTCTGCATAGAGATATGTTTTTTACGATTTGCTCCGACGAAAATTTTCCTCGGAAAATGCGGGTTTTCCTAACAAAAACTCTAATTTTCAAATAAAGTTTTAGGTAAGTAATTATAAATCAATAATTAAATAACTTAGGGACATCAAAGCTTTCTTTGTATAGATTGTAATTCCAGAAGCCGGTGAAAATTAAACGAATATTTTAGCAACAATTCAATTGTTAATTAACAATTTGCGATCGCAATAATAACCAAAATAATCATGATACGTTGATCAAACTAATAAAGATTATAAAGATGAGATGCTTATTTAATATTTTATCGACAAAATATAAATTTTTCTTTTTTTTGCATAATCTTTAAATTTTGAAAAAAAATAGTTATAATACGCTGGCCTAATTAGTAAAGTACAAAGAAAGGTTATTTACCAGCAATTTTATTGCTGGAATCGAATTATAAGATCCTATGTATTATTAATATAGGCATGCAAAGTCCTCAGGTGGTGTGCTACTTTTTTTATAAACAAAATGGCGCCGACAAATCGTATTTTTTTCAATTATTGCTCTATAACTTCGAAGATTTTAACTTTACACCAATAACACTCAAATAAAAATTCACCCCAATTTAATTCTACATAGAAGAATGTTTTTTTCCGATTTGCTCCGATGAAAATTTTCCTCGGAAAATGTGGGTTTTCCCAACAAAATCTCGAATTTTCAAATAAATTTTTTGGGCCAGTAATTATTTATCAATAATTATATAGCTTGGTGAAATAAAAGCTTTCTTGGTATAGATTATAAATTCAGAAGCCGGTGAAAATTAAACGAATATTTTAGCAACAATTCAATTGTTAATTAACAATTTACAGTCACAATAACAACCAAAATAATCATGAGACATTGATCAAACTTAGAAAGGTTATAAAGGTGTGATGCCTATTTAATATTTTGTCGACAAAATATAAATTTTTCATTTTTTTGCATAATCTTTAAATGTTTAAAAAAAATTGTTATAAAAAAATTAACATTTCTCAGAAATTGTTTATTATATTCCAATTTTATAAAATACTTAAAATGAGTATTTCATAGGTCTTGAAAATGAATGCTTTAAAAAAATTTTCCAACCATTTGCAAAAACGTTATGAAACAGCAAAATAAATATACGATTTCTCCGTTATTTATAATTTGTTTTAATTGTTTCAAAGCTTAAAAGCGAGTTTATGGTACAATCTAATTACTCACAAAATATGTCAAAAATTGGTGTAATGGTTATATTTTAGTCAAAGATTAAAAATACTTTTTTTTTGTAATTTTTAGCGCAAAAGTAGGCCTGATACAGAGTCGGAGCTAAAATGTTCACTCGAAGCGACTGACACGCAGCATACATTATTTATAAAAGTGTACGTCTCGCGCGGCCGGTCGTCGCTCCGAGTGAAAATTTTATCTACAGTACTGTATTATTCTACTTTCGCGCGTGTAAATTATAATCTTTAATTAAAATATAACCCTTGAACTGATAATTGATATTGTTTTGTAAATAATTAGCTTGTACTTTATACTCACTTATACGCTTTGAAAGCATTAAAAAAAATTATAAACACCGTAGTAATCGTATGTTTATTTTGCTGTTTCATAACTTTTTTGCAAATGGTTGCAAAAAAGTTTTAAAACATTCATTTTCAGGATATTTGAAATGCTCATTTTAGCTATTTTTTAAAATTACAATATAATAAAAACTTTCTGAGAAACGTTAATTTGTTTATAACTATTTTTTTTTTAACATTTAAAGATTATGCAAAAAACAAAAAAATTATATTTTGTCGACAAAATGTTAAATAGGCATCTCACCTTTATAAGATTTCAAAGTTTGATCAGTGTATCATAATTATTTTGGTTATTATTGCGACCGTAATTTATTAATTAATAATTGAATTGTTGCTAAAATATTCGTTTAATTTTCATCAGCTTCTGGAACTATGATCTAAACCAAGAAGGCTTTTAAGTCACCAAATTATTTAATTATTGATAAATAATTACTTATCTAAAACTTTATTTGAAAATTAAAGATTTTGTTAAGAAAACCCTCATTTTCCGAGGAAAATTTTCATCAGAGCAGATCAGAAAAAACACGTCTCTATGCAGAATTTAATCACGGTGAATTTTTATTTGGGTGTTTTTGTTGTAAAATTAAAATCTTTGGAGTTATAGAGCAATAATTGAAAAAAACCTGATTTTCGGGCGCCATTTTGTTTATAAAAAAGTAGCACACTATCTGCATATCTATATTATTAATATATAGGATCTTATAATTCGATTCCAGCAATAAAATTGCTGGTAAATAACTTTTCCCAAAAATGGCCTATTCTCCGATAATCAGCCCAGACTATTAAGCTCGTTACGGAAACTAGATCATATCCTGCGGACTTCTTGAAGTTTAGTCTACTATGAAGTATATTATTGACATCGTTTAATGTAAACGAAATTCGGTAAATTTGGATTTCATAATCTATACTAATACTCTGCACGAAATGGTTGGAAAAATGTTTTAAACTGTTTAGCGAAAATTTCGGCTTTTTTTTTATTGCTTTTCCCCATGATCTTCTTCAGTCCGGATTGGAAGGTTGGAGAATTGAGGACATTTCATTTGCTTGGTTGCTTTCCAGAGTGAAAACTTCGTAGTTTCTATGGTTGAAAGATGTCTGAGATAAGAATATATATAGAGGAGAGTTGGATAAAACGGGATAGTCGGATAAAACGGGATACCTAGCCTAGAGACCCAACTAGTGCTGCTATCAATCGAAAACTTGTTCTCTGTCTTCATTTTAACATTCTCAATTCGTTTTACCTCGATGCCATTATTTGATGAAAAGTTGTTGTGTTTAGAATTGTTTGAATTAATTTTTTTTTGGTACTTTGTACTTTTAAGTGCGTTGTTTTCTATATTATATTGCCTACATATCTAAACATATAATTCTGGTGACTATTACATTTAATTAAGCACTCATTAACGAATATTCTCATATTATTTAGTCTATCTAATTTTACTTTCACGTTTAGGCAGGAGCCATTTTTTTTTTAATATTTTCTGAGTTGGACAAAACGGGACACTTATAAGTTGGATAAAATGGGATACAATTTTTTATGTCCCGTTTTATCTACCTATTTATTTGTTGGCTTATTAATTTTTTAAATGGCGATAAAGCGTGTTCTCATACTGCAGAAAAGAACAACATATTTTTATGTGACTTTTGTTCTGATATACGTACCTAGTCCTAAATAAAATATCTTATTTCCCATTTTGAAATAAAACAAGAAGAAGGCCTATTTTTAAGTTTCTGACTACTGAAGATATTGTTTTTTCAAAGGTAAATTTGGCTTTGCAGTCTTACTTAAATATACTTTTTAGATAATTTTATGCAAAAAATTAAATATTGTGAACATATCCCGTTTTATCCAACCGTGGTATGCTAAAACGGGATGTGCAGGACTTAAATAAATATTTTTTTTACGATTTTCCAGTCATTAAAAATCGCTAAAAATATGTTTTTTGTATGCTTCAATAAATTTTATACCTATAAAAAATAATAATATGATAATTTCTTTAACATTTTTTCCGTAATAAAAATAAACAAGAATGGTATCCCGTTTTATCCAACTCTCCCCTACCATTATTTTTGTGGTTATTTAATAACACTTTTAACTGTGCTATTTAGTTCTATATTTAGTTCTAATTTATTATTTAGTGATTCTCTGAATTGTTCCCAGTGTTTGGATTTGTTAGTTAATGTAGGAGATGGTGTTCTGCTGAAGGATTTTACATACTTCTATTAAATAGTCCTGTCGCCAGGGGGGGTACAACGGCCTCCTGTATTCAGATGGACTTACCCAAGTTTTTTTTATGTATTTTGACCCGTAGAACACGAATTTTTTGGGTAACAGTTGATCCGGATGTCGATAAGATTGTTATAAACAAAGAAGTTGAGGAATTACATAACAGCGATTTCTCGCAAAACAAAACATGTTTTTGTATTTTTTGGGCCATTCTAACCAAAAAATGTTCCTACAAATTTTTTCGTAGGATGCATAGTTTTCGAGATAAACGCGTTGTAACTTTCAAAAAATCGAAAAATTGCAATTTTTGTACCCGAATAACTTTTGATTAAAAAATAAAACAGCAATTCTGCTTACCGCATTTGAAAGTTCAAGTCAAAGTATATCGGTTTTAGTTATTTGCATTGCTAAAAATTTATTATTTTATTGTTAAACAAAAGTATAAACACCTAGTGCTGGAGTGATGTTTTCAATGATTTCTCATTTAAAATCGAACGAGTAGGTAGAGTAGGTACAAGTGCAAGCGAGGCTATTTCTACGTAGCATGCATGTAAACGCATGTATTAGGCACGGGAAACACTATGTGTTTATAGCTTTTTTTAGCAATAAACACATAAATTTTTAGCAATGTATATATTCGAAACCGATAGAATTTGACTTGAACTTTCAAATGCGGTAAGCAGAATTGCTATTTTATTTTTTAATCAAAAGTTATTCGGGTTCAAAAATTGCAATTTTTCGATTTTTTGGAAGTTCAACCGCGTTTATCTGGAAAACTATGCATCCTACGAAAAAACTTGTAGGAACATTTTTTGGTTAGAATGGCCCAAAAAATACAAAAACATGTTTTGTTTTGCGAGAAATCGCTGTTATGTAATTCCTCAACTTCTTTGTTTATAACAATCTTATCGACATCCGGATCAACTGTTACCCAAAAAATTCGTGTTCTACGGGCCAAAATACATAATAAAAACTTGGGTAAGTCCATCTGAATACAGGAGGCCGTTGTACCCCCCCTGGCGACAGGACTAAAAACATGAGAATGATCAGAAAACAGATCCTAACTGTAATATAGTGGTAACTAGTGGGCTGGTAACCCTTGTAGGTTAAGGCAGTCGTTGGGCAGACAATATATTCTATGTCACCTGTCTGTCCTGTCATATAGAATGAAGGGTTGAACTCAACCTCATTGTAAGATCATGTAAGGAAAACGTTTATAGCACGTTTATAAAATAAAGTATTTACACAAATGTCTTAATGTATAGTACTTTCTTTAACGGTAAAATATTGCAAAACCTCTGAATTTTAAAGAACCGCTTGGATTGAAATGTAATTTGGTATACACATAGCTAATAAGTCAAAGAAAAAAAGTGATATTGTGCCGATGTGTGCTTTTGCCCTGGGGGTGAGTTTCACCCCTTCTCGGGGGTGAAAAAGTATATGTCCAAAATAAGTTCGGAATTCGATAAACTGACTAATTCTAAGCAACTTTTGTTCTATACAATTTTTTCACCAAGTCAATACTTTTCGAGTTAATTGCGAGTTAATTTGTTCATTTTTAAACAAAATAACCACGGATTTAGACGGTTTTTCGCAAATAGCTCAAAAAGTAAGTATTTTGTCGAAATATATTCTTAACAAAAATATAGTTTATAAAAAAATGAAAGAAATGGTGCCTGTATTAAGTCTGTAGACCCAGTACAAGCAACGTTGTAGCTAATGAAAAGTAGGTTCTTATTCTTCAAATTCCAAATCGAATATTTCATCGAAAAATAACCAAAAAAACACTGATTTTTTAAAGTGTTTAAAAAAAGGTTTATTTTTGTTTTTTAAAAAAATTTCTAACCTTAAAAGTAAGTGAGTTATGCTCAAAATATTGTTGGAACTTTTTATTTTTTGGTAAAAGGAAGCGCGAAAAGCACCCCCAAATTAGCATATCAACTAAAATTAATCGTTATCGCTTCACAAGTTACTTTACTTATTTCTTCTTTATACGATCTGTAAGTCTCAGCGGTTCAAAGTGCTTATTCTTGAAAAGGCTGTAGTTAAAATGGCTTGAACGAGTCACTAATCCCGAGTATATGCAAACTTTGAACAGCCATAGCATAACCGATTTTTGTCTAACAGAAAAACAAAAAGTCCAAAATATTCAGAAAAGTAAAACGTACATTTTATTACTTTTTGAGAGTTTTGGTATAACTAATAATTTTTAAGTTATTTTGAAAAGAGCGTTTTTTCAAATTTAAAAATTTTAAAAATTTTATTTTAAAACCATTTTTTTCCAAAAATAAGCCCGTTGAATCGATGAAACTTACAGATCATATAAACACAACATAAAGAAAGCAACATGTGAAGCGGAAAGGATTAACTATATTTAAGTTGTTAATTAGGGGGTTATTTTCCCGATTTTTTTATGCCAAATCAAAACGGACCAACTGTATTTTGAGCGTAACTTGCTCACATTTGATGCCAGAATATTTTTTATAAAAATGGACATAAAGCTTTTTAAACTCTTTAAAAAAGTTGAAATGAGTTTTTTCCAAGAAGTGCTTCATTTTTTGGTTATTTCACGTTGAAATATATTTATTTGATGTTTGGCGAATACAAACCTATTTTTCTTTACTATAAATTTTATGGATGACACTGTAGTCACAGGGAAGGATAGGGGAGAACACTTAAAAATTTGGAGGATGTATTTAGTAGGCTCTACAAGGCTGGTTTCAGACTTAATTTTAAAAAGTTTTTAAGCCCGAAATTAGATATTTAGGATATGTGATTAATAAAAATAGTCTTCATACAGTTCCAGAAAAGGTTAAAGCCATAGTAGTGGTTGTTCGACCTACCAACGTAACAGAAATTACGGCTTTTGTGGAAATGATTAACTATTATTCTCTTTTTCTCAATAAATTGTCAATATTGCTAAGTTCATTATATAACTTGTTGAAGGCACTTAGATTGTCAAGAGAGTGTGAGAAATCTTTTAAACAAGCTAAATAGGCTATATTATCAGGCCAGATGTTAGCATATTTTGATCCTGCGAAACCAATTAAATTGGTTTGTGACAGCTCAAATAAGAAAATGGATGTGTGCATTTACATGTTTGCCCAGATGGGTCAGAGAAACCCATTAGTTTCACTTCAAGGTTATTAAGTAAAACAGAATCTAATTATTCAGTTATCCAATAGGGATAAGAGAAAAAGAAGATCTTGCAATATTTTGGGGGGTCAAAATGTTTTATCAATATTTGAGGGGAGACAAGTTTGTTTTTTGTTCAGATCACAAACCTCTTCAGGCAATTTTTGGGGAACACAAAGGAATACCACAAATGGCTGCGGTGCGTCTTCAAAGATGGGTTTTTTCTTAAGCGGATTTAATTACAGTTTTCAACATAGGAAGGGAAGTCAAAGTGGGGGAGCAGATAGGCTCTCAAGGCTTCCTTTAGCTTCAGAGGGGGAAAATGACACAGCACTTTGGTAAAAGACAAGGTACCAGTAAGCGCTGAGATATTAGTTCGAGAAACACGAGTAGATAGAAACTTAGCGAAGGTATATATGTATGTAAGGGAAGGTTGGCCAGAGGAAGTAGAAAAAGATTTACGGCCTTTTAAGGGGAGATATCTTGAATTAAGTCTAGGTAATGGTATGCTAATGTGGGGATTTAGGGTAATTGTACCGGACAGGGTAAAGAAGCAGTTATTAGAGGAAATACATGGGACCCACAATGGAATGGTTAAGATGAAGACACTTGCTAGACAGTATTTTTGGTGGCCACATCTGAATGAAGAACTTGAGGATTATGTAAAGAGTTGTGGAGCATGTATGACAAACGCAAGTAATCCAAATAAGACAGTATTAGTAAAGTTTGAAGAAGCCAAGGGAGTATTTGATATAATTCACTTAGACTTCTTAGGACCAATCAAAAGAAAGATGATTTTGATCATAACAGACTCATTTTCAAAGTGGCTGGAAGTGTATATCATGGATAAAACAGATGCCACAGCAACACTGCATAGACTAAGAGATTGATTTGCTAGGTATGGGTTGGCAAATACTATAATATCGGATAATGGGCCCCAGTTGGTTAGTGAAGAATTTGAAACAGTTTGTAAAACGAATGGCATCATACATACAACGTCTGCTCCATATCATTCAGCAACTAATGGGGCTGCTGAAAACAGCGTAAAAACCTTTAAAAATTCCCTAAACAAGTTATTATTGGATAAAACTTCTGATTCAAAAGATTTATGGGTGCTTATAAGTAAATATTTGTTTCCATATAGAAATAAACCTTATTGTACTACGGGGGAAACTCCTTCACAACTAATGTTTGGTAGACATATTAGGACCCGCTTAGATTTTATGACTATCTCTGCTAGAGAAAGGTCTAGGTTAAACCAGAATAAACATCACCATGGGGGTAGACAGGTAGTATTTGAAGAAGGGGAATTAGTTTATACGAAAGATTATAGAAATTTAAATAAACCTTCATGGGTCCAAGCTATAATTATTGTCTCAAAGCTGGGCCAGTTAACATATATCTGTAAGCCAGTTACAAATAGTAATTTATTATGGAAAAGACATGCAGATCAAATTATTAAGGTAGGGAAATTTTATGATGAAGTTAAACTTGATGTGGATAGGGAGACAGTTGTAGACAGACAGGAATTTCAAGGTAATACTCAAAATGTAGCTGGCTATCCGATATGGTTACCACAGGTGACGACAGTTTGGAGAGATTAATTGTTTCTGGAAACGTTCCGGGTAGATCAAGAGCACGATCACTAACTAGATGGCCTGACCAAATAAAGCATTCAGCTAGAAACTCATTCTGTGAAGCTCTTAGAGCAGCTGAAGATATAGACCAATGGAAAAACATTGTTAGGAATATTGGAAGAAATCACGATCCTCAGTAATGGGGAAACGACAGGAGAGAGAGATCCGATATGGACTGGTATATTAGGCGATACAAACATACCTGATAGTTATAATAACAGCAATACTATAGGTCAAGAGGTTGATGTAGTGGGAGTGTCGGGAGTGCAAACAGTTAGTTCGGAACCGCTAGAGAGTGACTCGAGTGCATGTAATCCTAATGCTAATGTAAACCTGGCTAGCTCTATACAGTTTGGTTCTCTTAAGGTTAGCTGTCCAGTAGTTTCCACAAGACCTCATCGTATTATAAAACCTCCTGAAAGACTTGATTTATAATGTTCTAATTTAAGGATGGAGAGGTGTAATATAGTGGTAACTAGTGGGCTGGTTACCCTTGTAGGTTAAGACAGTCGTTGGGCAGACAATAAGTTTGTTCTAGCAAACAGTCAAACTAGTCAGAAACCGTCAGCAAACAGTTGGTCAGTGAGAGAACATAATACAGTCACCAGTACTATACCCTCTACTAGCGCTGGTCCACTATTCGCTTATGGTTTCAAGAAACCGTCTGAAACTGATGCTAGAACAAACCTACGATATTCTATGTCACCTGTCTGTCCTGTCATATAGAATGAAGGGTTGAACTCAACCTCATTGTAAGATCATGTAAGGAAAACTTTTATAGCACGTTTATAAAACAAAGTATTTACACAGATAAGTCTTAATATATTACACTAACAAGAAGACGGAGTGGTTGTTTGGTAAACCGACGGTGACCAAAGTTTTAAAAAACATACAAATACGCCAGTCAATGGAAGCAAGAATAGGATATTACCTCCGAATTCTATCCTACTTCATGGATTTTAATGAAATTTTGAGAATTGCCTCTACTTATCTCCTAATTCAAAGTTTACCCTATACCGATGTGTGCTTTTATCTTGGGGGGTGGTTCCTACCCCTTCTCAGGGGTGGAAAATTTTTTGGTAAGATAACCACGGAATTCGCTAGAGAACCTAATTCTAAGCAAAATCTTTTCTATAATTTTTTTTTGAAAACTCAATACTTTTTGAGCTATTCCTGGTTGAAAATTGGCCATTTTTATTGAAACGTAACACCTTTTCAAAGGGTTTTTTCCAATAGCTTAAAAAATATGCATCTAATTAAAAAAACTATATAAAACATTTTTGTAAGTTATAAAAAAAACAAAGACACACTTGCCTTCATAAATCTTCTAGTTATAAAACAAAAAGAGATATGGTAGGTGAAAAGAGTTTGTTTTTTTTTGTTACATGCTCAAATTAGTGTATTTAACTTGAAATAACAGAGAAACGGTCAATTTTATGTGTATAATGCTACCGATACCTTTTGTAGTTCTTGAAAAGACCTTTAAGTGAGATATCTTGCAAACAAAATTGATAACTAATGTATTTTAAGAAAAAATGAGAAGTAATTTTAACCCCCATCCACCAGAATGTTAATGCATCATTTTTCGTCTACAATACCTTTTATTATAGTGATATTTCTATGTTCAAAAAGTTGGACGAGTATATATCTTTTTTCGTATCTCTTATCAGTTTCGAGTTACCAGGGAGAAAAGGTAGATTGTTAGGAAAATTTAAAAATGCGCTCTATAATTTGACCTTACTTTTTTCACAAATTCTTCATTTTAAACCAGTTCAACTTTTTGAACATAGAAATAACAGTATAGTAAAAAGTATTTTAGAAGAAAAACAATGTATTTAAATTCTGATGGATGAGGAGTTAAATATACTTCTCATTTCTTCTTAAAATACACTAGTCATCAATTTTTTTGCAGCATATCTCAATTAGTTTGAATGTAATAGACATTTAATACTCCTCATTTTAAAGGCCTTTTCAGGCACTACAAAAGTTATTAGTACCATTATACACCTAAAATTAACCATTTCTCTGTTATTTCAAGTTGAATACACCGATTTGAGCATGCACCAAAAAACAAACTCTTCTCACCTACCATATCCCTTTTTGTATTATAACTAGAAGAGTTATGAAGTAATGAATCTCTTTGTTTTTTTATAAGCTAAAAAAATATTTTATATAGTTTTTTTTTGTTAGGAGCATAGTCTTTAAGTTATTCGCAAAAATCCGTCCGAAAGAGTATCATTTTTCAATGAAAATGGTCAATTTTCAACCACGAATAATAAAAAGTATTGAGTTTTTAAAAAATAATTATGGAACAGTTTTTGCTTAGAATTAGATTCTCTAGCCTCTTCCGTGGCTGTTTTGTCCAAAAAAATTTTCACCCCCGAGAAGGGGTGAGAACCACCCCCCAGATAAAAGCGCACATCGGCATACGGTAGACTTTGTTTCTTGAGCTATTCCCTACTTACTGTGAAAATATCAAGTAAATCGATGTAGTAGGATGGAATTCGGAGCCAAATACCCTCATTGACTGCCCTAAAATTGTTTTTCCGCTTCTTAATATTTGAAGTTTAAGACCGTCAGCTTATTATTCCCAGTAAATCCGAAATAAAAGTATCGATTCTCCTCCTTAATCCGAACAATGTAAGAACTTTGTTCGTACTTTTAATTACTCGCAGAAAAACTCGAGCTGACAGACGTATTAAAATTCAAATCCCTCCGCATAATTTTTATATCAAGCATCAAGAACTGATAAAAGATTTGTTTGAGTTGTAAAAGTTTGACTGTTTCAAAATGACGATGGGTAATGTAAAATGTCCATTAAAATTCTCTCGAATTAACCAAATCCAATTAAAAATTGAGTGCTTTTTCATTTTCGTTTTTTTCTTTTTTGTTTTAGAGGGAAAACTGTTAATCAGATGAACTACGAATAATTTTACTCTTTCTTATTGTACTTAAAAGACTTTAAGATTTCTTTTGTATTTTAAACGCAGTCAAAGAAAGAATAAGTAAAATAGTCTTCTTATTTTTTTTAAATACTAATTGCTTAACAGAAATAAAGAAATTTTTTAATCATGAAGTAAGCTTACTTATTAATGCTTTTTTTACTTTATTAATATTGGATTTTACAGGCGTAGACACAACTTCATATGACTTATAAAAGGTAAACAATATGGATACAAAGTTAGTAAGCTGACTAAGAATTATGAGATATATAAGAGTAAACAATTTAACTGTCTTCCTTAATGCTGCACAGACTTTCGATAAAGTGTGCCATGCAGGTTTAATAAATAAATTAAAAGGATCTTTGCTCCAACAGTACTCACAATATTTATTCGTACATAAATAAATGGCATTATAGAATAAAGCATAAAGACTGTTTTTCGGACAAAAAAATTAGAGCAGGCGTTCCTCAATGCAGTGTGTTAGCTACTACCTATTCTAAACGTGTGATATACCTGTACTACATGTACATGTAACTTGTAACACATGTGTCACCTTTGCTGATGATACGGCTATCCAAGCAATAGAGACGACTAGTAAAGAGGCGACCAGCAAAGTCCAAATAACAGTTAACCAAATCCACAAATCAACAAAAAACTGGAGAACCAGAGAAGAACTAAACATAAGATATAAAAAAATGTCTTGACTAGTTGGAAGAAACTTCACTATGTAAATCCATAAGTTATTACTTATACTGAGACACTGAGACGTGTATAGACTGATGAATTCCCACTAGGGGAGTGTGCTAGGCCAAGCAATAATACAAACATTCTAGAACAAACTACTGAGAAATATTTTTAATACTACTTGGTACATGGCAGACAGTGACCTCCATAAGGACATAGGAATGGAAACAGTGGATATAATCATTTAGAAGAAAAAAGGAATATTGCAGAAACGACTTCATATGCATGAACATATTGAGGCAATCCAGCTCCTTGATACTCCTGCCTAAGTAACCTAGAAGATTGAAGAGGACAGATCTTTTTTAACTAGTTTGATTGATAGTGACAAACAGAGCAAGTGCTTGTGAGTGTCTGCATATTAGAATAGTGCACTGTCTTGTTGGTTTATATAAGAGACGCTATGGGGTAAGGGCATTATTCTAAGAAATAGTAGTAGTTAAAGTTGAATTGAAATAATTGCTTATTAATCATTATTATTATTATCTTTTTTCTCTCTTTTTTCTACTATTAGCTTATTATCAGCAGTTTGTATATTGCTGTCAAGAGACAACATACATCTGCTCTTCCACCTAACCTCCAATGTTGCAATTCTTAGTCTAATTTAAATGATTTATAAAAAAGTAAATATTATAATAAAGAAGTACTTACAGCTGTCAATAATGAATGTAAATAAATATCTATAATTAATAGTAACTTAATAGTTCTTATAAGTTCTTATAAGTAACAATTGGTACATATATTCTTATATTATATGTTACTGTTCACTAAACAAAAGCTCAAACATTTTTCTTTTAAACATTGTCCTGGAAATGATTCGAAAGCTATCACACAAATCGTTATAGTAGCTAACAATTGAAAAAGAAAATGAACGTCTAAAAAAATGTGTTGAATGGCTTGGTAAGGTGAGAGAATTTTTATGACGAAGGTTAAGATTATGCACGTCAGTCCTATAAGTTATTCTATCATACAAGTATGGAGGCATTCTATTCCTAATGACTTTATAATAGAAGCATAAAGCATGTAGTTTTCGTCGATTTTTCATTTTTAACCATTTGAGTGTAGTAAAGGTACTACTTATACTTTGAAATTTTCTGATTCCGAAACCTAAACGCAGGCAACAATTTTGTAACTTTTGTATTCTCCTGGAATCGAATTCTGTGAGACATGCATGATAAAGTACATCGCAGTAATTAAGTTTGGATGAAATTAGAGCATTACACAACATAGATTTGGTAGCTCTGTTTAATATACTACGACTTTGATATAACAGTTTCAGTACCGCGTATGCTCTTTGTAGACACAGACTGACGTGATGCGTAAATCTTAAATCGTCATCTAACCACACACCAAGGCTCTTAATCTTTTTACTAAAAACTAAACTGTCATCACCAAAGATAATTTTTTTTGAGTAATTTTCCAAAAATATTTTTCTATAAGCTGATTTTCCGAAAATAATAGCCTGAGTTTTTGATGCATTCAATTTTAAACAATGATTTTATATTTTATATTTTATATTTTATATTTTATATTTTATATTTTATATTTTATATTTTATATTTTATATTTTATATTTTATATTTTATATTTTATATTTTATATTTTATATTTTATATTTTATATTTTATATTTTATATTTGGGAAAAAATTTATAGGCTGTATAAATCATAATTTATTGCTTGGACCGCCTGTTCACATTCATCTAAACTAAATGATATATAAAGCTGACTATTGTCTGCATAATAATGTTGAGAACAAGATAAAAAAGTAGTTTTCATATATAGATTTTACAGCTTTATTCACTTCTGATGTGAAGTGCAGTTAACAGTTTAGTATTCAAGTGTTGTGTGAAAAGGCAGTTAATTTAGGACTAACCATCTAATCACGAAAGAACTTTAACCCTAAAGCGAAATTTTCGAAGTGCAGGTATCTATAAAACATGTTTTAATGGAGTTTCTCACATATTCCCTAGAAAAGCTCAAAAACAGCTCCCAATCAAACCTACGCGAACTCTTCCAGAACTGTACCAATGATAATTTGATGAACTTTTTACTCGACTTAAGGGTTGTCACTCCCGAAGTTACCTTTTAAAAAGTCCTTTATTAGGAATAACTAACACAGCACTTTTATTAATTAAATTACAACCGAACTTTTTAAAGTAAATTTACATACAGAGTGGGCCAAAGAAAACAGTCCACCTCGATATTAGGCAGTATTTATTAGATTTTAAGAAAATGACGAAACAGGTCGATGTGCGTTTTCCGCACATCTCGTGCACTCCTGAAATTACGCAAATATGCGGTTCCCGCAGTCAAAGGGTTAATTCAAAATACATTCTACTGCTATCACAAAAGAGAAAAAATCCACTAGGAAGAATTTCCTGTAGCTGGCTGTATACCATTAATTACAAGTAAAATTTAATAAAAAATTTTTGGTCTTGGTAAAAGGTATATTATTTTAAAAAGCCCTATAGGGCTACAAACATCGAACAGAACGTTTTCGCTCTAAAAAGAGCATCATCAGTGTTGCAAGAACATGGTGAGCCAACCAAAAAATACGAAGGTCAAAGCCTTTCAAAAATGGACTAAAAGTCACATCAAAATGCTAACATAGCAAATTCCAAAGGATGGATATAATCCCTAAGGATATGGCCCTAGGATAACATATGACTCCCACACGTTGTAAGTGGGTCAAAGGTAACAAATTAGGTCATTATGTTACAAGAGCTGACAGGCAACTAAGTTTAAGTTTTATATAAATATAAGTCAGTTTTAGCGTTCGAAGTGATTAAATCTTGATGAGCGGACACGGTGACGGTGACCCTCCCGATCCCGGAGAGGACGAATTTTACAAGTTTAGAGAAGAACAGAATAATAATATGGAGATAATAGCGGTTTCAGGTATCGATAATATTAATAAAAATGTCAATAGCAGCTCAAACGTAAGTAAAAATCAACTTCATATTTCGTCAAACTCGTCCCAAATAAATACAAATGACATTAGAACTACCTATAAATATTTACAAACTGACACAGGTCCTTTTGAAGTAATAATTGAAAATAAAAGTGATCTACGTTTAAATGCGATTAGGGTTGGTGATATAATATTAAAAAATTGGCCGGAACTGGATAATAAAATAAAAATAATTGATTTGGCAGGAAAACATCGAGTAAAAGTAGTTTTTGGAGAGTCAAAATGGGCCAATTTTTTAGTAGATCAAAATAAATCAAAAAGGTTTACTGAAAATAAACTTGAGGCTTATGTACCTAAATTTATGATTCATCGTCAGGGTATTTTAAGGGATATTGATATAGACATTTCAGATGAGGAGTTAAAAAATAAAATTAAAGCCTATGACTACCACTGTAAATTTACAGTAGTAGAAGTCAAAAGATTAAAAACGAAAATTGTTGAGAATAATACTACGGTATATGTTCCAACTAAAAGTATTATTGTGACTTTTAGGGCACAAAGTTTACCTAAGTATGTAGTTATTAATAAGGTATTAATTCCGGTCAAACTATTTGTACAGAAAGTAATTTTGTGTTTCAATTGCCATCGTTACGGGCACGTGGGTGGACAGTGTCGTGGTAAGTCTAGATGTTTCAAATGTCACGGTGAACATTTATCCTCCAAATGCACGGAAAACCCAAACAATAAATGTCTTCAGTGCAAAGGAGATCATTTAACTACAAATTTTCAGCTGTGTCCTGAATATCTGAGGCAAAAAACTATTAAAGATATTATGTCTCAAAAAAATTTAACATACAATGACGCAATTAAATTAATCCCTAATAGAACATATGCAAATGCAACTACTAGTGAAAATAAAACATTAAATTCTCAATTTCCCATAGAATTAGCGTCTCAAAAAGCTTTTCCACTCCTTCCCAGTCAAGCTGCTCTTCCATATTCTTCAGGTTTTTCGCAGTCTAGCCCCATAGATTCCCATAAATACACTATCTATAGAAATCCAACGAAAAGGGCCAGGCCTCAAACACCTTATCCTTGTATTAATGAAGCAATCAAAATAACTAAACCAATTGAAATCGCTAGGTTACAAGGGGGTATTTTGAGTCAAGAATCTTACCGAGAGAATATTATTAAAACGAATGAAATGTCAGAAACAGAAACGATAACATTAGTATTTGAATTAGTTATGGATATATTAAAGTCTTTAAATAAGGATAATATTTTAAATGTTCAACAGTTTGAAGTGGTTAATATTATTAAGGACAGACTCAATAAACAGGGATTAAGCTCGCAGACATGAACAAAACCTTTTCTATTACACAATGGAACTGCCGATCGGCAGTTTCAAATAAATGTAATTTGGAGTATTTACTTCATGAATATAAAATCAATATAGGTCTTCTTTCGGAGACTTGGTTTAAACCAAATATTTATTATAATTTCGTAGGTTATAATTGTTCACGTTTAAATAGAGAAGATGGAAAAGCTGGTGTAGCAATTTTAATTAAGGATGAAATTAGTTTTTCTGAGATAGATTTAGCTCAAATGGAAAAGATTATGGCTAGTTGTGTGTGTGTTCGGATTGGTCAATTTAAGGAAGTTTATCTTGTTTCAGTTTACATAAAACCTTTGAGTAGAGTTACACTGACACAATTTCTTAATTTTTTTAATAGCATACCAAAACCATGTATAATTGGTGGGGATTTTAATTCGCATCATTCGGCTTTTGGATCAGATCTAGAAGATTTTGAAGGAAAAAACCTGTTAGAAGCAATAAACTCATTAAATCTAGTATTTGTAAATACAGGGGAACCAACCCTTGTTACTAGACCAGGCCAAAGAAAAAGTACTATTGATATTACTATATGCTCTCAAAATATCAGTCAATTATTCCAGTGGGAGGTACTTCAAGATCCCCATGGCTCTAACCATTTGCCAATACTCATGAAATGTCAACTTAGAGGAACGCCACCACCAACAAAAAGTCATAAAATATGGAAAATTAACAAGGCAGACTGGAGAAAATTTAGCACTTTGTTATATGAAAAATCATTGAATGTTATTGACGATAAAAATCCACTAGGAAGAATTTCCTGTAGCTGGCTGTATGTATACCATTAATTACAAGTAAAATTTAATAAAAAATTTTGGTCTTGGTAAAAGGTATATTATTTTAAAAAGCCCTATAGGGCTACAAACATCGAACAGAACGTTTTTGCTCTAAAAAGAGCATCATCAGTGTTGCAAGAACATGGTGAGCCAACCAAAAAATACGAAGGTCAAAGCCTTTTAAAAATGGACTAAAAGTCACATCAAAATGCTAACATAGCAAATTCCAAAGGATGGATATAATCCCTAAGGATATGGCCCTAGGATAACATATGACTCCCACACGTTGTAAGTGGGTCAAAGGTAACAAATTAGGTCATTATGTTACAAGAGCTTATGTTACAGTTGCCTGTCAGCTCTTGTAACATAATGACCTAATTTGTTACCTTTGACCCACTTACAACGTGTGGGAGTCATATGTTATCCTAGGGCCATATCCTTAGGGATTATATCCATCCTTTGGAATTTGCTATGTTAGCATTTTGATGTGACTTTTAGTCCATTTTTGAAAGGCTTTGACCTTCGTATTTTTTGGTTGGCTCACCATGTTCTTGCAACACTGATGATGCTCTTTTTAGAGCGAAAACGTTCTGTTCGATGTTTGTAGCCCTATAGGGCTTTTTAAAATAATATAACTTTTACCAAGACCAAAATTTTTTATTAAATTTTACTTATTGACGATAGTTATGACAAATTATTAGAAGATATGAACGAAGCAGCTACCGTAGCTATACCAAAAAAGAGTACAAATAAACGAAATACTTGGGAAAAATGCAAACCATGGTGGAATAATGACTGCCAAGATGCAATAACGAAACGCAAGCAGTTATTTAGTAAATATAAAGAGAATCCAAATTTGGATAATCTTAATAAATATCAAAATCAAGATGCGATCGTTAAAAGAATTACAAATGAAGCAAAAAGAGCTAGTTGGAAATCGTATTGTGAAAGTTTGAACAAAAATACTCCAATGAAAGACGTTTGGGCTAAATTAAACAGATTAAAAAACAGCAAAGAAGCAAATAGACATCAAATTGAGTGGGGAGACTGGACAGAATATTTTCATAGTAAAATCTGTCCGAATTGGGTTAACGAAAAACCAAGAGAGTTCAAAAATAATTATACAAATGATCACATGCTAAATAAACCTTTTAGACTGGGAGATATTATACAGAAGTTCAGCCACGATTTTCTAAGTCCTGCCTTTTGCAATACTGGAAGGGTAGACGATGTACTTACAATTTGTGGAAACATCCACAAATTTCCTGTGACATTTTCCTGTAAAAATTAGATTTTCCAAAAAAATAAAAATAGGGTTTTGCGATGAATTTCTAAGTCCTGCCATATCCGTAGATAGACAGGATACTATCGATTTTATGAAGAAAATTTTTTGGGCAGGAGGGTTGCAAACGGGGTAACGGAGTATATATGTATACAAACATGTAAGGAAAATAATGGACTGTTCATGATTTTCTAGGTCTTGCCAACTAAATAAACTAAACATATATATTTCAAAATGCTCAAAAAAATATTGGCATCACGTCTCCTAATGTTTAAATATACTTGTCCCTTGGACAATTCTGCGGAAAATTTTCACCCTAATTCCGTGATTTTCTTAGTCCTGCTTTTAAAAAGTTATAATACTTAAATACAATCAATACCTTTTCGGTACTCGGCACTACTCGGCAGGAAGGTTAAACGGTTCTTGTAAGACGGCAGGAGTCCTAGATTTGTAAGAAAATTCGTGAAAAAGTCAACGATTTTCTAAGTCATGCCATTTTGCACATGTTTCAAGAATCTTAATACAAGTCTATTTACAAAGAGGCAGGATGGTTTTATGGTTATTTTGTATACAGGGTGGGGAATTAGTGTGACAAAGTCCAATTACTCGTTTGTCGTAAGATATACGAAAAAAGTTATTTAGGTAAAAGATGGGCCATAGATAGGACTATGATTTAACAGTATTTTCTAATATACAGGGCTACCCGTTTTGACAGGGTGGCACAAATTTATGGTTTTTTAAATGAAATACCCTGTATATTTTTATATTTTTGGATTCTACTTGATGTTCTATTTAATAAAATATAGTGTTTTGAAATATTATACGAGGTAGTTTAAAATATAATTATGTTTTTTTGTTAATTTTGTAGGAACATTCACACCCTATACATATTGTTAGTGATTTGATATCCAAACTTCTATTAATTTATGTTTAAACGATTTTTAATATAGTCTACTATTGTCAGTTATTAATAGTATACCAAAATGTTTAATTTTAGTATACGGGGTTGGTTGAAACTCAGAATGAATATTTTCTAAGTTTTCTTAAATGGGACACCCTGTATTTTAGTATTATAATAAAATGATATTTTATGGTACCTTTTTATTTGTTAAGCATTTTCTATGACCATATTTATATACTAATTTCGGCAGTAAATTGATACAGACATATTACTCAGGTGGTTTTTGGGGTTTCTGAACAAGAATGTCAGATTCGAACAGATCTGTACCTAGTGCTCGGGTTGACTGATATACACGCCATATTCTTAAATTTCGAGACTTTCAGACAATAAAGTGATGCAAGTAGATTACTCGAGGAGTTTTGTGGTTGCTGAACATGACTACGCCATCAGAATCGACCTCCAAAAACCCTCTAAATTCAAGATCAGTCACCCTGGGCACCAGTTGCTCCGAGGGTCGGTTCTAATGTCATATTCGTGTTTGGCCATCCCAAAAACCCTCGAATAATCTGTTTGCTTTAATTTATTGCCGATATCCCACGAAACTTCAAATGACGTGCCTTAGTAGCAACTCTGGGCACTAGGTGATTCGGAGGTCGGTTCTGCTTGCGTATTCGTAACTCCATAAACCTCCCAAATAACAAAATTTTGCCCTTAATACACTGATTTTGACAGGTTTATGCACTTTTGGATGCATGTTATGCACTAAAATGCAATTTCCACCCATTTTTATATTGTACACCTTTTCCTGATGTTATCCTGAATACAATACAAAAAGTTGCAAGTAGATAGGTGCTGTATTTAAAAATCGATTTATTCTGGTATTGTTAGTGTTAGGACATTTTGCTATCAAATATAGGAATCAATATCAGGACAATATCTACAATCCTACAATATCAGGAAAACCAGTTGAGTGCGGCAACTTAGCGCCTGTTACATGCGTGTGTATTTTGTGTTAGAACAAGTAAGAAGGCGCGATAAAATTGCTATGCAACAAAAATATATTGATAAAAAAAACAACGTTTCATGAAAATAAAACAGAGCTAAACAAATCTTAAAGTCCGCCTACCAATGAAACGAGTGTGATTCATGCTCATAAAACATTTTTATTTTCGTAGAGTCGCATAAATGGCCGGACGTCTATTTGTTTAGCAGTGCTTTATTTCCATGAAACGTGATTTACGTTTCATGTTTCTTTGATGTGCGGCCTGCCTAAGGGAGCTAAAGCTCTTTACAGATGGCGCGTTGTAATTAGTTTTTTATATCCCCAGAACACTTCCATTTCGAAAGACAAAAACTGGTCTGCCTTTTTTTCTTCCAGAGATAAATCGATTCCATCAATTGCGAATCTCTAGTACCGGTTATAGGAATCTTTTTTGTCTTTCCCTTTTAGGTATTTTTGACACTAGATTATTAAATTGTGCGGTATTCTAGTACTAAAAGGTACTCCTGCTTTAAGTCAGTAGGATGCACGGTTTTCTGGAAAAATCCATTTTAAAATTTATCGTTTGTTGAATTTGAAAATTTTTTTTAAAAGAATTAAAAAAAAACGGTGTATTTGCCGACTTAAAGCAAGAGTAACTTTTATTACTAGAATACCTCATAATTTAATACTCTACTCTCAAAAATGTCTAAAAATTTAAAGACCAATAAGTTATGAGATAGAATATTCGTTCATCTACCCAAGACGGATGCTTATGCCTAGTACTAGAAATTCACAATTGATAAAATCGATTCATCTCTGGAAGAGAAATAAACGTAGCAGTTTTCGTTTTCCTAAATAGAATTTTTCTAATTTCTTTTAAACTCAAAAAACCAAAACACTAAAAAATTTTTCAAATCGATTTTTCTAGAAAACTGCGTATTCTTCTGAGTTAAAGCAAAAGTACCTTTTAGTACAAAACTATCCCAGAATTTAATAATCCAGTGTCAAAAATGCTTAAAAGTTAGACAGAAAAGTTATTCGATAAAATGTCCGTTTCCGTACCCAAAACGGACCCCTATGACCGGTACTAAAAATTGACAATTGATAATTGACATTTGACAATTGACCTCTGGAAGATCAATAAGTGTACCAGTTTTTGTTTTTCCAAATAAAAGCGTTCTGGAGCTATTTTAAATAAACTAATTACAAGACTTCGATATGCTTCTTCTAGACGAAGCATATCGAAGTAGAGGTCGTCCGCCAACCAGATGGTCTGATGACATCAAACGGATCGGCAGAAACTTGATGCAGACAGCACAGGACAGAAATGCATGGAGAAGACTGAGGGAGACCTATATCCAGCAGTGGATAGATCCGGGTTGAATTATGACGATGATGAAATTACAAGACGCCATTTTTAAAGAGCTCTAGCTTTCCACGGAAGTATTTTTGAACTAGGTGAATTGAGTTAAGTTTTCTTAAAATAATTTGAGGAATCTCCGGTTTTCGTGTGTTATGAGAGTTTCTGGACACCCTGTATAATATAATGGGTAGGTAAATTCCCTACTATAACCAATAAATTGTAAAAATTGTTTATTTACTTTTATTGCGTTTACTTAGATAAAAATATGATCTAATCACTTAAAATAAAGATGTTTTACAGTTTGTTATTAGATTTGAAAAGTGTGTGTTTTAATGATATACAAATTAATTTTTTGTATTATTCATCTTTGCGGTTATCCTACCAAGTTTTAAACGGTTTTAGATTAGTGTTTTTTAAGCATACTCGACATGGCATGACTCAGAAAATTGTGGTGATATGAATATGTTTGTTTAACACCCTGAAATAATTTTACAGACACACAATTTAATTTTTTTATACGAAATAACTATACAACCATCCTGCCTATTTGAAAATAGATTTATATTAACCTTCTTGAGATATGTGCGAAATGGCATGACTTAGAAAATCGTGTAATTTTCCACGAATTTTCTTACACATTTTTAAACTGTATATAGTAAAAAAGGTGTAACTAAACATCCTGTCATTTTGAATAATGTCTACTGAAATTATTTATTTAATAACAAAATTTATTTTATGACTTAGAAAATCACGGAACCAGAGTGAAAATTTTATACAGAATTTTCCAAGAAACAAGTGCAGTTAAACATTAGGTGACGTCATGCCAACATTTTTTTTGGTCATTATGAAATAAATATGATTAATTTATTAAGTTGGCAGGACTTAGAAAATTATGAAAATTTCATTATTTTCATTACATGTTTGTATATCTGTATACTCCCTTAGTCCTTTTGCAACCGTCCTGTCCAAAAAATTTTCTCCCTAAAATAGATAGTATCCTGTTATTCTATGTATATGGCAGGACTTAAAAATTCATCGCAACTCCCAATTTTTTTTTCATAGAAAATCTAATTTCCACTGTAAAATGTCACAGGAAACCAGTGGATTTTTCCACAAATTGTAATTACCTTCTCTAACCTTCCAGTATTGCAAAGGGCAGGACTTAGAAAATCGTGGTTGAACTTCTGTTAATATCTCCCGGTTTATTTCACAATGAACGAATTACAACAAGCTTGTAAGAAAAGAAATAATACGTCTCCCGGAATAGACAACATCCATTACCCAATGATTGCTGAGATTCCATTTATAACTAAGCAGCGCTTATTAGGCATTTATAACAGTATATATACAAACAAGTCGAACATACCAGACGATTGGAAAAAATATTTAATAGTACCTATTCTTAAATCTAATAAACCTAGAGATTCTGCAGACTCCTACAGACCTATTGCATTGGGGTCTTGTATAATGAAAACGTACGAACGACTTATTAAAAACAGGTTAGAACACTGGCTGGATAAAAATCAATTATTATCATCAGTCCAATATGCATTCAGAAGAGGACGTTCAACTCAAGAAGTTACAACATCATTTGTTACTGATGTACAATTAGCATTTACTCGTAACAACTCAATATCCTGCCTATTTTTATACATTAAGGGAGCATATGATGTAGTTAATCTAGACATATTGACAGATAAATTATACGCCATAGGAATTCCAGAAGGGGTTATTGCGAACTTAATGAAGTTATACCGTGATAGAAAAGTGTATTTAAATATAAATGGAGTGATAGGTACGCCCAAATCAACATCAATTGGATTGCCTCAAGGAAGTATTTTAAGTCCATTATTGTTTATTCTGTACACTGCTGATGTTACTAGTTCTATTACCGAAGAAACTAGAATACTTCAGTACGCAGACGACTTTTGCATTTATACGGAAAAGAAGTCGATCGAAGCTTCAATCAATGCATTAGAAAACGCCACAGAAAGAATTGCCGAATGGTCACAAAGAAATGGATTCAGCATCTCTCAAGATAAATCAGTCATGTGTTCATTTACGAGAAGACGCTATCAACCACCAAACCAAATTAATATAGGACCTTTCACATTCCCATATAAAACGTCTGTTAAATACCTTGGCATAATTTTAAATCAAAAGCTCTCTTGGAAAGAACATATTCATCATTTGTCAAAAAAATGTGAAAACGCAATAAATGTACTAAGAGCTTTTAGCCACACAAAGTGGGGAGCCGATCCAAATATATCACTAATCTTCTATAGAGCACTAATACGTTCAGTGATTGACTATGGTTGTATTTTATATGGAAATGCAAATTTAACTCAATTAGACATATTGGAAAAAATAAAAAATAAGTGTTTACGACTTTGTCTTGGATGTATACAAAGCACACCAACACACATTTTAGAAATTGAAGCAGCAGAGCCTCCTTTGCATCTTAGACGGCAATTTTTGTGTGACGTTTTTATGTCAAAACTCCTAGCACAGAAAAGATCTGAGAAAATACAAAACCTCAATTCAAAAATAGATAGTCCCTTTTGGCGACGTAAAATTCATCCCAAAGTAATAAGCAGTTATCAGCTATTAATCCAATTTAATAGCGAGGTTTACAGAAATGACATCCTTCCCTTTTATAATTGTGATTATAACCTATTAGAACTACAAATTCCTTATTATTATCTTAATATTGAACCACATGTTAATCAATTTAACATAAATACGTTTGTTGAGAAAACAATTCTGAAAAGATGGCCGGAGTCCGATTGTATTTATACAGATGGATCCAAATTCGCTGAGTCAACTGGATGCGCCTTTTACCATTCAAATAAAAATCTATCCAAAAAATTTAAACTTTCAAATTAAATGTCTAGTTATACTGCTGAAGCTCATCGCAATTCTTCAAGCTTTGAGGTATATTAATATCCATCACAAGAATAAGTTTGTTATATTAACAGATAGCAAAAGTTCGGTAGACACAATAGTACAAACTAAATTATCAAGCACTTCATCAGTAGTAATTATAAAAATTTTAGAAACAATCCAGTTACTTACGAATACAGGTAAACAAATTTCTTTGGTTTGGATTAAGGCTCATTATGGAATTAACGGAAATGAAATAGTGGATAGACTTGCCAAGGATGCTACTACAACAGGGGAAACGATAGAAGAACCATTAATGCCAGTCACTGATCTACGACAATGGTTTAAGAAAAAACAAATGGAGCAATGGCAACTGGAATATGATATCTCTCTTAAAGGTGTACGATTTCATGATATCCAACCAAAAATTTATAGAAAACCGTGGTTTAACGACATTACAAATCGGCACTTCATTAAAACCTTAAATAGAGCAAGGAACAAACATGGTTTATATCCAGTTCACAAAAATAAACTAGGGTTGGCCACTTCTCAAAACTGCACATGCGGGGAGTTGGATACTTTAGAGCATGTGATTTTCGATTGCGCAAACTTCCAGATGCTGAATTAACAGTTATATAAGAATCTACAAACAGTAGGAGTTACTCTCCCCACCAATTTAAATTCCATTTTATGTACACGAAATATAAATTTGTATAAAATTGTTTATAACCACTTAAAAAATATGAAAATTGATATTTAAAAAAAAAATACACACACCGGCAAAATTAGCCGAACACCTTAAAAATGGGACATGCTTGATGTTTTGAATCTCCTAATCCTCTTGTCCGATTTGAGTGATTCTTTTAGTATGTTATAGCCTTATTAGTTAAGAATATCGGTGTAATATTATTGTTGCTACACAGGTAAATGTCATTTTATACCGGGTGTTACAATCATACTGTGTTTTTTTCTTAAAGTTCGGAACACCCTGTGGAATATTATAGCAAATATAAAATATTAAAATTAAAACTCGATTGCAGACTTTGGCTTTCTTAACATATTTTTTTTTTATTCATTTGCTTATATTGCAAAATAAAAAAGTTATGTGCTTTAACAACTATCCATGCTTTTTATCAATAATTCCTCATAGTAGGGGAGGAAAGTATGCTAAATTTGCAGTTACTCGAGCGTTATGGGGACCTATTTCATTGTGAAGAGTGGGTGCTAAAACCAAAAAAAGGTAAGTTAAGTTTTCCATAAAGTGTGGGACTCCACACCGACCACCTCCGTGGGGGGTCGTGTTTGGTGCCATTCGGTGGATTTTTGAAAAATATTGAATAGGTGTAATTTGCAGTTTTACGATCTGATCTTCATTTCGCGAAATATCGCAGGGTTCGTATTTAAAATTTTTAATCCCCCCCCTCTCCGTGGGGTGTCACGAGCCCCCACGTAGGTGGGGTGGGGGATTTAATTTAAAATCTTAAATAGGAGCCCCCAATTTTTCAGATTTGGAATCTTTACGTAAAAATAAGCAACACATTTTTTCGAATTATGGATAGATAGATATAATCGGAGAAAAATGATTGTTTCTAATGGAAAATTAAATTAAAAAATGAAAAGTCCCCCCTTTATGGAAAACTTAACTTAACCTTTTTCTGATTTTAGCACATACTCTTCACAATCCAATAGGTCCCCATAACGCTCGAGTAACTGCAAATTTAGTATACTTTCCTCCCCTACTATGAGAATTTATTGATAAAAAACATGGATAGTTGTTAACGCACATAACTTTTTTATTATGTTACATAAGTAAATGAATCAAAAAGGAAAATGTTAAGAAAGCCTAAGTCTACAATCGAGTATTAATTTTAATATTTTACATATGCTACAATATTCCACAGGGTGTTCCAAACTTTAAGAAAAAAACACAGTATGCTTGGTACACCCGGTATAGAATGATATTTACCTGTCTAGCAACAATATCATTAAAAGGATATTCTTAAATAATAAGGCTATAACATACTAAAAGAATCACTCAAATCGGACCAGTGGTTTAGGAAATTCAAGACATCAAACATGTCCCATTTTGAAGGTGTTCGGCTAATTTTGCCGGTGTGTGTATATATAAAAAATAAATAAAATATATATATATATATATATATATATATATATATATATATAACAAAAAAATAAAAAAGAAAAAAAAAGAAAAAAAAAATAATAAAAAAAAAAATAAATAAATATTAAAAAACAATAAAAAAAAACAAAATAAAAAAAAAACAAAAAATCACAAAGAAGGTCTAAACCTCCGCGAGGATGAATCGGGTTTAGGTCTTAGCGCGAAAGAAAAAAAAAAGAAAAAAAAATTAATATCAATTAGTGGTTTAGTATAAGTATTTAGTAATAGTGTTTTATTAGTATGTATTTTTAATGTAATGTATGTAATATATGTTTGTGATTATTAAAATATAATGTATATCAGGTAAAATTAGGAAATTGTGTCTATGAAAATAAAAAAAAAATTGAGCTGGCCAATTGGTTCAAACCAAGGTCATAAATCTAAACACACACACACACACACACACACACACATCTCGGGATCTACTGAATATATTTTGATCGTTTTTTTTTAATTTGTATGTAATTTTTCTGTACATTATGAATATGTAATTTGTCTAGACATTTATTAATTAATAAACAATCTAATTTGTTTAAACAATTTTTGAAAAAATAATTTTATGCCAAAAAAAAGTTAAGGTATACTTTAATAAATAAATTATCTTGAATAAATAATGATCTAATAAAAATCATTTATTTACTACTAAAGTGTACTTTAACCTTTTCTGTGTTCATTAATGATACTATGATTAAAAAAAATAGATTTTTGTAAAAAAAATATTTTTTCCAAGATTTTTTTAAACAAATGAGACTGTTTATTAATTAATAAATTTATAAACAAATTGCATATTTGTAATGTACGTAAAAAATACATACCAATTAAAAAAAGAAAGATCAAAATTCATTAAGTTGATCCGGAGATAGAGCAAATTATATTCGTTTGAAATTGCTTTTAAGGTATTTTAACTCGGTGGATTTGTAGGTTCCTCCTAGTAATCGTTTGCACTACATTTTTGAAAAATCGTAGAGGGTACTGTGAAGGTATAATGTTTGTGCAAATTTTTTAAGAAAAATTACAAATCCCCTTTTTTTAAATGGCATTAATGAGATTCCTTAATTATTATAAACAAATTAGCTGTGAATTAAAAGAAACATGTGGCTAACTTTGTCCCAAATGAGCCCAGGCTAAATTTTTTTATTTGAAAATTCGTGTTAAAATACTATCTTTTCGAATCTATAAAAAGATTGTTTCTACGGACAACATTTTTAAAGTTATTCTAAATGTTTATAAACTACAAAATTTTAAAAATTTTGGCATTAGAATTTTTGACAATGTTAATAATTTTTTTTATCTTTTTTTAATACATTTTGATACTATCACTTTTCTACTTTCATTTGGCATACTCAGAATTGCTCTATCTTCATTATTTTCGTCTTATCTTATTGCAAAATAAAGGTTTCTGGGATAAACAAATAGAATACCTCTTAAACTGATTAAAGGATCAGTCTCAAATTTTGAGGATTTGTTAAATACCCCAATATCCAACTTTGGGTGAAACACTAAAGTTCTAAGGTAGTTTTAGTAAAAGTTATTAACAAATAACGATTTTCATTTATTTTGCAGTTTGCGTAGCAACAAATTAACTTTTTAACTTTCAATAATCAGCATTTTGAAGTTTTTTCAATGTTCTAAAAAAATGAATTTTGTAATTTTATGTCAACTATTTAGTTTTTGAAATGAGTGCAAAAAATCGAAAAAATCGCGATTTTTTTACTAAATTACAGGTAGGTTTTCTTCCTATAGGTCTACAATAACTAAAAAAGTAGTCAGCTACCTGAATCTTTGAGTGTCCCGAGAAAATCCTTATTACCCTGGACAGTGACGGATTTAGGGTACTTGCGGCCCTAGGCCAAATTACCCCGAGCGGCCCCCAAGAACTTCACGATTATGTAATTAAAGCATAAAGCACATTTCATATTAATACAAAACGTTTATTTTAATTTTACTTTTTAAAACTGGTACAACATACAAGGCATAACAAAAATGAATAAGAATGTCACTAATGTTCTATTTAAATATGGTACATAATAGGTTGAAATGTATTCACTACTTAAATATTCTTGGTTTGCAAATTTGGCTAACTAAAACCCCAAAACAGATCTAACAACAATTTCTATACTTATAGAAATTTCTAAAAAGAAAATGTATAGAAAGATTTATATATTTATAGAAGCCTTTGATATGTGGGTTTTTCGAAGGATGCTGAAGATCTCTTGGACAGAGCATGTGACCAACAACGAGGTCAACGTGCTGAGAAGAATTAGGACTGATAGGAAACTCCTAAATATTGTAAAAAACATAAAAACGAGTTATCTAGGACATATTTACAGATGAGAAAAATATAACTTTTTACGACTCATAATGGAAGGGAAAGTACAAGGAAGACGAAGTCCAGGAAGAAAAAAATGCTCCTGGCTGAAGAACGTAAGAGACTGGACAGGCATGGACACACATTCGATACTAAGAACCGCTCAAGATAGAGAGCAATTTGCTGTAGTTATGTATAGCCAACCTTCAGTAATGGAGAAGGCACCTTAAGAAGAAAATAGAAAATATTAATATAATTCAAAATGTTAGCACACATCCGTTATTTGTAAAATTATTAATATTGCTAAAATTATTATATTTTAAATTAGTATTGCAGTTAAATATTGTTAAAATTAAATATCATTTGTTTTATTTGGAGGGAAAAGTACAGATGAAAACAAAAGACTAAAAATAAGCCGAGTTGAACAGACAAGTAAGAGAACAAGCAATATAATGTGAACTGTACTAGTAATAGGCTATGGTCCTGAAAAATTAAAATATTAAGAATACAACAAATAAACTTCTAGATTGTTCAATTTTCACATTATTCTCTTATAATGAAAAAGGTCAATGTCATGTTCTTAATTTGGATAAAGTTGGACTAGTGATTAACATTAACACTCACTCCACTCTATACTAATAATAAATCTCATATCTAAACTCTAAATACTCACTTTTCTAGCTTTTTTGGCTGCAAAATCTTTAATCAAATCGTTAAAATCTAAGGCTTGAAAAAGCTCAGCATTTGAAACAAAACTAGCAAAACTAGACAATGTAGAATCGAGTTCGGCAAGTAGTTTTTGATTCTTTTCAACATGCTGAATGATCTTTCTCCAGATGCATTAGATGTCATCATGCATAGTAGAATGAGCAAAACCATGTCCATATTCGGAAATAATGTTGTTAACTGTTTTTCATGCACGAGTTTCAGATACTCCAAAAGTGTATTCCTCGGAGGCTTGGTAATCTTGTTATCATGAGGTTATCTTTCTCCATCAAATATACCTTCAACAAAGCCTATGAACTGTACGCACTCTTCTCCAAAGCCACCATCTATGTCGATTCGATACTTTTTAGCCGAAATAGAAACTGTTTTCTTGATTTCTTTATTGGAAATTGACGATAAGTTGTTTAAAAATTAAAATTCTTCATTAAGACTGAAATAAACTTCGGACCTTTCATTAAATTCTGAATAAAGCCTGTCAATTACAACATTGAATGTATTAATCTTTAAGTCTTCTTTGCCATTAAAGTGGGGTTCAGTGGGTTCATCTTTTTTGTCTTCGCCAGGGAGAGCTTTTCTTTTCGGGCGTCTTTTTATTTCAAGGATATAGGTTTCATTTTTAGACAACTCTTTTCCTCTTTTTTCATAGGAATCATAGTTGTCTCTCAGACTAAATGCGTCCTCCTAAAAAAGTATTTTTACAAAACGCTGCGGCCCCCTTTTGCTTGCGGCCCTAGGCCGCGGCCTAGTCGGCCTAGTGGTAAGTCCGGCACTGACCCTGGACTAATTCCATTGTCCCACCAACCGATGCATATTTACCCAGTTTAAAGCATTTTTGTGGCTGTAGGTTGAAGAATTCTTTTACGGCATTTTGTATAGGCAAATCAAAATAAGCGGTACGCCACCTGGTGAGCATAGGAGTAACTAAAGATATTGACATTGTATTTCGATTTTGCTTTGAGTTTGTGTAAAAATATTACCATTAAGAATAGTTTATTGCAAAAACACCACAAAGAAATAGCTTCAGAAAAACATTAAGAAACCGGTATGGGCCTAGCGTGTGTCAAAATTTTAGGAGATTGGAAACCTTGTACGAGAAACTGGCACACTGTCAAAATTCAATCAAATTTTTAAGGCGATGTATAAAAATATTTACGTCTTAAAAGTAATTTGATAAGAATGAGTTGTTCAAATCGGTATTGTTTTAAAATAGGCTTTTAGGTATTGCTTCAAATAGCGAATTGAAATTCACTTTTCATTACAAAATATTAAAACATAGCCTAAAAAGTTGTGGAAACATTTTTGGGTTACATAGTGGAAATGTTCCAAAGTCTCGTATCATAATATGTATCACAACAAATATACTGAATGGTTATTATATCCACGGTTATATCAATCATTGTTACAGCCAATGAACAAAGAATATTAATGGAACAATAAAGCGCACAAAAGTGGCGAACATGTTACTTTAGAAAAAGCAGAAAAATTAAACCAATTGTACCTATTGCACGTCGCGTCGTTCATGAATCCCTAATAATAAAGCCGTTCATTCACGATACTGCGGTGTCGTTCGACAAAATCATCGATGATATCAATTCTGCATTATTTCAGCATAGAAACCAGTTTCTCTGTGCTATAATTGTAACGATTTTGTTGGATGCACGGTCACATACGATCAAAATTTTTGCCAATTAGTTGAATTCGACAAAATTGAACCACGCCGCAGTATCGTGAGTGGCCGGCTTAATATGAAAACTATCGATTCTGCTGCAGAAATCAAGGTTATGTTCAAGGTTGGCAGGCTTAAACCACATGCTTCAAACCTTGGTTTAAACCAACTTGTTTTTTAAGAAAAAACCTTTGGGCTATAGTGCAGTTGAAACTTCGAAACGCAATTCAAACTACTAATACTATTAAACTTATTAACCTATTAAACTTATTATCAACGAATTATTACTATTAAAAATTATTTCAACATTCAACAAATACAAAACTCATTCAAAACCATTGCAAAACGCCAATGACCAATGTCAATATTTATAGTTCTACAATTCATCACTTTGGCGCTGCATTCTTATTTTCGGTTGCCTATTTCTTCATTTATCTGAAAACGATTACCTTTTAACGCTATTTTCAGAGGCAGAAATATGTGAAGATCGTAGAGCGAGAAATCGGAACTAAAGCGTGGTGACTCTAATATCCTCTATTTATTGCGTTGTAGATTTTTTTACTTCTTGTTCTTGGCCGACATAAAGTAGAGCATTGTCGAGCAGTGATGCCAAGCTTTTCTGGACGTTTTGGTCATATTGCTTGATAAACCTTGTTTAAAGTTTCCCTATAAAGGTTTTCATTCACATGCACTATAGGTTCCGAAAACTCCGTGAGCAAGGGTCCTTCATGGTTGAAATAACATGTTAACATGACCTTGCCCGCAGAAGGTTGAAATTGGTATGACCGCACGCTGATTATATTTGAACGGATTGTTAACAACAAACGCCATCTAGAAGTCACTATACTTAAAATAGTAGTCAAATACAAATGATAGAAACTGATCAGTGAGAGGTGTACAAGCATAACCAATATTTCAGAACATCATGCACCAGTTAAGTGATTACAATTGTTTCCAAGGCTAACTTGACCAAAGATATGTTTCAATTGAACAAGCTTATAAGATAGTATTATATCATATCTGATAGTATTATACTTCATTAATATTTAAAAAATATTTCATATGCTTTCATTTCTTCAATTTTGTATGCTCATGTGCCTAACTATTTTTATAAAAATTGGTAATGATATTATAACACTAATGTTATATATAAATCGAAATATCTCTTATACAATTAGTACGGTCCATGGTCCATAGGCTTAACAAGACACTTTTAAAAGTACAGAGCCATTTTTTTTATAGATCCTTTCTTCTTAAACCCTTGCTGTGTTTACTGTTTGGCTTACCGCTTACCAAAATTATGCAAAAATCACGCCATTATATTATTTGTGAACTTACTTTGCTCTTTCTAATACAGTATGGTGCAAATGAAAGGAATAAATTCGTTATTTCGTAAACCAGCAACTTTAAGGAAAAATTACAAAATAGGTCGGTTTTTATTTTAAAATTATGATATTTTGACATACATGTCATACTAGTGACGTTATGCATCTGGGCGTCATGACATAATCGATGATTTTTTTAAATAGAAGTAGGGGTCGTGTGCTAGCTTATTTAAAAGGTTATTATTATTCAATTCTCTATTCAGTAATATAAATAATTACATCATTATTTATACAGGGTGTCCAAAAACAATTTTTAATTAAATTATTTGACAAAAAAAGAAGAATGCGTGTAATTTATCTGATTAAAAATACATTTTATTGTTACCCGAAAACAGAAAAAAATGTTTATTTCACAGATAAACATTTCTTTTCGATTAAATTAAATGTTCAAGCCAGCTGCCGCCAGCCACTTGCCTCTTGGAAGTTTGAAAATTTAATTTAAGCGAAACGCAATGTTTATTTTGTGAGATAAATATTTTTTTCTGATTTGTGACAACAGTAAAATGTATTTTGAATTAATTAAATTACATACATTCTTCTTTTTCTGGCAAATAATTAAAAACAAATTTTGACACCCTTGGCCACCCTGTATACATATTTATGTAGGTCCGTAAAGTTGGCTTGTCCACTTTTATATAACAATAAAATTTTCATGCCATAATTTAGTGCTCATTTAGTGCTAATTTTGTACCGAAGTCCCGAATTTTGTGCTCTTTATTTATTTAAAAAAGCAGGTGGATAAGCCAGCTTAACGTTAAGCTGGCTTGTCCACTCTTAGTACACAATGAAAAAATAAAATTATTCAGATTCTAAATAGGCTATAATTTAGTGCTCATTTAGTGCTAATTTTGTACCATAAACATTATAATGAAATATTTGTTTAAACAATTTGTTATAAACAAAATTTTAAAAAATTAAAAAATAGAAAATTTTTTTATGCTAGAATTTAGTGCTCATTTAGTGCTAACAAAATATCCATATCCTGAATTTTGTGCTCTTTATTTATTTAAAAAAGCAGGTGGACAAGCCAGCTTAACGTTAAGCTGGCTTGTCCACTCTTAGTACACAATGAAAAAATAAAATTATTCTTATTCTAAATAGGCTATAATTTAGTGCTCATTTAGTGCTAATTTTGTACCATAAACATTATAATAAAATATTTGTTTAAACAATTTGTTATAAATAAAACTTTTAAAAATTAAAATATCGAAAAAAATTTTATGCAATAATTTAGTGCTCATTTGGTGTTAATTTTGTACCATAAAGATTATTATAAAACATTAAAATTTTAAACAGTAATAAAAACGAAAATTTTTAGTGATCCAATTTAGCGCAAATTGTGTGCAAATAACTAAATAAGACATCGTGAGATCAAATTTGGTGCTCTTTATTAATGTAGAAAAGAATTACAGTCTAAATATAAAGGCATGGTGATACAGTTTTAATTGATTTTATTTATACGTTTTTTCAACTTTCATGTATATTAGAAATTCTATGTTGACTTTTTTGTCCACATCTTTGGTTAGAGTTCTTTGTGTTCCTGCATTGAGATCATTAAACTCGGTCCACAGATTATTTCTGCGACAGATTGTTGTGTAGTGTCCCATGGACAGTTTTCCTAATCCATTAGTCGACGTAAGGTCATTGTTAATGTAACGGATTACTCCTACCAGTAAATAATAATCAGAGGTCCCAAGTACATCGGGAAATTTTATCGGGATGTTATCCAGATGAGTTAAGGTCCTGATGTCCGTTAATTTAATTAAGATAATTGGACCTGTAAAGAAATTATTTTAAGTATATTGATTTTCTTTAATTTATGTGTACACGTGAAAAATAAAATACTTTTGTTGATTTTAATCATTTAAAACGTACCACTTGAATCATATTGCACTTCTGATTGTCCTCAGCATCCTCTTCTGCTACAATCTCTGTCAGCTGTTAATGCTTCTTGCATTTCCACTTCGCTTAAAGCTTCCTTAAAGAGTAAGTTATCCAAAAAATAATAATTCGTTTCTCGGGTTCTTTGAGGGCAACCATTATTACAGTTTATGACTATTCTGTTAATTGGTAATTTTTCAATTAATTTTAACATCATGTCAAAAGCATTTGTGTTGCAGTCTACGTGTATTACTTTTTGAAGTTCATTATTTGTTTTGTTTAGTGTCTTCTGTATAGCACTTTCATGAAACTCCAGTAATATTCTGCCTCGTTTTACATAAGATTGTGCAACTCCCATCTTTTTTATATATAGTGCAAGTACAATAAATGGACAATCCTTTTGTAATGTTTTTAATGCATTTTCGACTTCAGAAGGGTCTATTGCTCCAACAATAAACGATTGTACAATTGAATCTATTGCACACGTGCTATAAAATGAATACAATTGTTTTTTAATTTTCACACCCTAGAATAAAAGAAACCGGTATAAAATTTTAAATATTTTAATTATTTTGTTTATCGTAATAAATTCATAATTTGATTGAACTGAGTTCATTTAAATTAAGTAATTATTCACTATTAACTATTTTGCAACACAAAAAGTAATATTTAATATAAACTGATTAATTTTACCTTTAAATTTAAAGCATTTCCATTCTTCAGAATAGACACTTTCTGCAAATTATCTTGAAACAGTGAATCAAAAGTAGTTTGGTTTTGATCCAAGTATTTTGATAACTTTGCAGATTTTGTTCTCGATTTTTAGTTGTATTTTTTGATGCCTTAGTTACTTGACCACGCCAATTTTCTTCTTTTCCTAAATCAATTATTTGTTGTACGTTGTTTACAGCATTGCAGTTGTTGCACAACATTTCACTACTCCCTTTTTTTTGTTGTGCACAACTGGATGAACACAATTGGCATATTATTTCTTTGGTATTAATTATTCTTACGTTCTCTTCTTGAATTGTATCTGTAAACATGAGAGAAAATAAAAATAGTTGTAAAATATATAACAAGGTGTAATGAATAAGAAATACCTACTTCAGTTAGAAGCTTTTACATACCTTTTACGAATTCTTTATCTTCCTTAATTGAGATTGACTTTGGTTCAGTAGCAATTATTAAATTTCTTTCTGCATCAAGATCTTTCTCCGATTCATTTCCAGATCCTGTAGTAATTTCAACGTTATCTTCTTTGTTTTCCATTGCATCAGTTTTCGCTTGAATTATATTAGAGCGACCAACCAGGTACTCTAAAATCGCATTAACTGCTGCATCTGCTCTCAATTTTTTTTTCAAATAAATCTTTTTTTATATTTTTTACTTCGCTTTCTACTGCAGAACTGGAAGCCGGAATTTTACCTAATCCAAATTTTTGTACCCAAATACAAGACCATAACGGGAAGCTTTTAATGTCTTTCTTTAAACGTGCGCAAAATTTTGGCAAATTAAATGGATTGTCATGTATTCCTATTTCTTTTGTTTTCACCATTTCGACTTCTTTTTCAACATTTTCAAACCAATCTGACCAACAATTTATTGGTTTATCTGTTAAGTTTTCACTTTCTTCGTTTGTGTCGTCAAAAATAGATTCATTAGTTGGCCTCATTGATTCCCATTTTTCTGTTACTTCTTCGTCGAAAAGAGCCTCTTCTAAACCATGTGGCTGAACTATATTTTTTAAAAATTGTTTTTGCGTTTCACAACTACTGTCTTCATTTGTATTAATGAGTAATCCATCTGTTTCGCAAGAAGCCACTATTAAAATTGCTTTTAGAATAGTGGTTGCTCTTTCTATAGTTTGACATAATATTAATTGTCCTATAGCAGCTTTATAAAATACTTTAACTTTCTTAGATTTTGTCAAGTCACTCAAAAAATTAACGTACAATTTAATGAAATGAGCAACATCCATTCTAATAAAACATTGAGGGAGGTCAGAAGCATTAACATATTCTTCGATGGTGCGGTACTGAGTGAATGCTTTAATGCTGGCGATTATGAGCGCTTTTCCTCCATCACATGTGAATTCTTTAGGTTGAGGGGCACCTAAACGAGTCCACTCGTTAAGGAAGTACATAACTGCATTAGTATTATGTACTGAGCTCAGCATTTGTGCTACACTAAATTGTCCTGCATCGTTGTTAACAACAAATGCTGAGGAGTCCGACATTGAAGATGAATTTATCATAGAACAGGCAGACGAGTACGACTCAGACGAGCATATAGAGAATGAACCTCAATCTTCAAGCAAAATTTTGATATCCAAGGATGGAACTGAATGGAGTAATGATCAAATGCGCAGTGCTCAAACAAAACCTCGCAATAGCCTACGACAAAAAGATGGGCCTGCAGCTAAGAGTAATTTATTTACACCTAAAGAAGTATTCATGTCAATTATGAGCCCAGAAATTTGTGACATAATTTTAGTGTGAAACAAACAGAAAAGGCAAAAGAGTCTGTGAGGCTTTAACAAAGAATTGGCGCAAAGATTCCAGAATGCTTCAAGACGGCCTCCACAAAAAAAATTTTAACCATTTACTGAATGTGAGCTCAACGCATTTTTTGGTATTCTAATTGTTGCTGGTGTACATAGAAGTAACAAAGACAACTTGTGTGAGATGTGGAGTATGGATTCTCTGCCGTTAATACGTGCAGAAATGTCTCGTGATCGTTTCAAGACCATGTTACGATTTATCAGATTTGACAATGAAAGTAACCGGTAAGAACGCAAAAAACCGATAAGGCTGCACCCCTAAGATATATCTGGACAATGCTAAATAAAAATTTGCAACAAGGCTACAAACCATTCGAAGACATAACCATCGACGAACAATTGTTTCCGTATAGAGGCCGTACAAGTTTTACGCAATACATACCTTCCAAACCCGCTAAATATGGTATCAAGGATTTTTGGGCTTGTGATGCATCAAATGCGTATCCCTTACAAGGTCATACTGGAAAACCAGCAGCTGGTTCACGACAAGTTAACGTTGGCGAACGAACAGTTTTGGATCTGGTCACATCTTATAAAGGTTCTGGTCGGAATGTTACAACAGATAACTTTTTTACCAGTTTTGAACTGGCTAAAGTCTTGAACTCATGGCAAATGACTTTAGTGGGCACAGTTAGAAAGAACAAACGATTTCTTCCCACCAATATGCTAGTAAATAAGGAAAGAGCTGTTTTTTCTACTAATTTCGCATACAATCCTTATGCTACTGTATGTTCTTATGTGCCAAAGAAAAATAAAGCAGTAGTGTTACTTTCGTCCATACATACTACAGGCAAAGTAGAAGACACTGAAGTAGCGAAGCCGGAAATGATTAAGTACTACAATGAAACCAAAGGGGGGGGGGGGTTGACACTATGGATAAAATGCTGAGTGAGTATACGGTCAAGCGTCGAACATTACGTTGGCCCTTGGCCTTTTTTTATAATATGATTGACGTCACTGGCTTAGCATCCTACATTATATATCGAGAGCACAATCCATTACCAAAAACAAAGGACCAACGCAGGAAATTTTTGAAGGATCTTGCTAAAGATCTTTGTTTGCATTCAGTTCAATCTCGAAGTAAAAACCGGATGATGATGACGAGTCATTTTCTTCGTAGTGCTGTAGAAATGGTCCTTGGTCGAAACATAATATTTTCTATAGTTGCTCCACCTCAAGTATCTCACAGTACTCGTGGATCTACGCCAATAACCGGAAGTTACCATGTGTGTCGGAACGAACTAAAAAAAACAGCGTAAAACGAGGAAAAGTTGTGTAGTGTGTTCTCTACCTGTGTGTGACGAACATTCTTCGTCTAAAACGACATGTATGTCTTGCGAAAATCCACAATAACATTGAGTTTTGTATTTTTATTTAAATAAACTATCATTTAATAACAAAATATATTGTTTTTTATAACCTTTATTTAAAAAAATTAACAAGGTACAAATGTACCTATGCCGTCTTTTATGGGGGTCGGAACTACCTAGGCCTTCTTCTAGGAACTAAATAAATATTTTGTTGTTATATTTGGCTCACATAATCTACTGGATAAATGTAAAGATGTCACAAAGCTTCAAGTCTCTACCTCTTTGAAAAAGAAAGTTATCACAATTTGAAAACTCAAAAGTTACAATTGTACCTATGCCGCCCGACGAAGGTTAAAGTCTCCAATTTTTTCTACTGTAGTTAAAAACCATGAGAAAACACTATTGGAGGTATATTTCACGCATAAAAGTCCCTTTCAATAAAAAAGGTTTTATGACGTGCCATCTTTAAAGATGTGATATCCTGGCTCCTAAGGTCAAATTATCTTAAACGGAATAAACTATTTATAATACATGACAGTATATAAATTATTAAAATATTTTTTTATATCACTATATCACATAATATGATTTAGGCTCGATTAAAATAAACAAAGGACACAACATTCAAGAAATATATATTTTGTTAGCAAAAAGTAAGTTATTAGTTACTATTACAGTAAAGGACCGAAAATAATATATATCTGGGTTTTACTGTAGTTGCAGAATAAAAATATTTACATTTTTATACCTTTTTAAAGTTTTGTTTATAACAAATTATTAAAAAAGAATTTATTTTACTATTTTCAAATTTTTAAAAATTTTATTTATAACAAATTGTTTAAACAAATATGTTATTATAATGTTTATAACTATCTGAGCACTAAATTATAGCCTACTTAGAATCTGAATAATTTTATGTTTTCATTGTTTATACTAAGAGTAGACAAGCCAGATTACCGTTAAGCTAGTTTGTCCACCTGATTTTTTAAATAAATAAAGAGCACAAAATTCGGGATACGGATATTTTGTTAGCACCAAATGAGCAATAAATTCCTACATAAAAATTTTTCGATATTTTAAATTTTAAGAGTGGACAAGTCAGCTTAACGTTAAGCTAGCTTGCCCACCTGATTTTTTAAATAAATAAAGAGCACAAAATTCAGGATATGCATATTTTGTTAGCACTAAATGAGCACTAAATTCTAGCATAAAAAAATTTTCGATTTTTTAATTTTTTAAAATTGTGTTTATAACAAATTGTTTAACCCGCCGTTACACGCGTCTTCTATTGTGACGTGGTTGCACGCGTATGAGCGTCGCCCTCACCTACATAAATTCGACTTATTTCGAGAAAGAATGAATGTCAACATGTATAAATATAAAATGGGTTGTACTCACATATTATAGAAAGACTCGTAAACCAATTTTTTTTATTAATTTAACAAAACAAAAGTAAAAATAATATAGATCAAAAGCAAGTTTTCTTAATTTTCAATTTCAGCAAGCCACTGAAGATATTAACGTTCTTTACGCGAATTCATTTTACTAAAAATACAAATTAAAATTAACAACTGTTCTGAAGCTATTTCTTTGTGGCATTTATGTAATTAACTATTAATATTTTGTATTTTGATAACGACGTCCGAGGTGGAATTCGAAACGTCAATAAAATTAATTTTTCAAGTTAAATTGTGGCTTATTTCCCAATTAGAATAGGTAAATTTAAAAATGGGTTCTTAACCAGTGGCGCACCTAGAATTTTCCTCTGGGGGAGGGGGGTTTGCTTGGTCACCGAAAGTTTTTTGTATTATTTGTGAAAGACAAGTTACATTTTCCTACCTTCTTTTATATATATTTCTATATGGTCTGGGTGGGATTTTAACCCCAAACCCCCCCCCCCTCGGTGTGCCACTGTGCCTAACCTAATCCAAACAATAATATTTTAATTAAACCTACCTAAATATTAAATAAAAACCTAAAAGTTTCTTTGAGATAACAGAAACGTGATTTCACCGTGATTGCACGCGCAGTGAGGAATTCCCTCACTTGAAGAGGGATGTCTCTTCTTTCAACTATCACACAGCACACTGACCGCCTGAAATATTCTATAACTATTTCATACCCTCTCATGAACCATGCTAAAGGCATTCCTGAGTGCTTAAGGTTATCGTATTAATTTACACAATTTCATTGCTTATAAACAAATATGGTGAGGGATTCCCTCATAGCGCGTGTAATGGCGGGTTAAACAAATATTTCATTATAATGTTTATGGTACAAAATTAGCACTAAATGAGCACTAAATTACAGCCTATTTAGAATCTGAATAATTTTATTTTTTCATTGTATACTAAGAGTGGACAAGTCAGCTTAACGTTAAGCTGGCTTGTCCACCTGCTTTTTTAAATAAATAAAGAGCACAAAATTCAGGATATGGATATTTTGTTAGCACTAAATGAGTACTAAATTCTAGCATAAAAATTTTTTCGATTTTTTAATTTTTTAAAATTTTGTTTATAACAAATTGTTTAAACAAATATTTCATTATAATGTTTACGGAACAAAATTAGAACTAAATGAGCACTAAATTACAGCCTATTTAGAATCTGAATAATTTTATTTTTTCATTGTGTACTAAGAGTGGACAAGCCAGCTTAACGTTAAGCTGGCTTGTCCACCTGCTTTTTTAAATAAATAAAGAGCACAAAATTCACGATATGGATATTTTGTTAGCACTAAATAAGCACTAAATTCTAGCATAAAAAAATTTTCGATTTTTTAATTTTTTTAAATTTTGTTTATAACAAATTGTTTAAACAAATATTTCATTATAATGTTTAAGGTACAAAATTAGCACTAAATGAGCACTAAATTATAGCCTATTTAGAATCTGAATAATTTTATTTTTTCATTGTGTACTAAGAGTGGACAAGCCAGCTTAACGTTAAGCTGGCTTGTCCACCTGATTTTTTAAATAAATAAAGAGCACAAAATTCGGGACTGCGGTACAAAATTAGCACTAAATGAGCACTAAATTATGGCATGAAAATTTTATTGTTATATAAAAGTGGACAAGCCAACTTTACGGACCTTATTTATGTGAATGTGTATATTACTGAATAGAGAATTAAATAACCTTTCAAATGAGCTAGCACACGACCCCTATTCTCATTTAAAAACATCATCGATTACGTCATCACTCCGAGATGGATGACGTAGTAAATATACCATATATTATGCCAAAATATCAAAATTTAAAAATAAAAATCGACCTGTTTCAGGATTTTTCCTTTAACGGAAGTCACCGGTTTACGAAATAACGAATGTATTCCTTTCATTTGCACCATACTGTATGTAACTTTTGCTCATTAATTAGAATACGTTTATTTAAATATTGTGCGTTTTGGTTTATGTGAAGTGCTCATTGAATTATATTAAATTAAGAACTCTTTGAATTCTTAATTTAGAATTAATTCTATAATTCTAAATTAAGAATTTTTTGCATCTCTCTAATAGCTGAACAATTATATAAATTAACTGAATATAATATTATATGTTATTATATAATAACTAAACTAATTTATAATAATTTCTCAACAAAATGACGGTTAAACATAGTTAAAATTTCTGGATTTCCATCACTCGCATCATGTTAACGGCTAATCACAACGTGGTTCCGGCTTTAAGCCTTTCTGATTGACATTAAGCCGGTGAAAATATAAAAAGGTCTTATTTACGACTCAGTACACACGACCGTTCTTTGACGATTCAAAAGTTTCTTAAAATAAATTACCATATTGGGTTATTATTAGTAGCGGGGTATTGGCGAAACAGAGTAGGTACTCTATTTGAATATTAATGATGAAGTTTGAAATTTAAAAAAGCATTTTGGAGGACTGACATAAACTGCTCGACATAAGTTGGGGATCTAAACAATTATGCTCATTTTCATATTTGATTTTTTTTTCCAGAACATTTTAACGGATTCCGCTAATTTTTTTTATTATTTTAGTTTTTTTTTTAGTTTTTACACAGTTGTGCAAAGGTTTACTCAAACTTCTTTTTTTACTTATACCGGGTGAAAGAAAAATAAATGTGTTTCTTATGTTAAGTTTGTGACACCCTATAGGGAGGACGAGGTACAAATATTAGTATACATCGGAATCGTATTGTGGTCTTATGTTTTTTGAACATTTTGTTTTTCAAATGTCCCTGATATCTTAAGAAACACAGAAGTTAGGTGGTTTTACTCTTTAACGTGTGTTTAAACTGAAACTAAATAAACAATAAAAAATAACATTTAACAAAACTTTAAAAACAGAAAGGCACATAAGGTTTTTTTCTTCTCTCTGATTCTGGCCTTGGTTTAGAACTAGAACCTTTAGCCACGTAATTGTATAACTTATCACTAACTCAGGTGTAATGTGTAGTGTGTGTGTTGAGTAAGTATCTTGCTACTTTGCAAAGTAAACGTCATTGTCTTTGCAAAGAGACGCTAATTGTATCCGAACGTCTGCGGTCCCTCCGGTGAGTAACGATCCTACAAGGACAGAAACTATTTTCATTTAATATTTTATAATAAATGAAAAAATTCCTGAGCCTGGTGAGATTCGAACTCACCACGATAAGCACATAAGGTAAATAGTTCTTATCGACAACTATAAGAGTTATTTGTCGACCACGTAAGCGGTATGCACAGCGCAACATAAGAGAGACGAAGTTGTTTAATGGAGGCTCTCTAATGATTTTGGGGTGGAATTTCTTTGAGAATAAGTACGGATATTGTGTCTGCGTGGAGGCTCTTTAAATAGCGAGAGGCACATTACACAGATTTTTTTTCTTTAAAGACTCTGTTCCTTTCGCACTTTATGTAGATAATAATTTCATCTTAGTGGTATGATAAGACATGGCCTCCTCACGTATCGCATGTCGTCAGTTAAAACACATATTAAAGAGTAAAATCGTCTAGTTTCTTTGTTATTAAAGATATCAGAGAAATTAAAATTAATTAATTAATGAATTAATACTAAAAATAAAATATTGCCTTAAATACCTTTCTGCCTTTTCCTTTCTACCAGATGACTCAAAGTTTTGTTTAAGTTAAAGCACATGTCAAACTACAAAACCGTCTATTTGATTTGTTTCTAAAGATATCAGAACCATTCAGAAAAAAATTCACAAAACATAAGACTACAATACCGTTCTGATGTATACTCATATTGTACCTGGTCCTCCCTACAGGGTGTCTCAAACTTAACATAAGAAAAACATTTCTTCCTCCCGGTATAAGTACAAAAAAGAAGTTTGGTTAAACCTTTGCACAACTGTTTAAGTACTAAAGAAAAATCTAAAATAATAAAAAAATAGCAGAATCCGTTATTCTTTTCACGAAAAAATCAACTATGAAAATGAGCATATTTTCTATATCCCTAACTTTTGACGAGCAGTTTGTTTGACGACAATATTTCATAGCACTTTAGATTTGAATATTTAGTAGATATTATAATATTATGTTGTTCTGAAGCTATTTTCTTGTGGCATTTTTATAATCAAGTATATTCAAATGGGAAATAAGCCACAATTTTACCTAAAAATGATTTTATTAACGTTTCGACGCCCAAGTCGGGTGTCGTTGTCAAAATACAAAATAATTTATTTTGACAAAACATTATTTTGTATTTTGACAACGACACCCGACTTGGGCGTCGAAACGTTAATAAAATCATTTTTAGGTAAAATTGTGGCTTATTTCCCATTTGAATATACTTGAATATTATAATATTATATTAAAGCAAGAAGCCAATAATTATTATCGAAACGATGCCTAAAAACGCAGGTAACATAGTAAAGTGACATACAAAAGAGAAGAAAGAATAACTGAAGAATTCAACAAAAATTAATACATATTATGTAGTATATATTATGGTAATACCTACATATATGGTAATTACACATGCTACAATGCTACAGCTACAATTATTTAGAAAAAAGAAATATTAGTTAAAATGTTCACTTTAGTCATTTCTATTTACTGTGGCTTGTCTTTAAACCAGGAGGAGTAAACTAAAAAGACAGGTTCACACCAGAGAAAATCACGAGAAAAGTCACCAAATACATCTTGTTTTTTGGTAGATCATATCGGCCTTCGACGGTAGTACCTACATACTATACTATTACGTCTACAAACAAATTTTTTTTATATAAAAGTAGACTAAAAACCTAAAAATTAAAGGAATAAAGCAGAAAACACAAAATATCGCCGATATAACTTAATTAACCTATGAAATGCCAGTAGTGTCAAAATTTCATAAATGTCATTGGTGTAAACATTTTATAAGAGTGGAGTAAACTTACCTGAGGTTGGACCAATTATAAACAAGCATTACGGCGCGGTAAATTTGAATTACTCCTCTTGGTTTTAAAACAGACCATAAGCATTCCTGGATGCTTATAAGGTCACTTAAATATGCCAAACGTTTTTTATTAATACTTGCGTATACTCAGAAAAAAATTGTTGTGAGTTTTTCCTGTTGAACATATTATACAGGGTGTTTCATTAGTAATTGTCCATAGAGTAAATGGAGAAACCTTAGCACAAAATATGAAGATTTAACCTAAAACACTTTAATAAAATATTTCCCCTGGCCGAGATACAGAGTGTTTAATTACAAATATTCTAACATGATTTTAGCCCATTGTTTTAACAACTTTTTAATATCTTTTGTTCAAACTTGACAAACTATTTACACATGTTAGAGTACTTTAACTCAGGGGTCACCAATTAGTTTCCCTGAGGGTCCGTTTCGAAAACCTATGACACTTCTGGGGTCCGGATTTATGCTTCCTGTGTCTGACTGTTCTGATTCGGTTTCTTTGTGGATTCTTGTTAAAAAATATCCCCTATAAACAAATCAGAAGGGTGCCGGGCGAAATTTTTGGGCAGAAATTGTTTAATATATTTTTTTAACAAATTCAAAACATCACCTTTTTTGCCCGCGAAAACATGTTTTTAGCATTTTTGGGTCATCTTAAATAAAAAAGATCTGTCATTTTATAAAACTTGAGTTTTCAAGCATCACAAATGCATAGTTTTGCATTTTTCAGATTTTAAATCGCTTATAACTCGAAAACTATCGACTTCAGAAATATGACAAGAGACCTTTATTGTTTATAATTACCCAAGAAACCTAAAAACATATTTTTCGAGGCAAAAAAGTAATTTTGAATTTGCTTAAAAAATTGTTTCACCCGGCACCCTTCTGATTTGTTTAAAAACGGACATTTTTGAACAGCAATCCGCAAAGAAATCGGTTCAGAAACATTTTTCATACGAAAGTGGCCTCACACATGGACTAATATGGAAAGAAAAACTAATAATATCTGATTGTTTCTTGGTTACTGTATACTTTTCTGTAAGTTTTCCTGGTACAATAAATAAAATATAAATTCATTGTGTATTGTTTTGATGTTATTATCAGTACCTATATTTTGAAAACAGCAGTATTGTAAATTGTTACTGAGAATATTTTAAAAATTAGGAATTTATATTTTGAATGCTAATGAAGTTTTTAGACATCTTCAATTTTGTAGAAAGGAAACTCTGGAATTTAAAATAAATAATCATAGTAAAAAATGCTAATTAACAAGTTGTGTTTTCTACATTAGTTTCAATGCAAGGTGTTTGTTGCAAACTTATTAAATCTGAAAATTATTTTAATTGAATGCACATCTGAAAAGTACTTCTACTTAACATATAGTAGAGAGGAAATGAATATAAAAAATTCACATGATAATTTTATATTACACCTTACTTAATTTCAAAATTAATGATTAGTAAATATAACAATAAGGGGGAAAACTCGTTACAAAACTAAATTATCAGAGAGAAAAATGACATTTTTTATGTACAACCTGTCTGAAGTTTGGAGTGAGATTAGTGCAACAGTATCATTAGCGAGTTGAGATATTCATCTGTTAAGTGAGATCTTTACCAGTTTTTAATAAAGTTCATTCTTGATAAGGCGGCATCACACATATAAGTTGAGCCAAACATAGTACACAATTTCATGGCCAAACATTTTCAAAATTACCAAACACTAGGTATATTTTGAATTTATTGACGGTCGGTCCGCACAAAACTAGCTCACGGTCCGGATGCGGACCGCGGTCCGCTAATTGGTGACCGCTGCTTTAACTAGTGTTAAAAGATAGTGTTCCGCTGTTACCAAAGGCGTGCTGTAGGGATATATACTTAATTTTTCCCCTTTTCCCATTCACAATCTACGCCACTGTCGTAATAATAATTTCAGCATGTTTTTTTGATTCTTTGTTACTTTTTACATAAATTTTTGTCTTAATGCGATAGAGTGAGTAGTTTTGAAGTCATTTGAGTTTAAAGGTAATGGATTCAATAATATTATGTATTTTAAACATTCAATCAGATTATGTGTTTAAAATACACCCACAGTCCAAAATTACCCACAATCTAAATTAGTCATTGTTTGTAACAGGGGACGACCGGTTTCGAGGCTTACAGTATTATATCCCAAACAATATCAGTTTTAAAGTAGTATTTAACAAGTTGATACTTATGTAGGTTTCTGGCTGTTTTTATCTAATTCTTTGAATAGAGTTCACGCATTCGTTATTCTTCCGTTATTTGAATGAAGTCAAGAATTTATAAAGCCAGTGTAAGATCAATAATGACATATGCACCAGAAACAAGACCCGATAGAACCACAACACAAAGACTGCTAGAAACGGCAGAAATGAGAGTACTGTACAAAATGTATAAACGAATGGATACTAAATAGAAAAAAAGAATGGAATGACAAAATAAGCAGAATGGAAGGGAGACGTGTGGTCAAAATAGCAAGAGATAAAGCAATCAATAGAAGAAGTATCAGCCAACCGCGCAAATGATAGCGTGACAACCTTCCATTAGAGGTATCAATCCGCCAATAAAGAAGCAGAATTGCTTAAAAAATAAAGAAGAAGAAGAACAAGAAGAAGAAGAAGAAGAAGAAGAAATAATATCGGCGTATTCTGATGTTAACTGTTTTAAAGTGATTATAATCCCGCTTGTATGGTATATGGTTTTAATAAATAAAGTTGATCATCGTTTAACTGTTTTTGATTTATTTTTACGAAATTCTAAGAAAAACCTTTCACAAAAGAAAGGTAAGGTAATCACTAATCACATTTACTGATAACGTTTCCTTTTCAGATCAGATGGTGAAAAACTACAAACGAAAGAACTAATGACAATTATAGTACGGGATCCGAATATTAGTCAAGTGAAATAAGATTTTTCTCGTGACACATCCCCCTCCAGGCCGAAACCAAATTTTTTAACTAGTAAGGACATCTAAATTAATAACCTATATGTTTCCTGCAGCCGATTTTGATGATATACATAGTTATAAACAAATAAAGATCAAAAAACGGTAAATTTTCGCTTTTTTCGTCTATAACCAAAAAGATAATATTTTAAACAAATTTGAGAGTAAGAAACTCATAAATCGTCTAAAAAATTTCAATATGACGTTCGCTCAATATGTCTATCCTTATTGGCTGCTTAGAAAATTGCAAAATAAATCATAAATTTTGAGTTTTTATAAATATTCATAACTTATGTAAAAATTAACTTAAAACCTTCTTATTACACAAATTGCTGAGACTTCCGGTGCTTAATTTATATTTTATATTTCAAAGCATTTGGTCAAATAGTTTAAAAGTTATTTAATTTGTTTTTCCCAAATTCATTTTTTTGCAACACTACAAGTCAGAAAATTATGAGGTTACAGTAAGACTTCTGACAGTTTATGGAAGAAGAACACTTATACTATTGATTTAATTTAAAAAAATGAAAAAAATAATTTTAAACAGTGTAAAATTATTTTACAAAAACACGTCAATTCTTTGATTACTTATAAACAATTAGAATAACTTTTTAACCGTTACCCGTAGAAAAATTATTTTTTCATATTTGGAAAGACTGAATTTTTATACAAATTTAGAAAGAAAAACAATTGTCCTAGGACACTTAGAGACGAAGTTAGCCCTCCTTTTTTTAATTCACATGTTTTTGCAAAATAATGTTGCAGTATTTAGAATAATTTTTTTCATTCTTTTTTAAATAAATTAATAGTATAAATCTTCTTCTTTCATAAATTTTCCAAAGTATTACTGTAACTTCATCATTTTCTGACTTATAGCGTTGCAAAAAAAATTAATTTAGAGTAAACAAATTAAATACCTTTTAAATTATTTGACCAATTGCTTTGAAATTTAGGGTATGATTTAAGTACCAGAAGTCTAAGCATTCCGTGTAATAAGAACGTTCTAAGTTATGCATATTTGTAAAAATTCAAAATTTTTGATTTATTTTGCAATTTTCTAAGCAACCAATAAGGATAGACATATTCAGCGAACGCCATATTGAAGTTTTTTATACGGTTTATGAGTTTCTGACTCTCAAATTTGTTTAAAATACTTAACTTTTTGGTTATAGACGAAAAAAGCGAAAATTTACCGTTTTTTGATCTTTATTTGTTTATAACTATGTATATCATCAAAATCGGCTGCAGGAAATATATAGGTTATTAATATAGATGTCCATACAACTCAAATTTGCTTTCGGCCTGGAGGGGGTTGTGTCACGAACAGGATATTTTTTTCCTTATTTCTCTGAACTATATAGGTCGATATGTACCGATCTCCTTGCCAGATGAAACATTGTTTTTATTAAATTTTATACATAGGCAAATATTTCTAGCATGGGTTGCCTGTACTTTAGATATACGTATACTTTAAATGGAGTATTTAAAGGTATCTTTTTTCACCCCCGAGAAGGGGTGAAACTCGCCCCTAGTGTAAAAGCACACTTCGGTACGATATCACTTTTTGATCTGACATGTTAACTATGTGTATGCCAAATTTCATGTCAATTCAAGCGGTTTGTTTTAAATTTACAGCAAAAACCGTGAGTACACGTACTATAAACAGTTATTTTTGCAATAATTTATTACTAACAAAGTCGGAACGTGGTTTAAACTATCACGACTAGTGTCAATCGATTTAGTGTATAAAAATACTAGGAAAATGACTACAAACTTGCTGCAGACAGCGCATTATTTCAACTTTTTCTGCGAATAAACAATTATTTGGTTATTAACAAAATAAAACCATATTTTGAGAAATCGCTACTAGTCGCATTCGATTTAGCGACCAAAAATACACCAGAGAAAACCTTAACACTATCAATTTCTTTACAGGGCTTCCAATAATATCTGGAAAATACATAATTTTATCATAATTTGTTAATGAAAATTAAACCAAAGCAATATTTGTGCTTCCAGACCCAGAGCCTATTTTACTTCAAATCAGGCCCGAGCCAGAGGCACTACACAATTTTCGGGCCTTTACGTATAATTTAATAATAATAATAACTTTTTTTAAATGATTTAATAAAAATATAGTTGCACAAGAAAATAAAATTTTTATTAACAATAATAGTCCAAGTAATGAAGCTTAAAATTTGCTTGAAAATTTGAGAATAAGTAGTAGATAGTCCAAGCATCAAAATCTATATGATGCCGAAAGGCGCTTTTACGATGGGGGTGGTTGCCGCCCCATCTGGGGGTGGAAATTTTTTATTATATTTTGACCGCAAAAGTTGGTAAAATATTCATTCTAAGCAAATAACGTTCTGTATATTTTTTTGATAAAATTAATAGTTTTCGATTTATTCGCTATCGAAATTTTAGTTTTATACCCAAAAAAGCATGTTTTTAATAAGTTTTCTGCTAACAACTCCAAAAGTTTTCGTTCTATGAAAACAACTTTACTTAACCGAAATGTACCCTTAGAAAAAATAAACAAAACCGTTTTTTTTTATTTTCTTTAAGACCAAGAGTAATGGAGCTATACTTTATTATATGGTAGCTCTTCTTCGTCGAATGCTAAATATTGTAGTTTCAAAGTCAAAAGACGGGAAAACCATGCATTTTTCAAAGATAGCTTGTTTAAGCTAATTTAAAGTATTTAAAAATATCTATCTCCAGAAATAAAAAAAAGTTTCTAGCTCAAAAATTAAGTGACATAATGAAAAAAATATCAGTCCCTATTTTTTTCAGCGAACAAGTGATCAGAAGCAACCCCGTAATCACCACTCTAATTAAAATTAGTCATTGACCTTGTTTGGTCTTCTTTATTTATGTATTTTTAATAGGTTCTAGAAGTTTGACCGGCTTAGAATGATTAGTTAAAAAAAAATGGAGATAAAAGCGAATAACGAATTTTTGTGGTTTGGAAAAAATGGTTTTTCTTCAGAATAGAAAGATTAGCATCCGAGATACACGAAAAATATTTAAATATGGAATTGTAGCTTAGTTAATTCCCAAGAACCTGATTTGCAAAATTTTTTTCTATGGCCAAAATTGAGTGAGCTATTGACAATTAAAACTTGTAATAACATGCAAAAACCACCTTTACCAACCCTTCCAATGTCACCTATTTTTGTGACTGAGGATTTTAATGTTAAGAGCCTTATAGATCTTGTAAAAACCTACAAAATTCTTTTTTACCGAACTTCCTAAGATAAAAAATAAAAAGTTACGGTTAAAAAATCAATATATTTTTTTGAAAAAAAAAGGAGAAATTTAATTGGAAGCATAATAATGCAAGTTGGCGGTGTTTTTAGTCATTGGCCTTATTCATTCGTCTTTATTTATGTATTATTAATAGATTCTAGAAGCTTAACTGGCTTAGAATGATTAGTTTTCAAAAAAAAAATGGAGTTTAAAGCGAATAACGAATTTTTGTAATTTGGTAAAAAATGCCATTCTCATCAGAATAGAAAGATTAGCATCAGAGATACGAAAAAATATTTAAATATGAAATTTTAGGCTATTTAATTTCCAAGAACTTCATGTGAAAAAATTTTTTTACGGCAAAAATTGAGTGAATAGTAAATGAGTATACTATCGAAAAACGTGATTTTTTAGATATAAAACTAACACTTTCGATAGCGAATAAATCTAAAACTATTAATTTTATCAAAAAAATGTATAGAATGTTTTTTGCTTAGAATGAAAGTTTTTATCAACTTTTGAGGTCAAAATATAATAAAAAATTTCCACCCCCGAGATGGGGTGGTAACCACCCCCATGGTAAAACGCCTTTCGACATCATATAGATTTTGATCCTTAAACTATCCACTACTAATTCTCAAATTTTCAAGTAAATCGATCCATTCTGTAAAAATTGCGAGATGGAAAGCTTCGATTCCTGGAATATAAATAAAATTTATATTTAAACAATTAAACATTGTTTAAGGGGATAGGCGCAAACTTTTGGCTTCAATGCTATTTAAATTCATTCATTTTTTTCCAAGCATGAAAAAACTAATAAGTATTTTTGAAAAATTTAAACGCAGAATGAAAGATTACGTTACTACCGAGGGAAGAAAGTCCCTGAAATCTTCGATAATGTTTATTTTAATAAGTTACAGGGGTGAAAAAAAGAGAGAATTGAGTGTGATTTTTAATTTTAAATACATATCTTATTCAAAAGGAACTTTTTATTTATTCTAAGGAACATTTGACCCTCGGTAATAATGTAATCTTTCATTCTGCGTCTAAATTTTTTTAAAATATTTATTAGTTTTTTGAGGATTCGAAAAAATGAATGCATTTAAAGAGCATTGAAGCCGATAGTTTGCGCCTATCCACTTAATTATGACTCTTGTGGTTATCATTTATCATTGCCTGTTCGTAAATTGAAAGAATTTTGAAAATTTGTTTTGTTAGTGTAATAAACATGTTTTGTTTGGTGCTCTTTCCAGGCCCCATTCAAATACGGGCCCGAGGCAGGTGCCTCACGGGCCTAGTGGTAAAATAGGCCCTGTTCAGACCACTTCCATTGGATTCAGTGACCCAAAAAACCTATAATACCACCATCACATCACGGCGAGCTAGAATTTCCCACGGGACACCCAATGTTGCGGCTAGACTATTAAGTATATTGATAATGTGTTAGAATGATTTTAATAATTGTATTAAAAATGTCTAAGTTTTCACTCTAATGGCAGTAATGATATTAGAGTGAAAACTTAGTCTTTTTGCTAGCAGTTGCCGCTAGGGCATCTATGCCATTTCGTTCGTTGCAATCCGGGACTGCACGCTGGGGTTTGTTTTGGTTGTATCAGAGAGAGCAGCATATGTGCCTCCTGATGAGAGACTAATAAGTTTCGAAACCGGTAGAGGTGCTTGCTGCACTCTCTGATTGGACTAGAATATGGTTCGACTGTATTTTCGTTTTGCAACGAAATTGAAAATGGTTATTCATTTTTGATTTACATTTACTCTGATTGGAGTACGAATGGAACCATTCTCGTTGGAACTTTACCGAGCTGAGCAGATGGGACGTGAATTGTAAATGGTAGAATTCCCTCATCTTCCTTAGTCTCAGCATCCGTATGGCTTGCAAATTGTAGAAGCCTCGGAGGTGTAACCAGAGAAGGTTCCCATTGTTTTCATTCTGGTGGGATGTAGAATAGCATTATGTTGTTTTATATGCCATTAGAGTGAAAACTTAGTCTTTTTGCTAGCAGTTGCCGCTAGGGCATATATGCCATTTCGTTTGTTGCAATCCGGGACTGCACGCTGGGGTTCGTTTTGGTTGGATCAGAGAGAGCAGCATATGTGCCTCCTGATGAAAGGCAAATAAGTTTCGAAACCGGTAGAGGTGTTTGCTGCACTCTCTGATTGGACTACAATTAATATGGTTCGACTGTATTTTCGGTTTGCAACGAAATTGAAAATGGTTATTCATTTTTTATTAAAAATGTGTATTTATTTTTATTTTTTGTTACTTTTTCAGCTCAAATAACATGCACGATATTACCCCATCCGGTGGGGCAACACCGTGAAAGGTACGTGTTGTGTGTTTGTACGATATTTTAATACAGTAGTAGTTGTCTTACAATATCTTAGACCGAACATGTTTGTGCAGAGTTTACCAATTTGTCAACTGTTTATTTTATAAAATGTAAATTTCTTGGATGCTTCTGTTTAGGCTCGCGATATCACTCCTCCTTCCCCTACGGTTTATAATTTCTATATTTTTAAAGGATTGATTTGGCATTGTGTTATATCTTCTTACTATTTTGTTAATCCTTAATCGGATATTCGTATATATCCGTATACAAAAGTGTATATGATTGAGAATAAAATAATATATCCATTTTCCATTTGTACAGTTATGGATAATTTACTTCCCGCAAGTTTCCACAAGTAACCCTACTTGCTAAGTTCCGATAACGTTTTCATTTACAGATTTCGACATGTCTAATACCGTTCACCTGCCTCCTAACAATAGACCCCATTTCTCTAACTCAAACCCGTTCCGCTACGATTCCAATCTGATTGTTGGAGCTTTTTCGCATCGAAGCCTCTAACTCCCCTTGCATTCATCTCTCTTTCGTTCAGTAAAGGGTTAAAGGAACGACAGAGAGGTAGCATTGACGTATCGTTGGAATTTTGAGAGAAAACTCTCACAAAGCCGCTGCTACTGGATTTGTTGGCACCCGTGTCGAACAAATGACTGCAGAAAAGTTGATCAAACTGTGCCTGCGGGTGGGTCTGGGTCGATTTTCCTGCTCGCGCTCTATTGCGGAATTCAGATGCTGCTTCGATGTTGCTACTTTTATCGGAGCCATGTTGGAAACTAGTGTGTGCTTCGGGAAATCGTTCTACACAAACGAAAGCTTTGTTAAAAGTAAAAAATGAATCTCTATTGTTCTTCGTTCCATTTCCAGTTGAATAAAATAAATAAAAATCCGGTTTAGCCTTACAATATAATATGTTTTAAATAAAACTATTGTTTATTTTTTTAATAAACAATGAGAATTCGATGGGAATTGTAAAAAATATAACACGCATAGGATTCTACACAAGTTGTGATTTATTTTAATTTTATTCCATGTATAATATTTTTATATTATTCAGCAATACCACCCTGCTAAGCCCAAAGGTGGTAACTGTCATTTGATCTAAAAAAAATTAACATCCAATGTTTATTGAAATCTGTCCTATTACAAACCATAGGCAGTAAATATAGGACATAGGCCATATATAAGTAAAATGAAAAGTAAAATAAAGTTATATATTGAACCCCCAGCTAGCGCATCCTTCCTAAAAATTAAGTTTGTTCCAGTAATCAAGAGATTTTTCAATTATTTTTACAATCTTTAGCCAATAATATTTGAACGTGCTATTCGCGGTGTGCAAGTACTTGGAGGCGATACGAGAAACGATCGTGCGAGAATAGCGGAGAAATATTGTAACTTTCGTAAATAATTCATTGTCAATTGAAATTGTCAAATTGACGTATATTTCATATCTACTGTCAATGAAGAAGAAAAATTATATATTGCTCCACAATATTGATATGATATGCAATTATTGTATAAAGGTAAATGTAATTAATTGTATTTTGCTTGCATTACTGCATTTTAATAACTAATTTTATTTACTACATACAATTGTTTACGTTTTAATAACATAACCTGAATCTTATTTTTTCTTCTTATTATTTTTTTGGACTATGGCCTTGACAATTATCCAGCAACCAGGACCATATGATTGGCCAATATAATTAAAAGTGCGAATAAAAGTGCAGAGCGAAGAAACCAGGTGTCGCTTTTCCGAACTTGCACGATCCCAATAGTGAAAACTGTTTAGTTAATAGTTTAAAAAATAGGAAATAAATTTGAAACGGGCAATATTTTTTAATTTGCGGTAGCTCAAAATACTAAAAAATTGGTAAAATTCACATATTAGCACTTTAAAAGGAGGTGTGGTCTAGTGTGTTGTGTTGGGTGTTTATAGCACAATCCATTTTTTATTCTTCTACTTTACACTCCATTTAATTGGAATAGAATTGAAGAGCTCAAGAATAAAAGGATGAGGGTCCATTATTTGTCATTATGGAGATAATACTAATTTCTTGTACTTTATCCCATGTAAAATATTGTATGGTATCTAACTAAGCAATATAGATGACGGTGTACAAGCCATTCAGCTTTGAAGAATAGGTCTTCTTGGGTAAAAGAATGAAGGTGCTACAAACGCAGGCTAAAAGGATGACAGTCCGCCTACTTCAGATTTCTGACCACAGAGATCTCTGCTAATAGATTTGTTTGTTGCCCAGAGGTTTGTAAACGTACATACCTGTGCTTATAGCTTTCTGTTATTTTGGTGTAGGTTGATGTTATTACATTTTTAAAGTCCTGTGCTGTTTAAAATGTCTGACAACGAATATTTTGCAGCAATTGAAAATTGGTCAATGAAAAGAAAAAGTTTTGGTCGCATTCAAGATGTAATGAAAAAATTGAGGTTGAGACTTGATAAAATAACAATGTTTTTTCCAGTCAGAGGCCACTCGTACCTCGAGTGTGAAAGGAACATGGGCTTAATCAATCAAAAATCTGTAGTTGAAACCCCTTCGAAGTGGAACGAAATTATTGAACACTCCAGATTCAAACCAACACCATTTAGAGTTATTTCTTGCGAGAACCAGGAAATATTTAAGTCATAGACTAAGTTTCTTTCTCCTTTGTATACAAAAAGTTGTCCTTTCAAAACACGACCTGTACGACAACTAAGCATCGTTTCTCATCACCCTCGAATGATGTTACATCGTCAAACTGTTAATAGCCTAAATGAAGAAAGTATTGTTACTAAGCCTAAGAGGAAACAAATTTCGCTACCTGAAGGCTGTTTTCACCTACCAGAGCTAGCATATTTTGGACTTTTACCTTTAAATAAAGCAAAATTCGATGATATTCAACATTTGAAAAAATTTTGCTCTGTAAAGTCTCAAGCATATTTTGACGCACTACCACATGCTTAAAGCGTTTATTTTTCATTGTATATTATCTATAGCTATTTGCAATATAATCTATTTGTAATATAGACTACTTTATCTGTATTTTTAGTTTCATTTTAAAACACGTTAATGGACCCTCATCCATTTAGCTTGAGATTTTATGACATCAAAAGATAAATAAATTTATATTTATAGTAATTTGTATAGAATACAAAATAGATTATACCTATTTTGAAGCACCGCAAACAAAATAAATTATGTATGTTCTTTAGTCCTAGTACTTTATTATCATTCGTCTTCATGTCTTCATCCTTAACACTGCCACACTGCATAGATAGATACATATTTTCGATTTTATATTTTACCGTTGTTTCCTACCATGATCCATTCAGGTAAGAAATGGTCAGAATAAGACAAGACGGGGTTAGGGGGATAAGTATTGTGGAAGTGGAATAACAACATCGGTGCACCGGTGAGTGTTGCCAAATGGAGGGAAATTTCACTTTTTGCGGGAATTTTCAACATAAAAGGTGATAAAGGGAAAAGTTAACTCAAAAGGGAATTTTTGTTCCAGTTCAAATTGTAAGATATTAAAAAAAATCAAAATATTTGAAAATAATTAAACGTATCTTCTCAGATTTTGTAAAGAGGAGGGAATTTTTTTTATAAAAGTGGGAATTTTTAAGGTTGACGGAAAACTTACTCAATGGTTGGCAACACCAAAGCCTTTGGTTGTGGGTTTTGGCATGCTTTGGTTCTGGAATGGCCCATATCACAGCCTCCCGTATTGAATTGAATGTACCTACCTAAATTCAAATTCCAACGGTGTAAAAATACTCGTGATAAACTCGAAATGGTAAAGTTTTTCAATTATGAAAACGAATTTTTAATAATAAACGTTAATACAATTAATGTTTAAACTTTTTTACCATACAACAATTTTCAAATGAAATTCGTTCAATACTACCTACATACATAAATTTTATTAATTATTCTAAAATATAACGAAGTTGATAATCTATAAGGCTAATATTATACTTCCTATACATACATATGTATTATATTATGTTTAAGATATGTTAAAAGTATCTACTTATAAGTATGTGTTAAGAATGTACTAATCGAACTGTACTATCGAATATGTGCTAAGCATATTCGATAAAGGTATATTCTAAGAATAACCTTTTACGAATATTCCGAGTTACTACGTACACGAATGTACTCAGTATATTCGGTACGAGAATATACTTTAAAGTATATGCAAAAAACATGAAATTTAGAATGTGAAATATAACCTATACATTTCCTGTAAGCTATTGAATGATTTAGTAACCAAAATCAAGTGCCTTTTCGGTTAATTATTTTTATATCTAGTTTTAAATCTTAAAAACTTATTATCTCAAAACTTGTCTTTTTGGACCCTCATCCTTTTATTCTTGAGCTCTTCAATTATTATAGTGTGTTTAAAGTTATAAAAGATATCAATAAAACAACTTATGATTTTAATAACAAGTTTAATTAAAACAAAAAAGAAACCAAATTGTAGCCAAACAATGTCAACAAATTAAATGAAATTTTGACTTTAGGAAGAGTTTTTTACTCACTATTTCTGAGTGGGTACGTTGAAGCTGCGCTTGCTGTCAAATTTGACGTAATGGGGTGACTTGACGTACCTAATGAATGTAACTTGACGTAATGAACTTGACGTAATGGGGTGTGACGGAACCGTTACTAACACGGGTTGGAAAAATGGTGTAATTAGTTCTATTGAAGAAAACGTAAAAAGACCCCTGCAGTGGGCAATATACCTTTTTGCATTTCAACGAGTTGCCGTTCCGGCATTTACTTCAAACCCTGTAAGTGTTGATTGTGAATTACCAGACATTAAGACCAACAGTATCTTCTAGACATAAGTTTTTCGATAAAGTCAGGCATCTGCCCTGTGGACTTATCTGTTCGAGAACCGGGTATACTTTCCCACTCTTGATGGTTGACTACGGCTAACAGAGTTTTGAGAATGTAAGTAAGTGTGGAAACGCCTTCAGTTGAACATACATTGTTAGTATCCTTCATTCAATCATACATGCCTGTATGGTTTAAAATAAAGAACGGCAAATACATAAAACAGATGGACCTGAAGACGTTTTTGAGGCTATCAAATCAACCAGATTTCTACCAGAGAATTAGATTAAAGTAGTTGATCCTGTAATCGAAAGAAAGATAGAAAGATAGTTGATGAAAGGAAGCACATAAGAGAATTAGGATTCCGAAGAATAATCAAAGCAAGGATGTTAGCTACAAAAACAGAAACAATATTAGGGTTTTTCGACCTCCAAAAGTCAACTTCCATGCGACTGACTATACTGAATTAATTTATTGGAACGCCACTGAAATTACACCATCACCACTGTTACGGAGAATATCTGATGATAAAGATTGGGCTAAAATCACTGCTGGTGGAACACCCGAGGATTGGAACTTTGGAAAATTTCCATGTCATACTCAAGCCGTGGAACGCTGCGTCAAGTTAGTGACTAAAGCATCTAAAAAAGTCGTCGGTGCTAAGGAACGAGATGGATTCATAAGATATTCCGTAGCATCCAGGGCTTCGATGCCAAAGTTTGAAAGCAAGCGCAGCTTCAACGTACCCACTCAGAAATAGTGAGTAAAAGACGCTTTCTAAAGTCAAAATTTAATTTAATTTATTACATTGTTTGGCTACAAGTTGGTTTCTTTTTTGGTTCAATTAAACATGTTATTAAAATTATAAGTTCATTTATTTATATCCTTTATAACTTTAAACACATTATCACTATAGTAATTCTATTTCAATTAAATGGAGTGTTAACTAAAAGAACACAAAATGGATTGTACTATTAACACCCACCACAACATACTAGACCACACCATCTTTTAAGGTGCTAATATGTGAATTTTTCCAATTTTTGGGTATTCCGCGCTACCGCAAATTAAAAGATATTGTCTGTTCCAATTTATTTCCTATTTTTTAAACTATTAACTAAAGAGTTTTCACTATAGCACGTTCAAATATTATTGGCTAAAGATTGTAAAAATAATTGAAAAATGTCTTGATTTCTGAAAAAAACTAAATTTTAAGTATGATGCGCTAGCTGGAGGTTCAATATATAACTTTATTCTACTTTGCATTTTACTTATATACCCCAAGGCAAGTTTTCCGCGGTATACCGATTAAAAAATTTAACATTACTTTTTTTGACCCACTCAATGTACAATTTATGTACAAGAACATAGTAATATGACATAACAATTAATTTAAATATAACAGACAAACAACACAACAAGTTTAATACAGATAAACAACACTGACAAGAAATATGAATAATAGGTCTAATAAATCGAGATAAGTTTTAAAAAACACCAGAATAAAAACGTGTTATTTCGTCGCATTATCACACTATACTCTGTTTCTCCAGATTTACTAGAGGTCCAAATGGTCTTATTAATCATCTTTCGTGTGAAATGTTGAGCAGGTCTGTGGTCAGCGGATTATGATGGCATGATAGCCTGGTCTTGCTTCTACCACTTGATGTTGCTGTTTGTGCGTTGCTATTTTAATAACTTTTGTGACGCCTATTCAACTGATGTAGGTAATTTTTCCATTCTTTTTTTTTAGTTAGTGTCCGCTTGTTATATCTCTTAGTTCCTGGTTGATTTCTCTAAATCTTTTTATGTAAATTGTATACTATTCTTTAGTAGCGCAATATCTTATACCTTCTTTTATTATACTTTCGAACATCTATCTTTTTTATTGGTTCGCTATGGTTGGGTTGTTTCTAATTCCTACTGTTTCTAATCTTTTGAAATTTTCTCACTTTGTTTCTTCCTTTTCTTTGTTGTTGTGTGATCTTCTTCCATGTGCCTATTTCTAGGAGTATGGGGATGTTATATTTTGATCCTTGATTTAAAGGATGAGGCACATGAAGAAGTATTTAGGTAACGAATTGACTTCTCAAATTTGCTATTATTTAGCAACAGATCTACAGGAACATTAAAATTCTTATTCTATAATATATTATGGTATTTGTAAACGTATTCAGGTTGTAAAAATCATCCATTCAACATTTGAGATAAGATTCGCATAATGCGCTTTCATTGTATGGCGCATTTTAAAGTAGTGCCGACAAAATCTCGTAAATCGTATTCTACTGTAGATTTATATTATTGTTATTTGCTAACTATTTTTGTTATTTTCCCACAAAACATTATTCCATATGTCATGTAATCTGCTTTTTATGTGGCTATCTCCGTTTGGTAAATGTAAAATGTTGTACTATTTGTCCTAGTAAATCGTCTAATGTTTTCAAAGCAATTAATGAAATGTATTTCTGATATCTTATCCTATTTGAACATATGTTATTTTTTCGTCTGTGTGTTTTCAAACAAAAGCAAAATGGTTTTTAGCTTACTTGTGCAAATATTCAAGTAATGGATATATTTTGTGGATTAGTTTTTGATCGATGATGTTTTTTCTATAGTTCATTATTTGTTAATTGTCAACAAAATAGTGTACAATGTAAACAGGAATTAATCTAGTAACATGCTGGCTTCATGTATGTCCTATTTTTTAAAGCCTAATCCTCTAACTCTGGTAGTATAGGGATATAGTAACAGAAGTTCTTAACTAAATTACACACAGCCATTGCTATTCCAATTTATAAGAATTATTAAATATTTTGTAAACTATTTTGTTGCTTTGGGCTAATACATTCCAGAAAAATTAACTTGTGATACAAAAATTATACTAAAATAAATATTCTGAACAAAATTTTGTACGAATTGCAGTAGAAGTCAACAGTAGCAGCGAATGAACAAAAACAATAAAGAAAAATCAGAATTGTTTGCGAAATATCTCCCAAACGTCTTCCAACCTTTCCCAGCTGAGAATAATCAAAACTTTGAAGCATATATCCAACAGCTTTTATATTTCCCATACCAGCAAGGACTCCCACTGGAAAAGTTTAAGGAAAAGGAAGACAATACAAAATCTTACTCGAAAAATAAGTCCCCAGACTTCGATCTTATAACAAGAAAAATTATTAAACAACTTCCCAGGAAAAAAATTGTGTATCTGGCACAATAATTCAATGCATATTTTCCGACTCCTCTGAAAAGTCGCAAAAATTATACTAATTCTCAAACCAGATAAGCCTCTGGAAGATGTCAGATCATATCGACCCATAAGTTTGCTGCCGATAATTTCAAGGATCCTAGGGAAACTGATGCTCTCAAGAATTTATCTACTCCTATCAGATCCAGAACTGATCCCTGCCCACCAATTTGGATTCTGATCCAACATTCCACCATAGAACAAGTTCATCGGATATGCAGAACTGTGAATCGAGCATTGGAACACAAAACGTACAGTACTGCCGCCTTTCTAGACATCTCACAAACATTTGATAAAGTCTGGCATAGAGGCCTCCTATACTTTAAAAAAATGCTTCCTCTCACTAATTTTCCAATTTAAAAAGCGTAAGTGCATGACCGTTACTTTTTTGTACAACATAGGGATGAGCGCACGTGACTATTTCCAGTTGGATCCGGCCTCCTACAGGGCAGAGTCTTATACCTAGATACTGTACACAGCGGACTTACCAACAATTTTTCAAACCACTACAACTACATATGCAGATGACACAGCAGTGATGTCAGTACATCGGGGCCCATGGACAGCTTCTTAACTTCTTCAAACTAGCCTCAGCAAAATGTAATGTTGGCTAAAACGGTGGCATTTTCAAACAAATGAAACGGTTCATATTACCTTTACAAACCGCAAAGATCACTGCAAGCCTGTACTTATATATCAACAACCACCAAATAAAACAGCATTGAACAAATTTAACATACAAAAGTCAAAACATTAAAATTTCGTAATAAAGAACTATGTAAAAATATATTCATTCAAGAAATAGTACAATAGTTATTATAAATAACTATTTATAATTAATAATAGCTATTGTACTATTTTTCTTGAATAAATATAGGTATTTTTACATATATTTTAATAACTGATGCAACATAATATGGCATAACATAACAAGCGCATTTGAAGTTCAAGCGACGAAGGAAGGAGAAAAGATAAAGATAAATACACATTTTCAAGAAACAGAAAAAAAAGTGTATAAAAATTGTACAATACCAAAAAAGATGTTAATTGTGAGCACTGCATGCACATCCCTAATGACTAAATTGATGGAGTGGCATCCACATGGTATAAAAAAGCACGAGGATATTCTTTGCAAACACGAGCTTGTACACCTTTATTTTTCCGTTCATGTTAGAGCCGTTGTCATATCCTTGGCGTCTACAATCATCTAAATTTAATTGAAAATAATTCAATAATCGTTTTATTATACCTATAATGTGTACGTCTATGACTCTATACCTAGACTTAAGGACATGGGAACAATGGAATAAACAATGGAAGAAACAATCGAGATTGCACGAATATTAATAAAAGCAGTGTAAGCACTCTACAAGAATAACAAAGTTGCTGTCAAAATAGGCAACAGAATCTGCAGTCCATTTAAGACGACAAAGGGACTGCCACAGGGCTGCTCCACATCCCCTTTTTCATTAAAAATATTTCTGGAAAAATCCCTGTAATCATGGAGAGGAAAGTGTAAAGGAATGGGCATACCATTAAGAAACGAATACGTATATACCCTAAGTTTTGCTGGCAACCAAATAGTGATCGCACACTATTTGGAATGGAAATAAACCTAAAGAAAACTGAATACCTAACAATGTAGAATACAGAAATAAAACAATTGGAACTAGACGAAGGTAAACATATACACCATTACAAGGAGTATCCAGTATAACATAATATGCGTATGAAAATTGTATAAGAAAACCAAAAACAAAAAAAGAACAACTGAGATGGAATTTCTAAGAAGGAGAAGAAGCTTCAGAGTAACAAAAAGAGATATAATAAATAACAAAGAGATGAAGGAAAGAATGGGAACGAACTCAGATATAATAGACAACATAGAACAAAAGGAACTAACCTGGTACAGACGGTCATAAGAGCAGACAAAAAAGATGGATAAACAGAATAACAGAGTAGAGCCTCATAGGAAAAAGAAAGAGAGGCAGACCACGAAGATCTTTCAGAGATGAAGTGGAAGTAATGGAAAAAAGAAATCTGCACGAAGGGGACTGGCAAAATAGAAATAACTGGAAAGAACGGTTGAGCGAAGGAATACACTGAAAACTCTGTAAATTTTTAGAAATGATGCAGGGTGTTTCTGTGTAAATAAGTAGTAAGTCCAATACACTCTAAGGAGTAATTCTACATGAAAAATGATGACAGGTTGCTCTATAAACGTATGTCTTGAGATTTTTCTAACAAATTGACGATTTATTTATTGCTCTAAAGTTATTGCGCATCTTTTTTTTTTCAAACAATAATTAAGAATTTTACATCGATCATTGGCGCGCATACCGGTAATGGTCTGAATTAAAAAAATAGTACGTCACTGAAATGTTTAAAATAAAAAATCATTTTGGAATTCCTCGTTCAATTTATGACAAAACCTACCCCTTTTTTCATACGACGAGGCGCCGTTTTTATGCAAAAAATAAAACTTCTTAACGCTTACAAGGTATTCGAAATAGGTTTCTATACATTCATATCAAGAAGAACTTGTCATTCTTGAGTGATAAATGTCCAGTTTGGTAGAAAAATAATTTAAAAGAAGAAATAAATCACTTTACAATGAAAGAATAGGTAAAATTTACTAAGATCGATGAGAATAATAATTTTAAAAAATCACTTAAAACGTTCACTTCAAATCACATAAATGTTAATATTAGATATGATTTCCTACCATAAATTTAATTATACATTAATTTTTTTATTACGTGGATAACTACTTACCGAAATTTATTTAACATAATATTATAAAAATTCATTAATTCCACAACCAATATATTAAAAAACTTTTTTTCTTTCACAAAGCACACGCGCCAGTGTTAATGCAAATTTACAGAAATACTAAAAAATAAAAATTAATATTATTTAACCAATGAGGCGTATGATGACATAAGCGCCAATATAGTATCGCTGTCTATTCATGAATTTGTTGATAATTTAAAATTTGATCTTTTTGTATTTTTTAAATAGATTGTTGGCATACGTAACAAATAACCGTTTCAAAAAAAATGAATAAACTTTTTAATCTGTCTGCAGTCTGCAGTAATTTTATATGAGTGATAATAGCCATAACAATTCTTAGGTTGTATTATTTTTAATAGTGGGCTTTGGTTTTAGTCTATTATTCTTTCTTTAGTTATAAATTCTGACTATATATAAAAATAGTTTTCTTCTAAATAATATTAGAAAATTATTCAATCAAGGTCCTAGGAAAAATTTTCAAAATTAATATATAAAATCTAAAAAATATTTTATTTTTATATCAGCGTCCCTAAAAATTTGGCGCCCGGGCGGTCGCCCGGCTCGCCCGCCCCTTTATCCGGCGGTGGTCATAACATTTACTTATTGTAACTTATTTTACAGATTGTAAATAAGTTAGGAGGTTAAATAAAAAAATATTGTGCAAATATTCAAGTAATGGATATTATATTTTGTGGATTAGTTTTTGATTGACGATGTTTTTTCTATAGTTCCTTATTTGTTAATTGTCAACAAAATAGTTTACAAGGTAAACAAGAATAATTAATCTAGTAACATGCCGGCTTCATCCATGTCCTATTTTTTAAACCTAATCCTCTAACCGTGGTGGTAGAGGGATATAGTAATAGAAGTTGTTAACTAAACTATACACAGCCTTTGCTATTCCAAATTATAATACCGGGTGTCCACTTATATTTTGCCCCATTTTAACTGCCTATAAGTTCTAAACGGCTCAAGATAGAAATATGCGGTTTTCGCTAAAATGTTTTATTTTAGTAAAAGTTTTGTCTGAATGGATTGAATTTATTTTAGTAAAAGAGTAAAAGTTGTGTCTGAATGTATTGAATGTTTTATATCGCTTTCAAATACGAAAACAAAAATGGCGGATTTTTGAAAAAAACGTGGTTGACTTTTTTTTAATGGAACACCCAGTATATTTTTTTGTAAATTGAAAGAAAGGTCATTCACCTATCCAGCGATATAAAGTTTTTTAAAATCGGTTGTCAAATCACTGAGTAATTAATTTTTAAAATGAGAGGTGCAACGTGGATATCAAATACCTAAATAACATAACTAAGCAAATTGATATTATGTTATGTGATGTCCACATCGCATCTCTCATTTTAAAAATTAATTGCTCAGTCATTTGACAACCGATTTTAAAAATGTTTATATCGCTGGATAGGTATATGACCGTTTTTTTTCAAGTTTTTAGGTAAATGACCATTTTTTTATATCGCTTTTTAATGAAAAATGGCGGATTTTTGAAAAAAACAAACGTTGTTGACTTTTTTTCCTAAAACATCCAGTATACTTTTTTGTAACTTGAAAAAATGGTCATTTACCTATCAAGCGATATAAAAAATTTTAAAATCGGTGTTCAAATGAGTGAGCAATTAATTTTTAAAATGAGAGATGCAAATGGAGAGATGCAGACGTTATGTGGAAATCACGTAACATAATATCAATTTGCTTAGTTATGTTATTTAGGTATTTGATATCCACGTTGCACCTCTCATTTTAAAAATTAATTACTCAGTGATTTGACAACCGATTTTAAAAAACTTTATATCGCTGAATAGGTGAATGACCTTTCTTTCAATTTACAAAAAAATATAATGGGTGTTCCATTAAAAAAAAGTCAACCACGTTTTTTTCAAAAATCCGCCATTTTTGTTTTCGTATTTGAAAGCGATATAAAACATTCAATCCATTCAGACACAACTTTTACTAAAATAAAACATTTCAGCGAAAACCGCATATTTCTATCTTGAGCCGTTTAGAAGTTATAGGCAGTTAAAATGTGGGAAAATATAAGTGGACACCCGGTAGTTATTTGAATATTTTGTAAATTTTGTTGCTTTGTGTTAATACATTCCATAAAATTACTTTGTGATACCAAAAATATACTAAAATAAATTTTCTAAACAAAATTTTGTAAGAATTACATTTAATTAGGAGACAACATAATAATATTTAGGAAGCTGAACAGCGCAAACATTGGTAGCAAGACTGTGCGTCAAATCAAAAATATGAACCCAGGAAAACACAATTAATAATACGAAATACGTATCACAAAACATATATCCATAAAACGTCCAGTGTTTGCGAGATATATTCAGAGTACATGTTAGATAACACCGGGGACAGAATGCATTTTTGTCTTACATTTCTGTCAACTAGTTATCCGTTTTCATGTTGGCAGTTTGGTTGTAATGTAAATTATACAAGATTATCAAGTCCGTATAATTTAATCCTGCTTCTTTTAAGATGGTTATGAGCATATTTTACTCTATGAAATGCTTTGTTGTAGTCGAATATATACGTTACAGTTGACATTCCTGCACCTCTACATAAGTACTTACACAGCGAATTGAGTCTGTCGGGTGAATGAGGCATCGCAAAATCCAAATAGCATCCATGACTCTTACTCTTCTCATTTTTTATAAATTCTGTTGTGTATTGAAAACGTATACCTATTGCAAAAAGTGCTTTTTGCGTACCCAATGCATCTCTAAAGCCAAATTGTGTGATTTGTCGTGTATGCTTTACACTTTTTATATATTATTGTTTATGTAATTTTTTTCAGGTTTTCAAGTTTTCAGGAGATGTCTAATAAGGCTTATTATTCTATTGTCTTCACATTTTTTCGCGTTGGGTTTTTTATGTATTGTTCTGAAAGTTTATCTAAGCCACTGTTGTGGTATTTTCCACATTAAGGTACGTCCTTGGCCATAATTTTAAAAAATTCGACACCACACCAAAGTACAAAATTAAAGAAAAAAATTGTTGGACAGACAAATTCAACCCAATAAACACGCTAGTTAGGGAAATTAAGGGAACTTAATGAATGAAAGTTATTATTAATGTCTTTTTATGTAGTTTAAGTTTGTCTTTTTTATTTCTTTTGATTGGTGTTTCATTGAAAGTTCCCCCCTAAGGCAAATTTCCCCTCCCAAGGCAAATGTCTAGATCCGTTACTGCGCCTAGCCCTGCGGCTTTCCTCCTTAATGCTGTTTATAGAGCTTCTACTTCCGCTCAAGGAATAGGTGGTCTGTCGTACGAGTCCAATATCAAGTACAGTGGTCTGTCGTACGGGTGTGAGCGTATCTACCAAGAGGTGGAAGTAATGGAACGACACAGACACAGCGACAGCAGCCATCATATGCTAGAGAGAGAAAGCTAAACGCCGGTAGAGAGAGATAGATAGACCTCCGACCCGAACTGCTCCGCGTTACGAAATTTTTTGGACCTTGCCTAATTTATTGTTTCTATTTTATTTATACCACTCAAACGGTCAGGATCGGGCATACACACGGCTCAGTATAGTCGAAAAAATGAAAAATTTATCTTTGAAAATTCTGGTTTTTCGACAATTACTCAAAACCTCCTACGAATTGCGCCAATAACTGAGCGTTTGTAGGAGGACTCTAGAGGCGTCTAACGATGTATACCTCATATCTGGAAAAATTTGAATTTTCAATTCGTAGTGCTCATAAGTATGATCAAATCCATTTTTGATGGGAAAACCGTTTTTTAAGCTCACTTAATCCTATAATACCTTCAAATATCATATTTGATATGAGACACTATTTGTAAATACCTGTCAAACTCATGTTGAGTGATCAAAATCGGTTAAACCGTTTAGAAGTTTTCGAGCTCCAAAGTATAATCCATTATATTATCACTTAAATGGTCTATAGTCTATATCCCAATATATTTTTTAATTTATTTCGAATAGAAAAAAAATCTAGTGTACATCCGATGAACACAAATAGTTATATTAAAAATATATATATTGGGATGGCTGGTATATGAACTTGGATTGCCCTTTCATAAGTTTAGTGTTGTAACAACTAGCCCATTTGGGCGATAATGCGGCAAAGGAATTTATAATGCTTAAAATGTAATCGAGAAACATTACAATCCAGTTCATACATTTAATTTATAAAAATATTTGAAAAACTCCTGATGCAAGAATAAAAAACCGCTAAACGCCCTAAAAATGAGTGGCACACACAAATTCCAGCTACAAAAGGGCTGATAAGAATATTACGTGGCGCAAAAATGTATTTTTATTTTGATGGAAAATAAAATTATTATAGTTTTAGTTTGAAAAATTTTTCTATGATATTTGTTATATTTGAAGTAAAACGCGCCACAAAAGAGTACCTTTGATAAAGTTTGCAGATTGAGGCTCTTTTGTAGCGCGTTTTATTTCAAATTTAACAAATGCAATGGATAAATTTTTCAAACAATCTATAATTTTATTTTCCATCAAAATGAAAATACTTTTTTGCGCCACGTAATAATCATATCAGCTCTTTTGTAGCTAGAATATTGTGTGCGCCACTCATTTTTACGGCGTTTAGCGGTTTTTTTATTCTTGTATAATTTACAACATAAAATATATTTTTATCAAGCATTGGTCAACGTTATTGAAAACCTCTTATATGGTCTTTTTAAGCTCTTTATCTCAGATTACGGTTACAAATCTTGTCATTGTTAAAGTTACCGTCATCGCTATCGTCGGTTATGTTATATTTTTACATCCAACGAAATCTTGATATCCTTCTTCTCGACCTGACAGGTTTCCACACGACTAAACATTCTGTAACGCCCTAGACGACGTCTTTTAGTTAAGTGGTTGAAATTGAAATACTATACTCTAAAAATGTTAAGATGTATTCTTTATTTGTCGAGACATGGGTTGTTCTTGTTGCCATTATTATTGATCATGTTCGGAACTAATACCTGTCGACTTTTCGTCTCGTGTAATTGTTAACATAATTGAAATATTTCGGGAATAGTATTATGTTATATCTGAGTTGTTGATGTGGAAGAGATTTAAAATATTGTATGTATTTTCTATCTGTAGGCAGTCAACATACCGATAATGTAGGAAATAAAAAATTTATTTTTATCAATATATGTTTATCAATTTATTTTGATAAAAATCAGTTCTATTTTTTATTTAAATAAAATTGGATATTTTCCGTAGTGATTACACGAGAGCTCTAAAATTATAGATTTGGGAGCGTTCAAGTATTACGTAACGCAGTTTGGGGGAGGGGGCCTTGTAAAACGTTACGGCGCGTTACATGGGGGAGAGGGGGGTTCTAACAGCGCGTTACGTAACATTCTTTTTTAAAAAATCCACAAGGAAAAGAAAAAGTTTTCCTGTAGTTAGCTGTATACCATCAATCACAAAATTGGAAAGAAATCCTTTGTAAAAGGTATAAATTTTTTTTATTAAAAATCCCTTAAAAGGGCTACATCACAACAAAACGTTTTCGATTTTTATAAAAAAATCATCATCAGTGTTCGATAAACTGGATGCTAGCTGAGCCACAAAAGAAAATATCTGGGTAAAAACCCTTTACATAAAATATAGATGCCTTAAAAATGCATACTTCAATAAAAAGGCCTGTGATGGTCACATGGCAAACAGGATAATGCCCTAAGGTAAAGTATACAGGTTTCCCAACACGTGGGATCCAAATTGAGTTGATCACATTTCAATGACTTAATGGCAACTCACTTTTAAGGCATCTATATTTTATGTAAACAGTTTTTACCCAGATATTTTCTTTTGTGGCTCAGCTAGCATCCAGTTTATCGAACACTGATGATGATTTTTTTATAAAAATCGAAAACGTTTTGTTGTGATGTAGCCCTTCTAAGGGATTTTTAATAAAAAAATTTTATACCTTTTACAAAGAATTTCTTTCCAATTCTTTTTTAACTTAAATAAAAAAAACTACATAATTTATTTTATGTTTTACATAGACCCCTGAATTGTATTATGTTGCACCCTCACGCAGGGTTACGTAGGTCTACTGATTTTTCAGTATACCTACTGATTTGAACTCCAATCTACTGAAAACTGTATAAAACCTACTGATTTGAACTCCAATCTTCTTATCTACTGAAAACTGTATAAAATGTACCGAAAATTCTAAAAAAAATTGATTGCTCAAATATAAACCATTTCTCATTCATATTATACAACCCAAAGCCCAACATCCAACAGCGCATTCTTCTTTCGTTTCACTTCACCTAAATTATATTTGATGGTAAAGTTAGCGACATAGGATTTTCAGGGTAAAAATGATGTCAAGTGCCTTTAAGATAACAAGGGAATCTTTCGTTGAGAATTGATTTGTTTTCAATAGACCATGTGTAATATTATGTTTCCAATATCCGGAACTGTTCCCTCGGAGTCATTTATGATTTTAGGGTTTATCTGATGAATAGATAGGTAGGTACTTTATATTTTGGTAAAAATGAAATGGGTAATTTTTGTCTTTTCTTTAGTTTAGTACTTATTCTGTTTCCAATTTCCAATAACTGCAGAGCGTGTTTTGTTAAGTTGTGGTATTTAGACTTTGCGGTGCTGATTTTAATAATTAAATATCAGATAAGCAGCACTTTGTTTTTAATTTATTAATAAGAAATGATTAATAATTAATTTATATAATTTATATTTTTGTTGGGAATAAGCACTGAAGCACATAAGATGAGTTTATTTTGAAGTAAAATAAATAAATAAATAAATAATAAAACGTCAAAATAAACTTATTTTACAGTAAAGTTGTAGCTTTTTTGTAGTATTTTAGTATTTTATAACTAATGTAATATGAAGGTTTTAAAAAATGTGAGATTATTTGGCCGCGTGCGTAATATAAAGGTGGTCGTTGATACCAGGTCATAAGTAAGGGAATCTACATAAATATAATTGGTTTGGACGATTTTTAAACTGGCCGTTAGTTAGAAACTGGGCGTTAGTAAAGGTGGCAGATTTTAACAGGTGGCCGTTAACACAGGTTAACACAGGGTTATTATACATGGTTTAAAAAATCTACTGATTACTACTGATTTTTTGAAAGCAAAACTACTGAAGAAATCAAAACTGACCTGGCAACCCTGCCCTCACGCTCCGCTCATGTTCCGACAACAGGACATTCAAGTGAAAAAATCTTAAAACTTGTGAAGCACTGTAATATGTGTTTGCAATAATTAGCTGGACCTTTCTCCACAACAAAAGATGAAAAGATACATATGGGATTAAGAGGTTGCAGAGGGAACTACATGCTCATAAATCATGTATGTTTTCTGAAGTCCATAACATGCAGTATCGTTTTCAGCAGTAGGTATTCATTAATGTTTTAAATAAAATACCCTTATTTAAAGTGTGATTTTTGAATTACTAATTTCAAAGTTTTATGTGATTAACATCTTGACGAAAATTATACATAATTTCAAAATTTCACCTTGCATTATTCATAATAGAACCTACATAATACACATTTTTGAGATGAAGTTGTTAAGCAGCTGCTAAAAACAAAAATATACAGGGTGTTTAATTAAAATTAAAGATAATGAACTACGCTAGGCTTGCATGAATCATCCTGTACATTTAAATTTATGTTTAAAAAGCACATATTTATATATGAAAATCTACGGGTCTCAGCGTTTTTTAAAATTATTTAAAACAAGGACAGAAATAATTTTATTCCATAAGTGCCTTCTTATATATTAAACATATACAGGGTGTTTCAGAAAAAGGTAACACGATCTCTAGGATAGGTGAAAAATTAAAAAATAATTGGGGTTTGCTTACTAAATAATTTTTGTAACGGCATGCGTTTTCACAATACAGGGCGTCGAAGAACAAAAAGTTTTACACATTTTTTTCACTATTTTTCCGAAACTACTGGTAACATCGTATATTATTCGTTATACAAAAATTTTTATTAAGCAAAATAAAATGTTGAAATAATAAATATGTTATTTTATTTTAAGCTTTTATTAAAAAAGATTAAATAGAAGAATGCATGAGAAGAACAATAAAGAATGAAGCCAAAAATGTATTTAAGGATGGGTCAAGTAGGGAAAATGTAAATTTAAATGTAAAATTAATAATAAATGATTATTATTGTAAGTTTTGAACACATTTCATGTCATGGGACATGAAATTACGATTGGCAGGGATAACCAGACAGATGAACTGAATAGAAGAATCGTTCTTAGGTGGGCAGCATTTGGAAACCTGAAAGAAACTTTTAAAAGTGAGTTGCCCACATGCCTAAAGAGAAAGGTATTTGATCAGTGCATCCTCCCAGTCTTGACGTACGGATCAGAAACACTTACCTGAACTAAAGCCTCGGCTACCAAACTAAGAGTAACGCAGAAAAGAATGGAGCGGTCAATGTTAGGAATAACTCTGCAAGACAAAATCAAAAACGAAGAAATCAGGAGAAGAACAAAGGTGACTGACATCGAAAGGCTAGCCAGGTTGAAGTGGAGATGGGCAGGACACATTGCCAGAATGACAGATGGACAAAAAGGTTATTGGAATGGAGGTCAAGAGAAGACAAGAGAAACGTCGGTCGACCGCCTACAAGATGGACTTACGACTTAAGAAAGCTAAATAAAAACTGGATGAGAGCTGCGCAGGATAGACGTGGTTGGAAACGAGAGGAGGAGGCCTATGTTCAGCAGTGGACATTTAAGGCTGAATGATGATTGTTAGTTTTTATTATTACCTCAAATGCGATTAAAATAATAACAAAGTTCTTTTACCGAGTTTCCGGTACTTTTCGCAACCTCGTTTTTCATTTAGGTTCAAATGGCCACTTGGGTGTTACGTAACGTTTAGGTAGGGGGAGGGGGGTACAGAAAAACGTTACGGTGCGTAACATGGGGAGGGGGGTCAAAATCTTCAAAAATTGCGTTACGTAATACTTGAACGCTCCCTTGTATCCCGAGTGACACTTTAAGAGTTTTAATTAAATTGGTATGTCAAATATTTCAACTATGTGAAAGTGTCACGAGGGCAAGACAAATCGATAATTCGAGCTCGAGAGTTACCTATTCGGTAAGATTATTTCATAAATAAAAGTGTCTTTTTAAATCATTTTAACTAATGTTTTATTGATATCTTCACCTTAATATTTGCTAAACCTGTTTCTTGTGGTCATCTGTGAAAAAATTGTAAATCAATAATTGTCATTAATGTCACTGAATGTATTTTTGCGTAGCAACGAAGGTTATCTGACGTAAAATACTTCTTGACGACTGGAAATTATTAAAAATTATCGGCATTATGTCAGAAGAGAGTGAGAATAAATTGACAATAACGCGACAATTCTTCTAAAATGTTGTCTGGCAATAGATATGCGAGCATTATTGTCTTATTTATTCTTACTATCGTGTGCTATTCGTAAGGTTATTTTTAACACTTACATATAAAATTCAAGTCTTTCTATAAAAACATTCAGTGACATTGATCCCAATTAATGTGACACACATTTTTCAATTTGTCAAAATGAACAGCACAATTTAGCAAATATTTAGAAAGAGATAAATAGTGTAACGTTACAAACGTCACATATTTGCTATTTTATTTTTAAATAATTATTTTACTTTATTTTCTTTAATATTTAATTAATAATTATCTTCTGTATTCGTTTTAAATTGTTTTTCCGTTAAAAACCTGTTTGGAGCCCGTTCGATAGGCAACTCTCTTTACATTTTAGAATCTCATCTAACCTTGTGTTCTGTGTTCATTACTTCATACTTACTTAGTCGTTATTTCAAATTTCATGTTCTGTGTTGTGTGTTTCACTGATATGACAGTGACACTGTCTGTCAACAACAGAGAGTGGTGGAAAATTAATTTCGCTATAAAAACCAATTACAGGTTAATAATAGCCATTTATTTTATTAGACCATATTCTCTTGTGTTGAGTAGTTTGTGACATACTGTACCAGTCATAACCTTTTTTGTTTCTATACGTAACCTCGACTCTCCACGTGTCTTGATATCTTAATTTTGAATATTTGATTTCATCTATGGATATGCTTTTAGTAATCAAATAATTTAACTATTAATAATTAATAATTCCATTTAATTTACCCCTGCCATCTACTAGATTTTTAATACTATTTGGCAAAGGTCCATTTTGGTTATTAACTTCTTGATTGTCATTTATACGCATTGTATCTTCTAGTTTTTGGGAATAAATTCAACTTTTCTCCCTTCGGGAGCTTCAAACCTTTCTCACCGGTGATGGAACAACAAGGTACAACAACAATGGATGCATCTCCACTAGACTACTCATAGACTGCAACCACGAACATCTTCAACTGCAGGGATCTCAGGTCAAACAACTGCCCAGGTCTATAAGAAGTCTACAGCAGTACCATTCGACAAAAAGAAGTTACCATCGACCGATACCAATAGCCATAAGTATAATCTAAAAATTGTTAGTTTTTGGCAAGAATTTGAATATATTTGTTAATGCATTTAATAAATCACATTTTTATTATAACTTTTTTGAACAATAAACATGATTAGTTAAAGTATTGTTTTATTTGCTTCCATTCTGAATTTTCAGAGTTCATGTTTAAGATTAGGACAAGACGAACACGTACATACCTTGGGAGATGGCTAAGCCAGGGTGAACGATAGCTATCTTGGATGATTGGAGTAATATTTTCGAATATTATTTGGATTATCTGGGGTAGTCTATCGCCGTCTTTGTTTTAATAGTTAAAATTATTTGTAAATACAGTTTTATTCATGAAATAATCTTACGAGTAAGTAAACTAAAATAAGTAAACTAAAATAAGTAAACTAGAGCGCTTAAATTTGCCGATTTGCATTCTCCTCGTGACAATTTGACATTAGATGCAGAACTAAAAGTTTATTATGGATACTTTCTTAAATGTGACAGTTGACAGAACTAGGAAACTGGTTGCAATTAAACAGAAACAATCTACTTCAAAAAATTCCCACTGTAATTTTGTTCATTAGAAAATTACCGATGTACTTAATAATAATCTGATTGGGCAGAATTAAACACGAGATGAAAAATCTTACTTACTACACGTTTGGAAGTTAAAATCATTAAAAAATAATCAGTAGTAATTGCACAAGGGCTATAAAATTATTGAATTTTTCCCGAGTGACACTTTGACAGTTTTAATTTCACGAGCCGAAGGAGAGTGAAATTATGTCAAAGTGTCACGAAGGCAAAAATTCTATATTAATTTTAGATATCGAGTGCAATTTGTTGCAATTATTTCATGAATAAAACTGTTCAAAACCAAAATTGTATTGTAATTTATTTATGTATGTAAGTACAACTTAGTACAATTAAACACACAGTTATTATAAATATTTGACGGTTGAAAGTTATCACTTCTATAATTTTTAAAATATTAATTGTCATTAATGTCACTGAATGTATTTTTTCATAGCAACGAAGGGCATCTGACGTTATATACTTGACGACGGGAAATTATCAAAAATTATCCGGTATAATATCACAAGAGAGTGAGAATAAATTGAAATAAATGCGACAGTTTTTCGAAAATTTGTTGTTTGGTAATAGACACGAGAACCCGCAGGGCTCAAGTGGCTATTGCCCAATGGCAAAAAATTTGAGTAAAAATGAAGCATTATTTTCTTATTTATTCTTACTGTCGTGTGATATTCGTAAGTTTATTTTTTAATACGTGTATTATGGATATTTTCTTAAATGTGACAGTTGTCAAAACTGGGAAACTGGTTGCCATTAAACAGAAACAATCTACTTAAAAGAATTATATCGGTAATTTTCTGCAGTAGATAATTCTCAGTATAATTGTAATCTGATTGGACAGAATTAAACACGTGATTAAATATCTTACTATACGATTGGAAGTTAAAATCATTAAAAAATAATCAGATTAATTTGTATTTCTGTAGCTTTCTGTTGGTCAGAATCTCCTATGAATGAAATAATCGCTGTAATTTTTATTCTTGTAGGTTTCTATTGGTCAGCATCTCTATGAATGAAATAATTAGTAGAATAATAAAAAATATGTTACACCATGGTCAATGTGCTGTATTCATCTTTATGTAGATATTAATGATCGTGCAAAAATAACTGCCCAAACGCTTATTTTTTGGATTTTGGGCGTACATTTCTTGAGAAAATGAGAACAATATAAAAAAATAATAAAATATGCAAAAAACTAATACAATTTTTAATAGAGTACCTATAGCCTAAAAATAATTAGCAAATATACAGTATGTCCCTGTAAGTTGCAACCATATGGAAAACATTTTAATGATTAATTATGCATGGTCTAAAACCTAATGGTAGGGGAGCCCAAGCGGGGATTTCTGCAGTTACTCGAGCGAGTCAGATTATTACATGGGGAGAAACATTGTGCCCTGAAAATGTAACTCTACCATATATTGGCTCTTAATGCAGGGGAGTTCGTTAAGGGGGGGCCGAAAAAAATATATCCTTAGAAAAACTTGAAATTGTCAGATTAAGATAAGGTAAGTTAAGTACATGCAAAACACTGTATATTTCAAAAATCTGACGATTTATTCTAAAAAAGGAACTGGGTGAGTTCTCAAGATTCCCAAGAAAAAAGCGAATATTTCAGGAAATGAATGACAGATCGAAAAACTAAAAAATACATACTCAATATTTTTCAAAAATTTATCGAATGATACCAAACACGACTTACCACGGAAAGGGGTGGGGAGTAAATTTAATATTTTAAATACGAATCACGCGATATTTCGCGAAATGAACATCAGATCGAAAAACACTTATTCAATATTTTTGAAAAATCTATCGAATGGCACCAAACACGACTTCCACGGAGATGGGGTGGAAGGTTACTTTAAAATCTTAAATGGGAACCCCCATTTTTTATTACAGATTTGGATTCCTTACGAAAAAATAAGTAACTTTTATTCGAAACATTTTTTCGAATTATGGATAGATGGCGCTATAATCTAAAAAACGATTGTTGGAAATGAAAAATTAAATTAAAAATGTACAAGTCCCCCCTTAAATGGAAAATTTTACTTAACTTTTTTTGGTTTTAGGACCTACTTTTCACAACCCAATAGGTCCCCAAAGAGCTCGAGTGACTGCAAGTTTAGCATACTTTGCTCCCCTACCATAAGATTTAACATTTAGATATCAAATTTTATGAATATTATACGAGGTATGTTAAAGATATGAATTTCGCTTAAGAGTAAAGTAGCTTTATTTTTCACAATATAGAAAATAGTTATTATGGAAAGTTGTTTGGAATTAAGAATTATATTCCAATATGCAATTACATAGTTTTAATTGAAAAAAAAAATTGAAAATTTTTCTTAGATTATGGATAACCAACATTATTTTCAGTTATTTCAATTATGATAACTCTTTTATTATTAATTTCACAAAATAAAGATATTATTTTATAATATGTTCTGGATGGTCTAAAACTTTTGTACATCAATATAAAAACATAAATTAAAAGGGTAAATAAAACACCATTTTTTTTTCACAATATCGAAAATTGTGATTATGAAAAGTTATTTAGAATTAAAGACTATGTTCCAATATGTATTTACATCCTTCTTATTGAAATATTCTGAACCATAAACATTTTTTTTAAGTTTTTTGATCGAAATTATTCTTTTTTTAACATACCTCGTGTAAAATTGATAAAATTTGATATAGGATGGTTGTATTTTAGGTTCTAGACAATTCAGAACTTTTTATAATGAATAACTTTTTTCGTAAAAGTAATAATAAAAGAGTTATTATATTTAAAATAACTGAAAATAATGTTGGTTATCCGTAATTCATGAAAAAATTTTCATTAGAAGGACGAAATTGCATATTAGAACATAGTTCTTAATTCCAAACAATTTTTCATAATAACAATTTTCCATATTGTGAAAAATAAAGCTACTTTAGTCTTGAGCGAAATTCATATTTTTGACATACCTCGTATATTATTCATAAAATATGATATCTGATGGTTGCATATTAGGTTTAAGACAATGCAGAACTTTTTATGAAGAATAACTTTTTTTCGTAAAATTAATAATAACAAGTGTTCCATATGGTTCCAACTTACAGGGACACACTGTATATGTAGAGGAACATGGATTTTTCATTCATGGGAAAATAGAAATCAAATAAACCGATATGTAGGTACGCTGTTTAAACTAAACGGAAGGAAATGTTAACACTGATCACTTATTAAAAGTAGTCAAAATCAAAAAAGATATATACCAACAAAACTGATAAAAGCGAAAAAAAAATATACGAAGAAGAAGAACACCGAAGAAAAGAAGAACTGAAGATAAAAACCGTGAAATTAATTCGAGAAAGAATTATATCAAAAACTAGAACGATAGTAACTGACTTTTAGAAGAAGAATAGGTGTAGATTAAAATAACTTTGCTACAACAGGCCCTCTGTATTTTCCTAGTTTTTAATCTGCTACAGGTTACAGGTGACAGCCTAATCTAACCTAAACTGTTACAGGTAACGTAAACTCATTGCTTTATAATATTATGAGTTAATGTGTTCACTGCTTCTTCCTTTTCCGCTATCGTATTTTAAGATGGAGAAAGGGTCTGACGATTATAAAAGAAAACTAACCAGCACTAAATGGCAAGGAAAAATGATAATACAAGGCCATGATCGACTACTGTTCTCCCATGAGAGAAAGGCAAATGAGACAAAAACGTCACTGGAAAATGTGGTTTGGAAACAGAAGCGAGCGAAACTTTACTTAATTTTCTTTTGAAAAAAGTATATTCCAAATGAATAGCTTCTTCTACAAAATAGAACATCGGATATGGAACTGGCAAAGTCTGAATAGAAAAACTAGGAAAGAGAACGATTTTATGATCACTAATAAGAGGAAAATCTTTAGAGACGTCGCAGTATTTAACCAGTTTTAAACAGGTAGCGACCATAGAATGGTAAAAGCTTCGATAGAAATTAACCTTGGAAAAGAGATATACCTCATGATTAAAAATAAGTCTACAGCTACCTGGACAGAGCCTGATAAGATAAATGCATTTGAATGACACATCAACAGCATTCTTGAAAGCAGTAAGAATACAAACCTAAATGTCAACACCCTGAATGCCATTCTAATAGAAGCTATAGAAAAAATTCAGGAGATATACCTACTGCTAAAAGAAACCACTAACAAAAGAAAATAAAAACATAAAATTGAAAAAGTTTAACGAAAGATTGAAGATCAAATGGGACAAAAAAGAAAGAACTGAAATTAAAAGATAGTGTAGGAAACAAAGGTTGAACCTTGAAAAATGGACACAAGTCCGGTTTTATTTTTTTTCTGGTATATCAAGGGGTGCTTATTATAAGACTAACTTTTTCTGAAAACATTTCGCCCCGGAACCCCCATTTTCACCCCTATAAATGGGGTAATTTGTGATTTTGCGGAACGTAGCCATTCCTGTACCTTTTACAAAAAATTTCTTTAATAGAAATATGAAGTGGACTATATTTTCTACGATTTATTTCCCAAAAGCATCTGTCTATCATCCACCGTTTAGCGGGGGTGGCGCACCAAAGTTGACAAGTTTTTAAAAAAGATGTTTTAAAAAAATATATTTTTCCCTAACTGTAACAGAAATTAAGAAGAAATCCTGCGAAAATTATTCACAAATAATTGATTGATTTTTTGGTATAGGTTTCACTTAAGGGTAATAGCCCTTTTTTTAATTACAGGGTGTTACATTTTAAAAAACCCCTTTCTATACCATCTGAACCGTTTATGCTAGAGTAAAAAAACTTTCAGCGATTACCCATGTACTGGTACTATTTACAAATTTGTATAATGCACTCCCATTTTTTCCCCGGAACCACCCGAAAAAAAAGAAGAATTAATAAATAAAGTGATTTTCTTGGAATCCTTCACACACAATGCGGTTTATTAATATGCTTCATATATCATTTTGTGCACGTTATTATTACCCATGCATGAAAGGACACCAAAAGCGATTTCCTAGTGCAGCCCCTGTAACCAAAAAAATAAATAAAATGGGGGGTTGAAATTTTTTTTTGGTTTTTTGCTTTTTGATCCATATGGGCATATGCTTTATTAATAGTGCTTTTCAAAAATATATATGGTTGTTGCAACATCCCTGCGGAAACCACCCCTATCCTTGAAAATATACTGCAGAAACTACCCCTAAACCTTGGCGAGCATGTTTTTACGATTTTCTCATTACCTATGCATTATTTTTAAACAAAACTTATACAAGGTTAAAGACCACTATTTACTCTAAAAATTAGGTCCTATTCATTTTTTTCGTATAAGCAACCGTTACGGCACAGTGGCGCAGTAAACCTCATATATGCTTTGGCAGGCTCTAGTTTTTGTTTTTTATTTTGTCATTTCTTCGTTTTATTGATAAAATACTTATGTAAAATAAAACAACACAGTGTAACCTACAAATTATGGCCTATGCACATTTTACATTCTTTGCGCCCCAAAGCCACAGTGGTGGCCTAAAATCAATTTTTGCATATTTTCGCCACCTACACGCATTTTATTGCATTAATGCTACTTTAATAGCACAATATTCACCCTTAAGTGGTCACTAAGCAGTGGCGGATCCAGGGAGGGGTGATGGGCCCGATCACCCCCCGTCTTAAACCAAGTGATATTATATTTAAAGATTATAAAAATATTCATTTATTTTTATAAAAATTTAGCCAATTGGCACCCCCCTCTTAACGATGCTGGATCCGCCACTGTCGCTAAAGTACGCCATTCTTATAAAAATAATAATATAATATAAGTATTTCTATAAAACTAAATAAATATTTTTATAATCTTTAAATATAATATCACTTGGTTTGAGAGGGGGGTGATCGCCCCATCACCCCTCCCTAGATCCGCCACTGCTTAGCGACCACTTAAGGGTGAATATTGTGCTATTAAGGTAGCATTAATGCAATAAAATGCGTGTAGGTGGCGAAAAGATGCAAAAATTGATTTTGGGCCACCACTGTGGCTTTGGGGCGCAAAGAATGTAAAATGTGCATAGGTCATAATTTGTAGGCTACACTGTGTTGTTGTATTTTACATAAGTACTTTATTAATAAAACGAACAGGTGAAAAAAAAAACAAAAACTGGAGCCCGCCAAAGCATATCTTAGGTTTACAACGCCACTGTGCCGTAACGGTTGCATATACGAAAATAATGAAAAGGACCTAATTTTAGAGTAAATAGTGGTCTTTAACCTTGTATAAGTATTGTTTAAAAAGAATGCATAGGTAATGAGAAAATCGTAAAAACATACTTGCCAAGGTATAGGGGTAGATTTTCAAGGATAGGGGTGGTTTCCGCAGGGATGTTGCAATAACCATATATATTTTTGAAAAGCACTATTGATGAAGCATATGCCCATATGGATCAAAAAGCAAAAAACGAAAAAAAATTTCAACCCCCATTTTATTTATTTTTTTTGGCTACAGGGGTTGCACTAGGAAATCGCTTTTGATGTCCATGCATGGGTAATAATAACGTGCACAAAATGATATATGAAGGATATTAATAAAGGGCATTGTGTGTGAAGGATCCCAAGAAAATCACTTTATTTATTAATTCTCCTTTTTTTTGGGGTGGTTCCGGGGAAAAAGTGGGGGTGCATTATACAAGTTTGTAAATAGCACCAGTACATGGGTAATCGCTGAAAGTCTTTTTACTCTAGCATAAACGGTTCAGATGGTATAAAAACGGGTTTTTTAAAATGTAACACCCTGTAATTAAAAATAGGGCAATTACCCTTAAGTCAAACCTATACCAAAAAATCAGTCACTTATTTGTGAATACTTGTCGCAGGATTTCTTCTTAATTTCCGTTACAGTTAGGGAAAAATATATATTTTTTGAAAACATCTTTTTTTAAAACTTGTCAATTTTGGGGCGCCACTCCCGCTAAACGGTAGATGATAGACATATGCTGTCGGGAAATAAATCGTAGAAAATATAGTCGTCTTCATATTTCTATAAAAAAATTTTTTTGTAAAAGGTACAGGAAGGGCTATGTTCCGCAAAAACCACAAATTACCCCTTTTAAAGGGGTGAAAAGGGGGTTCCGGGGCGAAATTTTTTCAGAAAAAGTTAGTCTTATAATAAGCACCCCTTGATATAACAGAAAAAAAAATAAAACCGGACTTGTGTCCATTTTGCAAGGTTCAACCTCTGTTTCCTACACTAAGATTGGGATTTAAATACCAATATAGATAAATTTAAGGTTAGTAGAAAGTTTCTATACAGAATTCTATCGATATATCTATATCAGATCTGATATATATATAGATATCTATCAGATGTGAGTATCGGAATATATATCGGAGAGTGTAAATATTTGAAGTATGTATATTATGTAGAAATATATGTTATAGTCAAAGCCCGAATATCAGACGTTCCTATGTTTGACTAGGCAATCCTCAGGTGTGATTAACTGTCTTAGTCAAAGCCCGAAATAAATTACAGTTTCGGTCTTTGACTAGTCAAACCTAGGAGAGACTAAGTTGGCCAGGCAAAGGTCGAAATTTAATTTTATAAAATCGGGGTTTGAGTAGTCAAAATACTCGAAATATTTTGGGTATCATACAAGATAAAACAATAATTGACGGTTTATAAATATAGAGTTGATACGAAATACGGAACAATAAACGCACTTTTTTCAAAAAATCAAATAAGAGAATGCAAAGAGAATTTTCCTAATTTCGAAGATGTTACAGACGTTAAGCTGTCTCTAAGAGAAATTTGCACAAAATATTCTAAATTGGAGCAAAATGATTTATAAAATACCAATGCAATAAGAAATTCTCTTCAAAACCATGTGTAAAAGGTCAAACGTATTGTGCTGTGAAACTGTAAATGCCATGATGATAATGCCTCAACATGCGAGAATAAACACTATTTTTTTAATTTTAATTACGACAATATAAAAATAATAAACATTACAATTAAAAAATGACGTTTTATTATACCTAATCTAAAAAATTCCGACATTTTAAGAGGTGATCGGGGTTTGACTAGTCAAACCCCGATTACATACCTATTCGACCTTTGCCTGATCAACGTACTCTCTCCTAGGTTTGACTAGTTAAATGCCAAAACTGTAATTTATTTCGGGCTTTGACTAAGACCGTCAGTCTGACCTGAGAATTGCCTAGTCAAACCTAGGAGTGCCTGAAATTCGGGATTTGACTATTTGGTTCAATGCCATGCCTGAACTTCTTTCTTCATTAATTTTATTGGAAGTTTCGTTCTTATAATTATAATATATTAATGGGATGGTGACCAAAACTTCTTCTTCTTCTTCTTTAAGCTGTGAAACCTTGCTCTGTCGGCTGCTGCGCGAAATAATAGTTATTCTACTGTAGAACCACGTCATTGTCTAATATTATGCAGCAATGAAAGTTTCTTTCAACCAATTCATTTTTTCCCTCCACTGTTTGTTGTATTGTAAGGCGAAGTAGATGGTGTTTATGTCCTCTAATTACCTGGCAGAAATATCTGTTTTTCTCCTCTTTATGATGTTTATGGGCGACCAGAGATGACCAGAAAAATGTTCACAATATATTCTTTTCATATACATTTAAACAAAATTAGTGTAAATACATTGTATATTGCAGGAACGAGTTTATTGCAATTATAATTGCAGATATAATGGTTCGAGCTGTTAAAAATGACATATATACGAATGCTTCTTTTCAAGATACTGGTAGCAGTAATTAACAAGGTGATTATTAAACTAATTTCTGCGGCACTTTGTGTACCTACACATTGTTTTAATTCCCATTGAACATCACCCCGTCAGGCAAGTAGTTATGTGAGAAGCAATAATTATTTTTAAGCTTGTTGTTTATCAAAAACTGTCAGTCAAATAGTAACAACAGGCGAGAAAAAGACACCAATTAGTGACAAACTCAACATTAAAGAAATGCGGTTTCAGGCAGGTGAGTGTTCATGTTATATTCTATAGATATGACATCATGTTTGCAAAACCGGTAATTACCGCCGTCTACACGGTGTAAGCCTTTCGAACTAACATATAAAAAGAGTTTAAATATTTATGAATTTTTAAATAAATTTAAACACCAGCAATTGGTGCTGCTAATTGTGTTTCTTTATAAACATAAAACTAAAACACTACAATATTGCAACATAAAATGAATCTTCTCTTCTACACTCATTCTCTTCTACACTCATCATCATCATTGGCTGTTCTGATTCCACTGCTCAGGCCCGTGCCGTGCTATGATGCGGCGAGGCAGTCGCATCAGGCGGCATTACAAGGGGGCGGCATAATCAGTAAAATTAAAAAAATGTCAGATTGTGTAAAAATGTTGTCAGAAACTATAGAAAAAATGAAAAGTTACAGACAATATGGCTAATGACCAAATTAAATAAAAAATTAATGAAATTGGAGAAAATTTTATTATCTATAAGTTTCGAATTTCCAGGTGAAAATGAAATTCGAGCCAAGAGAAAAAAGCGTATATTTGATTACGAAATATCTGTGGACGAGCTCTTTTGTTTATCTATATTTTTGACATTGCCGTTAATTCTTTGATTGATCGATTTTCGCTTTTAGAAACTCATAATAAAGATTTTAAATTTTTATAATATATTTTCAAATTTAGGGAAATGAATGACAAAACACTAGAAAAATATTGTATGAATCTTCATTCAATACTTTCAATAGAAAAATAAAAGCAATTTGATATAGAGACAAACAATCTCCTAGAAGAATTGCGTGATATATCCCAAATGATACCTTTAGAGGTTTTGAACTATTTCTGCTAAAATTATCTAATTTCTTTATACCCGAATGTAGTTGTATCACTAAGAATTTTATCACAACTCCCCGTCTCGGTAGTTAGTGAATAAAGAAGTTTTTCAAAATTAAAAATTATTAATAACTATTTACGAAGCTCCATAAAATAATTGATATTTATGTACCAAGTCAGTAAAGTGACTCTTTATCGAACGAGTCTGATATTATGAGCCGAGCGAGCGTAGCGAGCAATGCGAATAACAGACGAGTTCGATAAAGAGTCTTTACTGACGTGGTACGTACAAAATTTTATCGCCAATCATAAAAAACATTTTACTTAACACTTACTTAATTACATCCTTTTAATGAAAAAAGAGTGTATGTACTTTGTACGCACGAAAGAATTTATATTTCTATTATCATGATTTAAACGAAATAAATATATTATAAACAGTTTTATCGTATTTATATTTAAATAATATACTAATTCCAATACTTCAAATAAAATACTAAAAATTAAAAATATCGTTAATAGTTACGTCATTGTTTATGAAATGTAGCTTCCAGAAGCGAAGTTGCTTTTCCCGTGATGAATAGTAGAAAATTTAAATAAATATATTTGCTAACAAATTATCAGTACCTACATATTTATCACCGTCCTATATATAATCGAATTAACAAAGACACCATTTCATACTATATAATATATTTGCATTAATACGAAACTTAAAAGATTTAAGAATTCTTTTACTTTTACACGAAATAAACATTTCCTATGACAGTGACAGTAATGACAGAAGGCTCCTGCATGATGGCTGATTTCGATGTTTAATCGATAGTTGTTAGGTATAAATATTGAATACCTAATTACTACAGCTGTAAATGTTGTTCTAAAGCTATTTTTTTGTGGCATTTTTACAATTTTAACTATTTATAATGGGAAATAAGCCACAATATTATTAAAAAATGATTTTTATTAACGTTTCGACGCCCAAATCGGGTGCCGTTGTCAAAATACAAAATACTACTGACAAATACCAGTAGTATTTTGTATTTTGACAACGGCACCCGATTTGGGCGTCGAAACGTTAATAAAAATCATTTTTTAATAATATTGTGGCTTATTTCCCATTATAAATATTTAAAAATACAGCTGTAAAGTTTTGATTTATGTTTTGTAAATATAATTGCAATATACTACAGAATTTCATTTTCTGACATAAATTTAATTAATAATAACGTAAATTTTGTACAATATTTTTAATAATTAAAGTAAATAAATTTTAAGGTCACTCAAATAAATAATCGATTACTGCCATCGACCACTTACATTCAATCTCAGTTTATTTTGATTAATCGCGGCAGGTAAAGTAAAATTCTACTTTAAGTACAATAAAGTGTTACTTTACTGCCGCAAATGGCGTCAAATGAGCACAATAATGAATGACTTTAGTGACGGTTGGCGATAAAAAATATTAAAAAATTTAGCACTTATTTCAATAGAGTTCTCACTAGCTGCTACACCTATCTATCCTCACTCGACTACACCAATTACAAATCTGACTGACGAGTTTGTCAAAATTAAAGTCAGAACGGTACATACTGTATTTAGTTTAAAGTATGTTTTGTTTTTAAAATAAAAGTTTTCGTTAATTTTGTATTGTTCCATTTAAGGGGGTAGGCGCAAAATCTTGGTCTATTGCTATTTAAATGGCTTTTTTTTTTTCGAATACTGAGAAAACTAATAAGCATTTTTGAAAAATTTAAAATATTAAAATTTAAAAAAATTAAACATAGAATAAAAAATTACATTATTACCGAGGGCCGAAAGTTACAGACGTGAAAAAAAGAGAAAATTTAGTGTGATTTTTAGTTTCAAATATTTCATTAAAAAAAACTTTTTGGTTTTTTAAGGGATTTTCCATTTAAATAGCATTGGATTCCCTTAGACCCCCTTAGGCGCAAAAAAGATTTTGCGTCTACCCCTTAATAAAAATTAAAGTTAAGTTTCAATAATATTTAAGGGGCGGTATTTCGAAGACTTGCAACATATTGAAAAGATGTACCGCACTGCTCTGCCACTGCTGAACAAGATCTATAACAAAGGAACATAAGAAACATAAGATCCACAATAATTACATTGCATGCGATCTTGTGCACCCTCAATCCAGATGTGTTGAATGCGCTTAACGTCGCGCGTCGTCCGACTCTCTTGTTAAATACCGTCCTCGATTAAGGTAAGCAATAAGCATTGTGTCTAAGGCCGTCCGCACATGGAGCGACGCTCGAAGTAATCGACTCGATTCCAATCGCGTAGATCTCTCCCCGTCACTTAAGTTCCTTTGTTGTGACATTGAGTTCCGTACACGGAGCGTTTAGGATTGCAAATCTCCTCGTATTGTACGACTCTCGTTCCGTGCGATCTGAAGCGAACGAGAAAGTTCGAGTGAGATGCACGTTTACAATCATTATTTTATTTGTTTGCTTCGTTTTTGTTTATTTTTGCCCTAAATTAAATTTTAGTCTTTTTAAAGATCGGTGAATATTATGTTCGCTGATTGTGGTACTATTAGCTATGTGGAAATATATTGTTTGTAATGTAAAATTCTGAAAACATTGAACTTCTGTTTCTAGGTGTTTATTATAAAATTCGTTAAGGAAGTAAAAAAATACCCTCAACTGTATAATGCAACTGTATAAAAATGTAATAATACCGTACTCTTCACATATCGAAATAGTCGTTTTGGTTACTATATAAAAAATGCGTTTATTTATAAAAACAGAATCGATTAGTGTGCGGAGGGCAATCGCTTGTGACGCAGGGTTCGTACAAGACGAGCAGGACACGCGAACTTCGAGACGTGTCTTCGATCGACCCATGTGCGGACGGTCTTAGTCTCCATTTTAAAATTTTCTTGGTCCATCTTTCATATCTAACTCTGGCAAAATGTTCTGTCCAGTTCCAGTTTAGCGTAGTAACTCTTTTAACTGCATTAGTAAAACCAGTTTTTCTCCTAACTATTTGATTTGAAACTCTGTCTCTGAGGGATATATTCAACATTAACCTCTCTGTGCCACTTGTATCTTATTCATTACTTTTCTAAGAGTGAATGTTTCTGCTCCATACGTTAGAACTGTGAATACACGAATTATTAATCAAATACCTCCCTTTTGAAGCACATAAGAATATCTGAATATCTGATCTAAAGACTTCTCCCTCAGTTTTCCATAAGCTACCCATGTTAGTTTGATTCTCCCGTTTATCTCTGTTGTTAGGTTGTCTCTTTCCCATGTAATCTCATAGCCCAGATATTTATAAGTATCTTCTTCTTCTTTAAATTCCATTTTGTACCGAAGGTTAGAAATGATCATGGCTATGTGGACCCTGTTGACTGCCGCTCTAAATAGCTCTGCACTACGGCATTCAAACCATTCCCCTAAGGCAATAAAGCCTGGATATTATTCGTCTTCTCATATTTCGCTTTGGATTTTGCCTTGCATAATAAGTGGTAATAATGAGTATTTTTGCCCTCTCATCACATGTCCCAAGTAGATACTCAAGTTTTCGTCTTTTGATAGTTAGTATTATTTCCGGCTGATTTCCTATCCTTCTAGTTACTTCCACGTTCGACATTCTTTGAATCCATGATATTTGTAGGATTATTCTGTAACACCAAAATTCAAAGCCAGCCAACTTATTCTGATGGACTTGTTTTAATCTCCACGCTTCCAAGCCATAAAGAAGAGTACAGAATAAGTAACAACGAATAATCCTTAGGTGTAGTTCTAACCTTATATTCCTACAACAAAGAAACTTTATAAGTCTAATTAATGATGCACGTGCTATTTCAATGCGTGTCTTAATTTCTTTGGTTTGGTCTACATTTGATGTTATCCATGTTCCTAAATATTTGTAGTTTTCCGTACTCTCAATTACAATATCTTCAATAGTCAATTGGAGGTTTGCGTGTGTTGATTTAAGTTGTTCAAATCTTTTCCATTGATAGATATACCTTCTATTGAATCTGAAAGCGCTTCTTGAAATAGCGCTTCACTGTAGACATTGAAGGGTATTGGGGACAGCACAAAACCCTGACGGACCCTTCTCTGTATTTTGATGCTTTGGGTGTTCTGATTGTCAACTCTTTGGCAGTTTGACTCAAATATAGATTAGATATAATTTTCATATCACGATATTTTTGCTTTTTAATATATCTACAAGCTTTTTATGTTGAACCTTATCAAATGTCTTTCAAAGTCTACAAAACATAAGCACATATCCTGATTCATGTCCATGCAGCTCTAAACCAGCACATTCAAGCCGAAAAAAGCATCTCTTGTACAGTTGTACTCATACTTCCATGTATTACCAGTAAAACGGCAGTTCTCGCCAATGGCGCACACCTACACCCCCTACACGCGACACTGTATATACACGAAATTTTCGATTTTCTAAATCTGACTGAATTAAAAATTGGGCCAACTCCCATCTTAAAGTTCAGGAAAAGACTAACCCATTCATATGTCAACCATCCATTTTGGTCCAAGGGTGTGGATTTTACGGCTCTTCCTATTTAGGGTCTGTTTTTCGTTCTCGGTCCCAAAGCTCCCAAAAACTTCAAACATTTAACTCCGACCTTTGCGACTTCTAATAGAAGCGATCATTACCTTTCCAACGCATATCTAATTTTAAAAATCGGTTATACCGTTCAAAAGTTACCGAGCTCAGAAATATGAGTCAATTTTTATTTAAAAAAGGAAAAATGTTTGTGGATATGTATGTATGTATGTATGTATGTATGTATGTATGTATGTATGTATGTATGTATGTATGTGTATGGAAAAGTTTAACCGATCTGAATTTTTTTTCTCTGTGAAGGGGGGGGGTGAGGGCCGATTCAGAACCGGTGTAGTTTGTGAGTTTGACTACCCATAAGCCAGCTATAGGACTTGGTAGGTACAAAACGGCATATATTTTGGCGGTATATATCTTCGGTTCAAGAAGAGACAGGAAAACAGTAAATACACCAAATCAATAAATCAATAGCGTTGAGTTAAGCTTTCAAATGGTGTCTAAGCTGTCAGGATCAGACATACACACGGCTCAGTATAGCCGAAAAACTGAAAAACTAAACTTTGAAAATTTTGATTTTTCGACAATTACTCAAAATTTCAACCTACGAATTACGCCAATAACTGAGCGTTTGTAGAAGGACTCTAGACGAATCTAACGGTGTATACCTTATAATCGGGAAAATTCGAATTTTGAAGTTATAAGCTTTATCTCTCTTGGACCATCACTCCTAGTGGAGTATTGGGCGCATCTGCGTTTCTTAGCCGATAGTGTAAGACGGCTGGTGGCCAGCTCAGCGCGTCTTCTTGTGTTTATTCTCTGGTTAATCTACGTACCAGTTCTTTCCATTCTCCTCTGTTTCTTGCTTTGTTTTTCACTTTCCCCTAACTTAAGCCGATTCTGTTGTGTTCTCTGGTTACTGTTTTCTTCCAAGTATTATCTGGCCGTCCCCTCTTCCTTGTACCCTCAGGTTGATATTCGAGTACTTGTCTTGTGATGTTACTAGGATCTTTTCTTAACGTATGGCCGATCCATTTCCATTTCTTCTGTCTGATTGTTGCTATTATACTGGTTTGTTTCGTTCGTTTCCATCTTTCTTAAGGACCTATTTACAAAAGTCTGTAGCCTCTTTGTTGTGCTTTCGTCGTGCTTCCAAGTTTCTGCTCCGTAGAGTAAGTATAGGCTTCATAATTATGATCAAATCTATTTCTTATGGAAAAAACGGTTCTTCAAGCTCAATAATTCCTGTAGTAGCTTCAGTTATCATACTTGACCTTAGATGCATAAGATATTACTTGTCAATACGTTTCAAACTCATGTTTAGTGAACAAAATCGGTTAAGCCGTTTAGAAGTTATTAAGCTACAGAAGTATAATCCAATTAACGATAATTCCCTAAATGGTTTATGTAGTTGTAGTGGTTACGACGCTAATTTGATCTGGCAACGGGCAATCCGAGTTCATTTACCGGCCATCCCAATATTTTTTTCAATCTATTTCGAATAAAAATAATCTAGTGTACATTAGATGGACTCTAGATCATTTGGGAGATAATGCGACAAAGGCGACCATTTATAAAGCTTAACGTGTAATCGAGAAACATTGCATTCAACTTTATACATTTATTTTATAAATAACTTTGAAAAACTCCTGATACCAGAATAAAAAACCGCTAAACGCCGTAAAAATGAGTGGCACATACAATAATCCAGCTACAAAAGATTGATATGAATATTACGTGGCCCGAAAATGTATTCATTTTGATGCAAAACAAAATTCTAATTTTATTTTAAAATATTTTTTCATAATATTTGCTAAATTTGAAATAAACGCGCCACAAAAGAGTTTCAAAATTCAAACTGTATCAAGGTTACTCTTTTGTGGCGCGTTTTACTTCAAATTGGCAAATATTATGAAAAAATCTTTTAAAATTAAACTAGGATTTTATTTTGCATCAAAATGAAAATACATTTTCGCGCCACGTAATATTCATATCAGATCTTTTGTAGCTGGAATATTGTATGCGCCACTCATTTTTACGGCGTTTAGCGGTTTTTTATTCTTTTATAGTCTACGTTTAGGAAGTTTGAACAAGGTATTTGCAATTATGAGTTCCTCATTGATACAGAAATCAGTAAGCCAATCGCCACGTTCATTCCTTTCCTCGAGTCCATATTGCCCCACACAATTCTCCACTTCTCCTTGGCCAACTTTAGCGTTCAAATCGCCCATTAAAATATTTATATCATGTCTTTTTTATGCAGGGAAAGATTCAAGGAAGGCGCAGCATAGGTAGGAGAAAAATGTTCTGGCTGAGAAATCTCAGAGAATGGTTTGGATGCAGCTCAACTAAAATCTTTCGGGTTGTAGTATCAAAAGATAGAATAGCAATATTGATTGCCAACCTTCGTCGCGGAGATGGCACGTAAAGAAGAAGATCATGTGTTTTATATAGCCTTAAAAGACTTTGCCAATTTGTTCATAGAAGGTCTATATGGTGTCTTCATCCTTGTCTGCTGTGAGTGCATAATAATATACTTATACTTGGATTATATTTATTTTACATTTCAAATGAGAGTTGAGAGACCGCATTAATACTCGATCAGAGTAAAGAACAAAGTTACAAACAGCATTCTGAGAATTTTTATTAACAATAATTCCAACTTCCTGTTTATGATTTTAGTCGTTGTTTCCGGAATAATAATATAGTGTTCCATTTCTGGTGTTACATTTTCCTGATTCAGGTCAATGTACATCGCTAAGGCCCAGTATCTTAATCTTCATTCTGCACATTTCCGACACAGCGTTATCCAGTTTGGCTGATTGATATAAACTTCTTACGTTCCATGTTCCAATTTTCAATGCTATAGTTTGTTATTCTTATTTTTTGTTTTACAGGGATTTACCTTGATGACGACCTGAGAGGCCCTGTTGTCTAAATCTGATTGTCCACCCCTACCGGATGATCTTGGATTCCGAGCTCCATGATCATTAAGTAAATTATTATCGATTAGTGGGTACATGATGATTTTTTACTAAGGATATCCATGCGGATCTTTATTGTGGTAGTCATCCCGTGGCTATCCACATCTCGATATCGTTAACTAACTTAGCTCGTCCACCTTAGGAGGAGTTAATTTCTCGGCTCCAGGGCAATGAAGTGCCCTACCACGTGTCGGTTCTTCCACCCGTAGCTGTTAACCAACAAATGGGGGATTACTAAACTTATACCGGATATCGTTCGGTTAATTTAACAGCTCTAGTGTCCAATACATATCTAGTAAATTATAAGATAAGTATCTTCTTCTTCTTTTGCCCTTTAATTCGTCCAATTCTGAACATAGGCTTCCCCCAGTTTCCTCCATTCACTTCTGTTTAGTGCTTTCTGTTTCCAGTGCGTTCCTCCTATCTTTTTAATGTCGTCTCCCCATCTCATCTGGGGTCGTCCTCTTGCTCTCTTTCCTGTCCATGGTCTCCATTGTTGTATCGTGCTATTCCACCTATTGTCCGTTTTTCTAGCGTTATGACCTGCGAAGCTCCATTTTAGCCTGGTTATATGTTGACCTGCGTCTTTGACTTTTGTTCTATTTCTGACCCAGTTGTTTTGCTTTTTGTCTGTCAATTTTACTCCTAACATTGCTCTCTCCATGGCTGTTTGTGTCTTTATTATTTTATCCATGTTTGCCTTGGTCAAGGTCCATGTTTGGCATGCGTATGTGAGAATTGGGAGTATGCACTGGTCAAACACTCTTGTTTTTAAGTATTGTTGTATTTTTTTATTCTTTAGGACCCATTTTAATTTTCCAAATCCTGCCCAGGCTAATCTGACCCTTCTTTTTACCTCCGCTGTTTGGTTTTGCTTATTTATTTTTATAATATGTCCCAAATATATATAATCATTAACCGCTTCTATTGTGGTGTCGTTTAGTATTACGTTTCTATTATCTTGTGTGTTTGTCATTGTTTTTGTTTTGGCAAAATTCATTTTTAGACCTATTTGTTCGGATTCATTTGCTAGTTCGGTTAGCATGGTTTGTAGTTCTTCAAAACTTGATGCTATGACTACTACATCGTCTGCGTATCTTAGGTGGTTTAGTTTCTTTCCATTTATGTTTATTCCCATGTTTGTCCATTCCATTGTTTTGAAAACATCTTCCAGTGCTAATGTAAATAGTTTAGGAGAAATAACATCTCCCTGTCGCACTCCTCTGTTAATTGGTATGGGTTTTGTGGTTTCTTTCAATTGTACTGTCATTGTTGCTTTCTTATATATATTATGTATTAGCATTCTATATCTGGAATCTATAAGTATAGATAAGTAAGGATCTATAAGATAAGTATACACTTGTTCAATTTGCCTGCCATTTTTTGAAATATTTTTGGCCAGTACAAGGTTGGTCACTTATTGTGTTTTGAAAAAGTTAATTTCATTTGTTTACAAGAGCTGTCAAAGTCTTGAAGATGTTGGCAGTCTGCGACAATTGTCATCAGCAAACTTCAAGTAGTTCAGAAACTTCCCATTTATGTTTTTTTCTAATCATTGTTTCCCATATTACTCTGTAATAAAGCGGTGAATAATTTAGGAGAGATGATTTCTCCTTGCCTGATACTCTTCTTCAAGGAAAATATATTTGTGTTGCCTTAGTACATTTAGTCCTGTCGCCAGGGGGGGTACAACGGCCTCATTAATTCAGATGGACTTACCCAAATTTTTTTTATGTATTTTGACCCGTAGAACACGAATTTTTTGGGTAACAGTTGATCCGGATGTCGATAAGATTGTTATAGACCAAGAACTTGAGGAATCAAATAACAGCGATTTTTGGCAAAACAAAACAGTATTTTGTATTTTTTGGGTCATTTTAAGCAAAAAATATTTCTACAAGTTTTTTAGTAGGATGCACAGTTTTCGAGATAAACGCGGTTGAACTTTCAAAAAATCGAAAAACTGCAATTTTTAAACCCGAATAACTTTTGATTAAAAAATAAAATAGCAATTCTGCTTAGCGCCTTTGAAAGTTCAAGTCAAATTATGTCGGTTTTGATTATTTGCATTGCTAAAAATTTATTGTGTTATTGCTAAACAAAGCTACAAACAACTAGTGCGTGAGTGATGTTTCTATGATTTCTCATTTAAAATCGAACGAGTAGGTAGAATAGGTACTAGTGCAATCAAGACTATTTCTACGTTACATGCGTTAAAACGCATGTAAAAGCACGGGAAACCCTACGTGTTTATAGCTTTGTTAAACAATAAAAAAATAAATTTTTACCAATGCAAATAATCAAAACCGATATAATTTGACTTAAACTTTCAAATGCGGTAAGCAGACTTGCTATTTTATTTTTTAATCAAAAGTTATTCGATTAATTATTTATATGGGAAATAAGCCACAATTAAAATGAAAAAAATAATTTTATTAACGTTTCGACGCCCAAATCGGGTGCCGTTGTCAAAATACAAAATATTACTAAAATAAACTAAAGTGTTGTTTATTTTAGTAATATTTTGTATTTTGACAACGGCACCCGATTTGGGCGTCGAAACGTTAATAAAATTATTTTTTTCATTTTAATTGTGGCTTATTTCCCATATAAATAGTTAATCATAAAAATGCCACAAGGAAATAGCTTCAGAACAACATTAAAAAGTTATTCGGGTTCAAAAATTGCAATTTTTCGATTTTTTTAAAGTTCAACCGCGTTTATCTCGAAAACTGTGCATCCTACGAAAAAACTTGTAGAAATATTTTTTACTTAAAATGGCCCAAAAAATACAAAATATTGTTTTGTTTTGCCAAAAATCGCTGTTATTTGATTCCTCAAGTTCTTGGTCTATAACAATCTTATCGACATCCGGATCAACTGTTACCCAAAAAATTCGTGTTCTACGGGTCAAAATACATAAAAAAAACTTGAGTAAGTCCATCTGAATTAACGAGGCCGTTGTACCCCCCCTGGCGACAGGACTAATTCTCATTTCAGCTATTACACCATTCTACATATATAATTTTAAAAAAGATTTGTGTACCTATGATCCATACCTACTGCAATCTGCAAGAACTCTTAAAAGGGAGCTATGGTGGACTAGGTCAAATGCTTTTTCCAAGTCTACAAATACCTATATCAATGGCTTGTTGTATTCTATAACTTTCTCTAGCAAGGGTGTTATTGGTTGTAGATGGTCATTCCTTCCAAAGTCACTCCCAAATCGGGCTTGCTCTAGTGGTTGGTGAAAATGTAGTTCATAGTAGTCTAAGATCCGAATGTAGGTCGATCTGTACCATCTGCTTGCTGGCTGAAACATTATTTTTATTAAATTTCATACATAGATAAATATGTCTAGCATGGGTTGCCTATCAAAATCGTGTCATAGCTATTCTTAAGGGGGGGGGGCATTTTTTTTAAAGTATGGTAGAATTATTTTATTTTTAAATTAAACAGGTATATTCAGTACAATTCATAGATTATTCAAGAAAAAACTCAAGGAAAAATAGGCCCACAGTGGCAAATTGTTAAAGACACCTAAAAAAATGAATTTTGCGGTGGACATTAGAACTCATCATTGGATCATGGTAAACAAAAAATTCAAAAATATATTATTAGCTTATGAGTTTTTCGAGATAGCGCTTTCGAGTTTTTTAGTTATATCGAATTTTAGTCGATATATCGAATATCGATTGTCGATCAAGTAGTTTTTGAGTAACAATGTGTACAGCTTTGTTTTAACGAAGAAGCGTTTAAAATATTGTCAACTTTTATTTTAACTTTTCTTTTTGGCTGTCAAATCGTACAATGATGCACACCAGAATATCTTTTTAAATCGCGGAGTAATTAACAAAAGAATGTGAGAACAGCTATTGACCGTTGTTCACTACGTTCAGCGTGCTGGCGCGAACCTGCTGCAAAGCGAGTCGAAGGTAGGGATATTCAACACTATCTTCCTACCTCCCTACCTTCGACTCGCTTTGCAGCAAGTTCGCGCCAGCGCGTTTGAGCGTAGTGAGAAAGGGTTAACAGCTGTTCACCCTTTATTTTCGTTTGTAACAATTATTCCGCGATTCAAGAACAGATTCCGGTGTGTATCACTTTACGATTTAATAGACAAAAAAATTAAAAATAAAAGTTAACAATACTTTAAACGCGTTTTTCTCAAAACTGCTTTTTTCAAATGCTGCAGACATTGTAACTTAAATCTACTTGACCAACTCGCCTGGAATTTTGTATATATTTTTTTAGACATTCCTTGAGGTAACACTGTCGAGATATTTTTTGTTTTATGCTTATTTTTTGTTTACCAATAATAAATATGCCATTTTCAACCTTTTCTGCAAAAAAATTTGTTTTCTGACTGATATCAAAAAGTCAAAATTCGATAAAACTAAAATAACTCGACAGCGTTACCCCAAAAAACTCATAAGCTAATAAAATCTTTTTGAATTTTTTGTTTGCCATGATAAGATGATGAGTTCTGATGTCCACCGCAACAGTAGAGTACTGATAGATCCGTGGGTCCTGGTTCCAGTTGGGATGCGGGCCCCCACCCAATAATGCGCCCCCCCCCCAATAATGCGGGCCCCTGCCCAATAAAAACACACATTGTATATTAAAAGTTTTTAATAAACATTAAATATAAATCGTCATATATTTATAAAAACTCAGCTAATTTAAAACAGTAAAGTAATATTAATCCTATCGTTTTTCATACTAACATAATTGATTACTTTACTCCAGCAGTTTTTATAAATAATGAAAATCAAAAATTTTCTACATCTAAATCTCCAGTAATCATTAAAAACCTTAATATCGAATAACTAAAACAGCTTTTAAAAAAATTAATATTAGAATGCAAATTACATCACAAAATATATTCTCAAATAGCATATATGTATATTGTATATATTTATTAATAAGTTAAATAATTAAATAAAAACCTCTAGGGAGATAAAACGCTTAAATGAAAAAATAGCAAAAATAAAACCTTGGATAACTGTGGGGTTGATATCTTTAATCAAACGACGAGATTTTCTTAAAAAAACTTTCGCCAACACTTAAATGGATAGGCTCAAATTTGAGCTCCAATGCATTTTAAAAGCATTCATTTTTTTCTCGAATCCTGAGAAAACTATAAAGTATTTTTAAAAAATTTAAACGCATAATGAAAGATTACGTTATTACCAAGGGCCGAAAGCCCTGAAAATTTCTATAATGTTTATTTTAATAAGTTACAGGGTAGAAAAAAAGAGACAATTTAGTGTGATTTTTAATTTCAAATATCTCATTCAAAAGAAAATTTTTATTTGTTCTAAGGGACTTTCGGTCCTCGGTAATAATATAGTCTTTCATTCTGCGTCTAATTTTTTTCAAAAATATTTATAAGTTTTTTCAGTATTCGAAAAAAACGGACACCATGTCTGTGTCATATTTTTCAAATCGAACATTCGCTATCTTTGTCATACAACGCACTCAGTTGAACAGAATGTGGTGACAAGATAGTGACAAACAAAGTTACTAAATATTTGACACTGATACGGCTTCAGGAATATTTTAAATTGTTATTAAATAATATTGATAGTGTATTTGATACATAATTGGGTCACATACTGGGGAATACAACCTGGTCAGAGATCAAAAAGTGAAATAAAGATTAATTCTAAGCTTTTTATAGCTTTATTCCCAAAGAAATTGTGAAAAAATTGTCAATTATCAGTAGTAATTGCACAAGAGCTCTAAAATTCTATATTAATTTTAGAGTTCCAGTGCAATTTTTTGCGATTATTTCATGAATAATATTTCACCGTTCAAAACCAAAATTTTATTGTAATTTATTTATGTAAGTACAAATTAGTACAATTAAACAAAAAGTTTTTATAAATATTTGACGATTGAAAGTCATCACTTGTATAATTTTTAAAACATTAATTGTCATTAATGTCACTGAATGTATTTTTTCCTAACAACGAAGGGCATCTGACGTAATATACTTAACGACGGTCAATTATCCAAAATTATCGATTTAGTTCAGATTTCTGTAGCTTTCTATTGGTCAGAATCTCCTGTGAATGAAATAATCACGTAAATAATAAATTATTTACTTGATAATCTAACAATAACGTTTTGGTGTAAGAATAAATAAATTTAAATTTAAAATGTATAATATATGTCGGAACTGCCGTTATAAATGAGTCAGATTAAATAAATTATTAGAAGAATTTTTTACTAAGCAACAGCATTTTTGTTTAATTCATTAATATTTTTTGTGTTTTGACAACGGCATCCGATTTGGACGTCGAAACGTTAATAAAATAATTTTTTTTAGTAAAATTGTGGCTTATTTTCCATTAAAAATAATTAATTAGAAAAATGCCACACGAAAATAGCTTCAGAACAACAATAAATAAATAGTTACCGGTGGTCTGGCTGAGTATGATTTCACTTGCAGTGTCAGTGTTAGCTGTAGAACCAGAAGTTGAGAGTTCACTCGGTTTAACTTCGCCCCTGGAACTAGGAGTACAGGAAGTTGAAGGCACATCAATTGTTTTAGCAACTTTATCACTTCTTCTTGCATTAAGAAAATTATCAATTTTTTGTAGCTTTTTTTTTCTTTCGTCTGCTTCCACTTTTTGCTTCCGCTTAGCACTTCCAGATTTATGTTTATACATTGTACCACCTTAGTTACACGTAGCAAGAACAAAATGCAAAAAAACAATGCGAACGAGACAACAGTCTTAGAAATCTTAGATCACGGTCAGCTTATAGATATTTCAAACTGTATTGATTCAACTTACTGACTTCTTCCACACAGGAAGGACGGAAGTTCTGATACGTACCTGTTAGTTCATTTCAGTTATCAAGAATTATTACTTAAAAGTAAAAGTAAAGAATGATGATGCTATAAATACAAACAAAAGAAGGATTTTTCTTCCAGTTTATTGTTTTGGGATTAGGTATTTTTATAACACTCCTCAATGCAAGTATAAAACTTGCAATGACTGTATCAATTTGCAAAATTTTACAACTTTCTAGTTTACGACTAATCCATGAAACGTGCTGATATAAATATAAGTTTTTGAGTTAAAGGTACCTACAGGCGGTAATTCTTTACATGTGTTGAAACCAGAACTTGGGTTCTAGTCACTTTTTAGTAGATAAAACAAGTACAGGACCTTCCAAAAGTTTTCCTTGTGTCTAATAATAAATTTTGTTTTCAAATTTTTTTATAAATAGGTATTCTTCGTTTTAATTTATAAGTACCTACACAAAAATAAAAATTTATTAAGAAGTTACATTTTCTATTGTGTACTTGTGTGGTTCAAAAGTCCCCATCAAATTAGAAAAAAAAAGCAAAGAGCACACTGGAGCGGGCCCCTGCGGGGCCCGGTTCCTGGTTCCGCGGAGCCCGCGGAACCATGCTCAGTACGCCACTGCACCGCAACATTCATTTTTTTTAGGTGCCTTTAAAAATTTGCCATCATTGGCTTATTTTTCAATATTTTTCCTTGATTTTTTTCTTGAATTTTTATGAATTGTACTGAATATGCCTGTTTAGTTTAAAAATAAAATATTACTACCATACTTTCAAAACAAGATGTGCTTGAAATATTGATTTCAACCCTACGGCCCCTTCTTACGGATAGCTATTACACGATTTTGATAGGCAACCCATGAATAAGTAGGTCATGACGTAACTAAGTAAAATCTCCAGCGGTGGAACGCTGCGTGGCCGACAAAGGGGTGGGGAAGGGGTGAATATAAAAAATATAAGGGATTTTTGCGACTTTGGTGATTGAGTGCACCAAAATTTGGGAATAAGTAGACCATGAAATAACTAAGTAAAATCCCCAGAGGCAGAAACGAGAGTGGGGGACGAGGGTAGTTATAATGGGTAAAATCGCGGTTTTTTTTATTTTTTTTCTGGCGCTCATGATGGAGATAGTGCACCAAAATTTGGGAGTAAGTAGGTCATGACGTAACTAAGTAAAATCTCCAGGGGCGGAACGCTGCTTGGGGTACAAAGGGGTGGTAGGCAGGGGAGAGTATAATAATATAAGGGGTTTTTTTGCCGTTCGTGATCGAGATATTGCACCAAAATTTGGGAATAATTAGATCATGACATTACTAAGTAAAATCTCCAGGGGCGGAATGCTGCTTCGGTTACCAAGGGGTGGTAGGCAGGGGAGAGTATAATAATATAAATGTTGGGGACAAATGTTGTGCTGCGTCACAAAATATATAATACAAACTGCGACTTTGACCCCTTAAAACTACGCTCATCCCCACCTCTGGTTTCTGCCCCTGGAGATTTTGCTTAGTTACGTCATGATCTACTTACTCCCAAATTTTGGTTCACTATTTCTATCACGAACGTCGCAAAAAAACCCTTATATCTTTTATATTCACCCCTACCCCCACCCCTTTCTCGGCCACGCAGCGTTCCATCCCTAGAGATTTTACTTAGTTACGTCATGACCTACTTATTCTCAAATTTTGGTGCACTATCTCGATCATGAACGTCACAAAAAAATAATAAAAACCGCGATTTTGACCCCTTATAACTACCCCCGTCCCCCACTCTAGTTTCCGGCTCTGGGGATTTTACTTAGTTATGTCATGTTCTACTTATTCCCCAATTTTGGTGCACTATCTCAATCACGAACGTCGCAAAAAATCCCTTATATTTTTATAGTCACCCCTGCCCCACCCCTTTGTCGGCCACGCAGCGTGCCACACCTAAAGATTTTACTTAGGTACGTCATGACTTACTTATTCCCAAATTTTGGTGCACTATCTCGATCACGAGCGTGACAAAAAAATAATAAATACCGCGACTTTGACCCTTTATAACTACCCTCGTCCCCACATTAGTTTCCGGCCGTTGGGAAAAGTCATGTACACAACACACAACTAATTCAACATATCCCCGTATAGTTTTTCCGTATTACTTATCACGCACAAAATCCGCTTCTACCTCTCCGACTAGTACCCTGTTCGATTTGTCGAACGTTCGCGATCATATTGGCAATAATAACTTTATTTACGGTACCTCGAAACAGATTAGCAGATGTCTCTTGATACTACCTTTGGAGATTTTGAAGCCAGGATGTTCTTTTTCCGTCTGGGCCTCATCTTCCAGCGATCTTTCCCTGTATTATCAGGTGTAGAAGGTTATACCCTCTTCTAGAGATCTCTCATAACATGACTGAAATATTTCAACTTTGGAATTTTTATTGATTTTGATATTTCTGTGTTCTTTTTCCTTCGGCATAAAACTGTTTCAATTCTTATAATATTCGATCATCCCAACTTGTCTGCCATGTTCGTCGGTAGTTCCACATCTCAAAGGCCTCCTATTTTTTCATTATTTTCTCTGTAAGGGTCCAGCTCTCCATGCTATACAGCAATGTGGAGAATATGTAGCAGCGTATTGAACTGATTTTAAGATTTAGTATAATATTTCTATTGATGAAAATTATCTGTGGTTTATAGGTGGCTCTGGCTTTTTCAACATGTATTCTTATTTCTTTATTTATATCGCAGTTATCGTTGTCAGTGCATAAATAAGTGATATTGTGGACACTTTCCAACGTTATTCCATAAATATTCATATTGTAAAGAAGAAGAAATATTGATTTTATCTCTGTTCCTTCTGAAAAATATTAAATACATTACAATGCAATACAGTAGTCAAATTTGTCTAAAAGTATTGTCCCATTTGATGAAAAAATTATAAGTTATAAAATAAAATAAAAAGAATTGTGGAATAAAGCTAAAAATCCCCCGTTCAATTAACCAAAACAAAATAGCAGTGAAGGCAGCATAGCCGACCACAGGGATATATCGAGAATTTTAATTTAGCCTGTGGACTTTTATATCTTGGCTATTCATTCTTCTGACACTCTTTGTGGCATGTTTCTTTCATCAAGTGGAATGTACCATCCAATTAGGCTCGAAACAACGGTACGTTTTTTTGCTTTATTAAACTCGATTTTTATTTAATGTTGCACAAAGTAAATGTATTTACAACACATGCTTATATAATGACGTGAATATTTCTTTGTTAGTCGTATCGTATAAGTTAGTGTCTATATTTATAATGTATTTTTTTCTTAAATAAAAGTATTAAATTAAAAGTACATTAATATAAATAAAGCCAGCTAACTAATGTTGGTTGGTTTAAGTTCGTTTGATGTAATATAATGTTACGACCAAACTAGTTTGTCCTGAATCTTCTTCTTCAAGTGCCATCTCCGCGACGGAGGTCGGCAATTATCATAGCTATTCAGACTTTGGAGACGGCTGCACTGAATGAGATAGGATAAACTAGTTTGGCCTAGGCGAAACTAGTTTGTCCTAAGGGCAATAGGATAAACTGGTTTACTCTAGACCAACCTAGTTTATCCTGATATTAATACGGATACTGCAGGATAAACTATTACGGCCCATTATAAATGTTATAATATACCTACACAGCCAAAATAAGCAGATTTTTCTTCTTCTTCAGCCTTAAGTACTCCAACTTTGGACATAGGCCTCCCCCAATTAAATCCAGAGTTTTCTATTTTGCGCCACTTGTTTCCAATCTTCTTAATTCCATCAGCCTATCTCATTTGTGGCCTTCCTCTGCTTCTACTTACTCCATAGTCTCCAGTCTCCATTTTTGCATTTTGTGATTCCATATTTTTATCCTTCAGCCGGGCATTGTGTCCTGCGAAGCTCCATTTCATTTGGCAGCATGTTCTCCTGCGTCTTTTACTTTGGGTTTGCTTATAATCCATTTATTAAAAAAAAAGTTTTAAGTTTTTAATCTAATAGCACGTAAAATGATATTTAAAATACCATTTTATATCCTGCCAGATTAAAAGCTAAAAATAATGGAAAACCTTCTCTAGTAACACCATCCGAGGCTTCTAAAAATGCAAGCCATGCGGATTCTGAGACTATAGGAAGATAAGGGAATTTTACCATTTATAATTCCCCCATCTGCTCAGGCGGTAAATTTTAATACTCCAAATAGAGTAAAAATATAAATTATTATTTTTTAAGCGCAACAGGCCTTGTAGGCCTAGGGCTAAAATGTTTACATTTCTGATTACATAAATAATAAATAACTTTATATAACTTACATAACTTATAAATTTTATTTAATTACACTTCAGTCTATTTACACACTCCTTCACCACCTCCCTCCATCTCCTTCTGTCCAATGCTAGTTCTTTCCATCTCGCAATGTTCCTTTTCTGTAAGTCTTCATACACACTGTCCTTCCATCTTTTCGTTGGTCTGCCTTTCCTTCTCTTTTTTATTAGTCTCCGTGATAGAACCATTTTTAGCATTCGTTTACTTCCTATTCTGTCGATGTGTCCCAAATACCGTATTCTCTGTGCTTTAATCGTCGTCGTGATCGTTGGCTCTTGATATAATTCTTCCAATTCTTTATTGGTTCTTGTTCTCCACTGACCTTCTATTTTTACACCTCCATATATTGCTCTTTGCATCTTTCTCTCCCATCTTTCTAAAAGGTCTGTTTCTGAGTTTTTGAGCACCCATGTTTCGCATGTGCATGTGACTGTAGGTCTGATAACAGTCTTATAGATTCTTATTTTTGTTTTTCTTGACACGTATTTAAATTTCAGTAATGTGTAATGCTCCATATTTTTTATTTCCTTTAGCTATTCTTTCCTTTACCTCCCCTGCTTCATGACCATTTTCATCTAAGTATTTTGGCTCCAAGGTAAATAATTTCTTTGACTCTTTTGAACGAGTATGTTTTTTCTCCATCTATTTGTACTATGATGTTATTTTCTTTTTCTTTTTGGATCTTTCTCATTATCATATACTTTGTCTTTTCTTCATTTATTTTATATCCGAATTTTTTGGCTTCTGTTATTATGTTTTTCATTAACTTTTGTAGTCCTTTTTGCTTGTTGCTAATAGCGTCAGATCATCTGCAAATGCTATGCATTGGTGGCCGTTTATAAATATCGTCCCTTGCATGTTTATTCTGCTTTTCCTGATTATTCCTTCCAATGTTAGATTGAATGCAGCTGTTGATAGTGGGTCTCCTTGTCGTAATCCTTCCTTGGTTTCAAACTTTTCGGATGTATGCCCTTTCCATGCTATTTCGTTTGTTGTGTTTTCCATCGTCCTATTTACCATCCTGACAATTTTACTTAGTATCCCCAATTCTTTCATCAGTTCGTACATCTGCTGTCTGTTTAGTGTATCGTAGGCCTGCTTAAAGTCGATGCACAAAGCGTATAGTACTGTTTTATGTTCGTAACAGTTAGTCTGTATTTCTTTTAAGGCAAATATTTGGTCCGTCGTTGATCTGTTGTTTCTAAAACCTGCCTGATATTCTCCCAATATATTTTCCGAATATTGATTTAGCCTTTTTCTTATACTTTGTGCCAAGATTTTTTAAACTATTTCTAGTAGTGCGATGCCTCTGTAGTTTTCGCATAGCATTCTATCACCTTTTTTACGTATAGGGCATATACTTGCTATGGTCCACTCTTCTGGCATATTTTCAACTTCCCATATTCTTTTTCTCAGGTTATATATCTCGTTTTTTAGTCTTTTCCCTCCTGATTTTAACATTTTGGCTGATATTTCTGTTATTCCTGGGCTTTTGTTATTTTTCAGGCTCTTTATTTCGTTCTCTATTTCTTCTGTGGGTATTTATATTGCTATTTGATCATCTTCAATTTCATGGTTTGTTTCCTTTTTTACTTCGCTCTTATTTAATAGTTCTGTGAAATAGTTTTGCCAGTTTCCCATTATTTTTTCCGGCTCATTTAACAGCATCCCTTTATCATCTCTCATGTATGGGTTGTTTTTCTGATATCCTCTTTCCATTTTTTTTGCTTCCTGGTAGAATGATCTTATTTCTTCTTTTTATTTTTCTTCTATTTTTTTTAGTTTGTTCTCGTTGTATTTTCTCTTTTTGCTTCTACATTTTCTTTTCATGATTTTTCTCAATTCTCTGTATTCTTCTCTATTGCTATCTTCGTCATTTGTGATATTTTTTATTCATACTTTTATTCATTGTTTGTCTGGGTTTGCCGTTTCTTGTTCCCTGATTAGTCTGTTGGTTGTTCCCCGTTCATACATCTTCTGTGTGTTATTATCTTTCAGTAGTTCTATGTTGAATTGTTTTCCAATTTCTTGGACAAAAATATAAATTAACATTGAATAAACATTTTCAATTTCTCTGCAACCCGAAACCGCAGTCGCATTATCTTTCTAGTTCAATCAGAGAGTACAGCAAGAATCTCTACCGGTTTCGCAGCTTCTTAGTCACTCATCTTCTTCTTCTTGTGGTGCTTTCTTCTTTAGTGGAGGTTAGCGACTACACTGGAAAATCTGCCTCTGTCCAATGCGGCTCTAAACAAAGATGTTGAATCAAGGCAGGTCCAGTCTCTGATATTTCTAGCCACTCATCAGTAGACTCATTTGCTCTTCTCTCTGAATGAACTAGAATAATACTCTTCGTACCATCACGGATTGAAACGAACGAAATGGCATGGATGTCCTAGCGATCTCTGCTAGAAAAAAGTTTAAGTTTTTATTCTAATAGCACGTAAAATGATATTTAAAATATCATTTTATATTCTACCAGATTAAAAACTAAAAACAATGGAAAACTTTCTCTGGTAACATCATCCGAGGCTTCTTTGCGGACTCTGAGACTATATTCTGAGACATATAAAATGTTATTTTAAATATCATTTTATGTGCTATTAGATTGAAAACTTAAACTTTCTCTAGCAGATGTCGCTAGGACATCCATGCAATTTCGTTCGTTGCAATCCGTGACGGCACGAGGAGTATGATTCTAGTTAATTCAGAGAGAAGAGCATATGGGTCTCCTGATGAGTGGCTAAGAAGCTGCGAAACCGGTAGAAGTCCTTGCTGTACTCTATGATTAAACTAGAAATTTAATGCGACTGCGGTTTCGGGTTGCAACGAAATTGAAAATGTTTAATCATTTTTAATTTATATTTTTACTCTATTTGGAGTATTAAAGGAACCATTCTCGCTGGAAATTTACCGCCTGAGCAGATGGGACGTGAATTATAAATAGTAAAATTCCCTCATCTGTCTAAAGTCTCAGCTGAACACTCAGCAGTCCCATGAACACGCTTCTTGATATCTTCCACACCAAAAACCACCATTTATCAAAAACATAATGTAAATCGTTACAAAAAACGTAATCGATCCTTCCTCCTTCTTTTTGGGTCAGATCTTTGATTTCTCTTGTATTTTGCTGATGATGTTCGTATTGAGCAGCCGAAACGCGTCCAACATTTTTAATATTTAACATTTTAACAAAAATTTTGTGGTACCTTCTTGAAGATGAGTACTTTGTTGCCTCTAGATCACATTTGTGAACTGGTGACTTCTTTTCATGGTTGTTATTATTTACTAATACTATTTTACAAACATTTTCTGTCATGCATCTGTATCGAGATATACAGGAAGTATTAGCTTTTGTACATGTACATAAGTTTATGGAGCAATGTTTACAGTTACATGGTGGTACTAAGTCTGGTCTTGGAGGTATTAAAATTAAATCTTTTTGTATCTTCGGAGTCCCATTATCTATATGATATCCATATAAAAGTGGATCTACGATATATTAAGAACGATTTCCGAAGTGGAAATCAAAACGTCAAATATACATATTTTAAACTAAAATTGTGGTTCATTACCCGTAAAAATAGAAAACTGTATTAAGATGACACAAAAAAATAGCTTTAGAACTGTTTCCAAGATATTGTAAGTAATAATTATTTTATGAAATTTATTATTAAAATTCTTTATTAATTATGTAAACGAGATTCGAGAAGTGAAGAATAACGTCGTTGTAAAATGTGAAATTGGATTAAATCGGAAAACGTCAAGTAAGTACCGCGCTATAATTTGAAAATTAATTAAATCAAGAATTAAGCCACTTGATACCATAAATCTGTTTCAACTGAATGTTGGAATAGTACGATAAGAAAGTTGGGGAAAACAAATAAGCAAACAAAATCACGGATAAAGTAATTCTATTTTAAGGGACAAAGAACAGGACCGTTTTAGTGTAAAATGGTAAAGAATAGAATAGTCGTAATAGTCTCTTACGTATCTGTTATCGATAGTTATTAACTAGAATATCGGCCAAGTTATGAGGAATGAACAGAGATATGGTTTGCTGCAACTCTTTATTCAGGGCAAAGCATTTGGAAGGAGTGGACCAGAGAGAAGAAGAATATCTTGGCTTCAAAACCTAAGAAAGTTGTTTAATATATCGACAAACGGACTATTCCTAATAGCAGCAAGCAAAGATAGGATAACCATGTTGATCGCCAATATCCAAAACGGATAGGCACTGTAATAGAAAGAATCAGTAGTTCTATTACAAGAGAATATATAGAAAAATAAATCATATACTCAGAATGTCTTTATATCAAACGCCCTGTCCGTTTTTTCTGTGATCCTCGTCCGAATACAAGGTCACTGTTAGAATCCTTGGCACAAAATATGCAGACTACACTCTTCCACTATAAGTTATTCCGTCGGCTTTATGCAATACTGGCACAACACAAAAACTGACAAAATTGAGTTAGCATCGCCAGAGAGCTTAAAATAGCGGTAATTCTGACCTTCAACACTGGCACAATAATAGTAGCACAAACGTCCGTTAAACGTCACTGGTATCGCTATGACATGTTTTCTATTGAGATAAATTGTTTCTTGCAATACCGACACTTTTGAGTTGTGCCACTATAGCAGGCAATTTTAGATATTTTCAAATTGTATCAGTGAGAATTTTGGAGTTGAATCACATTGAATAAAAGGAATAATTTTATTGTTTTAAAAATGTGAGATTCGTACCGTTATCAGGAATGAAGTGAGTTAATCATAATCATATCTCGAGCAGAAGTGACTTAAGTAATAATACCGCAACAAGAGCAACATACAAAGGAAAGCTTTTACCAACAGCTGGAGATAGTATATGATAATGCGCCAAAAAATGACATCAAGATTATAATGGGTGATATGAATGCTAAAATAAGCAAGGAACCGCAGTTCTATGGCACAATAAGAAAACACTCTCTGCACAATGAAACAAGCGAGAATGGGGAGTTTTTCATAAATTTTGCCACCAGTAAAGACATGGTTATAAATTCCACATGCTTCCCACATAAAGGCATACACAAAATGACATGGATTTCACCAGATGGAACCACAACCAATCAAATTGACCATGTGATGATAGACAAAAGGGCAGCCAGTATTATCTCCGATGTGAGAACACGACAAAGAGCATGCTGTGGATCAGACCATCTTTTAGTACAAACCAAATTTAGATGTAGAGTTAACAGCAAAAGAAACGAAAGACAACAAAGAACAAACAACCTGGACCTGGAAAAACTGAAGATTCAGGAATGTAAAGAGAAGTTCGAACAAGAAGTCGCAAATGAGTTAAGGACGCTAGAACTGCACTCCATAGAGGGCAAATGGACTAATATCAAAACAGCAGTACTGACAGCAGCAGCGTCCACCCTGGGAAACAAGAAAAAGGAGACAAGAGCAGCATGGTTTGATGACGAGTGCAGACAAGCAATCGAGGAAAGAAATGAAGCACACAAAATGTACATAACATGAAGAACACGGGAAAGACGAACATTATTTGAAGTCGCAAGACGGAAAGCAGACAAGACATGTAGAAATCAAAAGAGAGCCTATGAAAATGGACAAATAGAAAAAATGGAAGAACATTTCAAAAACAACGAAATTAGAGGGGCTTACGAATACCTAAAAAAGATAAAAAGTGGGTATAAACCTCAAACAAGTCTATGTAAAGATGAAAGTGGGCAAATAAACAGTGACCAACAGAAAGTCACAGAAACCTGGAAGCATTATTTTCAGACACTACTTGGAACTCAAGTAGACATGGAAGATGAAATGTTGTAACGATCAGTATCCCGATCGTTACTATAAGATTCATTTCTGTAACTATTAAGTATGCAACCCGGTATACGTTCACTCGCATAGAGTGTAATCTAAACTTGAGCCCATTATAATTATTTTGGTTGGTAGTATGGTTAGTGAATTTTACATTTATTCGTTGGCTCATGGGTAAATGACAATTTCCGCCTGTTGACAGGACGGAAAGAAAGTGAAAGTTGATGGTTACTTGATCTTCGGTAGCCGTCTGCAAATGATGTGATTTTCCAGCGACCGGTGTCTAGCCATTTTATTTTATTTAGAAAATAATTATTTAGTTGAAAAGGAATGCATTTAAGTTGGAAAGAAGTTTATTTTATGGTATAAATTATGGTGAGAGTGCTGTTTTAGTTCCAATATCGGAGGATTCTGGACATTGGGTAAGCGCCATTTTTTGTTCTTGCCAAGGAAAAAAAAATAACCATTTTCTCATTTTCAATACCATACTTACATTAGGAAAATTGTTATTCTGTAACCATCAGGTCTTAAGTAGTCCCTATAACTACCAAATTTATGTATTCTACTGAGAAAGACTCTTTAAAATTATATGTCCAGTTCAAAGTAATTTCTGACTTAACGACATTTTCCTTTACTTTTAGTTTACGTCTGTAAAGAAATCCTTCTTGTAACATCCAACTTTACAATCATATTTTGCAACAAGTAATCCTTAACCATAGTTTAGTTTTCAAATGTCTTCACATGGAAAAAGAATCAAGGTCAATCATACTTCAATTACACACCTCAGTGATTCAACTTTTTGTTTCAAGTTTTTTCTACAAACTTTTTATAAATACCTTCCTACATACCGTGTTTCATGTTACTCAAAAGAAGTAATATGACTGAAAGATTTTTGTTTTCTTTTAGTCGCTGGAGAATAGAAGATTTAGTCAACAGAAATAAGAATAATTTTTGGGAAAGAGTGGGAAATTTTGGGACATATTTGGAAGTTTTGATTTTATTGGAATCTTGGTTTTTATGGAATTTATTTTTTGGAATTCGCCGGTACTGAGAGGTATCTCCAGTTGGTAACAAGGATACACCTCCCTCCTAGGTTGAGGAACACCGCAAGCTACCTTCCTTGGGCCTCTGATCATTCCCTGGAAAGAGTTGGAGAACCCATGGTCACTTGGTAGACCGGACAGGTTTTTATAAGTCAATTTGATTGTAATTTGTTTTAATAATATTTGCACTTTTACCTATTTTTTTTTTGTATCAATAACTTAATAATCCTAATAATAGTATACCTTCATTTTCTTAAACATAATTAAACTAAACAATAATTTTTCAAAAATTTTATATTTCAAGGTTAGCTCATTTATTTTAAAATAGTGGGGGGGATTATAAACTATCTGTAAAGATAGTGTGCACATTATCTCAGTTTGAATCCTTATCGAAACTTTGATTTCATTGTCAGGTATTATACTTACGTTTATCACCTCCGAACAGATACGATATTGTCAGCCAATATTGGCTTCTTCATTAACAACAAATTTGTACATACATTTTTACATTAATTAACTTTCATATATAAACCATTCTTTTCATATTTTTCACATATTGTAAAAACCTGTGTTATCAACAGGAGTGTCATAGCTTAGTACGTCCGGTTTAGCTAGTGTATAAAAATTGTATATAGGGGTTATAGGTTTGTTTCATTAAATTTGTTAGTTGTACCTAAATATATGTTTTATTTCCTATAAATTCGCAGATCTAGGTCAAAGTAATAGTACTATAACAGTAATAAGTAGATGCAAGCAGCAGTATAAGTCACTCGGTGAAGTAAAATTCACCAGGCGCCCTCTTCCGTACTTCTAAATATCTTCTTGGTCAATATTTCTCTTCTTTTCATTCTTTTTATTTTTAATTTATTTGCTTGAACACTTCAGTACTTTATTAGTTATCGTCTTATTTCGGGTGTGCAAATTCGGCCTGATCCTTTCCTGAGTCACACAAAAGGTCTCTTACATATCCAGCTAGCCAGCTCAATAACACTTAACAAGCAATTAGGCTACTCCTTCAAAGCTTATATATATTCTTCCACATCACCTACAGAATTGTTATAATTAACACAAAATTCGTTACAATTGACGCTTGCCAACGTGGTACCCGACTTCTCAATAAGACAGTATAATATATTATCTTCTTTTATTTTGGTTGCTTTTGTTGAAAACTTTTCTAGTAAGTATCTATCTGGTTCATTGTTGTATAATTTAGAGTTATATAGAGATATATGTTTGTTCTTTTGTACGTTACTTGGAAAAAAGTAATAAACTAGTGCACTTATATTGCTGTATTGGTACTATTTTAATTTATTTAAAATAATAATCGTAAATCTTGAGTAGGATAATAGTTGAACAGGTATATTGGTTGACATTTCGGTCTGATCGGTTTGGTGATACCTGATTTAGTTTGGAAAATTTTGAATGATTTATTTTTTTTGATATCTAGGTACATTACTGATTTTGATCTAGGTGCAGCTGCAATATACTATAGTTTTGCTAAGTTGTTGCATTCTGTACCTATATATAATTTACAAAGATTTTTTTTATATACATTTACACTAAATATTTGCTTGAATTATTTTAAATATCTACCCCAAATATATATATATATATATATATATATATCGGTTATATTTGGTTTGTCGGTTTATTCATTCATCGGTTTAGCAGCTCGTTTAATAGATTGTCGGTTAATTGGTCGTTGTTGGGTTGGGTTCGGTTTGTCTTTGTTGGGTTGGGTTTATTGTTACTAAATTTTCACTACCACCATGTGTACCTTTCAGCCAGAACATTTGTTGGTTAAGGAATTGGACTATGAGCTGAGGATCAGGGAAATAGAGGTTGAAGAAGCCGCTAAATGTGATAGAAAACGCAGTCTATTGCGTGGTGCTCTTAAACAAGAGCAAGGAAATAGGAGTTTCCGACAAATTTCAGCTGTAGCTATTCCTTTCCTGGAACAACAACAGGGAATAAATGAGACACTAGAGGATCTTACGCAAAAGATAAATAATTTTAGAGGGACTGTCCATGATAGCATGTATTCTAGATACATTTCACGTCTTGCTCATATCTCTGGTCGTGTCCACTTATTATGTTGCTCAGATGAGGAGCAACAACTTTACAAACGCTCTATGTCCATTAGGATACTCAGTCTAGAAGGTGAACTCGATTCTCGAGTAAATCCTCTAGCCACGTCCACTCCTGTTTCTTCGGTTCAAGCCTCTAATTCCTTGTTACATCCCAAGCCTGTGCAGGTACATAAGTGGGGAGTTTCGTTTTCTGGTGAAGGTCATTATGACCAAGTAATTTCATTTTTAGATAGGGTAGAATGTCTTCGTGTTTCGAGAGGTGTGAGTGAGGAAGATCTTTTTTCGGCTTCTGCCGAACTATTTACAGGCCATGCTTTTACGTGATTTATGAACAACCGTGGTAGCTTTACCACTTGGACTGGTTTGGCTCAGAAACTAAAATCCGATTTTCTGCCTTATTCTTTCCAAACTGATCTCTTAGACGAGATCAAGAACCACAAGCAGAAACCTGGAGAATCAGTGACCATGTTTATCAACACTATGTTAGGCATGTGTAGTCGACTAGACACTCCTTTAACGGATAGTTCGAAAATAAAAATAATTTTAAAATGTTTACTACCTTTTTACCATGCCCAATTGGCACTGGTTGATATAGCCAGTATAGAAGAACTCACAGAAAAATGTAAACGATTAGAGGAAACTTTATCTTGGTCTTTTAATCCTCCTACAACCTCGCGATTTAATTCTGGTCCTGGTTTTAATTCTCACTCCTCGAGAAATCGTTCTTGGCAATCTAGACCCCATACACCGAATGTGTCTGTGGCTACTTCTTCTTTTTCTTGTTGGAATTGTCAGGAAGCTGGTCACGCATTTCGGGATTGTTCTAGACCCCAAACCCGGATTTTCTGCCACGGTTGTGGTAAAGATAACACACTGAAACGAAATTGTTTTAAGTGTTCGGGAAACGAGCATGCAGAGGCTCGTACCCTGAGCGTTCCTCAAACAGCAGCCCCATCAGGGAATATGACCGCAGCTGTAGACGAAGCTTCAGGTCCAATACCCGCCAGCAGTTCGAACACCTCTCAGGAAGGAAGAACCACTTCCAACCGGAGGCCAACACGCAAACCGAAATCAGGGAAAAAGTAATTGTTAGTAACACTTCAGTTGACTCGAGCGGTTTGCTTGATCGTAGGTTATTCCCTCCAGTCTTAAGCTGGAATTTTAGTAATAAGCATAATCAAGACGAGGAAACAGTTCCAAATTCTATACCAGGTTGTAAGTTAGTAAATGATAATAATATGTCTATGTTAGTACCAGATAATTTTGAAAATAAATCAGATATTTTGGATTTTGATCTAAATTCTTTATTAGTTAGGAAACATAACGATAATAGACCTTATCTTGAAATTGAAATATTAGGACAATCGTGTTTAGCTCTATTAGATAGTGGCTCGAACATTTCTTTAATAGGTTCGTATTCATTGAAATTATTAGAAAATACGGATATTAATGTTATGCCTATTTCTTCTTTACAAGTCTCTACTGCAGATGGTGCTATACAGTCAATTACAGGTAAATTTGACACAGAAATCGTAGTTGCCAATATTCGGAAACTGATTACATTTTATGTTATACCTTCAGTTAAAAATTCTATAATTCTTGGCATGGATTTCTTGAATGCATTTAATAGTACACTAAATTGCTCAGATTTTTCATTGTTTATATCTTCCTTTAATGTTGCAACTTTAAGTGCCTTTCGTGAGTTCTCTAGTTTGTCTAGCTTAGAGCAAAAACAGTTAGAGAATATTATCTCTAAATTTTCATCTATCTCTTCCAAGGATAAATTAGGTCGTACACATTTAATATCCCATACTATCGAAGTGAACACTACAACTCCTTTCAGGCAATATCAATATCCCATACCTCAGGCATGGCAAGCAGATTTAAGTAAAGAAATTGATTCGATGCTCTCTTTAAACATTATCGAAAAGTCGACGTCGTCATTTTGTAGTCCCTTATGGATGACAAAGAAGAAGGATGGATCATTCAGAGTATGCTTCGATGGTCGCAAACTTAATAGTATCACTACTAATCGAGATGCTTATCCCATCCCTCGGATAGATATAATTCTGAGCAAACTTCAGAATGCCAAATATATCTCTTCGATCGATTTATCCAAAGCCTTCTTACAGATTCCGTTAAGCGAAGAGAGTAAGAAGTATACTGCTTTCGCTGTCAGTGGTAAAGGGTTATTTCAATTTGTCACAATGCCTTTCGGTCTAGTTTCAGCTCCGCAAACAATGTGTCGTTTAATGGACTTGGTTATTGGTCCACAACTTGAACCATTTGTATTTTATTATCTAGATGACATTATAGTTGTTACTCCTGATTTTTCCTCACATATTGATATATTGGAGAAATTATTTTCACGCCTTAAAGAGGCTAATCTCACGGTTAATTTAGAGAAATGTAATTTTTGTCGTCCTAATTTGAAATTTCTAGGATATGTTGTTGATCATCAAGGTTTGAGAACAGACCCTGATAAAGTAACCGCTATTAAGGACTTCCCCATTCCTAAAACTACTACACAATTACGTAGGATCTTGGGCATGTGTGGGTACTATCGTCGATTTGTGCCTTCTTATTCTACTTTATTATCACCGCTTACTGACCTCCTTAAAAATAGGAAAAAGGGCCAGACTATCACCTGGACTCCTGAAGCCGACGATGCTTTTCATCGTATTAAAGAAGCTCTTACTAGTGCTCCAGTCATGACTTCACCTGATTTCAGTGAACATTTCTACCTCATGACTGACTGTTCAAATAACGCCTCAGGTGGTGTACTCTTTCAGATGAAAGATGGTTCTGAACACCCCATAGCATATACTAGTAAAAAGCTCAATAAAGCTCAGAAAAATTATTCCACTACAGAGCGTGAACTCCTTGCTATTATTCATGGCTTGGAGGCTTTTCGGTACTATTTAGAAGGTCGTAAGTGTACCCTTATTACTGATCATAGCTCGTTACTCTGGATGCATTCTATGCGTAACCCATCCCAACGTTTGTCTCGATGGATTTGTAAGTTGTCAGCATTTGATTATAATATCGTCCATCGTAAGGCAAATGGTGTTGTAGTAGCTGATGCTTTGTCTCGAACATTTGATGTCAATCTTCTTGACTTATCCACTTTAGTTCCGGATACATGGTATCAGAAAATGGTGGAAAAGGTTACCCAAGAACCTGATCAGTATCCTGATTTTAAAGTAGAAAATAATATCCTTTATAAGCATGTCGTTAGTTCAGTGGAAACTTTGTCTAATATGTCTGATTGGAAGATTGTTGTCCCAACAGCAAACCGGGATGAAATTCTTCGTACATTTCATGATAATGTGACATCTGGTCATTTTGGTTCTTATAAAACATTTAGTAGGATAGCAGAATTATATTATTGGCCTGGCATGCGCAACTATATCAAGAAATATATTTCTAGATGTAGAGTTTGTGCTACTTGCAAGCCAAGTACTATGCCACAAGCTGGATTAATGGGTACTTTTAGGAACATTGACTTCCCATGGCAGATGATATCCATGGATCTGATTGGACCATATCCTCGTAGCTACAATGGCTATACCTATTGTTTGGTGGTTGTGGACTACTTTACAAAATTTCCACTAGTTTTTCCTCTTCGGAATGCCACTGTCCCTGCCATTGTGAAATATTTGGAAGAACAAGTCTTTTTGTTGTTTGGTGTTCCCCAAATTGTGTCTTGTGACAATGGTCCTCAATTTGTGTCTAAGGCTTTTAAAGACCTTCTAACTAAATACAAAGTTCAGAAGATCTTTTATAATGCTGCCTACCATCCGCAAGCTAATCATAGTGAGCGAGTGAACCGCAGTATTGTAACAGCCCTTAGATCATACACTTATCCAGATCACAGAGCTTGGGACCAGTATATTCACTCAATAGCTCAAGCCATAAGAACTTCGGTCCATGAAGTTACTCAATGTTCTCCAGCTTATTTGAATTTTGGTAGAAATATTGCTTTGTCTGGTGATTATTTTGGTTTAATTTCGGACAATTCCACAAATCTCCCTCAGATCTCTGAGAAACTCCATCGTTTAGATGATCTTCAGACTTTACCCCCAATATTTGCAGACATCAGAAAGAAGTTAAAATCTTCTTACTTTAAGTCACAGAGTCAATATAATTTGAGGAAAAGAGATTTGCGATTCTTTGTGGGTGATCGGGTATTGAAACGGAATTTCGTTAAGTCTAGTAAAGGTGATGCTATTTCTGACAAAATTTGGCAGAAAATTCATGTCCCATGTGTTGTCAGTAAAGTAATCTCTCCTTTAATATATGAATTAAAAGATAGTTCGTCCAACCGAAAGCTTGGTCGATTTCATATAAAGGACTTGTTACCAGATAATACTGTCAACGACTTAGCATCTTCGTCGTCAGAAGAAGAAGATTAACTTAACAATATTGATCAAGTTAATTCCTCTTTCTAAATTTCAGAAATACTCGATTGTGCAATGAATAGGTTAATGATTGGATTTTGATTTTAGTCACCAGATAGGGACTCTATGTTTTATCTATTATAGTAATCTTTCTAGCTTTCCATATTCTATGTATGTTAGATGCCATTAGTTTATTATTGAGATTTAGCTTAATTTGGTTTATTATTGAACTGGTATGGAACTGTTAACACCTTGTATGTGATTATGCTTATATATGTCATCACTTGTAGATTAGGGTATCTACATAATAGGTTTAGATTAGGATTATCTCGTTTTGTATTTGAATTTGTAGTTTCTACTGGAAAGTTATTTCAGTGCTTAGCATGATTCCTTGGTACATTAGCTTATTTTTGTCTAAAGAAGTCATTGTGATATTTGTTTGGGTAAAGGCAATTTTAGTATACAGTGTGATTCCAAAGTTATACCTCATGTGTCCAAATTTTGATAAAGTTAATTGAGATCAAATTTATGATTAAGACTATGAAACCATTTCATTATTTATTGTAGTGAACATTTCTTAGGAAAGTGGTTTGCCTAGCTTGGCTATGCAAATACGTGGGTTCGAGACTTGTTGCTTATCGATTGTGCACCTGATAGGAAGCAGATTTCATTGCTCACAGTTGCCTAGTTCCAAACCATACCTCAATTAGTTCAGATGCTGAATCTTTATGATAGAATGTTTAATCATTATTTTAATCATGCACTAGGCATTCTTATTCGATTTTCAGTTTACATTCATTCTGAAGAGACTTAGTCTTAACTTGTATGTTTATCTATCCTTCTTAAGTTTTACGATTTTATTATTCTGATAATGATGGTAACTTCTTTGTTATATTGAAATATTGTAGCTTTTGTATTCACCAAGGGATTATTTTGTTCAAGCATCATCTTTCCGAGGAACTAATTTAATTTTTTTTGGTTCATATGTACCTTTGAGTCAGGATCAATATCCTGTTCTCTGTGAGTAACTAGGGAACATTTTCTTAATCTGCAGTTTCTTTAGAAATTGATTTACTTGTTCTCTAGTGTTTCCTTAATTGGATTTATTTATAAGAGTTATCAATATGTGACTTCTTGAGTTATTTCATGTGTGATGACTTCGAAATATTGGTTGGCTTCTTCTGGCCATTCTTATCAATCTGTTGTAGCTATAGCTATATTTAGAGGATCCCAGAATGAGCTAACTTCTTTTATGTCAACTATTCGATTAGGTACCTTTAGGAAGATCTTCCATAGCATCTGATATAATTCGGATGATCAGTTGAATTAGGTTCATGGTACCCAATATGTAATCACTATTAGCACATTTAGTGCTAGGTTGTAGCGTTGCTCACTTAAATCTGCCTGGTTGTTCCACCTTGGATATGCTTCAATATAAATCTGTTGTCCACTGTCGGATCAATTTAGGATAAAAGGCTTGCTACAATAATTTCTTTTCTTGTCAATAACTCTTATATTTATTTTGATATATACTATGGCCTATGTTTGGCTTATCAAGAATTGGCCACGAGATCTACTGATTGTTCACTTTGGATATGCTCTATGTAAATCTGTTGTCCATCGATAGAACGATTGTGTAGTACTCGTCCCATTCGACATTTTTTTTGAGATTAGGAGTTATCTGAATTATGTAATTTAGCAAAGGGTTATAGAAACCTTAAGTATGTATGTTGGTACTATATGTGATATATTGAGTATTAAGATAATCCCATTTACAGGACTCATAATTTGCGGTTAGGTATAATCGATCGAGTCAGATGTAAGTGTGTTTGAGTTAGTCTTTGTATAGGTTATATATAGGTTTGCCTTCATGAATATTGTTATGGTGTTCTTGTTGACCATAATTTGGGGTTTATTTTAAATCTACTGAATCAACTCGAACACAATTTGGACTTTAGGGCATAGGTCACAGAGGACTGGTCCTAAGAGTTTGGACGGTGTCCAACGATAGATTAGTTTAGAGTAGTGTAGTATTCTTAGGTTATTTTAGTCATTCGGTTTATTCACGCCTGGGTTGGATCCCACAGCGTGTGATTTTCTCTATGGATACTTGTATTGGGTATTTATAGGTGTATATGGAAAAAAATTGCTCATAAGATCAATTTTTTTTTCCAAGTAATGGGAGAATGTAACGATCAGTATCCCGATCGTTACTATAAGATTCATTTCTGTAACTATTAAGTATGCAACCCGGTATACGTTCACTCGCATAGAGTGTAATCTAAACTTGAGCCCATTATAATTATTTTGGTTGGTAGTATGGTTAGTGAATTTTACATTTATTCATTGGCTCATGGGTAAATGACAATTTCCGCCTGTTGACAGGACGGAAAGAAAGTGAAAGTTGATGGTTACTTGATCTTCGGTAGCCGTCTGCAAATGATGTGATTTTCCAGCGACCGGTGTCTAGCCATTTTATTTTATTTAGAAAATAATTATTTAGTTGAAAAGGAATGCATTTAAGTTGGAAAGAAGTTTATTTTATGGTATAAATTATGGTGAGAGTGCTGTTTTAGTTCCAATATCGGAGGATTCGGGACATTGGGTAAGCGCCATTTTTTGTTCTTGCCAAGGAAAAAAAAATAACCATTTTCTCATTTTCAATACCATACTTACATTAGGAAAATTGTTATTCTGTAACCATCAGGTCTTAAGTAGTCCCTATAACTACCAAATTTATGTATTCTACTGAGAAAGATTCTTTAAAATTATATGTCCAGTTCAAAGTAATTTCTGACTTAACGACATTTTCCTTTACTTTTAGTTTACGTCTGTAAAGAAATCCTTCTTGTAACATCCAACTTTACAATCATATTTTGCAACAAGTAATCCTTAACCATAGTTTAGTTTTCAAATGTCTTCACATGGAAAAAGAATCAAGGTCAATCATACTTCAATTACACACCTCAGTGATTCAACTTTTTGTTTCAAGTTTTTTCTACAAACTTTTTATAAATACCTTCCTACATACCGTGTTTCATGTTACTCAAAAGAAGTAATATGACTGAAAGATTTTTGTTTTCTTTTAGTCGCTGGAGAATAGAAGATTTAGTCAACAGAAATAAGAATAATTTTTGGGAAAGAGTGGGAAATTTTGGGACATATTTGGAAGTTTTGATTTTATTGGAATCTTGGTTTTTATGGAATTTATTTTTTGGAATTCGCCGGTACTGAGAGGTATCTCCAGTTGGTAACAAGGATACACCTCCCTCCTAGGTTGAGGAACACCGCAAGCTACCTTCCTTGGGCCTCTGATCATTCCCTGGAAAGAGTTGGAGAACCCATGGTCACTTGGTAGACCGGACAGGTTTTTATAAGTCAATTTGATTGTAATTTGTTTTAATAATATTTGCACTTTTACCCATTTTTTTTTGTATCAATAACTTAATAATCCTAATAATAGTATACCTTCATTTTCTTAAACATAATTAAACTAAACAATAATTTTTCAAAAATTTTATATTTCAAGGTTAGCTCATTTATTTTAAAATAGTGGGGGGGATTATAAACTATCTGTAAAGATAGTGTGCACATTATCTCAGTTTGAATCCTTATCGAAACTTTGATTTCATTGTCAGGTATTATACTTACGTTTATCACCTCCGAACAGATACGATATTGTCAGCCAATATTGGCTTCTTCATTAACAACAAATTTGTACATACATTTTTACATTAATTAACTTTCATATATAAACCATTCTTTTCATATTTTTCACATATTGTAAAAACCTGTGTTATCAACAGGAGTGTCATAGCTTAGTACGTCCGGTTTAGCTAGTGTATAAAAATTGTATATAGGGGTTATAGGTTTGTTTCATTAAATTTGTTAGTTGTACCTAAATATATGTTTTATTTCCTATAAATTCGCAGATCTAGGTCAAAGTAATAGTACTATAACAGTAATAAGTAGATGCAAGCAGCAGTATAAGTCACTCGGTGAAGTAAAATTCACCAGGCGCCCTCTTCCGTACTTCTAAATATCTTCTTGGTCAATATTTCTCTTCTTTTCATTCTTTTTATTTTTAATTTATTTGCTTGAACACTTCAGTACTTTATTAGTTATCGTCTTATTTCGGGTGTGCAAATTCGGCCTGATCCTTTCCTGAGTCACACAAAAGGTCTCTTACATATCCAGCTAGCCAGCTCAATAACACTTAACAAGCAATTAGGCTACTCCTTCAAAGCTTATATATATTCTTCCACATCACCTACAGAATTGTTATAATTAACACATAATTCGTTACAATGTGTATGATCTACGTAGAAGAGAATGGAGTAGAAGCTCCAACCATAGAGGAAGTTTTCGAAGCCATTAAGGCCCAGAAAAACAATAAAGCTCCTGGAGTTGATGAAATACCAGCAGAACTATATAAGGTAGGTGGCGACCACCTAGCAAGTCACATCCACGCGCTAATCAGAGACGTATGGCAAGAAGAGAAAATACCCGACGACTGGAAGAAAAGTATAGTGTGCCCGATCTATAAAAAAGGAGACAAACTCCAGTGCAAAAACTACCTTGGAATCTCTCTACTATGTACAGCATATAAAGCCCTCACGTATATTATAAACCAGCGGCTCCAACCACTAGCAGAAAATATTATTGGAGAGTATCAGACGGGCTTCCGACGGGGAAGATCGACACTGGATCAAATATTCACAGTAAACCAGATCTTGAGCAAAGCATGGGAACACGATATTGATGTTCACAACGTGTTTGTAGACTTCAAACAGGCATACGACTCAGTCAAAAGGAACAAACTATACTATATATTGGCTGAATTGGCAATACCACACAAGTTAATAAGACTCATTAAAGCCACAATGGATGAAACTCAGGCATGTGTACGAATACAAAACCACCGGACAGACTTTTTTAACATTTCGCAGGGACTAAAAGAGGGAGATGGGCTGGCCCCAACATTGTTTAACCTGGCACTGGAGTATGCGGTTAGGCAAATGCAAACTGGACGAGGAAATCTACTGACCAACCGAACGGTTCAACAGGCCGCTTATGCTGATGATATTAATATTATGAGTAGAACATCAACAGGAGCACAGGAAACATATGCAGAGTTAAAAACACAAACAAAAATGCTAGGTCTGGAAATTAACACAGAAAAAACAAAAATAATGACTCAGACGAGAAGAAATATAGTCCCAGAAAATATTATACATGAAGATGACATTGAAACGGTTGAAAAGTTTACATACCTGGGAGTAGAAATATATGCCGACGGAGCAGAAGATGGAGAAATAAGGAAGAGAATAACGCAGGCAAACAGAGCTTATTTTGCCCTCTCCCATATATTTTGGTCAAAAAGTGTCCACCGAAATACAAAGATGAGAATCTATAAAACCTTAATTCGACCAATAACATGCTATGGCAGTGAAGTCTGGGTGCTGAAAGAAACATCCAAAAACAAACTCGACACATTCGAAAGGAAAGTACTTAGGAGAATACTAGGACCTGTGAGGGAAAACGGAATCTTCAGAAGTCGATACAACAACGAGCTTTATCAACTTTATAAGGAAACGCCCCTGTCAGACTTCATTAGATTACAAAGATTGCAATGGGCCGGACATGTGATAAGAATGGGAGAGGATAGGCTACCAAAACGAGCACTGAATGCTAGAATGCAAGGAAAGAGACCGGTTGGAAAGCCACGAAAGCGCTGGGAAGACACAGTAAACAGCGACGCACAAGCCCTTTTAGGAGTCCGTGTATGGAGAAGAGCAGCCACAGACAGGCAAGGGTGGAGGCAAAAAATAAAGGACGCCAAGGCTCAATTTGGGCTGTAGTGGCGTAGAAGAAGAAGAAGTTAGAATCCTTGGCACAAAATATGCAGACTACACTCTGCCACTATAAGTTATTCCGTCGGCTTTATAATACTGGCACAACACAAAAACTGACAAAATTGAGTTAGCATCGCCAGAGAGCTTAAAATAGCGGTATTTCTGACCTTCAACACTGGCACAATAATAGTAGCACAAACGTCCGTTAGACGTCACTGGTATGGCTATGACATGTTTTCTATTGAGATAAATTGTTTCTTGCAATACCGACACTTTTGAGTTGTGCCACTATAATAGCAGAAAATTTTAGATATTTTCAAATTGTATCAGTGAGAATTTTGGAGATGAATCACATTGAATAAAAGGAATAATTTTATTGTTTTAAAAATGTGAGATTCGTACCGTTATCAGGAATGAAGTGAGTTAATCATAATCATATCTCGAGCAGAAGTAACTTAAATAATAATACCGCTATTATTTTAATGTAATAAGTATAATTAATTCGTTGTTTCAGATTAAAAAAGACACTACAGGTCTTGTATGAATGAAAAGTAGAACTCCTTTGCCATAATGAAAATGTTCCTAATAATGAGGAAGATGATAATCAGTGGCATATGGGGAATTTTACACCTGAATGCACAGAAGTGCATCGATACAGCGGAGCAAATAGGTGTAGGATAGAATTGGAAAAGGCTTATGTACCGGGTGTCCCAATAAGAATGGCTCTCGGCCATATCTCAGGAACCGTTTAGAGTACAGCTTTAAGAAAAAAATATTTATAACAAAAGTTACCTCGGGAAAAGCCTGGAAATTATTTTCATAATTCTAGGTCCACCGCTAGAGGGCGTAATTGAATATCAAAAATTAAAAAATCAAAATTTTACAAAATTTACCTAATGGAAGGGGACTGGAAATCCAATCATCGTATTTTTCATAAAATTCTGCGCATATTTGATTCACGAGTAAGTCTACCTTTGCAAATAAGAGGTGGGGGTGAGTGGGAACCTTCTTATGAAAAAATGCCTGTAAGTCCGGTTCTGCTAAACCGAATTTTGCACACTTGGTCTTGTTGAAAACAGCTCTTTTTGTCAATGTAAGTGTCTTATTTTCAAAATAGCGTAATAAGTAATATGCAAGCTAGGAGACGTTATTTAATTATTTTCGGGAATCTAGTTTTTTTGGGAGAATATTAAATATAAGTATACATTTTTAATCCTGTATTACAAAATTAGACCAAATTAGCAACATAATACCGAAAACCGCATGTCAATACCTTTTTTCTACCTCGAGATATCTTAAAAAATATGTAAAATTTAAACAACTGTTAATGTCAACGGTACACCAAGTTAAGTAAAAGTAGTGTGCTGTGGAAAAAACATAGAAACATTTTACAGATGTAAACGTATATAATTAATTGAAACAACAATAAGACAAACAACACTATAAAATATAACAAAGAAACAAAAGCAACTACTTACTTAGTGACGACCTAAATGTTCAAATTGTTGCTCATCATTTTCGATGCAAGCATTTACTATTTCAAGAGTAGATTGAACAGCAATCTCAATTTCTGCTTTCGCAATGCTTTAAGTGGCGTTTCGTATTCTCTAGATTCTAGATTCTAGATAATGTTTTCTCGAGTAGTGGGCCTAGCGGCAAAAACAAGGTCTTTTTTCCGTCCCCATAAATAAAAGTCTAAAACAGTTAAATATGTTGCTATTCAATCTACTCTTGAAAGAGTAAATGCTTGCAACGAAAATGATGGGCAAAAATTTGAACATTTAGGCAGTCATTAAAACTAAGTAAGTATTTGCTTTTATTTCTTTGTTATATTTTATACTGTTGTTTGGTTTATTGTTGTTTTAATTGGTTATTTACGTTTACATCTGGAAAATGTTTACTTGTTTTTTCCATAGCACACTACTTTTTCTTAACCTCGATTACCGGTGACAGTAACAGTTATATTTAAAATTTACACATTTCTTAAGATATCTCGAGATAGAAAAAAGGTATCGATATGCAGTTTTCGGTATTATGTTGCTAATTTGGTCTAATTTTGTAATACAGGATTAAAAATGCATATTTGTATTTAATATTCTCCAAAGAAAACTAGATTTCCGAAAATAATTAAATAACGCCTCCTAGCTTGCATATTACCTATTAGGCTATTTCGAAAATAAGACACTTACATTGACAAAAAAGAGCTGTTTTTAACAAGACCATGTATTCAAAATTCGATTTAGCAGAACCGGACTTACAGCCATTTTTTCATAAGAATGTTCCCACTCACCCCCACCTCTTATTTGCAAAGGTAGACTTAAACTTGTGAAATCAAATATGCGCAGAATTTTATGAATAATACGATGAATGGATTTGCAGTGCCCTTTCATTAGGTAAATTTTGTAAAATTTTAATTTTTTAATTTTTAATATTTAATTACGCCCTCTAGCGGTAAACCTACAATTATGAAAATAATTTCCCGGCTTTTTCCGAGGCAACTTTTGTTAAAAATATTTTTTTCTTAAAGCTGTACTATAAACGGTTCCTGAGATATGGCCGAGAGCCATTCTTATTGCGACACCCGGTACATTGGTAACCTGCCAATAACTGAAAGGAAGAAAAAGAGCGTAGTAGCCTTATTGAAGACAAGAGTGTCCACCAATTCAACGTTGATTTGTGCTGACATTTAAAACGTCGTCAATCATAACTTTTCTTACTTTTATCAATATAGGTATCGTTTTTTATTAGATTCTCCTTGTAGTTGTTAATAGACACATTGTCTCAAGTAATTCGCAGAATTCTTCATTGAGCCGATTCTTCAAATGGCAGTTTTCTACTTACCTTAATTACTCTTAAAAGACAATATCTCACCTCCGCTCACAGAGTGTCACAACTAAAAAAAATAAAAACTGTTTTATTGCACCAACAGTTTAATAAACCTACAAAATCTTATCTCAAAAAGTGTAACGTTTAACCATTATATGACTAACCAAAATCAACGGTGCACCGTACATAAACAGTGTCACATATCGACTTGTGCAAGGCATTTGTCCATCTAAGATGTTTATAAACTGTCGTTTTTCGAGTTAGCACAGACAGTATATGTGATTATTTTATTCAAAACAATTTGCGTATGTGCTTAAGAAAATTGACACATTTATCACTTGTTTATCTTTCTTTTTACAGTATTTCTTGTTTAATGTTGTTAATTGTATTAAAAGTTACATCTTTATAAAGTATAAGTCTGTTAACCAGATAATAATAATGATGTTATATTCGGTACTACAAGAGCCACTTTTGATAAATAATATTTCGTAAATTTTTCGTTATTTTACCTGTATAGTGTCACAACTCAAAAAAAAAATATTTTTTTAAATATTTTTTTTTAAATATTTTTAGCAGAATTAATACACTATTTTGTAGAGCTTCAAAAACCTTTCTAACTGACTAAAATAGTTATTATTCTAATTTTAACAGTTTTTGAATTAAATCCAGAAAAATTCTAGCACAAATTTTAAACGCTGCGTCATTTTTTCGATATTTTGCTTTTTTGACTTATTACATTGTTTGAGCGGGGTGCGATATGTTGATGTGCAATAGAGACACAACTCAAAATAAGGGTTGGTTTTAATTTAAGAGTGTTATAATTCCTTAAAAACCTGTTAACGCTCTTCCAAATAAGCTAACATTTTTTTTTCAAAATTCCCAATCCACGGAGTAAAACGAATAAAACAAAGTTTTAACCCCCTGTTTTGGAAAATTATCAGTTCTTGTGTTGTGTCATTATTGCACACAGCTGATGATTTAGTCTCTTAATATGGACGTAACTGAAACTACAAATAGGTGTTATCATGACCTATCAAATTACTTAGCTGAGAAACGTTTGTCTCAAAAAACTGGTATATTTTATAAGACTGTATACTGTATGTATAGATAGTCCTTGTCCTCACATATGGACGAGAGGCATGAACCCTAACCAGAACAGATTAATCATCTCTATTGATTTCTGAAAGAATGGTACAGCTCAAGATTTTCGGAGCAGTCTGTGTAAATGAAATATGGAAGAGTAGAACTGCAGAATATCTACAAGCATAAGTTTGGTGGAAAATATATCACCACTATAATTAAGCGAAGGCGTCTGCAGATGAAGCTCGGTACATGTAGTCTGGACATTTATTCCGGAGCCTGGAATCGAACACGAAAAAAAATTCGAATAGGGCACCGATAAGAATAAAAAGAGGGCGCAGACTTAAGGTCGATAAACGGGGTAACAGAAGATGCTGAGAAGAACGGTGTTGTTGCTGAAAAGATCGGAAGAACTGTAAAATCCAAGTAAAGAACAGAGCAGAATGGAGCAGAAAGCTGGAGAAGGTCGAGGCCCTTTACGGTTTAAGGTGTCTAGCACTGTGGTGTCATTGACCTGACAGTTGTGAATATAAAAATATTCAAATGTGTTCAATTTTATCACATGTAAATTGTGTGTTGCATATGTTTAGTGTATGTTGAGATATGTGCTTCGCCTTGAACTAAAAGGCAACGTCGCAATTGATGACGTCGGTAGTCTGACTTTCGGACTACCGCTTTCGAAACCACGATTTTAAATTACAAATTCAAGTATAATTTATAGTATTTATTAAGTCGAACAGGAAAATATATTAACTAGAAGCTTTTACAAAATCAAATTAAAAGTAATTCCTTGTAAGTAACGTTTATTATACAAAAAAAAGAAACAATGACAAGAAAATGTGTAAAATACTTTATTAATAAATAATATCTTATTTTAAATTATATACAAAATATCGCTAGAAATAACTATAAAAACAATTGCTGACGATGTTTGATGTGCATTGTTGGGGTTTAGAGTAGATAACTTTTTTTTTTGTTATCGCCCTTATCGTTATTTTTCTTTTTATACTTTTTTGAAGATTCATTACTTTGATAGCTGCTATTTTTGTATAATTATTTAACACAATATTACACATAATTTTTATAACAGCAGAATAAACTTTGAAGGCATTTTCCCTACATTCACACTAAAATTCAAAATTTAAGTGAAATCCTTCATGCTGTTGTAAACTTTCCATTACCAAAGATCATAATAACACCAAGTGACAATAATTGTTTTGCAAAAATAATTTTTTAAGATTGGGATTGTTAAAAACAAATTCAAATGTTAAACAAAGGTGATAATAAATACATTTTACTGAATCCGTTGCTAAGCACAAACCATCCCTTTGCAAATAGTCATAGTAATCTGCTCCAGTTGTCTCTCCTTTACTGCAAAAAACAAGCTGTTTGAACTAGCATCATCTTAATAACATACCTTTTAAAGCTCTTTATAATTTGTAGCACGAAACATTGTAAATTTTTTCAGTTTCTCTGTAAATATGGTGAATATTGTATACAACCAAATGAGAACTGACAGATTTAACCGGTCTACCATGAGATGTTGCCAAGTTTCAACTTCATGGCTTGTTAAGTAAAGGTGACTATGCTTATTGATAGGGAGCGGATTTTATGCTAAATGCATATTGCATGCATATTTCGCATATTTGAGAACTTTACTAAATTTTGCATATTTTTAAAGAACATGCATATTTTGTGCCTATTAAAAAACATTTAAGTCCAAAAAAAATTTTAAATTTTTTAATTTGACACAAAATATTTCCCCGCACAGGCTGTCGTATATATTAATTCGAGAACTACCTGAAGAGGACGGCTAATTCACTGCCTTTCATTTTTTCTTAGAAAATACCCGATCTTTACATAAAGTACTTATAGTGCTTATAGTAACCCGTTATAAAATGATTGTAGGATGTTAAAGTGATGAAGGATGGTTTACCCGGAAATCCGAATTTTATTTATTTTTATTATATTTAGTAGGTACCTATAATTCTGGTGATTCTTTTAAATCCTCTATTGTTAAGAGAATTTACACCTTTAACCATAGTTTTACGATTTTCTAACGGAAATTAACAAGTTATTTTAAATACGCCCCAATTACTTCTATTGATGGTGAAAGGAGTTTTTCAAATTATAAAAATATTTTATCTTATCAAAGAATATGTTTCCTCGTAAAGAATTTCGAAAAACACATTGTAGTGAATTATAATCGAAGATAATAATATATGTATAGTGATATTGTACTCTGGGTTAATTAGCAAAATTCATGGAAAAGTTATTATCAGCAATTTTATTGCTGGAATCGAATTATAAGATCCTATATATTAATAATATAGGTATGCAAAGTCCGCAGATAGTGTGCTACTTTTTTTATAAACAAAATGGCGTCGACAAATCGTATTTTTTTCAATAATTGCTCTATAACTTCGAAGATTTTAACTTTACAACAAAAACACCCAAATAAAAATTCACCGCAATTAAATTCTGCATAGAGATATGTTTTTCACGATTTGCTCCGAAGAAAATTTTTCTCGGAAAATGCGGGTTTTCCTAACAAAAACTCTAATTTTCAAATAAAGTTTTAGGTAAGAAATTATTAATCAATAATTAAATAACTTAGTGACATCAAATCTTTCTTGGTATAGATTGTAATTCCAGAAGCTGGTGAAAATTAAACGCATATTTTAGCAACAATTCAATTGTTAATTAACAAATTACGATCGCAATAATAACCAAAATAATCATGATACATTGATCAAATTTATAAAGATTATAAAGATGAGATGCTTATTTAATATTTTATTGACAAAATATAAATTTTTCTTTTTTTTTGGATAATCTTTCAATTTTGAAAAAAAAATAGTTATAATACGCTGGTCTAATTAGTAAAGTACAAAGAAAGGTTATTTACCAGAAATTTTATTGCTGGAATCAAATTATAAGATCCTATTTATTATTAATATAGGTATGCGAAGTCCGCAGATAGTGTGCTACTTTTTTTATAAACAAAATGGCGCCGACAAATTGTACTTTTTTCAATTATTGCTCTATAACTCCGAAGATTTTAACTTTACACCAAAAACACTCAAATAAAAATTCACCCAAATTTAATTCTACATAGAGGCATGTTTTTCCTGATTTGCTCCGACGAAAATTTTCCTCGGAAAATGTGGGTTTTCCCAACAAAATCTCGAATTTTCAAATAATTTTTTTGGGCCAGTAATTATTTATTAATAACTATATAGCTTGGTGAAATAAAAGCTTTCTTGGTATAGATTATAAATTCAGAAGCCGGTGAAAATGAAACGAATATTTTAGCAACAATTCAATTGTTAATTAACAATTTACAGTCGCAAGAACAACCAAAATAATCATGAGACATTGATCAAACTTAGAAAGATTATAAAGGTGTGATGCCTATTTAATATTTTGTCGACAAAATATAATTTTTTCATTTTTTTGCATAATCTTTAAATGTTTAAAAAGAATTGTTATAAACAAATTAACATTTCGCAGAAATTGTTTATTATATTCTAATTTTAAAAAATACTTAAAATGCGTATTTCGCAGGTCTTGAAAATGAATGCGTTATGAAAATTTTCCAACCAAAAGCAAAAAAGTTATGAAACAGCATAGTAAATATACGTTTTCTTCGTTGTTTATAATTTGTTTTAATTGTTTCAAAGCTTAAAAGTGAGTCTATGGTACAATCTAATTACTCACAAAGAATGTCAAAAATTAGTGCAATGGTTATATTTTAATCAAAGATTAAAAATACTTTTTTTGTAATTTTTAGCGCAAAAGTAGGCCTGATACAAAGTCGGAGCTAAAATGTTCACTCGAAGCGACTGACATGCAGCATATACATTATTTATTAAAAGTGTACGTCGCGCGGCCGATCGTCCCTCCGAGTGAATATTTTAGCTACAGTACTGTATTACTCTACATTCGCGCGTGTAAATTACAAAAAAATATATTTATAATCTTTAATTAAAATATAACCATTAAACTGATAACCGTTATTTTTTGTAAATAATTAGCTTGTACTTTAAACTCACTTCTACGCTTTGAAAGAATTAAAAAAATTATAAACACCATAGTAATCGTATGTTTATTTTGCTGTTTCATAACTTTTTTGCAAATGGTTGCAAAAAAGTTTTAAAGCATTCATTTTCAAGATATTTGAAATGCGAATTTTAGCTATTTTTTAAAATGTTAATAAAATAAAAACTTTTTGAGAAACGTTAATTTGTTTATAACTATTTTTTTAAACATTTAAAGATTATGCAAAAAAAATTAAAATATTATATTTTGTCGACAAAATATTAAATAGCCATCTCATATTTATAAGATTTCAAAGTTTGATCAGTGTATCAAAATTATTTTGGTTATTATTGCGACAGTAAATTATTAATTAACAATTGAATTGTTGCTAAAATATTCGTTTAATTTTCACCAGCTTCTGGAACTATAATCTAAACCAAGAAGGGTTTTAAGTCACCAAATTATTTAATTATTGGTAGATAATTACTTATCTAAAACTTTATTTGAAAATTAAAGATTTTGTTGGGAAAACCCGCATTTTCCGAGGAAAATTTTCGTCGGAGCAGATCGGGAAAAACACATCTCTATGCAGAATTTAATCGCGGTGAATTTTTATTGGAGTGTTTTTGTTGTAAAGTTAAAATCTTCGGAGTTATAGAGCAATAATTGAAAAAAACACGATTTTCGGGCGCCATTTTGTTTATAAAAAAAGTAGCACACTATCTGAGGATTTTGCGTACCTATATTATTAATATGTAGGATCTTTTAATTCGATTCCAGCAATAAAATTGCTGGTAAATAACTTTTTCCAAAAATGGCCTATTCTCCGATAATCAGCCCAGACTATTGGTGTTTTATTTTAAATAGGTAACTATTGGTAGCAGTTTTTGTAAAAACTTTGAATAAATTGCATATATTATAAAAAAATGATTTTATTTAAAAGGTAACAAATAAGATTGCCGCCCCACCTATAAAAGAACCCTTTAAAATAGAATAGAACAGAAAATTTGTGGTATCTCGAAATGCGCATTTTTTGAATTTATGTGCATATCTTGCGCATGTTTCATAATTTTTTACCGCATATATATGCGCATATTTCATCATAATTTATCGCATATAAATCCGCTCCCTACTTATTGGTATGTTTTTGTTGTTCACTTCTTCTTCAAGTATTAGCAACCAAAGTCTGATGAAATCTTCTGATAGATTCGCAACATCTTTTTATTCATTTAATATAACCAGGGCTGCTTCTTTGTACCTCCTATAACTTAATTTGCACCTAAGAATCATATAACACTTATTATTGCAAAAATGCACAGAATATTCAGAATGTATTGCAGAGCATGACAACATCCACCCTCATTTTGCAGCCATATCTGGCTGTTGCCTACAACCGTCACAGGCAAAGTACAATTTTTTGTTGACAGGGATGTGATATAGCGCCAATAATAAGAACAATTTTACGATATACACTAAAGGTCTCCAAACTATTTTTTCTCGTAGACCACTTTAAAAAATTTACTGGTTTCGGTGGACCCCCTGCTGCTACATTTTTACCATATTCCCAAAACTGGTCCTAAATGTGAAGATCTAACGATGGAAATTGGCGTCGCGGATGAGTTCCAACCCTAAATTCGGAGTGTCAAAAATGAATAAAAAATAGTAGGTATATTTTCTTGCGATCCATTTATTATAATAATAATGATAACAGACTTAATAGAATTAAAATGAAACACTAATAACGTTACGTAATTTCAACAATGCAAATCAATAATAAAAAATACCCATAATTTTAATGGGAGGGATGTACTTGATGGATTGACAGCAAATTATCAATATTTGGCTTCAGTTTTGTAAGGATTAATCGCAAATCTCCCCGTTCTGTGATGTTATCTGCTCCTTTTTTTTAATAGGTATGTAAACTAAAACTTTTTTCGACAAGGTATGACGAGGCAAACGCTATGAAAAGTTTTCTCGCAATTTACCACAGCTCAGTATATTTTTCACGTATTTCTGCCTGCAGCCAAAATGCTTGATAGCCTTTTTTAAATTGCACCTTCAGCTCTCCATTGGTGCTGAGCTCGAGTAGTTCCTTTTGTAATATCACATCCGCCACTTCCGTTTAATCAAATAGACTCATGATCCATGGTGGTATTTCCATCAATAAAATATCTTTAAATCTGTTTTTGAAGTCATCATGCAGCCCATTTAAGTGTTGAACGTATGTCTGATTATCTTCATCGAGACATGCTTGAAATTTTCGTGGACCCTCACTTACAACTTGTGAACCCCCATTTTTATTTCACGCCAACATAGACCCCCGTTGAGTCCCTCGTGAACCCCTGGGGGTCCACCTGGACCACTTAGGGAATCACTGGAACTTGTTAACAAATTTGTTGTTAATTTCTACTTTTTTCCGGAGTGGAAATCGAAACGTTAAGTATTTTTTAGGTAAAATATGTAATTGTCATTACAACCTAACTGTGGCTAATCCCATAAATCAATTTAGAACCCTATTTTTTGTGATGTAACGACAACGCTGATAAAATAACTTCGGTTTAGTATTAGTTTTGATGATGATATTAATCATAACCGATGTATTTTATTAACTGCGGAAGATCTAAAAAATACAAAAACGAAATATTCTAGTGTCTCTTTACGATTTCTCGAAACGGTCCTGTTACCAACTACAGAAGGCAAGGAAAACTTAATTAACAAGATATTATAACTTTAAAACAGGGCTGCAGATGTGATCTGAATTTAGTAGCTCTTAATAGTCATCCAATTATGAATGAAAGGTTAGCAAGAAGGCATTAATTAGTTAGTCGAGAGGGTTGCCTAATGCACACTCCTCTCAATATCTAGGCTATAAATCACATTAGTCAGCTAATCCCGAGCTCTAAGCGTCGATTGGTGTCCCTGATGTCACGAGGGGACACAGAAACGACTCAATGTTTCTCTCCACTGAAACAGAACCCAAACACGCACATTAATCATTATTATCGTTGTTACTTACGTTATTGTAGGGATAAGTTCTTATCGAGACTGCATTTCATCTCCAATAAACTTACCGGAATATAATCTGTACACAAAGAAAATCTGGACAAACAAAAACTATGTGTATCTTGATTTAAAAAAATATTTATTAACTGAAGATGTCCTTGAAATATTAAACACTAAATTAGGGATAGAAAAAACCTACCAGTTATAACCTAAAACCGGTTTTTTACTTCACAATAACCGTTTTTACAGGTTGTTTTTTTTTTGTCCCGGTTATAACCGTTTTTTTTTTTTCATTTTAAAATAATAATCTGTGAAAAACCGGATAAGTTATTATACCTCTGAAAAAAATAATGAATTCAGAGAAATAATATTGTTTGTTATAAATTCATCAATGTTCTTGATATGTTTAGTGTTGGTATTCGTTAATGACTCTCACACTCCCTAAAATAATTATGTTTAAGAAATGTAGTAGACTGAATTGGCCATTTTGATTATATTAAGAATAAGCACGTCTTGTTTGGTGAATTAGGGCATTCTATTAAAAATAGATATAATAATATGCCTATTAAAAACAAATATATCAATCAGCTATGCAATCATAATTAGTTGTAATTTTATAGATGCTATACAAAAACGAGAATCCTCTTCCTTCCTCCGTTCCTCTCTATCTTGGACATTTTGCATCCATTACAGCATTTTTACCCGGCGTGTTTCTTCAGGTCATCCGACATCGTAGTCCAACTTTCGTCCTTCTACCTTAGGTTGTGCAGGGCCTATTTTCCCACTAGGCCCGTAGGGCACCTACCTCGGGCCCGCATTTTAACGGGGCCCGGTAAGATCACCAAAAAATTTTATTTGTAACATTATTATTTTTGTTACTATTATTAAATAATATTGAGGGGCCCGAATTTTATGCCCGAAATTTAATGCCTCAAGTATTAAAATAGCTATGATGATTGCCAACCTCCGTAGCGGAGATAGCACCAGAAGAAGAAGAAGGGGCCCGAAACAGTGTAGTGCCTCGGGCCTGATTTGAAGTAAAATAGGCTCTGAGGGTGTGTTCTGCGGACTTCCATTTAAGCTTGGCTACTTGAGTTGAGACGTATCTCACTTTTATTTTGTTACGGATTTTGTGTCTATTAGCCAAACCTTAGATAAACTAGAGTCTCCGCGAAATAGTATTCGAATATTTCGATTTAAGCTCTTGAGATATCTCGAGAACTTTCAGGAATCGAATTTAGTTGATTCTTGGTATTCAAGAACCCCATCACTAGAAAAACTTAGGAAATTTTTCGCTCTAGCGCGCAAAGTAGAAATTTTGAGCTAACCTAAACCGCTTTTTTATTTTTAATCCCAATTGGCTAGTTCGAACTTCCAGTTCCACCTTCCCTATCCCACTACGCAATATTAAATCTATATGAATGTTGGAGTAGCGCAAACTAAAATGCAATGTAAATGTAACGTTATAACCTGTTGGCTATTGGATATTGATTCAAAAAACCGAAAACCGGTTTTTGTAATAACCGGTTTTTTTGACCGGTTATAACCGCCAGGTTAAACCGTTAGTAAAAAAAAGGTTTAACCGAAAACCGGTGTTTTTTCGATAACGGAAATACCTACACTAAATACGACTAATAAAAAGGTGGTAACAATGTTTTTAATATTAATAACCTAATAAAGTTGTAGAATATAACATTTGACAGTGAGTTTTCCACCTACCTTTACCGGAAGTATGCTTTTGCTGACCTGATTGTAGGGAGCAAAGTCGTACTTTTCCTCCCTAGGAAGGGAAAGTACTTTTCCTCCCTAGGGAGGAAAAGTAAAAGTGACGTCATGGTATATTGACGCCCTATACAATATTCTATTATCTATTACGTAAGTATCTATACATTTTAACGTTCATTTATAGAGCACCCTGTATTTTGCAGAATGGTAAAAACAGTAAATTGTTATTTTGATTTAACAATGTTTACATTAATAATTTGACTTATATTTGACAGTTGACAGTTATACTGTACCTACTTGTTAGTTTTAGTGCTCTAATAAATTTTGGTAGTTAGTTACATAAATAAATTATCCTTATATACCCTTTGATAACATTAAAGTGTCAGCTATCTCTTGCAATTTCACTTTGTGGTTTTTGATAATAATTTTCAACGTGTTTTTCTGTCTTGAGCAGTAACTGCTTCATTTGGTCTTCCAAAATGCTCATAACCATTGGTGTTAAGACCGCAATTGAATTCAGCGAATTATCGCTTAATTATTGTAATAGATCAAGCAGACTCCCGGTAACAGGTTGTGAGTCATTGCTTAGTTTGTACGGCATCTTCTTCTTCTTCATCAAATATATATATATATATATATATATATATATATATATATATATATATATATATATATATATATATATATATATATATAAAAGTACTGAGATAACAGCTGGGAAAACCCTGGTACTGAGGAAGCAATGAAAGACTGGTGCTTCAAAGTGAGTGCCTTTTATTTTGGTCAAGCTTTCGCCTATTGTTTTTAGGCTTCTTCAGGACTTGCTACAAAGAAGAACATTCTTTACAAATATGCTTAAAGATAGAACAAGCAATTCTTACCGAAATAGGTGCACTAGTGCTCAGTGAAAATAAGGATACATCTTTTACCTTGCCTTTTTTGTGTATACATAAGTAATACAGATATTTTTGTTGTTATTACTTAGCTAATAAAACCAGATATCGAAACTGAGTCAGATCCTCCCTATTCAACCTAATCCATTGTAAGAAAATTTGGACAAGTGTCGTTAGAAGTTGATTTTTTTATTTACAAAATGACACCTATCGATCCATCGATTGTCAACGTCGTCTTCCGTTTTTTTACGTCTGACTGACACATAGAAGATTTGTTTAGAGATTTCGAGAGAAGAGACTCGTAACATCAAACAACCATTCGACTGTCACTATTCGAACAGCTGTCTGAAATCACTTCTTCTCTTTTTCATGATGTAATTGTGGTGAGCTTCTGATTAAGAACCTCCCACCCAACCAATTGCAAAGGATGGATCAAAGGTGAAAGAATGCAATGAAAATCGTTAGAATGGCCGACAGCTCAGTTGTCACTTGTTGAACTGTCGTTCGAATCCAACGATACCACTAAACCGGAAGGTAGTGGTGATCTTTGAAATGTAAAGAAAATTATTATGGTTCTTACAATAGATTTGCCATTAAAACACATGTTTTTGGTGGAGAACGTAGAGACGATCAACACTCCAACTGTCACTTGTTGAAATGCCGGCTCCTCACCCGTTCCCTGTGTCTTCTACGTCAAGTTATTAAAAATATTATGGATAGGGAATCTCCCACTCAGACCCGCCATCCGGTTCACTTACAGGAAACGACTATTCTTTATAAAATGTGGAGTACAAAATGTAAAACGTAATACTTATTAAAATTGTAAATTTAAAGTGGTCGAAATTTGGACATTAGAATTAGATAATATTTTCTTTATAAACAAGTTAGGAGCCTTTAAGTTAAACACAGGGAACGGGTGAGGAGCCGGCATTTCAACAAGTGACAGTTGGAGTGTTGATCGTCTCTACGTTATCCACCAAAAACATGTGTTTTAATGGCAAATCTATTGTAAGAACCATAATAATTTTCTTTACATTTCAAAGATCACCACTACCTTCCGGTTTAGTGGTATCGTTGGATTCGAACGACAGTTCAACAAGTGACAACTGAGCTGTCGGCCATTCTAACGATTTTCATTGCATTCTTTCACCTTTGATCCATCCTTTGCAATTGGTTGGGTGGGAGGTTCTTAATCAGAAGCTCACCACAATTACATCATGAAAAAGAGAAGAAGTGATTTCAGACAGCTGTTCGAATAGTGACAGTCGAATGGTTGTTTGATGTTACGAGTCTCTTCTCTCGAAATCTCTAAACAAATCTTCTATGTGTCAGTCAGACGTAAAAAAAACGGAAGACGACGTTGACAATCGATGGATCGATAGGTGTCATTTTGTAAATAAAAAAATCAACTTCTAACGACACTTGTCCAAATTTTCTTACAATGGATTAGGTTGAATAGGGAGGATCTGACTCAGTTTCGATATCTGGTTTTATTAGCTAAGTAATAACAACAAAAATATCTGTATTACTTATGTATACACAAAAAAGGCAAGGTAAAAGATGTATCCTTATTTTCACTGAGCACTAGTGCACCTATTTCGGTAAGAATTGCTTGTTCTATCTTTAAGCATATTTGTAAAGAATGTTTTTCTTTGTAGCAAGTCCTGAAGAAGCCTAAAAACAATAGGCGAAAGCTTGACCAAAATAAAAGGCACTCACTTTGAAGCACCAGTCTTTCATTGCTTCCTCAGTACCAGGGTTTTCCCAGCTGTTATCTCAGTACTTTTTTATTTACTAGTAACCCAATTACTCCTTGGACGTTTATATATATATATATATATATATATATATATATATATATATATATATATATATATATATATATATATATATATATATATATATATATATATCGGTATATTCTCGATCAAATAATAACAGTATTCCGGTAGGTGTGTTGCTGGAATTAATTGAAATGAATGTAATAAAACGAACGGTAAATATTTATTTTATTGTTTTAACAAAAATGTGTTTCGCTTAAGACACTCGGAAGAAGGGTCGACTGTTTTGGGTGTGGTCCGATGCGTTTGCCTGCTGAGTTGTTACTAAAGAAGAAAGCCACAAACGATAATATGTTTGTGTTCCTTTTCCTCTGACCAGATGAGCAATAAATCACTAATAGGTCTAGCGTATACTTTTGCAGTTTTAAGAAAACAATTTCGAATGCATTAAGTGAGTTGTTGACACAAGCGTCTGATATGGTAACTAATTTATGTGGGTGAGAAAACAGATGGTGACAGGGTAAAGCCATGTCTCTTATTGTATTTGAATGTGCATTTCGAATGACTAAGGTTGTTTCGTTTTTGAGAAAAAATAATATTACAATTAAAATTAGCAAAAATAGTAATTAAAGCGTATCGCTATACACCCCCTCCGAGAGACTAAGACGATAGATAATACATAATATATACAAATAATGAAAATTAAATGCAAAGTTTATACGAGGAGAAAGAAAAAATCACTTGATTCACTGTGAACTGACACTTTCTTGGTAACTTCCAGTAAATCTTGCTTTCCTCTTCGGTCTGTTGTTTGTTTTGCTGGATACTGTCATTTTTTCTGTTTCGTGATGGGTACTTTCGCGAAGCTCGTAAGCTGGTTTCAATCTGTCTATGGAAATTGTTTATTCTTTTCCATTTACCCGGACGACAAAAGTCTTGTCACCTCGCTTAACAACTGTGGAAAAGGACCGTGATATGGGTTTTCTAAGCTGCTTTTGATTGTATCACGGCGGATGAAAACGTGAGAGGTGGTTTTCATGTCTTTGAAAATAAAGGTATTTTGGATCCATGATGCGATGGTTGCGTAGGACGGAGGTTTTCAAAATGGTTTCGAAGCGTTTTTAAATAAATGTGAGCATTGTCGTCGGTGTTTCTTTGTGACGAAAACAATAGTTCACCTGGCAAACACAATGGTTCTCCGTACACGAGTTCGGCGGCTGAAGTACCTAAATCTTCTCTCCACGCCGCTCGTATGCCCAGTAACACTGAAGGTAGGCTTTCGGTCCATCGGATGTTTTCATGACATCGAATTGCTGCTTTTAACTGTTGATGAAACCTTTCTACCATATCATTTGCTTGCGGATGATAGGCGGTTATCCTTAAATGGGTAGTTCCAGTTAATTTGCATATTGATTTGAAGAGATGCGATTCGAATTGTCGGCCTTGATCTGTTGTGATGCGCTTGAGAGTGCTGACGAGCTATCCAACCAGAAAAAAATGTTCTGGCTACTGTGTCTGCTTCTTAATTAGGCATCGGGAAAGCTTCTGGCCAACGTGTGAAACGGTCAACGCATGTTAGACAGTATCTGTTTCCTTCTGAGACCTGCATCACTATAATGTCTATGTGGACGTGTTCGAATCGGCTGGAAGGCGGTAAAAAACTTCCAGTAGGTGAAACAATGTGGCGCGATATTTTCGATTTTTGGCACTGTAGACACGCTCGAGTCCATTTCCTCACATCTGATTTAATGTATGGCCAAACATATCGCTGTGTGATCATCTTCACAGAACTGTTGATTCCGAGTTGTGCTAGGTTATGCATGGTGCCAAAAATTGCCATTCGAAGTGGTTTCGGTACAAATGGTCTGGCTGTAGATGTTGATATGTCACAGTACAAACTCACATGTTGTTCGGAAAAGCGTATTTTCTTCATTTGAATTGATGTCTTCTCACTTAAAAAAGTTTGCAGTTCTGGATCAGTTTCAGATGCGAGAGCTAAGTCAGTGATATCGATATCTTTCTTGATGCTATCGACTCGAGATAGTGCATCTGCCACAATATTAGTTAATCCACAAATTTGCTGAATGTTAGTGCAAAACTGTCCTATTTAGTCTAAATATCTAAACTGTCTAGGACTACATTTATCTAGCTTCTGAGTAAAGGCGAAGGAGATTGCTTTCTGGTCTGTGTATATCGTATTGTCCTTGCCTTCGATCATAATATGTCTGAAGTGTTTTATGGCTAGATATATAGCTAATAGCTCTCTGTCGTGTGCACTATATTTCTTTTCGCTAGGTGAGAATTTCTTAGAAAAGAAAGCTAAAGGTTTCATACCTGTATCCGTTTTTTGTTGTAGTACAGCTCCCGCACAAAAATTAGAAGCGTCACAAGTGATGGAGATATCAACATCGTTTACAGGGTGGCTCAGTAAAGCAGCGTTAGCTAAACTGTTTTTGCAGTCGTCAAAGGCTTGGATTCGCTGTGGTGTCCATTCGATTGGTGCTTTTCCTTTGACATTACCTTTTAGGGCATCATGTAGTGGCGCTTGTAGCTCAGCTGCACTGGGTATGAACCTTCGGTAGAAGTTTAACATACCTAGAAATCTGCGTAGGTCTTTCACTGTTTTTGGCTGAGTGAAATTTTGTACAGCTGCTACTTTTTCTTGTGGAGGTGTGAGTCCTCCTTCTGATATTGTGTATTCCAAAAAGGTAATCTCGTTTTTACCGAATTGACACTTCGCTGGATTTATCACAACGCCAAACTGCTTAAGCCTTTTGAAAATCTCTTCAAAATGCGACATATGCTGCTCTTCGGATTCTGATGCAATGAGAATGTCAGCGATGTAGGCGTAGGCGAAGTCTAGACCACGTTAAATCTCGTCTATGAAACGCTGGAATATCTGTCCTGCGTTTCGTAAACCAAAAGGCATATATAAATATTCGTACAGCCCAAATGGTGTGGTAACGGCAGTTTTTGGTATGTCTTCGGTGGCTACTGGTATCTGGTTGTATGCTCTCACTAAATCTATTGTAGAGAAAATTGTCTTACCAGCTAGCGCCTGACCCAAATCTTTGATGTGCGGAATTGGATATCGATCTGGAACTGTTTTTTGGTTTAGACGTCGATAATCTCCGCAGGGTCTCCATTCCTCACCTTTCTTCGGGACCATGTGTAGTGGAGTAGACCAGTTACTTTTCGATGGTCTTATGATGCCTAGTCGTAGAAGATTTTCGAACTCTTTTTTAGCCCATTGCAGTTTGTCAGGTGCTAATCGTCGAGGCTTCGAAAAAGCGGGTGGACCTGGTGTTGTATCGATGTGGTGCTTGGTTTGATGTTGAATGTCTTTCACGATACCGTCGGGTCGCGTGATTTCCGCAAATCGTAGCAGCAGTTCGTGGTAACGCGACGCTTCCGCGATAGACTTTACGCTGCCGTCGAAACACTCTTTAACGAGTCCCTTTGTTCGAAGGGTTGTCGTACGTTCTACTAAGCACTGGTTAGCAATGTCCACTAGGAGAGTGAAATGGGAAAGAAAATCGGCCCCGATAATGGGCTTTGAAATGTCCGCCACTACGAATAGCCACGTAAATCACGCCGTAGTCTGATGTTTAATGTCAAGTTCACATAGCCGTACGTCGCGATTTTAGTGTCATTGGCCGCGTATAGTTCGTATGAAGTCTTTTCGTGTGCACCCCGTACATATTTTCGCGGGAAAACGCACAGATCGGCTCCGGTGTCGATTAAAAACTGTTTTTTGTATCATAGTTTGTTACGAAAAGGCGGCGAGACTTTGGGCTTCGATGGGATGCCGCATTTACCGACTGCTCGCGATGTTTCCCTGGTGCTTGCACGGAGGAGAACACTTTTGAGCCTGGTCACCAAAACGGTAGTGATACCAACATAATATGTTACTATTATGTTCCCTACTGTAGCTACTGTCTCTAGGATATGGTCTTCGTCTTGAGTTGCAGCGGTTGCGACGGTATGAGTTTGTTTGTGCTTGAGCCTGCGTCAAGCTAACTAGCTGGATTTTCATGTCAGCTAATTCAGCTCTCAATTTCCCGATGGCCACTGCAATCCGATCTGAAACACTATTGTTAGCACTGGTCGTGTTTGTCGATGTTCACTGTATTTAAAACCGGCAAAAGTATAATATTATTAACACTAACTTTTTAAATTTTCGCGGCGGTTTAAATACTCGCGGAGTCACCAATATTTCGGTAGGTGTGTTGCTGGAATTAATTGAAATGAATGTAATAAAACGAACGGTAAATATTTATTTTATTGTTGTAACAAAAATGTGTTTCGGTTAAGACACTCGGAAGAAGGGTCGATTGTTTTGGGTGTGGTCCGATGCGCTTGCCTGCTGAGTTGTTACTAATGCTGACCACTCACTTACGGATATCGAAGAGGCCATGGCATGCCGGCCAGGACTGAAGGCCGTTATTTCAGTAGTTAAGTTAATGAACTGCAGTTGAGACGCCACACACATGCAGTTTTGTGATCAAGCGTGCCAACGCCTTTACGAAAACTGCGTGTATGTGGTGATTTTGGCTTCAATTAACCGCCTGTCAGTCGCTCGGCCTCTTCGATATTCGTAAGCGAGTGGCCAGTATAAAGAAGAAAGCCACAAACGATAATATGTTTGTGTTCCTTTTCCTCTGACCAGATGAGCAATAAATCACTAATAGGTCTGGCGTATACTTTTGCAGTTTTAAGAAAACCATTTCGAATGCATCAAATGAGTTGTTGACGCAAGCGTATGATATGGTAACTAATTTATGAGGGTGAGAAAACAGATGGTGACAGGGTAAAGCCATGTCTCTTATTGTATTTGAATGTGCATTCCGAATGACTAACGTTGTTTCGTTTTTGAGAAAAAATTATATTAAAATTAAAATTAGCAAAAATAGTAATTAAAGCGTATCGCTATAACAGTAATAAATCAACACAAGCATTGTTTATAAAAATCACAAAAGTAGTGTCATTTTAAGCCCTGTAACTCAGTAAAATAACAATCCCAATGACTAATGACATGAAATTGTGACAATATTATGCTTTTTAAAGATTGACATTCCGAAACGTTATGTGGATAATTCAATACACCTGCTATCTCATAGTTAGACCCAGCACCTATTGAAAAACATTTTTAATTTCGTTACAACCCGAAAATGCAGCAGCATTATATTCTAATTCGATCAGATTGCACAGCAAGTGACTATACCGCTTCCGGAGCATTTTTGCTCCTCCTCAGTAGTCACATAATATGCTCTTCTCTCTGACTGAACCAGGATACACTGACGCGTGCAGTCACGGATTGCAAAGAACGAAATGGCTGGGATGCCTTAGCGACATCTGCTAGAAGAAAGACTGAGTTTTCAATCTTATAGTACATAAAATAACATTTAAAATATTATTTTACATCCCATCAGATTGAAAACAAAGGGAACCTTCTGTGGTGACACCTCCGAGACTTCTAAAAAATGCAAGCCATACGGATGCCGAGACTACAGGAAGATGAGGGATTTCTACAATTATTTGCAAATCACATCCCAGCTGCTCAGCGTGGTAATATAATTAATAAGTTTCTTTTCTAAACCTCTTTGATTTTAAAGTCAATAGGAATCTAATAAAAGCAATGCAAAAGCGTACTTAAAAAATGCCTCATATTACCATACAAAAGCAAAGAAAATTACAGGTATTTAATTATTTACAGCACCAAATTTGATGAATTGTTGACACTACTACAGAGAAACATAACTACTTATTATTGATATGCGGAAACCTACTATTAGCCGCTAATTTACGGCCGTAAATCATTCGGCATAATTGGCCGATTCTAGCCAACACTGAACACAACGCAGTGGTGTCTCTAAAGAATATTTTTAGAAAGATTAAAAATATTCTTGTTATACCATATTGAATTAAAAATATTAATATACTCATGCATAAAAATATTGCATATTTTGAAATTATCATATAATATATGAAGTGAAATTTTTTGTGCTGCAATCCTTAGCCTTCCAGTGTGATAGGAATACGATTTCTTTTCCGATTGCGATGTTATACTCGTATAAATGCTCGATCAGATCTAAATCTGATATGAGCTATATGGTGGCCAATATTATTTTTAAATTGAATCTAATCAAGGCAAGTATTCACTATTCTAATGGTGAATAATAATATTCGAATTTGTACTATAAGCAACGAGACAAAGTACGTGTCGACGAACAGCTGTTAGATTAAATTGAAATCAGACGTAGGGTGAGACAGGGATGCGTTTTGTCGCTAATTCTTTTAATGCCTACTCGGAACAGATCTTGAAAAAAGCTCTTGAGGGTGAAACAGATGGAATAAAGGTAAATGGAGTTCCCATTAACAACATTAGGTATGCGGATGACGCTGTCATATAAGCCGAATATATTGGAGATCTTCAGAGGCTATTGACCAGAAGAGCATAGTTTGGATAAGAATATGGTCAAACAATGAACGTCACGAAGGTAAAATTTATGAGAATACCGGAAACTCAAAGAAATAACGAGAATCACTTCATAAACAAAACCAACGTCAAACAACTAGACCAATGTGCATATCTTGGAACAATGATGAATTCCACAGGTGATTACTTCCAGGAAGAATAGAAAAAGTTATAGCAAATTTTACCGAAATAAGAAAAATTCTCTGCACAAGAGATTTGAAGTTGAGCTAAGCGTTAGGTTGGCTAGGTGCTTCGTTTTCTTGACTTTGTTTTATGAAATTGAAGCTTGCACCATGAATGCGGTATCAATGAAAAACTAGAATCATTCGAAGTATGGGTGCACAGAAGAATTCTGAAAATATCGTGGACAGAACACGTCACAAACAAAGAGGTTCTGAGAAAGATGTATAAAGAAATTGAAATCTTAAATACCATCAAAACAATAAAATTAGAATATCTCGGACATATTACACGCGGAGAGAAATACAACTTACTCCAATTGATTATGCAGGGAAAGATTCAAGGATAAAGAAGCATAGGGAGACGCCAAATATTGTGGCTGCGCAACCTGAGAGAATGGTACGGATGTACATCAAGTGAACTTTTCAGAGCAGCCGTCTCTAAAGCCCGAATAGCTATAATGATAGCCGACCTCCGTCGCGGAGATGGCACTTGAAGAAGAACAAGATTCTAATAGTGCGTCATCGTGCATTAGAATGAATCTGTCATATCCAATATGGCTGGCAAATGGCAAGACATGATTTTCTAAAATGTTTTTAATGTACATGTCAGCCGTCATTAACCCAATCACCTCCAAAGGTTCTGTATGTCCTTTCCAAGAAAAACCACTCCATAGCACTATTCCACCACCGCCAAAATTAACGCTCTGTATGAGGTTACAACTGGGATACCGATTGCTATAATTATGGAACCGAGATTGACGAAACTTAGTCGGCAAAAGATTTTGCAAACGGTATGCTAGTTGTAACCTCACAGAAGTTACAGTTACGTTACAGAACGGTATGCTAGTTGTCACAGAGATCGTTAATTTTGGTGGTTGCAGCATAATGCTATGGAGTGGTATTTTTTTGGAAAAGATATATCGAACCTGTGGAGGTGATTGGGTGAATGACAGCTGATATGTACAGCCGGTTCCTAAAAAAACTGATACGACTCTTAGTAAGATTTGATCATGTTGAGCAGTGTATTTGATTGATCTGACATTATATTTATTATGACAGACAAATAATAAAATAAACAAACAACAAACAACTGATTACATATTATGTTAATTCATAAATTGTACTAATTATTAAGGTCTAAATGTTTATATTATTTTGAATTCCTATATTTTATAAAGAACATATAAATGATAGTTTTTACATCAAATAGATCACATAATTATTGTAAACGTGGATTATACAACAAAACAAATTAATATTCAATTCAGCCCTGTAACTTATTAAAATAAATATTATAGAAGTTTTCAGGGACTTTCAGCCCTCGATAATAATGTAGTCTTTCATTTTGAGTTTAAATTTTTCAAAAATATTTATTAGTTTTCTCAGGATTCGAAAAAAAATGAATACAATTAAAATACATTGAGAATTTTGACAGGCGTCACAATTTTGCATTAACTCAATGTAAAATTCTAAACTGTTGAATTCCAGCTTCCCTAATTATTTGACATCAAATGACATTAGAAACTATTTGTAGAGGATTGAAATCTGTATTGAAAACAACTGTTAAAATTGGTCTACGTAATTAAACATATTCCAAAATTTTGTAAAAATGTAATACATTTCAGTTTTCAGCCCAAACTTAGGCCACACACAATGCAATATGTTCACATTTTTGAACTGTCAATATTTTTATTTTATCATCTATTGTTTAAAAACAATACAGTTGATAAAATACCCTCAGTTGCGAAGAAATTATTAATAATAAAGATTAATAATAAAGTCTAATAACCGTGGAACAGAATAATATATCTGACAAATTTTAAGATTTGGCAGTGACATTGACAGTATGTAAATATTAAGTATTTATCGTTCAAAATACACTGCTCAATTTTCTACAAAATACGCTTCAAGAGTCGTATCAGTTTTTTTTGGAACCAGGTGTACATTAAAAACATTTTAAAAGATCATGTCTTGCCATTTTCCAGCCATTTGTCGCTAGGATAATGAATATTTTCCTTAATGAGATTAAATTTAAAAATTATATTGACAACCACATAGCCCGTAGCAGATTTCAATAAGATGGAGCATGTACATGTACATACTTTAAATCATGGCATTCGGAAAAGAAATCCTAGTCCTGTGACACAGGGAGGGCTAAGGATTGCAGCACAAAATATTTCACTTCACATGATAATTTAAAATATATTTTTGTACGTGAGTGTATTTTTTGTCGTCCTTTAAAATCGAATGCTGTTTTCTTTGGCAATGAACGTTATTTAATATACATCGGGGGATCAGTCCGTGGTTAGCCGATTATTATTTTTCCGATATCGTGACTCAGAACTCTTAAGGTGCGTTTATATTTAAGGCCTGTCGGTAAAAGCCGCGTGGCACTACCGGTTCAATAGTACGCGTACACATTTGCGTCGATTCTTGAAAGAAACTTTATTCCGAAATCTTTGATGAAGACCACATAATTCTTGCTTAAGTGGTAACAATTACGACTTTAAACGATGTTTTACCGATACCATTGACAATAATATGGTCGGGGATGTATTTTTCCGAAATTAGCGGCTGGGTATAACCCAGGTGAAAGTATAAGGATAAAAATAATATAAAAAGGAAAAAATTCCTCTCATTGGCTGTATACCATAAAAAAATTGCTAAGGAAGTAAAACTTCTCTTGTAGGTAGATGGTATAAAAATTAAAAAAAAATTAAATTTATATACCATCTACCTACAAGAGAAGTTTTACTTCCTTAGTAATTTGATAAAATAATCTTTTGAATAGATAAATATTTAATGTTTTAATTAGTGATAATTTCAAACATATTGACTGTCCTTGACAAGGCAATGTCATGTAAACTGCATAAATAAACTAAGTAACTTAACCCTTTCAGATCCGGTGACGTGTATTCACGTCCAAAGATAACTATTGACCAGTGCTGTTGACGCTCAAGCGCGTCCACGGCACGTAAGTATTCAAAGTAAATTAAAGCACGTAAGTATTCAAAACTAGAAGAACCAGATATCAGATCGGTCACAATGTAACCGTGAAATAATCTTATATTAATATATATTAATATTACTGACTGGACTATTATGTTCTGGGATATGACATTCCAAATTCTGTGAATTTGGATTCCTTAATCGGGAGACTTGCAACACGTTTAATGGACCTCACATACTCCATTGATGAAGTTTTAACTTTAATAGACCTAACCAATCTATCCTTACCGAGATATCTCTCAATCGCACGACCAAATTGTCAGTAAAGGGTAGGCGAATCGTCGTCGCGTAAGATATAGATCATTCAATCTTCGCCTGTTCACAACTGGACATCAATCTCCCTCATTATTTTCTATTTGTTTCGATTTTGTGCCTCTTACATGCAGTTCCTATGGCAACATTTTAGATTATCAGTCCAACATGTTGAAGGACGATCTCTGCTTCGGTAGGCATCATCTCTTGCTTTCCATTAAAGTACTCGCTTTGTCCATCTGTTATCTGCCATTCTAGCCACTTGACCTGCCAAGTTCCACTTCGGTGTTACTATTTTCTCTACAGCATAAGCCACTCCTGATCTTCGTCATATCTGGCGTAAGATAACCAGATGATTAATCTGTATATTCGTATCAGGTTTACACCATTTAGGTCGATGTTGCCATTGATGAGGTTACTCTTCAAGCTTCTCCAAAAAAAATTGCCGAGCATGACAAATGTTCTAGGATATGTCCAACCTGTTTAAATTTTATTATATTTGTTGCACAGAAATTAAAGATACAATCAGAGTTTGTATTATTTGCTAAAAAGTAGCAAATTCACAATAGATCCAACGAATCGGTTGCTTGCACCAGAAAAATTTGTACCACCATCACTCCACATAATGCCTCTTCGTACTATAAAACTTTCAGTGCAATTATTTAGGAATCGGTAACAACTTCGAGATGTATAGCCTTTGTAATTATACATATAAATAAGGTGATATTATCTAAACAGAGCCAGTACAAGAAAAACCGAGAATATTAAGACAGAAAAATTACCAAAGATGGCAAAAAATGAAGGCGCGGCAAGAAGTTTTACAAACGAGAAGAAAAAAAGTGGAACAAAATGATTAAACATTGAAGAAAAACAAGAGTAATAAGACGAAGAGAAAGAAGAAGGGAAAAAATTAGTTGGTGAACAAGAAATATAATTGTTGTTTAATTTTCAGTAACACTATTGTTGCATTTCTTATTATACCTGCAACTGGCATGTCAAAATCAACCCTATTGTTACTGAGATCCCTTTACACTCCGTCTCTGATCCATTCTACCAACGCACGCTATTCTCATACATGGAGTTTGGTTGGTCTGGTATACTATTGTGCACTTGATTAGATCTACTGCAACCGAGGCAACACGTTTTGATTGTGACCGGCTTGCCTCTCGTTCGAACTGTCTGTTGCCCATTCATCATCCATGCTAGTTTATTAACTAATTATATCGTTTTACACCTTTTCACAACGTAGTAATCACTTTACAGTTTTCACACCTTGTGTTTTTAACAAAATTTATGACCGGGAGGTAATTTTGCCTTAAATGATGGTTGTTATGTGTTCCAACACAAACTATTTAAAAAAAAAGAATGTGTGTGTACTTTGTACGCACGTAAGAAGTTATACTTCTATTATATGATTTAAACGAAATTAATATACTTTTTATTTATATTTTGTTTAAATATTAAACTAATTTATACTTACTACTTCTCAAACATTTTTATTAGAACAGTGCCAAAAATTAAAATAATAAAAGAATAAAACACACACAAACACATTAAACAAGCCACAAATGATGTCTGAACATTAATTATCGAAAATTTTTTTAACTAAATACGTATTTTCTGAAAATACAATTATATAATAAATATACTTACAATCATAAAATGTATTAAAAAAAAACAAAAAAGAAAGTTTCTATTGGGACTCGAACCAGCGCTGATAAGAGCGGTTGGTATTGGAATTCATTTGCCTTCTCCGCTTAGCCACGGACACTATGTGTCATTATTTACGAATATCGACTAACTAAACGGATTAAACTTGTGATATTTTGATATTTTGAAAATTGATCAAATTATTTTAATTTTGAATTGAAATGATTTAGAATTGAAAAAATACAACAAAACATAGAGTAAAAAACAATATGTTAGGTGAATATTGATAGAAATTTTGATGGTAATCAAATTATATAAATAAAAGTATTACATACTATGTATTTTGGCAGATCAAATAGGTAGGTTTATACCCATGATACATTAACAATTATTACGTACCTGTTGCTTTTAAAAACTATTTAAAAGTCACTACAATATTATAAACTTTTTTGTTTCTGTCCTCACAACAATAAAACTAATATATTATACATTTGTTTACCTTTACCTTTACCTCCAAACCACAGCTGCCATATCGGATAATTTTTGACATGTCATTTGAACATCCAATCAGAACAAAGTTATAATGCGCATGCGCCGGGCTGATAGGTTTTAACATAAAAAAATCACCCTCTATCGCCGGTAAAGAAGTATAACTTCAAAAATAATAATATATAAAAAGAAATTGGTCCAATAAATGAAAAACTTTACCTGAGTTGCCTTTAGTTTCTAGTTTGCTAACTTAACATTTGGTATTTTATACTTTGCATAATTTGTAGCACAACAAATTGTGTGTTTTGTGTTTTATTGGTTTTCACAACCAACTGGATAGTCAATCTCATAATGATTTTTTAGACTATAACTTATCACTAACTCAGGGGAGTAATGTGTAGTGTGTGTGTTGAGTAAGTGTCTTGTTATTTTACAAAGTCGACGTCATTGTCTTTGCAAAAAGACGCTAATTGTGTCCGAACGTCTGCGGTCCCTCCGGTGAGTAACGATCCCACAAGGAGAGAAACTATTTCCATTTATTAATTTATAATAAACGAAAAATTCCTGACCCTGGTGAGATTTGAACTCACGACCATTCGGACCTTTCGATCCAAAGGTAGGCGCTCTTATAACTGAGCCACAGAGGGGGTTGAACAACAAATTAAACAATCATAAAATATACTTAAACAATGTAATTAGGTCATAGACATGGTACACTAAAAATATACTTTGTGTTTGTGCTACGTAACTTTTCGAAATGTCCCGGTAGCATCTAAACATTCCGTATATGTATTTGGACCATAGGAGTTTTCTATTGGTTCGTTGCAGCACGCGGTAATATTTTAACCAATAGACTGCGAGGTTCCAGATGCATATACGGAATGTCAGTCGGTCCCAAATTCATATACGGAATGTTAAATATCGTACACCGAAAAAGACAAGTTTTTTTAGAGTCTTTTTAAAGGAGATTGATTTTAAAATACTTGTTACTGTATTATTAAATAAAAATAAAACAATTATAGTATTTCGAATGTTATTTTGTGCGAAATTCATATGCGGAATGTTAATTATTCGTAGACCAAAAAATGGGACTTTTTATTAATCAGTTAAAGGAGACTGATTTTAGAATACCTATTTTATTAATGTATTATTAAAGAAAAATAAAACAATGATTAGGTACCTATTTGGTGCAAAATTCATAAATGGGAGGGTATAGATTTGAGAGACATATTTCTTTATTTGACTAAGGTTTCGCCTTACGATTACGAATTTACGAATTTCGCCGGTTACGAATATTTAGCCGTAGAACAAAAAGACGATTTTTATTAAACCCAGTTAAAATGAGACTGCTTTTTAATAGTATAATATGCAACGAGCATTTAATGATGGTCATTATGAAGCGAGTATAAAGGATACGAAACGAGTTTCGTATAGAGTACGAGCGTCATAATGATAATTAAATGCAAGTTGTATACACGATTTTTGTTCTATGATCATTCACAAAAAAAATATATTCAAATTTATTAATTTTGTAACGCAAACAAATTAAGTAGTTTGTCAGTCTGACAGTTTGTTTACATATTGAGAACGGTCAAAGCGTATGTATTTGATTCGCCATTGGTTACTGCGCCTGTGCCACCTTTATCGCGAATGTCATATCGCGATTCTATAGGGCTTTTCATTCACAGTCAGTTGTTTCGAGCTTCTGTCATATGTCGTATAATCCGTGTATATTTATTATATTACAAAGATTATAAAACATATGACAGAAGCTCGAAACAAATGACAATCGATGAAAAGCCCTATTAGTTAAAAATCTGTATCTTAATGGAAATCTGTATCATAATAAAGTTCATTATGATACAGGTAGTGACATCATAATTTATATATAGGGCTTTTCATCGATTGTCATTTGTTTCGAGCTTCTGTCATGTGTCACATAATATTAATATATCTACGTCATACGTTTTGTTTTGTATTAATGTATATACCAATAACGTATGTCGTACATATTAATATTATGCGACACATGACAGAAACTCGAAACAAATGACTGTGAATGAAACACGTGCAAGTCATTAAAAATTCTGAGAAAGCGAAACCTTAGTCAAATAAAGAAATATGTCTCTCAAATCTATACCCTCCCATTTATGAATTTCGCACCAAATAGGTACCTAATCATTGTTTTATTTTTCTTTAATAATACATTAATAAAATAGGTATTCTAAAATCAGTTTCCTTTAACTGATTAATAAAAAGTCCCATTTTTTGGTCTACGAATAATTAACATTCCGCATATGAATTTCGCACCAAATAACATTAAAAATGCTATAATTGTTTTATTTTTATTTAATAGTACAGTAACAAGTATTTTAAAATCAATCTCCTTTTAAAAGACTCTAAAAAAACTTATCTTTTTCAGTGTACGATATTTAACATTCCGTATATGAATTTGGGACCGACTGACATTCCGTATATGCATCTGGAACCTCGCCGTCTATTGGTTAAAATATTACCGCGTGCTGCAACGAACCAATAGAAAACTCCTATGGTCCAAATACATATACGGAATGTTTAGATGCGTCCCGGTAAGCTACAGTTTCAGAGATTAAAGATTGTTGAGTTTTTGAAATAATATTTAATATTAACAAGTATTAATTAATGGACGACATCAACAAATTAAATAAACTGCGCGTCATAGAAAACAGGCACCCTAAAAAATGGGTCATTTTTGATGTCGCGTATCTCCTAAACCTGTTGTCCGATTTAAGTGATTTTTTAAATATCTGATAGCCCTATTCTTTGTCAATATCACTGTAATAATATTTTTGCTAAACAGGTAAATTCTCATTGTATACCGGGTGTCCGAATCAAACTGTGTTTTTTTCTCAAAGTTCGCAACACCGTGTGGAATATTCTAGCATTTATAAAATACTGAAATTAAAACCCAACTATAGCCTCAGGTTTTCTTAACATTCTGTTTTTTTATTCATTCACTTATGTTGGATAATACAACAGTTATGTACTTTAACAACTAGGCATGCTCTTTATCAGTACAGGGTGTCAAGAAGTACGACAAACTTTAAGGGGTAATTCTGCATGAAAACATATAGACCGTTTGCTTTATAAACGTATGTCCGCAAATGCTTCATTTCCGACATACAGGATGTTGAATTTTTTCTTACAAACTGACGATTTATTTATTGCCCTAAAACCGGTTGAGATACGCAAATGAAATTTGGTGGGTTTTAAGACGTAGTTATTGAACATTTTTTGACATACAATTAAGAATTTATTATTCACCACTGGCGTGCATACGAATAATATGATCGGTTATATTACCCGTATGCGCTCCAATGGTGAATATAAAATTCTTAGTTGCATGTCAAAAAATGCATAATAACCATCTCTAAAAACCTACCAAATTTCATTTGCATATCTCAACCGGTTTTAAAGCAATAAATAAATCGTCAGTTTGTAAGAAAAAATTTAACATCCCGTATCTCGGAAACGAAGCATTTGCGGATATATGATTATAAAGCAAACTGTCATTATTTTTTAATGCAGAATTACCTCTTAAAGTTTGTCGAACTTATTTAGTCCCTAAAACCCATTAGACTTATAACACCCTGTACTGATGAAGAACATGGCTAGTTGTTAAAATACATAACTTTTGTATTATCCAACATAAGCGAATGAATCAAAAAACAGAATGTTCAGAAAACCTGAGGCTATAGTTGGGTTTTAATTTCAGTATTTTATAAATGCTAGAATATTCCACAGGGTGTTGCGAACTTTGAGAAAAAAACACAGTTTGATTCGGACACCCGATATACAATGAAAATTTACCCGTTTTGCAAAAATATTATTACAAGGATATTGACAAAGAATAAGGCTATAACATATTCAAAAAATCACTTAAATCGGATAACAGATTTAGGAGATACGCGACATCAAAAATGACCCATTTTTTATGGTGCCCGTTTTCTATGACGCGCAGTGTGTATTGTCATTTCGTTAGATATAAGTCGGTACTTACCATTACTGTCATAAGTACATAGTCTGTCTGCCTTTCTGACATTAAGGATCAGAGATAGATTGTACAAAAAGAAAAAGACTAATACATATTTAAACACAATCATCGTTTATTTATAGAAAAATATTAAAAAAAAGCAAAGTGTAAACTGACAATGAATTAATAAAAAATTAAATAAAAGCTAAAGGCAATTTTTCTTTTTATTTGATTCAGAGTTGGACCACGATCTCCAGATAGCTATTTCTGCATCTATGCGTTTTCAGTGGAGCTATGCAGTTACAGCTCTAAACCAAATATCAACACCTTGCCTATTTAAGGGAACTATCGCGATGCAAAGCACCTTTGAGACGCAAAAACAGCGACATCTCTCTTACTACATTTAAACAATTAAAATAATTAAAATAAAAATATTAAACAATATTTTAAATCCAAGACTTTTCGTTAAGAAACTGCTTTCTGGCTACATCAGTATTTCTGGCTTTTACAATATATCAGCACAAGAGACGACGAATATAGAAAAAATCAAATAAAGGACACTGGCCACGTATTTACCTTCTTTTCGTCTAGGAAAAGGACTGAAAGACAGTTTCAGGTACTCAAATATGAGTAAAGATGAAAAAGGTAAAGGCAGTTTTTGTTTTTATTTGATTCAGAATTGGACCACCATCTCCAGATAGCTATTTCTGCATCTATGCGCCTTCAGTGGAGCTATGCAGTTACAACTCTAAACCAAATATCAACACCCTGCCTATTTTAGGGAAAACATCGCGATGCAATGATTCCACCTTTGAGACGCAAAAAGAGTGATATCTCTGATAATACGAGGAATACTAAAAGCCCTAGATACAAAGTTTACTACATTTAAACAATTAAAATAATTGAAATAGAAATAATAAACAATATTTTAAATCCAAGAAAAATTAATTCCTTCATGTGTTCAAATGTTCAAAAAAAAAGTAATAAAACAGTTGGTTACAAATACCTGGAGATCTTGGAAGTGTACCTGCGGCTGGAACTCGTGTAGGCTTTGTCGTTCAGCATCTTTTCCTGATACCAACACTTCACTGACACATTACATTTTTTTTTTCTAGAGTACTACTGCACAAATTGCTATTATATCAAAAGATAAAGTTCCATAGCTTTCCTATTTTATAAAAAAGTAACTGCTTATATGATTTTTAATGAAGCATTTCAACAAATTAATGATTCAAACATTGTTCGCTCGAACATAGCACTTTATGTGTGTTAAACAATTGATTTTTAACTAAAAGGTTAAGAATCACATCCCGCGAAGCTTGAGTTAAGTTATTCTTGAAAAAGGCATACATACATACATAAAAGGCGTACTCTACACCAGTGATTCCCAACCGGGGGGCGATCGCCCCCTTAGGGGTCATTTGAGATTTCAAGGGGGGCGATAGAGCGAAGGGGGAGATATGGGGGGCAATAGAGAAAAGGGGCGATAAGGTGGGCGATTAGCATCTGGGAAAACGAGAAATGGGTAATAGAGAAGAAAAGACAATACTTTCGATCTATAGGATAATAAAAAGTAATTAAATGTACACCAATGCAGGTAATAATAACACAAACATCTCGTCAAGTAACAGAGGGCTATGAATCATGATACAATTTAATTCTATAGGTAAGTAATACATTATATTTAATTCTGAATTTTCCTTTTATCGAGCTTTCGTATTGGGCGAACATCCGCACAAAAGAGAAGGGGATAGAAGTGGGATAAAAATGATGAGAGTAGGTACCGACCCTGCCGATCTGACTCTAACAAAAAGTGTACGGCCGAAATTGTGGTCGTTTTGTCATCTATCTATCTTTTACCCTTCATTTGTCCAAAGTTGAACGTAGGCCTCCCCTTATTTTTTCATTCTTCTTCGTTCAGTGCTAATACTGTTCATCTGGTCCCAGCGTATCTTTTTGGGTCATTCGACCGTCTCATCTGTGGTCTGCCCTTTCCTCTTTTACGATGTCAAGGTCTCCAGTGGATTATCGCTTCATTCCATCTTCCGTCTTTTTGTCTGTTGTTTTGTCATGTTTTCCACTAGAGAGTAGCTGCATGTTTGTTTAGATCTTTCACTTTGGTTTTATTTCTGATCCATGTATTTTTATTTTTGCCACTTAGCTTGATACCCAGCATCTTTCTTTCCATTGCCCTTTGAGCATTGACCATCCTTTCCATATTTTCCTTTGTGAAGGTACATATCTGTGCTTCATATGTAAATATTGGTCTTGTCATATATGAGGTAAATAAAATTAAAGCAAAACCAAAGAATGATGGAATATTTCGTACACTCTGACACTCTGTAAATAAAATGATGAGATATTTAATACATTGCTACTCCAGTACTACATACGGAAGTCCACTGGCTTTCGAAAGGGAATTGCTTACGGCGGTTCTGCAGTCTCATGGATACTGTTATCGGATTTCTTAGAACTACTGACCCCACACTGAGTACAGCACTACAAGAGAAACGAAATGACATCGCTTAACTATCAGATATTTCTGAAAAATTAAATGGAACGAATCTGGAAAGGAAGAACATAAATATAAAATAAAAAGGAAAAGATTCCTCTCATTGGCTGTATACCATAATAAAAAACTTACTAATGAAGTAAAAACCTCACGTGTAGGTAGATGGTATATAATTTATTTAAAAAAAATTTTTTTTCCTAAAATGATCCAAAATGGATAAAATCACACAAACGTTTTCGGACCAATCATTCCATCATCAGGTGGTAGAAACCTAAAATAAGCAAACCACTGCATTAAAAAAACCAAGATGAAATTTTGACTGTCTGAAAGTTAGGAAAATTACAACATGTGGTTACTTACTTTAGATCCAAAGTAGTTGGAACTAGCTACATATTTAGGTCAAAAGACCTTAATATTATAATAATTATGCCATTTCGGCTACAAAAATGTCGACAAAAAGTCGATATCACAAGAAATTAAAATGCAGCGGTATTACAGAGTGGTCTTCATCTTGGCTTCAAACTGACAGACTGAAATATGACATTAAACGGATATTGACAAGACCTTCTAGGTAGGGAAGTTTATGTGTATGTAGTTATATTGTATTTTAGAAATGCAAAAAAATATCTTTACTTAACTGAATGAATTTAATTAGATATTAAATGAATGAGTGAGAATAAACAATTTAAATTAATAGTTACATAAAATTATTTATGATAATTTCATGACGGTGAAAGCGAAAATTTTGCCAACAAGGTAATGACGTCACTTGATAAAAAAGAAGAACAAAATGAAAAAATAAACTGAAGAAAAATAAAAATAAAAAGAAATTTATTAGATGATAAGTATGAGGTAAAAGAATTAGTGAATAAATCTGGAGTTTGGCTATTATGAAATGTAATTTAGTTAAAAATCATAGTGTAACAGTATAACTGGTTGTCTAAATTCAAGTAGATATAATAGGGTTAATAAAAGAAAACTAAATAGGGAACTTACAAAAATTTTTAAATATTAAAATGTTATTAAAAAACATAAGGTAACATTATCTTAAAACGCTTGCATGCGAAAAAAACAAATATTTTTAACCCGTACGCTAATTACGACGTTTTGAAAATGCTATAAAGTTCAAATATCTTAGAAGGCTCTTGAACGTCCTTCTATTGGTTCGACGTCACCGGCCACGGTGAACCGGCGGAAACAACGCGATTAAGGTAGGTATCACGAGTATATTACATTTTAATCGTCTTTAATGAAAAATTCCTAGGTATTATTTATGTTCATTATTATTATTATTATAAATCAAATAAGGGCAGAGGAGCGAACTCCTATTATGCCCAAAAACAAAGAGAAATATCATTTTACAACTAATACAAATTAAGAATAAAGTTAAAAATTAACAAACATCAAATAAAAATATTGAAACAATAAAACAATGTCGCCCTAAAACAATTCAATCCTGTAAAGCTCCCATAATGTTCAAAACAAAGAAAAATATCGTTATAAAACTAATAAAAATTTTAAAGATTATAATTTCAAACAAAATTTTGAAACAATAAATAATGCCGTCCTAAAATTATTCAGTCTTGCAAAGAAAATAAAGAATTATCAAGTCTATTTTTAAAAATGTTAACACTAGTTGCCTATATGGTGTCTTCATCTAAGTTATTCCAGATGTTAAATATTCTGTTTAGTAAAAAGTTCATTCTGGATCTTGTTGTCGTCTGTTCCCTCTTTAATTTATAACGATGACCTCTTAATCGTTCGTCTAGATTTAGCGTAAATATTGTGTTAAGGTTTCCAAAATTATATTTTAAAATACGGAAGGATATAATTAGGTCACCTCGAAGACGTCGATGTTCAAATGTTGTTAGATGAGCCAAGGATAGGCTGTCTTCATAATTAGGTCTTACACGGCCAAATGCCAGTCTTGTGGCTTAACGTTGAACATTTTCAAGTAAGACTTTATCACGGTTAAGATCTGGACTCCACACTAGTCCGGCAAACTCAAGAATAGGTCTGACATATATAGAGTAAAGTTTACTCATTGAGGTTAGAGATATTCGTGTAAAACATTTGCGGATTAGAAACAGTTTGGAATTTGCACGTTTACACACGGACACTATATGGTCAGACCAATTTAAGTTACTGTTAACTATCACTCCAAGATCTTTGTGGGAGGTTACTGACTCTATGGGATGCCCATTAATAAAGTACGGTAGTAATGGGTTATTTTTGCCAATATGTAGTATGACGCATTTTTCAATATTCAGTGGAAGTAACCACTCTGAGGACCATTTGAATATTGCGTCAAGGTCGGTTTGAAGAACATGTTACTTACTGGATACAACAAGAGGAAGATCACTAGTGTATATACAAAAGAGTAGTGGTCCAAGTACTGATCCTTGTGGAACTCCGCTCTTGACTGGTTTGTCCAGTGAATAAGCTTCCCCAACACGAACTCGGAAGTACCTGTCTGATAGAAAATTTTGAATCCAAAAGTTTAACTTTCCGCGGATACCATAGTGATCCAATTTAGCTAGTAATCGACGTTTGGGAACACGATCGAAAGCTTTGGAGAAATCTAAATAGACTACATCAACAGGATGTCGATTGTTTAAAGATGAAGACCAGTCACTTATACAATGAAGTAAGTTTGTGATCGGTGAACGACCCTTGATAAAACCATGCTGCTGGTGAGGGATGACATTTTCTTGAAGGAGGAATTCAGACATAAATAATGGATTCCATGACCTTGCCGACAATAGGAACTAGGCTGATTGGACGATAATTATTGCAGTCAAGTTTATTTCCTTTCTTGAATATAGGAGTAACCGAAGCCAATTTTCATGACGAGGGAAGAGAACCCTGATTAAAAGAAGTATTCATTATAAAGGATACAGGAATGGCTACAGACTCTGCACACTGTTTAAGGAAAAAGGAAGTTAGTCCATCTAATCCAGGTGATGAATTATTGCGTAGTTTCGACAAATGTTGTTTAATAACATCTGGAGTGAAAGAGATATTATCAAGAGTTGTAAGGAGACATGGACTCATTATTTGAGGAATGGTGTCATTTGGTTCGTCTGTAAAAACCTGAGAAAAAAATAAGAATAAACATTCCGAAGATTCATTATTAGAAGAACATATGGACCCATCATCTTTTTGAAGTAATGGTATGGAGACTTTAGAAGATAAAGATGTGCGAATGTACCGATAAATTTTTTACTGTTACCACTAGATATGATAGATTCTTCATATTCTGTTCTTAGTTTTAGCAACGACTGTTTGACTCTGTTGGAAAAATTACGGTGAGCGAGAAAATCATGCAGGGAACCAGTAAGTTTATACGTTCGCCAAAGCTTTCGTTTATGTCGAATTAAGCGGATAGCTGAGGGGTTAATCCAAGGTTTTAATCGATTTTTGTATATTTGTCGTTCAGTTGTATTATCAGAAATTGTTGTAATAAGTAGTTCCCCAATCAGCTTAGTTTTAAACTGAAATTGATAAAGTTGAGTGCTACCTTGTAAAGAGTTTAAAACGCATAATATGACGGACGAGGGTTTTTCAAAAGGTCAATCTGACTAACTTACCTACCGTTGATGTCTTCATCGTGGCAACTTTTATAAAAAGTAGTAAAAGCTATTCTATTGGAGAAATGCGAGGTGTCAAGGCAAATAAGTAAGAGTTATTAATAAGCATGTTTAAACCGTTTATAACAATAGTTTGATACCATTATATTATAGTATTTATACGGTTTACCCCGTGGGTTTGATCTACCTACCTCTAATCGAAGGATTTCGTATATCCTGGAAAAGATTACGGTGTAATTTGCATTATAATAAGGATTATATTTTATTGTAATGTTTATTAGTACCTACTGGAGCCTTTCATTATTGTGTTCAAAGCCTTCTGAGAAAAGATTATGGTGATTAGCAGCAACAAAATCCTTCTTTACAGGATAGTTAAATAAAGTTAATAATACGCATAAATAAGAAGAATCATTATTGTAATTTTACAAGTTAATATCTTTATCATTTATACTTACACCGCATCCCTCGGTAGACCGCAAGCTATAGTAGAAACCCGACTGTAGACCGCATACTATAGTAGCACCAATAGCTTTTAGCTACTCTTACTTTTATTACTAAAAGTTTTGTTTATTTTTAAGTTACTTGTTTCTTCTTTGTTCTTCAACAAAAGAAACGAACAAAGTAATTTCATAAAAAAGAACTTTTTGATGCATGTCAACAGAGATAAAATGTTAATATTTTGCCAGTCACAGAAAAAATCATTTTTGCCACAGAGTAAAAGAAGATATTTCAACTATATTATTTATCTATGGGCAAACTGCATTAAATGCAATGGCCCACCCCGAACGGACAGGGGCCTCGATACGAGTGGCCTGTGACGTCAGACCTCAGGTCTCGCTTTTGAATTTGTTTAGAATAGAATAGAATAGAAATATGCTTTATTGTCATGAAAAATTTAACAATTTTATAGACAAAGCTTACAAGAATCATAAATAAAAACAATAACAAATACAATTTACTAAAATTATACAAATCGTCAATATAAATAAAACATAATAAAGTCAAATAAAAATCAGTAACAATCTATTGCAAAATTAAAAAAAAATTGCAAATTGCGTAATCTACCTTAAGAAATTTAATAAGAAATTTAATAAGTTATGCTGCTGCATATGACACTCAAATATAGATTAAGATTCTACTTATACATAACAATACTGTAATTTCTTAGTTATTGGTTAAGAAACTCTGCTATTGAATAATATGGTCTTTCAGATAAATAGGCTTTAGTCATTTTACGGAACTTGGGGAAAGATGTTGCAGATTTAAGTTGTAGAGGGAGATGGTTGTATAGTTTTTTTGCAGAATATAATATAGATTTCTTTATTAACTCACTGGACGGGATCGGTAAATAGATGTCAAAAGTAGAATTTCTGGTGGAATAGTCATGTCTAGGTCTTTCTGGAAAAACATGTAGATGTTTACGAATTAAGCAAACAGTTTCTAAAATATATAAAGAAGGTAATGTTAGAATTCTGTGATCTTTGAAGTAGCTTCTGCAATGTGTTGTTCTTCTGAGGCCAAACAGATATCTGATTGCTCTTTTTTGCAATTTAAAAATAACATCGGATTGGGCAGCTGTACCAAAACCCCAAAAAGGCAGACCATATCGAAGATGGGACTCGAACAATGAAAAGTATGTTATTTTGGAAGAGGCTAAATCCATTTCCTTAGAGACAGATCTTATTGCAAAGCAAGCTGAGGATAGTTTCTTGCTTAACACATCGATATGAAGGGACCATTTAAGGTTGCTATCTAAAAAAATACCAAGAAACTTTACAGAATCAACGATACTGATCTGGCTGTTATGAAGAGGTAAGGGATGAAGAGTTCCTTTATAGGGTAATGCTACTGTTTTATCTACGTTAAAAGAGAGTAAATTAGAATCTGACCAGGATTTTATTGTGAGTAGATCAGAAGTTATAGTAGCATGAAGAGTTGCGATATTTGAGTTGCTCCAAGTGATACTGGTATCGTCAGCAAAAAGAAAAACTATTCCATCGATTTTTAAACTAGTGATGTCATTAATAAAGATAAGGAAAAGTAGAGGACCCAGTACTGAACCTTGCGGTACCCCACATACAACATTTTTGAGACTAGAGTCTGTATCATTTGCTCTAACCACTTGTTTCCTATTTTCCAAGTAAGATTGAAACCAGTTCAAAGAAATACCTCGAATTCCATAGAAATCTAGTTTTTTTATCAAAATGTCGTGATTTACACAATCAAAAGCTTTGGCATAATCACAAAAAACAGTGGCAGTGTGGAGATTATTGTTTAATGCTTGATAAACCTCATGTAGTACAGAAAACATGGCATCGGTGGTACATTTATTATTTAAGAATCCAAACTGATTTTGTGATAAAATCTTGTTATCAACGAGAAAGGACATAAGTCGGGCTTTTAGGAGTCTTTCAATAATTTTGGAGAGTACCGGTAGTAATGCAATAGGTCTATAATTGCAGGCAATAGATTTTTCACCACCCTTATGAAGAGGAATAATGATGGCCGTCTTTAGGCACTCTGGAAATTTACCTTTCTCAAAAGAATCATTTATTAGAGAGATGAGGACTCCCAACACATTGTCTGGGAGATTTGAGAAAAATTTTATAGATAGTCCATCGGTACTACAGGAAGATTTACTTTTGATACTATTGATTGTTTGGATCAGTTCAGATTTACCAACCGGTCTTATAAAGAATGAATTCGAAACCTTTCCTGAATTAGGGAGATAGGAAATGGGATCTTGTTGTGACACAATAGTTGATATTATATTTTTACTCACATTAACAAAATATTCATTTAGATTTTCTGGGTCTGGAAGGGAAAATGTTTGAGCTGTGTGAGTTTTATTTCGAAGATCATTTATTATGGACCAAGTTTCTTTTGCAACACTTTTGGAGCTTCTGAGACGATTTTGATAATACAATTTTTTAGCCGATTTTATAAGTTTTAAATAGATTGCCATGTACTTGGTGATATATTCAGTAACAGAGACGTTGGTAGTAAATTTCTTGATATACAGTAGTGAACGCATGTTTTTGGCTGATATGCGGACACCTTTGGTAGTCCAGGGTTTGCGATGTTTTTGCTTAATTGTGATTAAAGGAAATGCTTTATTGAAGATACAGACCAGCTTATTCAAAAAATCACTGAAATTATAATCGACGTCCATGGAAGGAAAGTGCCACTCAGAGGTTAAGCATACATTTTGGAATTTACGAAAGTTCCGACCGGAAAAAATCCTGCCTAAACGTCGAGTTTTCGAGGAGGACTTGCTAAAGATGTTAAACTTCGTATAAACCGCTTCATGATCAGATAGTCCCGCATTAACAGTTGTAGCGCAGACATCAAGGGGTGAGAAATCTGAGACAATATAATCAATTATGGTAGATGAAGTTTTTGTAATCCTTGTAGGAGAATCAATGTGCATTGATAGACCATATGATTCAAATATGTTGACCAGGGATATTTGTGTAGCACAAGCAGCAGCATAATTAATGTTGAAGTCCCCGCATAAAATTTTTCTGCTTTTATGGGGCAGGTCATCTAACAAATTAAGCAGGTTCTGAAAAAATAGTTCCACGGAAGAGTCAGGTGATCTATAAATGCAAATAATATAAAGATTAAGGTCCTTACTGTAAACTAAGGAAAACTCAAAGAATGCTTCACTTAATAGAAAGTCATATTTTGTTACCAGAGAAAAATCATTATTTGTAGAAAGAATTAGGGTGCCTCCATGAGCTGAACTTGGACGGTCATACTTAGCAATAGTGGAATATTTTTCTACAAAAAAAGGCTCGTTTACTTCAAGCCAGTGCTCAGTAACCGCAACTATCGGTGGAAACCCTAATTCCTCTAGAAACAGAAATAATTCATCAGTTTTATATCTTATAGAACGAATATTAATCAGAACCATGCTAAAGTTGTTATCACTAAAATAATTTGAGGATTCTAGTCCCTCAGAACACGTCGTGATGTTTAAAAATTTCGTCTTGGAGAGGCAGCGGAATAGTAGTTTCGGTGGCATTCCCTTGATTTTTGCAGGTGAATAATTCTTTCCGAAGTTAGAAAAGACCTAAAAGCAGCAAGATCAGCGTCTACCTCATCTGCACCAATTCCATAAGCATCATTAAAATCTAGAAGAATTTTTCGTAGATCTTCACTCTTTGTAGGAAGTCCTTCGGAAGCCAGAAACAATTTAACACTTGTGTTGGTATACCCATCATAAAATACTGATGCAGGTTGGTCGTGTAAATAAGCAAGATGAAGTTTAATGGCCTTTAAGATATCCGGTTCCCTTAATCTGGCTAAAAGATATCGACTATTAGAGTTATTGGTTAATCTAACTCTTGGTGGGGTCAATGGATCGAGATTAGTCGATGGTTCTATAGTATCTTTCTTAATGAAATTAATATGGGTATGGAACGGATTCTTAGTTTTGCAAATTTCGATGGCCTGTTTGTCTGTTTGTATGTTTGTGCTCTGAACTTCATCTTTGTTGTTGCATAAACTGCTATTTGAATTTTCCAGGCTAATAGGACTTCTGATATTCTTCGGATTCTTATGTGACTCAGATGAAAGCGTTGGTTCGGAATATGAAGATTCGATAGACCATTTAATGTTTACACCAGGTGGCCAAATGCCCTTATTAAATAATAGGTTAATAGATGTTCTAGATTTTATACCTATTTTGAATGAAGAACCAGTTGTTGTGTCGGCATCTTTAAGGAGGGCATAACATCTTATATATTCCTTGATACCTAGCTTCTCTTTAATATAGTGAACCACTTGTATAGGGGTGTATATTGGGCTCAAGTTACTAATAACTACAAAGTGACACTTATCTTCTGTAATTTTTGACTTTTGCTCTGCATTTGCTTCGAAATGTTGAGGCTCTTCAGTCTGGGTACTTGAGGTGGCATAACATGTATTTTTCTTCAATACCTCTTTTTTCGTTGGTATCGTAGATAGACTTTTGGTAAGATTGCTCATTTGATTCGATATTTCATTGATGTTTGAAGAGAGCCTATCTAATCCCAACTTAATATCAGTTGAATTTGATTCTTGGATTTGAACCTTAACAGTCTCATCTGAACCCCCGAAAAAAACTGACGATATATTAAAAATATCATGTTCCATCTGCCTAACAGATTTTAAAACCTTTTCAGGATTCAGCAGGTTATTTAGTTTATGGATCTCATCAATTTTTTTCGTAAGATAGTCCAGTTTTTCGTCATTTTTGGTCAACAAATCGTAAGTCTCAATGAAAACAGGCAAATTATCAGTAAGTTTCTTAGTAACTTGAGTTAAAGCTTCAAAGTTCTCTAGTGGTATTTGATTTTTTGATAAGGAAACGGAAATTTTAGGCTTAAAACGGTTTAAAACGGAAATTTTAGGCGCGGAACTTTGATTAGATGTTGTACGTACACTATTCATTGTTAAGACGTAATATTTTGAATATAACATTTTAAAACATAAATTAACAATTTTATGCAAAAAGAATTTTTAGTGCAAGTTCCCTATTGAGATTAAAGTACTAAATGGATGTATTATTTAAGTGAAAGTACTGTGAACTGTAAATAAAACAACGATAAGAGAAAGTTAATATTGTGTGAAGTAAATAATAATAAGATGACAAATTATTGTATGAAATTATGTGAAAATAAAGTTAAAATTAAAAATAAAATAAAAATATAGAGGGAATAAAGCGAGGGTGAAAATAAAGGTAGAAATGTTGCATTATAAAATGAAACAAAAATTGTAGGCCTTGAATTAATGGTTGTCTAACTTGAAGAGAGATTGAAAATAAAAATTAGGAAAAGAAAATAAGTTAAAGTTAAAAAGAAAATGAACATTTTATGTGGTCACTGGACCAACAGAAACATGAAAACTCAAGCCTACCACCACAAAGGATAGGAGGCACGCAAAGGCACACACATATCTGTCAGCTCAATGATCATATAATAATCATGACAAATTGGCAAAATTGTTCTCAGAATAACATTATAGGTAATGGTGTGATAATAATATAGTAAAAAAGTAGAGGAAGGTCTTGCTTGTTATGTATAACAAAGCTAATAAAAAGCAAAATGAAAATGTTTGTGGTCAACAAACTGACTGAGACAAACATGCCCAAACCTACCTCCACAAAGGATAGGAGACATGTAAAGGCACACACATATCTGCCAGTCCAATGATCACAAACACTAATAACGACAATTTAACTTAGGTGAACTAAAGGATTGTTTATTAGAGGTGTCCAATAACCACCAGCAACCGAACCACAACAAAAAACCTGTGTATAAGAATAAAAGGTAAATAGTTCAGAAAAATATATTGTAAATGGATGGAGGGTTTGTGAAATGTATATTAAGTAACATGTAGTTAGGTAAAGTTATGGATTTGGAGTTATCAAGCTGAAAAATAAAGAATGTCCTAAAATAAAAATGAAGAGAAATATCATGTGAAGCATGGACCCTGTGGAAATAAAAATAGATGTATTTCGAAAATTATGAATTGAGTGAAATAGTTAATTCTAAACTATGGAAATAATTGACGGTGTATAGGAGTAAAGTCACGGTTTAATGAAGTTTGACGATTAACACAATTGGGGGTAGTACGTATGTCCTTGATAATCTCCAAATCTTCATACAAATCTAATCTGAGTGTATTTTTATCTTGAATGTTGTGGATCAAAGAAACCCCATCTGGAACCTTGAGATGATGTTTATTGACTTTAAGATGATGGGAAAAAGCAGAAGTATTGTCACGTTTAGAGTGTTCAGAAGTTCGAACTGTAAGAGACCTATAAGTTCTGCCAACGTATGTAGCATCCCAGTCAGAACATGACAATTTATAAACACCACTGCGGTTCATATAGTGGATGGAGTCTTTGGTGTTGGATAGGATTTTACCAAGAGTGTTATGTACTTTAAATGAAATATTAATATTGTCAGAGCTACTAAGTATATGTTTAATCTTTTCAGAAATTGATGAGTTATGGAATGGTAATGATCTATATAAAGGAGGGATGGTTGGGTTAGAATTGTAAGCCGATTGCCGGAGGAGATTGGACTCTCTCTTACGGATAAGTTTATCAATGATGTCAGGACTGTAGTCATTGTTTACAGCTATTTGTTTAATTATATTGAGTTCTTTGTTGAATTCATGAGTTGATAAAGGGATAGTGTATAGTCTATGTATGAAACTTCTAAAAGCTGAATATTTATGGGAGAGAGGGTGATTGGAGGATGCGTGAATGACATTATCTGTTTGTGTAGGCTTGCGATAAATACCAAAGTTGAATTGATTATTAAGTCTGGTAATGGACAAATCTAAAAAATTGATGGCATTAGAAGACTCTAGTTCCATCGTGAATTTGATGTTTGGATCAAGTTGATTAATTTTTGACAGAAGAAAATTAGCTGTGTCGGAATTCCCTAGGATAAAGACGAGACAATCATCCGCATAACGGTACCAGTGTAGGATTTCAGTGTTTTTCATGATATAATTGGATTCTAAGTTATCCATAAAAACATCAGCTAAGAAAGGAGATAAGCAACTGCCCATGGCTAAACCATCAGGTTGTTTATAAAATGTATTATTAAATAATTTGAAAAAATCTTGTGACAGACAAATTTGCAGAATATCTATAATCGGTGAAATGATTTGGGGTTGGATGTTATTATTGGTTAGGAGAGAATTTACCAGACTAATTGTTTCATTTTTGGGCACTGAAGTGAATAAGTTGCTAACATCAAAGGAAAGCATTGTTATGTCAGGATGAAGATTAATAAGTTGAAGTTTCTCAACTAATTGGTAAGAATTTATAACTGAAAATTGAGGAGTGAAGTTGATTAGATTTTTAATTGTCTTAAGAAGGAACTTAGATAAAATTATCTGATAATGCCGAAATATATGTTTGTGCCGAAATATATTAAATCTTGTGTCGCTTGTCATTTTAACCATTGACAATATTGTACGTTTGTTTTAAACATTTTACAACAACCACGTGCTATCTATGTATCTACTCAATTAGCCTTCTTCGGTTAATCTTTGGAAATAGGCCTCCCCAATCCTTTTCCATTCGTCTCTGTCTGTCGCTACAGTCATCCACCTAGAGCCCACGTGCGTCTTGATATCATCTGCCCATCTCATTTGGGGCCTTCCTCTGCTTCTTTTATATTTAGATGGTCTCCAATTTATAAGAATTTTGTTCTATCGGTCTTCTTTTTGTCTTATATTGTGTCCGGCAAATCTTCATTTTAATTTTGCAACTTCTTGTCTAACATCCCTAACTTTTGTTTTCTCTCTTGTCCACTTGTTTCTTATTTTGTCAATTAGTCTTATGGGCAACATTTGTCTTTTCATTGCTCTTTGCGTTTTCATGATTTTTTCCATGTCTGCTTTTGTAAACGTCCACGATTGGGAGCCATAAGTAAGAACAGGGAGTACGCATTGATTGTATACCTTGGTCTTAAGATGTTGCGGATATCTTTTGTTTTTAAGCATGTAGCTTAGTTTGCCAAATGCCGCCCATGCCCATCTAACTCGTCTTTTGATCTTGATGTTTAGTTTCCTTGTTAACGTTTATAATTTCACCCAGATATATTACGAGTATATAATCGTAAACTTTTGATCTTGCTGTAATTCATATTAAGGCCTATCTTTCCAGCTTCTATGCCCAGTTCTTTCATCATTTCAAACAATTTTTCTTTTTTATTGGTTATGAATACGATGTCATCAGCGTTGACACACGATGGCTCAAGAGTTGACACTTTGTATACCTTTTTCGTCCCATTCTAATCTTTTAAAAATATCTTCCATAGCCTGATTAAAAAGTTTCGGTGATATTGTGTCACCCTGTCTCACGCCTCTATTTATTTTTATTTATTTTATTCCTTCATATTTTTTAAATGTTGTTTTGGCATCCTTATATATACAGGGTGCGCCAAACCTCTGGTTTTCTTGGATTACGGCTAAACTATGGGATATACAAAACAATGTTTATAACAAAACTAAGCCGTCTACAATTAAAAATTATATTCGATTCTACAGTGTGAGTCAGAACGACGGTATGAACCAAAGTTTTGTTTTTTTAAATGGAACACCCTATATATTAAATTATTTTTGAATATATTTTTTAAAAATATAAAGATTTTGTATAAGGTCTTATAGGTCTAAAGTTAATAATTTTCGAAATATTTACATTTTTATTGAGAAAATAGGTAATATTTTTAGCGTTGTGGATTATGTTCCTAAGGTAATAAAAATTTAAGTGAAATGTCAAAGTTTTCTAGTATAGTGTCATTTTTAAATAATTTAATATCTCTTACATATAGCCATAAAATATATACAGTGTGATCACTATTTGCCAATACAAAATTTCCTCATTTTTTTTTAAATGGAACACCATGTATATCAGTATTTCATTTTGTAGTGAATAGTGAATATTACAACCTTTCTTTTGGTATAAGATTGTATGTAGCTAGAATCTTTCGTTTTGTAGATATTTAAAAAAGAACTATAGATTTTACGTGTTAGTGGATATTTTATTAAAAAATTTTTTGCAAACAAAATATTTATAATATTTTTTTAGAAACATTAACTAAAATATTAAAGATAAAAATAAAAACGCAATTAAAATAAAAAATTTTAAAATGAAAAAGTTAAAATGAAACGTATGTTCAACATTGTATTATGTATTACAAAAATTATTTCACCAAACTAATAAATGTAATTAATATGCATAAATTAATTATTAAATTTAATAAACAACCAATTTTAAAATCTATCCTAGTAATTTTTCTGCCCCAGCAACTTTCCTGTACCAAATTAATTGTTAGTTAAATTGTATTTACGAGTAAGATCCATTAAACTTTTAATTTACCTTTTAAATTTACCTACATTTTCAGAACATAATATTATAAAGCATGCTTTGAAACAAAGAAATGCTAGATGTATCTGCCAAATTATTTATTAAAATAAATAGTACCTATCTACTCGTGTCACAAAAGCTGGTAACACGTTTGTAGTTGAAATTTTTGTAATTTTTTTTATATTTTAAATATGAATTTTTTCAACTGAAGAAATGGTGGATATGACATTTGTTTTGGCCGAAATCCATATAAATTATTACCAGCTTTTGTGACACGAGTAAGTACATAGGTACTATTTACTTCATATTATACTCCTATAACCTTCATTTGTTTCAAAGCATACTGTATGTATACGTTCTCAAAATGTAGGTAAATTAAAAAGTTATTAACTGATTTTACTTGTAAATACAATTTAACTAACAATTAATTTGGTACAATAAAGTTACTATAAAGTTACCTTATAGGGTAGAAAAATTCTTCTTCTTCAAATGCAAATCCACTAATGGATGTTGGCGATCACATTTTCCATTAACTCTCTGTTTCTTGCAATGTGTATCAGTGATTGTATGTCGGTAATCCCTGTCCATTGCCTTATGTTTCGGAGCCAGGACATTTTCTTGCGTCCTATTCCTCTCTTGCCTTCAATTTTACCCTGGATTGTAAGTTGAAGGAACTGGTATTTTTCGTTTCGCATGATGTGACCCAAATACGCCGTTTTTCTTTTCTTGATGTTTTCGAAAAGCTGACGTTCTTGGTTGATTCTTTTAAGGACATCCACATTTGTGACTTTCGCCGTCCATGGTATCTTTAGGATACGGCGATAAAGCCACATTTCGAAGGCTTCTAATCTGTTTATATCCCTCGTTTTGAGTGTCCAGCCCTCTAGCAGCACCGACCACACGTAGCATTTAGTAAACCTTAGTCTCAGTATAAGGTCGAACTCTGAACAGCTCAGTACCTTCCTGAATTTTACGAAAGCTTGTCGAGCTTGCTCAATGCGACATTTTACTTCCCTGTCCGATGCCCACTCTTCAAAAAGCCACGTTCCTAGGTATTTGAATTTGCTCACTCTCTCAATGGACTTAGTATTCAGTGTTATGGTGGAGTTTTCAAATGCATCCAAGTTTCTGGAGATGATCATGAATTTGGTCTTTTTGGTATTAATCTCTAATCCCATTCGCTTACTGTATTCTCCGATTATAGTGATATGGTGGTTCCTATCTTCTGATCCACCTTAGATAATTAGGGGTTGGTTACCCACGACCATAAGGGTTGATGTAGTAAATGACTCTCACTGTTATTACATTTATTTATACGTGGAGTATTTAACGGTAAGTAGCTGGTGGTATATTATTTGCTTAATGTGATGTTACTCGCTGGAATCTCCACTACTAATTGATTTATCTGTTCCCCGTGAAGGAACAATTAAAGGTCGATTGTTTTGTTTTATGTTTTGGTAAGCAAAAGTGAGAGTGATTAAAAATGCTGACTGCTAACAAATATACCTTGAATATTATTGCAACTTAACCTTGTATCAAATACTAGCATGTATCGATGTGGTAATCTAGGTTAATCGTATTTATTAAAAACAAACATATTTGTTTTTACCACGGGCATTTAATTATTAAAGAGTTTGTCCGAGGAAGATGTTTACTAAGATGCTGTGTATCCCAACACATCTTCCTTTCCTTCCAAAAATTTCTGACTACGGAAAAGGAAGAAATTTTTTTCTATTAGTACCACCACCTGCTTACTGCGTTTTAATAAATACAATATATACATTTTTTTTTATTTCCTATAAATAATAATCAAATACAAAAAAAAAAGTGAAAATGTTCGTTATCAACATTGTTTCCGTTTCACTTGTCACTCACTGTGTTCTCGGATTGTAAGCATATAATCTATTCTTATGTATTTCCCTGATTTTATTGTTTTCCAATCTGACCTTACAATTAACATTATTTACCTCTGTTATTGTGAAGGGGCCTACATAAAAACTATCAAACTTACCATTCTCTTCCCTTTTTACCAGGACTAGGTCTCCTATTTTAATGTGTTGTGGTGTTGCTTTGAGCTTATTCTTTTCTTGTCGCTTTTTTGTGCTTAAGGAAGAAGGTTCTAGCTCTCTCGTGTGCGCTTTGTAGTTTGTAGCGTAACTCATTGTAGTAAGCATCTATATTGTAACATGGTTGAATTTCCTGTGTAAGGTTTCTGGTAGGTTAACCTTCCTGTCATATAACAGTTCAAACGGTGTGTAACCATGATACGCGTTAGGGGTTGTATTGTAGCAGTATGTGAACATCCTGCAACACACATCCCAATTTTCTCTGTCTTCGTCTATGAATGCTCTTACGTACTCGTTTAATGTTCTGTGCAGTTTTTCGCAACTTCCAATGGACTGTGGATGGTATGCCGTTGAGAAGTTGTGCTCTATTTTTAGTAGCTTTGTTAGTTCCTACATTACTTCATTTTTATATTCTGTGCCTTGGTCTGTTCTTATTTGCTTCATGAGTCCGTATGTTGGTATGAAATGATCAAAAATTCCTCGGGCTATTGTCTCTGCTTCTTTATTGCACACGGATATACTGACCGCGTATTTCGTAAGCTCACATAACATTGTTATACAGTATCTATTACCTTCGTTACTTTTAGTGAATGGACCTATCGTATCTATGTATACTATGTCCCATGGTTTGGAAGAAGTGTCCGATATCACGAATTCTTCGACATGTGTTCTTTTCGGTTTGTTAATTTGACATTTATGACATTGTTTAACGTATTTTCTTACGTCTTTTTCCAAATTTTTCCATCTAAATCTTGCTTTTGCTTCTTTATTAGTCTGTTATTTCCTACGTGTCCTCCAAACATCGGGTGATTATGATATTCTTCTATTAACCTGTGTTTTTCTTTGTCATCTTCTATTGTTTCTGGTACTTCACATATGTATATTTCTACATTCTTCAATATTTCGTTTCCTTGTTTAATAAATTCCTCAATTGTGCACACTTTAAAAATAATATCGTTTACGTATATTTTTACTTTATGTACTGCATTCTCTACCGCCAGCTTATCAAGCTGTGCCAACATTTGGTTTAAATCAAAATGATTGAATCCTGTGGCTATGCTCTTGCTGCACTTTATTTTGTTTTTGACCCTAATGTTCAGTCTTGGTGAGATTAGTTCTGCTCCAAAAGACAAAATTGGTAAGGTAGACTTCCGCACCAAGCGACCGAGACAGAAGACCGCGACAGGCGACAGATAGGCGAGGTCTCCCCACGACTGCTCTCAATGCAATTATATCAGGGTAGTTCTGCAGCCCGCGACCGAGACCAGCGACCAACTATCGTCTAATCGAGACCTATCTGTCGCCTGTCGCGGTCTCCTGTCTCGGTCGCTTGGTGCGGAAGTCTACCTGTAAGGTCTTCCGCACCAAGCGACCGAGACAGGAGACCGCGACAGGCGACAGATAGGTCTCGATTAGACGATAGTTGGTCGCTGGTCTTTGTCGCGGGCTGCAGAACTACCCTGATATAATTGCATTGAGAGCAGTCGTGGGGAGACCTCGCCTATCTGTCGCCTGTCGCGGTCTTCTGTCTCGGTCGCTTGGTGCGGAAGTCTACCTATGCGCCTCTAAATTATTTAGTACCTTTCTTACTGTTTGTCTGTGGGCTTCTGGCTGTAGTGCGAGTTCACTTTCTGCCTTCGTTTGCCTTGCTTCCTTCTTATTTTCTCTTGCTTGAGCTCGTGTTATAGCTAATATATGGGTATTGTCTATGTATAGGTTCTTTAGTTGATGTAATGTTATTCTTGAAAGACTATCTGCATAGTTATTTTTCCCTGTTATATACTCTATTTCGAAATCGTATTCATCTAAATCTAATCTGATTCTTGTAAGTTTCGAAGTTGGTTCTTTCATTGCAAATAAATGTGTTAGTGGTTTATGATCCGTTTTTACTAAAAATGTTGGTGCTCCATATAAATAACATTTGAAATGATTGATTCCCCAATGAATCGCTAGTAATTCCTTAACGATTATAGGTTTATTACATTCTCCTTTATTAAAATTTCTTGATGCGTATGCTATTGGTAGGTCTATTCCGTTATAATCTTGACTTAAAATTGCTGAACAACTCTCGTTGGATGCGTCTGTTGTTAGGATGAATTGTTTATTGAAATCCGGATATTTTAGGATCGGTGGCTTCATCAGAGATGATTTAAGCTTATTGAATGCTTTTTCACATTCTTCTGACCAAAAAAATTCTACTCCTTTTCTTGATAATCTGTTGAGTGGTCTGCATATTTCAGCAAAATTTTGAATAAAACGTCTATAATAGTTACAAAATGCTACGAATCATTTTGTTTCTTCCTCTGTCTTAGGTGTCGGGTATTGTTCAATCGTTGCATATTTCGCTTTGTCTGGTAATACTCCTTCCTGAGAAAGATCATGTCCTAAATATGTACTACTCTTCTAAAAAATTGACATTTTCCTGGGTTAAGTTTGAAATTGAATTTTCGACATGTCTCGAATGTCTTTTTCAGGTTGTCTAGGTGATGTTTTTCAGATATTCCTATCACTACTATATCGTCCATGTAAATAAATGCTTTATCTGGTGTTAATCCCGAAAATGCTATTGACATAATCCTTGAAAAGCTATTTGTATGTGTACGATGTGTATTTTCTCGATGATTTTTCTAATGGTATCTGGTGAAAACCTGTCTATAACTGAAAACCATTTTGCTCTTCCTAGTTGATCTAATATCGAGTCTATCCTTGGTAAAGGAAATTTGTCTGTGACTATTTTCTTGTTCAGTTGTCTAAAATCTATGCATAATCTCCATGCTTTATTTCCATCTATCGCCTTTTTCGGTACCAGTACTACTGGGCTGTTGTATTCTGATGTAGACGGTTCTATTATTCCTTGGTCTCTCAGTTTTTGTACTTGTCGGTTTAATTCCTCTGTTTGTGCATGAGGTGTCCTATAGTTTGTAATGTATACCGGAGTTTGGTCTTTAACTCTCAGTTTCTGCTTGTAAAAGTTGTTACATGTTAGCATGTCATGCCTTAGGGCGAATATATCTGAATAATCTTCACATAAAGATACTAACTTATCGCGTATGTATTCTGGAATGTCTAACTTCAATGATTCCCGTAATTCCTTTTTCCTATCCTTGCTGTCGTTGATCAGTCTATATATGTTGTATAATTTAATGTCTAATGTTTTGATTGCGTTTGTCTCTACTTTTACTGTTTCGTAGGTTGTGTTCAAAATTTTGATGTACGGATTATTACTTGAAATAATTGCTCTCGCTATGAATATTCCTGGTTGTATTTCTTGTTGTTCCACTGTCCTGTCATTCTTCAGCGTTTGAAAAATTTTTACGACTCTGTAAATTTCACATCTAGGCGGTATTATTATCGTGTCATTATCTATATTATCCAAAATGTTTGTACTAATGTAACAATCGTTGTCCTCTTTAATGTGCATTTTAAGGTTAGCGTAGTTTAGTATGCATTGAAAATTTGAAATAAAGTTTCTCCCAATGATTCCGTCGGTTGGAATAGGAAAGCTAGGTTCCACTAATTGAAAGATATGCTCAAATCGAGATCCTTTTACTTCTAGCGTTGTTTCAACTTCTCCCATTGTTTGTAATTCTCCTTTAGTTACTCCTTCTATTTTCGCTTTTGTGTTTGGTTTCACATGTTCCTTCATAAAATCTTGTAAACATTTCAGTATTGAAATATCAGCTCCTGTGTCTATGATAAAGGTATTTGTGTTTTCTAGGATTCCTGTTTTCATTCGTACAAAATTCGTTAGGTTTAAATCGAAGTTGTAAATATTATATTCCACTTCTGACTGTGTACTTTCCTTGTTTCGTTAATTCAAAACCCCAACTGCTGGTTTTCTGGTTCCTCTTGGCTGTCTTCTAACTCAAGTAGCCTTACGTTTCTGTTACGTCCTCCTCTCTGGTTTCCTCTGTACGTTTGGTTGTTGAATTGTCTATATCCTCTGTTGGAATAATTCCGTTGGTTTCCTGTTTCTTCTCCTTCGTTCCGTTGTCCGAAGTTATTTCTTCTTCCTCTGTCGTATTTGTTATGGTATCCTCTTCGGTATTGCTGTTGTCCTCTCCTATTTTCATAATTCGTCCTATAATTGAACACTCTTCCCTGTGTGTTCTCCTCTGTCGTATCAATCGATAAAAATTTAGATACTACTTCCTGCAGTGTTGTGAAATTAACTGCCTCCAGTATTAACTTAGCTCTATCCGTATTAACATTTCGTTTCATTGTTGCTACGACTGTTTCCGTTGTGTATTTTTTCGCTAGCTCCAATGGCATTCCTTCCGCTATGTATGCTACCTTCAACTGTTCCGCTAATTCCTCTACTTCGGATGCGTACACTGCTGCATCTTTGTTTCCTTGCCTTTTCTTTGCTAACTTGTCTATTATCGTTTTCGGAGTGTCGCCTCTTAATTCCTTCTTCAGTACCGCTGCTATAAGTGGGATCGTATCCTCTGTAGTTATCAGGTTTCTAGCCTTATTAGTCAATCTTGTTTTTATTAATGTTATCGCTGTTCCTTCATGTCCTTCTGCTATTTTTCCAAGTAACTCTAATGCGTCTAAAAATGGTTCTAATTTCCCTGCGCTTCCATCAAACTCGTTGGGCAATACCTTGCTTGCAATATTCAAAAATTCGTTGATTGTCAGAGCCATGTTTTATATTTTTATATCTTGTTTTATGTCGCATTTTCCCTCTTTTATTTCCTCGTCAATTGTTTCCTCTATCTCCTCGTCACTTTTTTGCTCTTCTACTTCTTCGTCGCTTTGTTCTTCCTCTATTTCCTTGTCGATTGGTTGGTGTATTGAACTTGGAACTACTGTTCTTAAGTTTACAGCTTGAAATGAGCGTATAACTTTGTCTCTTATTTTTCCGAAATATTTGTTGCACGCTTCTCTTTGTTTGTCCGATAGCGCTTCCCAATTTTTCTTCGTTAATGTGTGAATTTGTTATACAATTTAATTAGCTGTGTCGTTACTTCTTCTTGTATATCCTTAGATTTAGGTACTTTCTTCTTCAAGACCCTTCTACTTTGTCTTGTTACTTCTTGCGTAATCTCCTCAACTATTTTGATGAAGTCTTCCCAAGTAACTTTGTTGCTACTCATTTATTCATAATTCATTTATTCCTGTAATATTCATTTTCCTTATTCCTGTACCCGTAACGAACGCATAAATTTGACAGTCTTACGAGGTATAGTAAATATATATGTATGTAAAATAATATGTCAAAAATAGTAAAGATATAGTAAATTGCCATAAAAAAATCATTATATCAATCAATATAAATCACTATAAAAATCAGTAGACCAATAAAAATGTAGTAAAAATAAGTAGGTAAAATAATAAATGGATAAAAAGTCAGTAAAGATAAAATATATGTTGGTAAATATATAAAGATCAAATAAAAATTGTATCATTGCGTCCTATAATAACTAATATCAGGGTTAAAAAAAATTCTTATATATTGGTAAATATTGGTATTATAAAGAAATTAAAAATAGAATAATTAAATAAAAATAGGTAAAACTTAAAACGTTATGTGCATCTTAAATTATAATTACGTTAATATTACTTTATACTTTATACTTTATATTATACGAATCGGGAAATACCATAAAAATAGCTAATATGGACTTACCACTTTAAACGTCTGTATTCGTATCACCAAAAAGTCCTCGCTGCACGTTCCATGGCATTGTCCATTGTCCCACGATGTTCCATCTCCATACCAAGTTCCATTTTCCATATTATTCCATTTTCCATACCTCAGCTCCGTCTCGGGCCTGACGTCTCCATCGTTTTCCTATATACCACACTGTTCTAGGGTGGTCGAGGTGCCAGAACATTGACGTTTTTCTCCATACTCTTCTCGTCTACCAGTCCTGTGACGTCTTTCCAGTCTTTCTTCCCTGGTCTTGGATCGCCATATGGTGGTTCCTATCTTCTGATCCACCTTAGATAATTAGGGGTTGGTTACCCCCGACCAAGGGTTGATGTAGTAAATAACTCTCACTGTTAATACATTTATTTATACGTGGAGTATTTAACGGTAAGTAGCTGGTGGTATATTATTTGCTTAATGTGATGTTACTCGCTGGAATCTCCACTACTAATTGATTTATCTGTTCCCCGTGAAGGAATAATTAAAGGTCGATTGTTTGGTTTTATGTTTTGGTAAGCAAAAGTGAGAGTGATTAAAAATGCTGACTGCTAACAAACATACCTTGAATATTATTGCAACTTGACCTTGTATCAAATACTAGCATGTATCGGTGTGGTAATCTAGGTTAATCGTATTTATTAAAAACAAACATATTTGTTTTTACCACGGGGATTTTTATTATTAAAGAGTTTGTCTGAAGAAGATGTTTACTGAGATGCTGTGTATCCCAACACAGTGACAAGTTGTTGAAGATCTGCTATGTTGTCGCAAATTAAGACAGCATCATCAGCATATCGTATGTTGTGGATTAATACTCCATTCACTTTGATTCCCATCTCTGCATCTTCCAAAGACTCTTGAAATGTGGCTTCCGAATAAAGTTAAATAAAAGAGGGGAAAGCACACATCCCTGCCGAACACCCCTTCTTATATGTATGGATTTGGATATAGAATTGTCTATTTTTAATTGTGCTGCCTGATACCAGTACAAGTTTTCAATGCATCTTATGTCTTTTTGGTCTATATCAAGCGTCTTGAGGATCTGCATTAACTTGTGATGTTGGACACGATCAAAGGCTTTCTCGTAGTCTAGAAAGCACAGGAATACGTCCTTCCTCTGATCGTAACAATTTTGGACCAACACCTGTGTTGCTACTATTGCTTCTCTTGTTCCCAAACATTGCCTAAACCCAAACTGAGAATCACTGATGTCCCATTCACATTTTTTGTATAATCTTTGATGTAGTATTTTTAAGAATATTTTTAAAGTGTGACTCATCAGGCTAATGAGTCTGTGATCCTCATATCTTTTTGCATTGACTTTTTTGGGTAGGGGAATAAATGTAGAGAGCAACCAGTGCTGAGGATAGCAACCAATTTCATAAATAAAATTAAATATTTTATGTAGTGCTGAAATTCCCCTTTTATCTAGTAGTTTGAGTATTTCTGAAGGGATTTCATCAGGTCCAGGTGCCTTATTGTTTTTTGAATATAATATTGCCTTTTCTATTTCCTCTTTAGAAATTGAAGGACCAGTCAGCTGGTCGTCTGTATAAACTTCACTCATGGGTCTTTCGTCATGAAAGAGCTCCTGAATATAGTTTTCCCATATATGAATTTTCTCTTTTTCACCTAGCACTACCTGGTTATCCTGATTAACTATAATAGTTGGTCTTCGTTTTCTGTATATTCCAGCAGTCTCCTTAAGCTTTTTATGTAAATTCCGATCGTCGTGCTGTCGTTGTAAATGTTCTAGATCGATATATTGTTGCTTAAGCCATTCATTTTTTGCTATTCTTATCTTTGCTTTTATTTGCCTGTTAATGTTTTTATACATATTGCTGCCATCTGGGTCATTCTTTTGTCGTCGTCGTTTATCCATTAGTAATAGTATTTCTTCTGTCATCCATTTTTGCTTCTTGTTCTTTGATTTGTACCCCAAGTTGCTTTTCATGATGTCTGTTACAGCACTTGTAATCGTATTCCATGTTGGTGTTAGATCTTCGGTAATGTTTGTCGTCAATATTTGAATTTGTGTGTTTACTTCATTACTTATTTCTGCTTATATCATTGGATCTTCAGTTTATCCAATGCGATCTGTTGTTGAGTTTCAGGCTTGTTTTTGCATGAAAATGCGATCTTTATGACGGCCACTAATAGTACATGGTCAGAAGGCACATCTGCTCCAGGATATGTGCAAGCTCTTTTGACAGTTGTGCTGAATCTACCGTTGATGAGAATGAAGTCTATCTGATTTCTTATTATGTTCTGAGCTCTATCGGCTGGAGATTTCCAAGTATAAAGGCGACGGGGGTGGAGTTGGAACCATGTGTTGGTAACTCTCATGTTTTCTTCCTGACAAAATTGTACAAGTCGGTCACCCCTTTCGTTCCTTGTTCCAAGACCATAAGGTCCAACTACGTCTTCAAAGCTGCCTTTCCCTATTTTGGAATTAAAATCTCCCATAATTATGTTAACATCATGTTTCTTTGTCAATTTAAGCAATTCTTTGATTTCACTATAAAAGTTTTCCACCTCTTCATCTGCTGCATCTGCAGTTGGTGCATAGACCTGTATGATGTTGAGATTATTTGGCTTCGCTTCAAGTTTTACCAAGGCTGTGCGGTCGGAATATGGTACAAACTCTGTGACAGCTCTCATCAATTTTTTACTTATCATAATCCCGTCGCCTTTTCTATGATCGCGGTCGTCACTGCTTGAGTAAAAGAATGTTCCACTCTCTGTGGTGCATTTACCGGATCCAGGCCACCAGGTTTCTGAGATCCCCAGGATATCTAGATTGGTTCTGCACATTTCTTGAGTTAGGTTAGCCAGCTTCCCGGCTTCAAATAAGCTGCGTGTATTCCAGGTGCCTATCTTTAATGTCTTTCTTAAGTTTGCTCGTACATTTCTAACATTCAAGACCGTTCCCCCCGTATCCCGTTGCCTTCCTTCATGCCACTTCCAGGCTTAGTTTTCAGCCGCCCACTATGGTACAGACGCCGTTTGCAACCGCCCATTCTGGGTACAGACGTTGCTATTTTCACCATATCTGGCTACCCTCACTTAGTTTAGCCTGCAGACCAATGCAGTTGCCCAGGGTGTGGCACGTGGAGCCATAAGTGAGAGTTGGGTGTCTTATGAGGACCAGTTATCAAGAACCATCTCCCGTCTATGACGCTCGATGTGGTCGTTCCGATTAAAGGTACTACCTCTATAACACAACCCTACACCCTGTAGAAAAATTACTAGGATAGATTTTAAAATTGGTTGTTTAATTAATGTAATAATTAATTTAGGCATATTAATTACATTTATTAATATGGTAAAATAATTTTTGAAACATAATTTAAAGTTATTAAATTCAATTGAGTTGTACTAGCATACGTTATACTTTAATATTTAATTACGTTTTTAATTTCATCTTTGATATTTTAGTGTATGTTTCCCAAACAAGATTATAATTATTTTGTTTGCAAAAAATTTTTTAATAAAATATCCGCTAAAAGGTAACATCTATAGTTCTTTTTTAAATATCTACAAAACGAAAGATGCTAGGTATATACAATACCTAGCTAGGTATATACAAAATACTGATATACGGTGTTCCCTTTGAAAAAAATGAGAAAATTCTGTATTTGCAAATAGTGATCACCCTGTATATTTTATGGCTACATATAAAATATATTAAATTATTTAAAAATGACACTATACTAGAAAAACTTTGACATGTCACTTAAATTTTTATTACCTTGGGAACATAATCCACAGCTCTATAAATATTACCATTTTTCTCAATAAAAATGTAATTATTTCGAAAATTATTAACTTTATACCTATAAGACCTTATATAAAATCTTTGTATTTTTTAAAAATTTATTTAAAAATGATTTAATATATAGGGTGTTTCATTTAAAAAAAAACAAAACTTTGGTTAGTATCGTCGTTCTGACTCACCCTATATAATCGAAAATGATTTTAAATTGTAGACGTCTTAGATAATTCGTTATTAATATTTTTTTGTATATCCCATAGTTTAGATGTAATCAAAAAAAACCAGAGGTTTGGCGCACCCTGTATACCTATTTGCTATTAGGTCTGTCTATCTGTATTCATCGTGGATATAAAACTAGAAATACCTACCGAAATAAGGCGCAAAACAAAAGTTAAGAATATCGTGAATGAGACAGTAAAAATGACATGAAGATGGACCGGCCACATAGTTAGATACGAGAATAATAGGTATACATTGAAAATCCTGGAGTGAAGACCCAGAGAGCTTTGTACTGAGCTATAATATATTGCCATTTGCATAAGTAGAAGAATTAATACAAATATAAAACTTTAAGGAAAAATCAGTTGTACACTCTAATTGTGTACATATTAATTAAAAAATCAGCACAAATTCATCTTTCGATATTAAACTATTATTATTATATTTTACATGCATTGTTCCATAGTAATGTTTACATTTTCGAAACATTTGTAACTTTTTCATAATAGGTATCATGTTTGACATTTCAATCGATACAATTGTATGTGGGTTATATAATACATGTCAACTGACAAAGACAGGATTATTGTGGTCCTATGCATTTTGCTAATTTTGTTGGAACTTTTTCAGTGGCGTAACCTACTCATAATAAGCTTTTTATTATAAAAACTCATTTATCACTTCGGTAAACTTATTCTTCACTATGTACTGCGAGGGAAGTAGGCTGCTCCTATGTCAATGAAGGAAAAAGTAGGCTGCTCCTTTGTTTTTAGGTTTAACACTAATTATGAAAAAGTGTAGAAGTGTTACGTCGTTTCTTTCTACGAACTACTAGTTTCGAACTACTTCTGAGTGGGTGGCTAACTACACTCGTTTTGCGCAGTATCATCCAACGAGTTTGACAACTGTTTAGCTGTTAGATGTGTTAGTTTACAACAAAATATCTTTTTCTTTTTAGTTTAATTTAAATCTAAAAATTTTAAAAAGCTTTCCGTAAATTTAAGGATTACATTTTTTATTTTACTACACTAGAACGTTTCTTTGTTTAGTGGTACACCCATAATTTTCGTTTGCTACTAGCCAGTGTAGCATACACTCAACTACACTCGAAAATGTTATACTAGAAAAGAAAAGAACATGTCTATATATTAAGATATAGGAAGTTTTTTTAATGGCATAGATATTATTCAGCCAGTCGCAATCAGATTATACATAGTGTCATGTTTAGTCTGTGTGTGTTGAGTAAATGTCTTGTTACTTAGTTAAGTCAACTTCATTACCTTTACAGAGAGACGCTAATAATTGTATCCGAACTCTCAGCTGTTCCGCTGCCGTCCCTCAGGTCAGTACCGATCCCATAAGGATAGAAATTACTTTTATTTGTTAAATTTTTAATAAAGAAAAACTTTCTACCAAGCTGTTATAATATTTCTCTTCTTATTTCTTACCTTTATAAAACATATTGTGCCATCATTAATTGAAGGAGTAAGAAGCAAAAGCGCTAAAGTGACGTTTTCGCCTCTAAAGCTGTGACATCCAATAAATGCCGTACGAGGTTGCGTACAGAGTCACACCATAGGTTGCGTCTGTATGCTTAATACAATAAATAATAATAGTTGCGGTCTGTTATCGTACTCCGAACGTAGCATCAAACTGTACACGGCTTCACAGGCGGTGGTCACCAATAAACGCCGTACGCTGCCTAGACTCTCACGCACTATGTCGTCCACATGCATTAAGGACTCTATTGTTACCGGTTGTAATCTATGGACTTGTCCTGTTATTATCTATAGTTAGTTGGTTCTTACTTTAATATTTCTTATCAATTTGTTCATTACTATTATGAATAGCAAAGGGCTGAGCTCCTTGTTGTATACCTTTCTTCAAGTTCTTCCGATCTTTCTCCTGTAGTTGTACTCCTCCTTTTATTTCTTTGTACGTACTTTCTATAATTTTTGTCATAGACAGCTAGTTTCTCTCCGGAGACTCACTGCACATATACAGCTAATCCATTTTTCCAATATACACGTCATTTATACATAGTACCGTTGATTGAATACATAGTACCAAGAGATTAAGGGCTAAAACCATCTAAGATATGAATGTAAATTAATACGTTGATGTTTTCGGGGGTATATCACTTTTATTAATCATATTAAATAGGTTAGTTCTGGAGAGTCTTCTTCTTCGTCTTCCTGCTTCCTTAATAGGCTCGCACCTATGAAAATATAAATAAACTATGAAAATGGGCATACATTTTCTATATCTCTAACTTATGTCTCGCAGTAGATTCAAACCACAAATAACTAATGATCTGTACAGTTAAACTTCTCAAACAAACAACAGCAATATGTACCAGTTAGAATCAGTAATGCCCATATCCCATATTATGTTAACACTGCAAAGTATTTGGGTATTATATTGGATGCTGGACTTCGATGAAAAGCCCATGTCCAAAAATATACTGGATGCTTGGTAGAAAATCGAAGTTGTCAATGTATAATAAATTACTTTTGTATAAACCGATTAATAAGCAAGTATGACATAATATCGACGCCTTAGTACTATAACTTGATAACTCCAAAATTGACGTTTTAGAGATAACTAGCTCACAAGATGTATTTTATTTGCCTCCATATCTCTTTCAACTTTTGACCGAGAAATGCCCAATTGTCTGCTTCTTCTTCAGCCTGTTTGTATCCACTCCTGGACAAAGACCTCCCCATGAGTTCTCCACTGTTCTCTGTTTTGTGCTATTTGGTGCCAGTTTCTTCCGATTTTTGCTTTGATGTCATATAGCCATCGTTTTTGTGGTCTTCCTCTACCACGACTGTGCTCGCGTGCTCCCCAATGTACAATGCTTCTCGTCCACCTTTCGATGTTTTGTCGTGCCACGTGTCCTACCCAGTTTCATTTCATTTGCGTAATTCTTCCAATTACAAGAAAAAAAAGTGTAAGAGGTGCCCATCAGAATAAAAATAAAATTCAATCTCCTGTACCAGATAAAGCCACTAGCCACAGGATTCAGTTGCTCATTAATCACAGCATATTTCAAAAGGTAGGTATTGTACGTCTGGATTTGCTTCAATAGCATGCAATAAAAGCGACAAATGATATGTTTTTATGTGTTGACAATGAAGCCTAAACATTTGTTTTACTCCAATATATTTTTTGAACGATTTCATGTTCTTCTGACTTTCCCTTAACATGTTTGTTTGAAATGTTTTATTAATTTTTATTATCATCACATAGCCAAAGTTGTCCACTGCCGGACATACCGTCTCCACCATTCTCTATCCTGTGCAGCTCTAATCTAGTTTGTGACTATTATTTTAATGTCGTCGGTCCATCTGGTAGGTGGTCTTCTACGACTTCGCTTGTCTGCCCTTGGCGGCCACTCCAAAATTTTCTTTGTCCATCTGTTGTCTCTCTGTCTTGCGACGTGTCCTGACCATTTCCACTGTAGCTTCGTAATGCGTTTTATGATGTCTTCCACTCCAGTTCTTCGCCGTAACTCATCATTTCGTATTCTGTCTCTCAAAGTTAGGTCAAGCATGGATTTCTTCATTTTTCGTTGTGCTACTTGCAATTTTTCTACTGATGGTTTAGTCAATGTCAGTGTTTCAGCTCCATAAGTAAGCACACCGGAAGTACGCACTGGTTAGATTCTTTTCTTTTTAGCTTTAATGGGATGTTTTCCTTAAACACATCTCTTAGTTTGCCATACGCTGCCCATCGTAAAGCTATTCTTCTAGATAATTCGCATATTTGGTTGTCTTTACTTATTTGTATTTCGTGGCCCAGATTAATTTTGTTGCATATTTTTTGTGATGCCAAACTGACACCGAAAATCAAATTTCATGTACTTTAATACAATTTGAAATACTTTACAGTACAAGTTTCACTATTTCAAAATTTTTGCACCTTTAGACAAAATCTGAATCACGAGCCATTTGATCAAGTCAAATCGCAAACAAGCCATCATGCGCTTCTACAAAACATAACACATCGTTGCACAATAAAGGACATCGGTTGACTTTTGAAATGACAACAGATGCTGTAAATAAGTACACAAAGTGCTTCAATTTGATTGACATATTTTCCCAGAGGCCCTTTGCTTATTCCATTCAACCCCCTGAGAGGGTGCCCTCTTGCTTGCGTTGTTCTGACTTGTCACTCATTCAAATATCTGAACAGAAAAGAGGAATACTGCTTGTTTACAGTGGAGTTCTTATTAAGAATTTCAAAGGATTAGTCAATTTTATTGTGAGTTTTACCTTATTCTTAATTAGGTATAATATGTTAAAAAACTTTAAAAAGATGTGTTACTTTATAACTTTCTACTATAATATAGTTTGTATTTACCGTATATTGATAAGACAATTAGTTAACACAAAAATATACATTGCAGAGCTTCTTACTTATCTCATTTTTTAGGTATATTTTCTTCTTTTTTCTTTTTCTGTTTGTAATTTTTTGTTTCGTCTGTTCTTTCCAGTTGGCCAAAAATAGCATTAGTGACCGGAACAAAAGAGGAGAGCGGCCTACAATATATTATATCGGTTGCTTTGGGCTAGACAACAAGAGCGAAAGGAGTGAGATGTACAACTATTTACAACGAAAACCCGTTTTGCCTCAACACTTTCTTTAAAAAATCTAAACAACCTACAAATGGACACGGATCGGCCCAGACAAGATAACTAAAAACGAAATGGTCTACATACTCTCCAGTAATAAAAAAATATGAACCGACGCCGACGTGACAGTGCTAAATAAATTTTATACTAAGTGATCACAGATTGGTCAGAGTGTGCCTACCCTTTAAGCGTTTGTTTCTCGAAATATATGCCTTAGGCTGTGGTCTCCAATAAATGTCGTAGGTTACGTACAGCTTCAGGCCAGACGCTTGTCTAGCAGATGCATACAGCCTTCGTCAATCACCGGCAATATCATGTAGTCAATACAAAACATAGGCCATGATTATCAATAAACACCGTAGGTCACGTCTAGAGTCAGCTGTGGTCACCAATAATAAATGCCGTAGGTTTTGTACTAGAGATATTGAAAAAGTATCTATTCGTTACAAAGTACTCGTTACTTACGAATACCGAAAGTAACGATTACTTTACAGAGAGACAAATCGTTACTTTGATTACTCTGATTACTTCGTACCAATCGTATCAGAGCGAGTAACTACTATTGTATCTACTTTGATTACTTTGATTACTTTGATTACTCTGATCACTTCGTTACTTCGAACCAATCGTATCACAGCGAGTAACGACTATTGTATCTACTTTGATTACTCGGATTACTTCGTTACTTACTACCAATCGTATCCCAGCGAGTAACGGACGGGACCGGTATTTTATGAGTGTTATCGAATATCGTTATCGGTATGAAACGTTTTAAGGGTGTGAGGGTGAGGAGAAGATAAAAGATGAAACAGAGGGAGGTATAATGGTATACGTAAAATATGTAATGTATGTCAATAACAAAAATCGAATGCGAGAACCCTATATTTTTAACTAGATCTACGCGATTTGCCGATGTAGATTAGATAGTAGATAATTCACAAATTCACAGACTGAAAATAAAAATAAAACCTACCTACTGAGAACTACGATTCTCGATATGATTACCGGTACTCAAATACAAAAGTAACAAAAGTAATCATAGTAATCAAATCATTTTTATCCCTTAAACAGATCGTTGAAGGTCGTTGTTACATCGGAATACCTATACAAAATACCTACATACTGAGAAATACGATTCTCGATATGATTACCGGTACTCAAATACAAAAGTAACAGAAGTAATCATAGTAATCAAAGTAACGAATACTGTAAATGATTACTTTATACAAAAGTAACGATCTGTAATGATTACTCGAAAGTAACTAAAATCAACATTACTACGACATAGTACATACTAATAGCAGATTCAGAGAATAAAATGCAGAAACTAATGGAGATATGGGTAGATCAAATAAAAGAACTAAAAATGAAAATAAACGAGGAGAAAGTAAGATAATGATCATCAGCGACAAAGAAGAAAAGGAAGATAATGAAATAAAAAAAATGAATAAACTTAGAATTGGAAGTAGTGACAACTTACGAATACCTAGGAATTATAATTACTAACAACAGAAAAATAGACTAGGAAATAACAAAATTGAACAAAGAAATCAGACAAGTTTTACTATATATTCCCAATACTGGGAAGAAGAGAACTCACGAGAGACAAGGATAAAAATATATAACACAATACTGATGCTGACTATGCTCTATGCAAGTAAAAAATGGATAATTCGTGAAAACATAAGAGCAGGATAAATGCAATGGAGATGAGACACATCAGAAGGATAGATGGAAAGACGAAATGGGATATATTCAGCAACGAGACTATTAGGGGAATGACTAACCAAGAACCAATAATGAATAAAATAGCAAAGAGCAAATTGGACTAGTATGGGTGTCTGATAAGCATGCAAAGCAACAGATTTACAAAAAAGCCCACAAAGCTCAAAAAACGTCGTAACAAGAAAAAGAGCCAGATCAAGGAAAAATGGATATAGCAAGTAGTAGAGGTGGGAAAAGAAAATAATAGGAAGGGATGGGTGGATGAAAATTAAGATAGCTACCAAAATCCGACACACTGATAAGGCAAAAAGAAGGGGAGAAAGAAAGAAAGAAGTGTTTAAAGTAGCTTGGCTATCTAAATGTCGTTTCTCTACAAATATCTCGTATCAGGGTATTCCTTTGCACTGTTGTATATGTCGTTTGTTTTGCTTAAAAGATAGATCATAAATTTTGAGATACAAAAATCCTCAAAAGAAAATGAAACATTAAATGTGTGTAAATAAGGAATTCTTACATTAGAAGGGCTTGGGGAAAAAGGTAACAAGCCACATAAATCTAAAAAATTAGATTTCCCCTAAAAGATACCTGCAAGTGTGCAACGAAACTGCTGATCAATTATTTCAGCTATAGATAAAGAGATGGCGCCTCTATACGCGAATTTCTTTCTTAACAATTGCCAAAATTCAGAACTTTTTGGTTAGAAAAGGAACATGCCACAGGCGATTTTCAAGATAGATGACTATAAATTACGCCGAGCTAAAAGAAAAGTTGATTTTGAGAGTAGTAGTGGAAGTGAATTCTGTTATTTTGATTCAGATGACGATCTGAATGATAAAGATTACAGTGTTACTGAAAGTGACTGTTCAACAGAAGGAGTTACACATATATTGGTAAGTTTATTTCTATGCGGCTTATTCCCATTTTTAGCAAAAGATTTTTTTATTTTGAAGCTTTCGCTTTAAGCTTAATATAAAATTTCATATTTTACCTATGTATCGAAACATGTATTGTTGCCTTTACGTACAATACGTCTACATAACGCAGTAATGTTGTGTAACTACGATGTGTACTGCGTTATATCTCCTGCTGCAGTATTTTTGTTCATATGCCTAGCAGAATTTCTACGAAAAATGTGTGTGGCTTATTACCTTATTGCAAAAAATTATACATCTTTTTTTTAGAACGAAAATGAGTCCAACGATCCGTCGGATCAGAAACAAGATATTTCTAGAGGTTATCTAAGTTTTCCAAAAAATTCAACGCCCTGATTCAATACCAAGGGACTGAAATGGAACCTGAAGCTATTGGAGAACCATGTAAATGCAAACACAAATGTAGAACAAGACGGATGGGGAAAGAAGAAGAAATTTTTCATGTATTTTGGAATCTGGGGACTCGACAGCAACAAAATAACTACTTATTTGGTAGACTAAAATGCATTCCCAAAAAAAGAAGTTACCCAAAAAAATCAAACGCCAAACATCTTGTAGAAGTGTATCATTTAAATATTATATAAAGATTAATGCCACCGACAAAGAAGTATGCAAATCTGAATTTTTGGCAGTTCATGGTCTCCAGCAGTCAAAAAAGCGGATATATAATATCTGTTGCCAAATAAAGGAAGGAAAGTCTACTCCAAAAACTGATAAGCGAGGAAAACATACGAACAGAAAAAACAAAATATCTGAAGAGAGAATTCTGTCCATCCATCGACATATTCAAGCAATACTCAAATATTCCAGCCATTACAGCAGGCAAGATAACCCCAACCGCACTTACATCAATCACGATTTGTCCATATCATCTTTATATACAGATTATTATATACCTTGGTGCAATGCCAAACCTATTGTCCCAGTGAAAGAAAATTATTAGAGAAGAGTTTTTTGCTCGCAATATAATATAGGATTTAAACTGCCAAAAACGGATACATGCCAAACATGCGATTCATACAATGTCTCGCTCGGATCAAATAAAAAAAATGCTGAAGAATGTCAACAAATTAAGTTAAAGTTAGAGTTGCATCAAAGAAGGGCTGAGGCGATGCAACAGGACTTGATAAAAGAGTCTGCACATGCCAAATTAATAGATGAAAAGGAAGTAATTTCATTTGATTTACAACAGGCATTGCCAGTGCCGAATTTGACTGTGGGAAAAGCATTTTATTTGAGAAAGGCATGGATGTACAATTTGGGCATCCATAACTGCAACAGATAGCAGGGGTATATGTTCACTTGGACCGAAAATGTGGTAAAGAGGGATAGTGATGAAATTGCCAGTGCACTACTGAAATATATCGAAATGTTCCTAACAAATACTGACAATAAAGAGCTTATCATTTACACCGATAACTGTGGGGGTCAAAATAAAAACTGGGCTCTGATGTCAGTATATGCAACTAGTCAGAGAAAAACAGTTTTTGGCTGTCGAACATCGTTTTCTTGTAAGTGGGCATACGCGCTTACCCTCAAATCGTGATTTCGCCCTAATTGAGAAGAAAAAGAAATTTACGGCACAAATCTATCATCCCAATTAATGGAGCGACGTTATAAGAAAAGCCAAAAAAACCAATCCATTTGAAGTTATCAAGATGCAACAAAAATATTGTATTTCCTTTAACGAGCTGCAAAGGCAAACTAACAAAAAACAGACGACAGACGAAAAAGAACCTTTACGTTTTAGTCAAGTTAGATGTTTTAGATTTGAGGCGGATAAACCCAACACAATGCTTGTCAAACACTTTTTAAATGAAGAATTTAAATCGGTCAATATTGGTAAGCGAGGAATAAAAAATGGAAATCGAATAAATCTAAGAGATCTTCCTCCAAAATATACCACATCTGTACCTCTTAACGAAAATAAGCTAAAAAATTTAAGGGAACTCATGCCTTATATTCCTTTAGTTTATCACGACTTTTACGTTGAGCTGGGCGTTCGACAACAGTCAACAGACCTCGCAGAAGATCCGGAAACGGAGAATTTTGACTTGGACGAATAAAATAGAAACATTGTCTTAGATAAGAAAATCTTACAACAATAATTGGAATAAATCCTTTGTAAAAGGTATAAAATTTATTAAAATCCCTAAAGGGCTACATCAGAACAAAACGTTTTCGATTTTATTACAAAATCATCATCAGTGTAAGACCTAAAAGTAAGTATAACCTATTTTATTAATGTAAAATTGATATTTAAATTCTGACTAAGGTTTAAAACAAGTGGTTATACTCACAGTCTGAATGCTAGCTGAGCCACCAAAGAAATATAGGGGTAATAACCCTTCAAATATAAAATGTATGCTTTACAGATGCATATTTACTTAAAATGCCTTGTGATGGGCAAAAGGCAACAGGAATAATGCCCTAAGGTAAGGTATTTAAATTCCCAACATGTGGGATGCAAAAAAATTGAGTTTACATTTCGATGATTTTATGGCAACTGAACGAAAGTTGAGTGATGTTTCTGAAAGGTGTCAAAGATCAAAACGAACAATGTGACATAATGGTTACCATGTATTACCTCAGCCAACTGATTGTGATATGATATTTTTTAAAAATTTTCCAACAGTAATAACTAACATCAACAAAGGTGTGGCTATAATAAAGTTTACCCCAATTTTGTAGGTTGTATTAAATTATTTTTATAATGTGGATGGAGCAGTAGCCAGATTCGATCCATTTATGTATAGGAACATCTGGGACCCAGTAATTAAGTGGGAAAATCTTTTTGCTAAAATATTTTATTTATGTGTAAAGGTTGATGATTGTGGTTCGAATTTAAAATGGAATCGAGTCCAACTGTGTTGATGAAAGTTGAGTTTACTATGAATGAAAAATGGTTTAAATGTACTAATTGTAAGAGTAAATTAGATAGTCTATTGTGTGTGGAGGTCTGATATCACAGTAGTGTTGAAATTATGATAAGTAGTATAATTTACAAGAGGAGACTGATATGATATAAAGATATGTAGGTTGGTTGGCTAAAGATAGGTGTGTGTATTAAATTGAAGTGAAAACAAGGTATCAATTGAACTCGTAACTTGGGTAGAAATGATAGGTCCTTTTATGTAACATAAACATCTAGGACTAAAAAAAAAATGTTTCAAGAATTAGGGTATATTTTTAACAAGTTACTGAGTTAAATTGAAAAGGGTTAAAATTGGATGGATGTATGAGGGTGTTTTGGAATACAGCTGGCATTGTTGGTAAATATCAGTTAATAACTAATGAAAAATATATGGTTAGATATCAAAATTATTTACTGTAATGAGGTGTGATGAGAAAGGCTGGGAGACCCAGAGATCATACTTTAAACTCTAAGGGTAAAAGAGTGGAAGTATTATGATATGAACGAATTTTTTTTTGTTTCGAAGTTTGGTTGGACCTAGGGCGAAAACTTGAATCGAATGATGATGTGAGAATGGGGGGGGGGGAAGAAATCAAATAGTGTCAAAGTTGTGACTGGCAGATTTAACTTTAGTTTTATATTTTATATTTTCATTTATATTAATTTTCCTCCATATCTACTTGTCTCACATTGACATTTAAAACATTAACTCATTACCCCTTATCTTCTACTAGTCTTCCAAATTAATCTACTTCAACTTTATTTCTCATAGTTTGTTAAATCTGCCAGTCACAACTTTGACACTATTTGATTTCTTCCCCCCCATTCTCACATCATCATTCGATTCAAGTTTTCGCCCTAGGTCCAACCAAACTTCGAAACAAAAAAAAAATTCGTTCATATCATAATACTTCCACTCTTTTACCCTTAGAGTTTAAAGTATGATCTCTGGGTCTCCCAGCCTTTCTCATCACACCTCATTACAGTAAATAATTTTGATATCTAACCATATATTTTTCATTAGTTATTAACTGATATTTACCAACAATGCCAGCTGTATTCCAAAACACCCTCATACATCTATCCAATTTTAACCCTTTTCAATTTAACTCAGTAACTTGTTAAAAATATACCCTAATTCTTGAAACATTTTTTTTTTTAGTCCTAGATGTTTATGTTACATAAAAGGACCTATCATTTCTACCCAAGTTACGAGTTCAATTGATACCTTGTTTTCACTTCAATTTAATACACACACCTATCTTTAGCCAACCAACCTACATATCTTTATATCATATCAGCCTCCTCTTGTAAATTATACTACTTATCATAATTTCAACACTACGGTGATATCAGACCTCCACACACAATAGACTATCTAATTTACTCTTACAATTAGTACATTTAAACCATTTTTCATTCATAGTAAACTCAACTTTCATCAACACAGTTGGACTCGATTCCATTTTAAATTCGAACCACAATCATCAAACTTTACACATAAATAAAACATTTTAGCAAAAAGATTTTCCCACTTAATTACTGGGTCCCAGATGTTCCTATACATAAATGGATCCATTTCCGCTAATTTATTTATTTTCATTATTATTATGTATAGTTGGTTGCATACAATCTGGCTACTGCTCCATCCACATTATAAAAATAATTTAATACAACCTACAAAATTGGGGTAAACTTTATTATAGCCACACCTTTGTTGATGTTAGTTATTACTGTTGGAAAAATTTTAAAAAATATCATATCACAATCAGTTGGCTGAGGTAATACATGGTAACCATTATGTCACATTGTTCGGTTTGATCTTTGACACCTTTCAGAAACATCACTTAACTTTCGTTTAGTTGCCATAAAGTCATGGAAATGTAAACTCAATTTTTTTGCATCCCACATGTTGGGAATTTAAATACCTTACCTTAGGGCATTATTCCAGTTGCCTTTTGCCCATCACAAGGCATTTTAAGTAAATATGCATCTGTAAAGCATACATTTTATATTTGAAGGGTGGCTCAGCTAGCATCCAGACTGTGAGTATAACCACTTGTTTTAAACCTTAGTCAGAATTTAAATATCAATTTTACATTAATAAAATAGGTTATACTTACTTTTAGGTCTTACACTGATGATGATTTTGTAATAAAATCGAAAACGTTTTGTTCTGATGTAGCCCTTTAGGGATTTTAATAAATTTTATACCTTTTACAAAGGATTTATTCCAATTTTTGTGATTGATGGTATACAGCCAACTACAGGAAAACTTTTCTTTCCTTGTGGATCTTACAACAATGTTTTTGTAAAAAAGGAATAAGCCACGTTGCTCAAGAAAAGTATTTTTTCTCTTTTAGTTAAGAGTTACGTTTGTTTTGTTTAGTTTGTAAATTGCTTATATTCAGAATAAAGCTTCATTTAAAAAAATATTGTTGTGTTATAATAAAAACTCTGATTTAAGGATTTGATTGAAAGTTTCAAACTAGGTTTTCTCCATTTTCTACTTTTGTGGCTTGTTACCTTTTTCCCCAAGCCCTTCTTAGTTAAATTAAATCTCAATTCATATAACTCTCCTGAACTAACCTATCTAATATGATTATTAAAAGTGATACACCCCCGAAAACATCAACGTATTAATTTACATTCATATCTTAGAGGGTTTTAGCCCTTAATCTCTTGGTACTATGTATAAATGACGTGTATATTGGAAAAATGGATTAGCTGTATATGTGCAGTGACTCCCCGGAGAGAAACTATCTATCGGCTGCAAAACACTCAGCCAGCCCTCCGGGAGTTCGCCCCTTCGCGAAAGGATTTACTGTGCTGTTTTACACTCTGCTATCTTTCCTATACATGCGTATTATTCTGTAGTGGGGTCCCGCATACATCTGCGTTTTTAAATTAAAACCTTGTTTTTTTGATTCGCGAAAACAATGTTGACACTTCACTTTTTATAATGTACTGTCGTTCGAACATTTTTTGTGTGATGTTGGTTTGTGTTATCACTTAGTGCAGGTTTCAAAACGAATTTGTGTTTTAATTAAATCTGAAATTGATGTCGGTATCAAAAAGTAAATAAACGAGTTATTTGAAAAAAATAAAATACGAGAGAAATTTATTATATAAATTGAGGAGATTGTTGTTTGTAACATTGCTATGTTTTATATCCAGGGATAGAATTTTACAGAATGGTAGCAAATAACGAATTATTCACATACATATTATATATTTTGCATGATTAAATTAGGTTGAATTAGATTCTACAGAGAAGTAACGATTTTTCCAAGACACTCCTTGATACCGAATCTGCTTTTGATAAACCTATAGAATATCCTTTAAGAGGAAACATTAGCAATCAACAGGTAGCAAAAACGCGTTCCAAGATTGCGACTGTAGTTTTGAATATTTTTTCGAGATATTTGGCACACGTATTCGTAATATAATATAGAATGGCGGTACAGAGCCCAATTTGAAAAATATATTAATATGTGGAAATTACTCTGTAACTAAATACAATATTAAAAAAACGAGCCTGTACCGCCATTAAGAAGAACAAAAAAATACACTTTCTTCAAATAAACTTTTTTATCCGATGCCTAGATTTTGTGTCATTTTGGAACTATTAAAATTTTTTATTTCATTAGTAGTTCCAAAATGACAAAATCTAGGCATCGGATAAAAAAGTTTATTTGAAGAAAGTGTATTTTTTTGTTCTTCTTAATGGCGGTACAGGCTCGTTTTTTTAATATAGTATTTAATGTCATGGTAATTTCCACATATTAATATGTTTTTCCAATTGGGCTCTGTACCGCTATTACTTATTGTATTACGAATGCGTGTGCCAAATATCTCGAAAGAATATTCAAAATTACAGCCGCAATCTTGGAACGCGTTTTGGCTACCTGTTGATCGCTACTGTTTCCTCTTAAAGTGCAAGTTTTTAAAGTTATCTTTGCTAATTTGTTGCTTAATTATTGCAAAAATATCTTCAAAAGTCGATTTTTTAAAAATTAATAATACTTTTTCTAAAAATGCGCAAAAAACTTTAGTTTCGTCCAAGAAAAGGGTTAGTATCACAAGTATTTACAAAGTTATAAATATTTCAAAAAGGTACACTGAATAAACTAAAGTGCATAAAAATCGGCCGTCTTAAAAATTTGGTCATTTTTGATGTCTCCAATTTCCTAAACCTGTTGTCCGATTTTAATACGCTACAGGCTCATTCTTTAACAAAACCGCTGTAATAATATGGTTGCTAAACAGGCTAATTTTCATTGTATCCCGGGTGTACGAATCAAACTGTGTTTTTCTCAAAGTTCGCATCAGCCTGTAAAATATTCTAGCAGTTATAAAATACTGAAATTAAAACCCAACTAGGTATCGCATGATGATTTTTCAACAAGTTAGGTACTTTAACATCTAGCCATGGTTTTCAGTAATATAACCGTATGCGCTCCAATGGTGAAGAAAAATTTCAACATATCTCGGAAATCGCATTTGCGGACATACGATTGTAAAGCAAACTGTCATTATTTTTTCATGCAGAATTACCCCTTAAATTTTGCCTTACCTATTTAAAAACACCTTGTATTGATGAAAAACATGGTTATTTTTAAAGTACCTAACTTTTTTTTGGTGCAAGGTAAGCGAATGAATAAAAAAAACAGAATATTGAGAAAACATGATGCTATAGTTGGGTTTTACTTTCAGTATTTTATAAATGCTAGAATATTTCACAGGGTGATGCGAACTTTGAGAAAAAAAAGACAGTTTGATTGGTACACCCGGTATACAATGAAAATTTAACTCTTTAGCAACAATATTATTACAGCGATATTGAAATCGGACGACAGGTTTAGGAAATTTGAAAAATCAAAAATGTTATTCAGTTCAGTTAATAAAATGTTCAGTTATAAATTCAGTTTTTGTAATCCTAAAATCGAGTAGTGAACTCAGGTTCTAATAACCATAGGACATTTATTTTTTTTTAATTCGGGTAAAAATGCGAAAACACTTCGAATAAACAATTAACTTTCTGATGCGTCTGAGTTATTTTAAAAGTTTAGAAACTTAAAATCACAGTAGTTTTTGTAAACCTATTTTACATTATTAACCATATAACCATTGCAGCTTTTCTCTTCAATTTTGTACTTTCAGAAGTAATATAGACCTAACAGCTTACGCGCAATAACGTTATAGGTAAAAGCTATTTGCGATAAATAATTTCAATTTTTCAATACCTGTTAAGTGAAACCTTCAAATTTTTATAGCTAAATACATATGATATTGGGTCTATTGAATAAAAAGAAGTATTTGCTTTTACCTACAAGTATTTAAGTATTTACTTAATACTAATTGAATAAAGTCATTTCTTTAATGCTTTACTCAAAATACTATTAAGTAACTACTTAAATACGAGGAAGTAAAAGCAAAGACTTATTTTTATTAAATAGACCCCTTGTCTCTATTATCACGCGGATTTAAAGTTGCTTGAGCGGTTTTAGAATAATTACCATTCTAAATATTATTCCTTGTATCTATTAATTTAGGTGAATAATAATTTTCAAAAAATCGACTTTTGAAGCTTTATTTGCAATAATTAAGCAACAAACAAACAAAAATATCTTTACAAATTCACATTTCAAAGGATTTTCCAAGCTTTTTCAGTAAAACTGTTTCACTTTTCCATATAATTTACCGGTCTTCAACTTTAGTATTTAAAATCAAATAGCAATCTTCCATTGTTTATATATTGTTTATTAGTAAAAAACGATGTTTACTCTTTTACTGTTATCACCAGTTTCAGGAGAAAGGATTTTTATTTGCTAATTTCTCTGGTCTAATATAGAATATCGAGAATCTCGCCCTCAAAAAAAAAAGTCACGCATACACAATAATTTTGATCTATTTTCTGTATTATTTCAAAACCAAAATTGATACAACAAAAAACAGGAATGTGGAAAATTAAAAATAAGAGTTTAAAATTTAAATACAAGACTGTAGGAGAAATGAATAAAAGACTGTTTGAAATCAAACCATTTTAGAAACGATAGAGAAAATATAAACAACATTTTACCCTTAATTTTACTAGAGTGATAGAATCAGATTGTCTGCGTACGCATTCCTTTGCGCTGCTGCACTGAGGATGCCGTAAGTCAGAAACAGCTGTCTGGAGATTGGGTATCTCTCTCATTGGGTGCACTCTCTGATTGGACTAGAATATGATTCGGCTGTATTTTCGTTTTGCAACGAAATTGAAAATGGTTATTCATTTTTGATTTACATGTTTACTCTGATTGGAGTACGAAGGGAACCATTCTCGTTGGAACTTTACCGCGCTGAGCAGATGGAACGTGAATTATAAATTGTAAAATTCCCTCATCTTCCTTAGTCTCAGCATCCGTATGGCTTGCAAATTGTAGAAGCTTCGGAGGTGTAACCAGAGAAGGTTCCCATTGTTTTCAGTCTGGTGGGATGTAGAGTAACATTACGTTGTTTTATATGCCATTAGAGTGAAAACTTAGTATTTTGCTAGCAGTTGCCGCTAGGGCATCTATGCCATTTCGTTCGTTGCAATCCGTTACTGCACGCCGGGGTTTGTTTTGGTTGGATCGGAGAGAGCAGCATATGTGCCTCCTGATGAGAGACTAATGAGTTTCGAAACCGGTAGAGGTGCTTGCTGCACTCTCTGATTGGACTAGAATATGATTCGGCTGTATTTTCGTTTTGCAACGAAATTGAAAATGGTTATTCAGTTTTGATAAAAAATTATAATTTAAAAATAAAAATCGACTTGTTTCAGGATTTATCTCCAAAATCGCCCATTCTCGGGAAAATGAATTTATTCCAACTTAAACGTCCTCACTGTATATCTATTCATTCAGCGTTGTATCATTTTTCACCCAATTTTCATTCAAATTCTGCCAATTGACTGTATGTTTTTCATATTCTGTCATATTTTACAAATTTTTAAATTTTACATAATTACCAATGACTTATTGTTTACTAACCACCACAATAACAAAGTGCTTAGATGATAGTATTTGACCGGACAATGTTTCTATTAGGTCTGGATCCCACGTATGAAAAAAAAGTTGATTAATAGCAAGCTGAAAATTTGTTAATAGCTTAAGGGTGTCTAGTCGGATAAACTTTGATATATGGGAACACTGGAACAGGGGCAGTTTTAATTGTGGAACAGGTTAAAAATTTGGAACGGTCAGACCACGAAAACGGCACATTTATTTTGTCCGACAGAATAGACTTAAACTCTACGAACAGAGATTAAACTCTCATGCAAAAATCAGACTGTTATTTCTCACCTGTCATAATTCCTGTGATTTGACGTATTCTACATGTTCCACTCATTAAAACGCCCATTTGGTGATAAATAGCAGCCTGATTTTTGCATGAGAGTTTAATCTCTGTTCGGAGAGTTTAAGTCTGTTCTGTCGGACAAAATACATCTGCCGTTTTCGTGGTCTGACCGTTCCAAATTTTTAACCTGTTCCACAATTAAAACTTCCCCTGTTCCAGTGTTCCCATATATCAAAGTTTGTCCGAGTAGACACCCTTAAGCTATTAACAAATTTTCAGCTTGCTATTAATCAACTTTTTTTTCATACGCGGGATCCAGACCTATATCTGTTTGTTTTATTTCAGCTCGTTTCCAATTTGTATGGCCTGATGATGATGTAAAATTGATAAAAACTGAAACTGGTCGTATTATACTTACATTATATATAAAAAATGGCGTCGTTGTTTGTACAAAATTGTGAGTTTTATGTTTTTGAAGATATTCTTCTTTAGCGGCGAATCGATTGAGGGTAAAATTTGATTGATCCGCGCGCATGCGCACACCGACAGTATGGTCTTAGTTGTTATACGGGCTCTAATTGGGCTTTGAAATTTTGAAATGATCAGTCATTAATTGTTCAATATGGAGGTTATCGGTAAACAAAAATATTGTATAATATTAGTTTTTATTGATGTGTGGACAGAAATAAAATCAAATTTATAATTATAGTAACTTTTTAAATAGTTTTGAAAAGCGGCAGGTACGTAATTATAGATGTTTCAGTTGGAAATACCTAATAGTTTCAATACCTATCTATTTGGAAAATGTAAACAAAATAATGTAGTTACCTATTAGTAGGCAATGCTTTAATTTACATAATCTGATTACGAACAAACTTTCTACAAATCTTCATCTCATATATCGTTTTCTTACTTTAAGTTTTGTTGTATTTTATTTCGACAAAAACCAAACTAATAATTTTATTAAATTCATATAAATTTATGGTGTAAACGTTTAGTTTGTGTATATTCCCACATGACGTATACGAGAGTTTGGTGCAGTTTGAAATGGCGTCAACTTTCGTACGGCGCGGTAGACGTGAAGTGGGTTCAAGCCCCAAGCAAGTTATTATTTTTTTATTTTTTTTTATAGATTTTATGATTGTAAGTATATTATTATATAATTTTTGAAGGTATTCTTCTTTTTTGAAAGTGGTAGATAAGAAAGTTAGTTTGATTTTTAAATAAAATAAGTACAAATAACCTTTTAAGTATATTTACTTCGTTTAAATTACCTATTATATAATAGAAGAATATCTTCTTACGTGCGTACAAAGTACACACACACATTCTTTTTTTTTCCCCAAAATTCTGTTAAGATAAACGAACTCACACGGTCAACCTTACCTTTACTTAATAAATAAGAATAACACCATATTATAGAAAATGCAATATCGAGGCGTGTCTAAAAGGAGCTTAACCGTTTTATCCCGTTGCAAGTTTTGGTAATTTACTCATTTCGTGTCAGCTACGCCAATGAAGCCATCAGGACAAATTGGTATATTATACGAGTCATGAAGGCGAGAACGGAATAAAATGCTCTGGTTGATAAAATTGAACGAAAGAGGCGGATTTCGGAGCCGGGGGATTCGAAATACTCTCCGAAGGGTGGCACCCTCTCTAAAATATTTATAAATTAACTGAATTAGACTCTTACGTGCGGTATGGAGGTGCCGTTTTATATGGCTGATTGATTTTATGTGCTTCCAAATAACAGTTTCAGTTTATATACTTTTTCGGGAGTATATTGGTGGTACATTACCATAAAATTACGATCGATGGGTGTACAATTAGACGATGGACGTTAGTTGACATAACGCCTTCCCATTTCGTTTTAATTAATGTTGGCACATACTTCCTGAATAAACAAAACACTCCAATGGTTGTTTGCTACTGGTTTATTTAGTTTTATGTGTACAACATGATCTAGACTTGGGGAGTATATTCTCTGGATAGTCATACATTATATTCATAAAAATGTAGCCATGGACATAAAACTAAAACTAATTTGATATTAATTCGCAGAAAAATTTGATTCTTCTTTTGTAAGTGCCGTCTCCTAATCAAGGTTGGATATCATCATCACTATCTTTACTTATCTACCGCTGCTCTGAAGAGTTATATAGAACTGCATTTAAACCAGTCCCTTAAATTCTTCAACTATGACACTCTCCTTCCTATACTCCTTCCGCCTCTTATCTTTCCCTGTATTATCCCTCTGACGAGGCATTGGTTGACTAACACCTATTTCATCTACAATTGGTGGAGGAGTTAGTCAACCTATGGGTTTACTGCTCTTACGGCGCCGTAAATTATCGCCCGTGTGGCCTTAGCCTTAGCGTTTCATATGGCTGTCCTTACATTACGTGTCCCAGATATTGTAACTTTCTTATTTTTATTGTGTTTATTATTTCGCATTCTTTGCCCATTTTTTGCAATACTTCTGCGTTCGTTTTCTTCTGAGTTGATGATATTCTAACCATCCTTCTGTAACACCACTTCTCAAGTGACTTTATTTATGTGTTCTTGCTTTAATGTCCAGCTTTCAATATTGCAGTATCGAGAACATGTAGCATCTCACAGTACTTACTCTTAGTTCTAATTTAAGGTCTTTGTTACAGATAATTGTTTTCATTTTTACAAACGCATTTCTTGCAATTTCTATCCTGGTCCTTATTTCTGTTGTTTGATCATTTTTCTTTGAAATCCAGGTTCCTATGTATTTGTATTTATCAGCCCATTTTATCGGTAAATTTCCCAAATGTATGCTCGTTTGTATGTTTGTTTTCTTAGTTATTATCATGTATTTGGTATTTTTGCAAGCAAATGAAGGAATCGTAATCACTGGAAAGGTTGTAAATAATATTCGATACGCGGACGACACTGTACTAGTTGCAAGAACAGTAAAAAAATTACAACGATTACTTACAAACATAAATATTGCTTGCAACAATTATGGCATAAACATTAATATCAAAAAAACCAAGTATATGGTCTTCAGTAAAATCATGACACAACCAGCACATATTAGTATAAACGGAATTCAAATTGAAAAAGTATCAAGTTGCAAATACTTGGGAACTTTAATAAACGAAACTGGAGAACAAAACAATGAAATAAAAAGACGTATCGAAATTGCCAGGGCCACCTTCATAAAGATGAGAAAATTCTTCTGCAACAGAGATATAAGCATCCCTCTACGATTAAGAATGCTAAGTGGCTACGTATTTAACACGCTATTATACGGTGTAGAGGCCTGAACTCTCAAACAGAACAACATAAAAAATATTGAAAGTTTCGAGATGTGGTGCTATCGTCGAATGCTGAAGATAAGTTGGGTTGAAGTTGAAAGAATCACAAACCTTGAAGTAATACGAAGGATAGGAAGGGACCTAGAAATTTTGTTAACGATAAAAATAAGAAAACTCGAGTATTTGGGTCACCCGATGAGAGGTCATAAATATGCATTACTTCAAAATTAAATGCAAGGAAAAATAGAAGGAAAACGGAATCTAGGCCGTAGAAGAATGTCATGGTTGCGGAATTTGAGAGAGTAGTTTGGCTGCACCACTAATGAACTTTTTAGGTCAGCTGTAAACAAGGTCAGGGTAGCCTTGATGATTTCCAATCTCCGATAGGAGTGGCACAAGAAAAAGAAGATATTCATTTTTAGTCCATATTCTTCACAGAAAGTGTTTTGTTTAGTAGTCATTGGAGTTGTTCAGCAAAGCTTGCCATAATCACGGTGTCATCTGCATATCCTATGTTGATAATAGGTCTTTCGTTAATAATTATTATTCTTTAACTTTTAGCTAGTAATGCGTCTTCAAAAATGGCTTCACTGTATACACTAAAGAGTAATGGAGACATAATACATCCCTGCCTAACTCCTCTCCTGATTTCAATTTCTGGACTGGGTTCGTTATCTATTATAATTTGTGCTCTTTGATTAAAATAAAGGTTTGTCATTATTCGTAAGTCCCTTTTGTCTATGTTTTTTTTTGTCTTTAGAATTTGGACTAATTTTTCATGTGCAACTTTGTCAAATGCTTTCTGAAAATCAACGTAACAAACATGCGCATCCACATTCATGTCCACTCATCTTTGAGCGAACATATTAAAAGCAAATAACGCCTCTCTGTTTTCTAGTCCGTTTCTGAACCCAAACTGACTATCATCTATTCCTACGAGGAATACATCCTAAGTCTACGATAATGTCTAAGAATTCAGCATTTATGCATTTTAAGCTTTCTACTGGGATTAAAATATTAACCTAAATTATATAAATATACTTTTAAAAATTTGATACGAACACGTAATGTTACCAAAACAGTTTAATACAGCAATTTAAGATAAAAAATAGTATGAATGCCTCTAAAGTATAATAGTATCAAGTTGGTTGTCTAGATTTGTATAAGCTTTTGGTTAAGCTTTAGCAAAAGTACCCACTACTACTTTGGCTTCAGTTTCTGTTGTCACTTCATTCTCTTTTTTTTAACCTGGTTTGACCACCACCAGATCCCTTTATTCTTAAATATTTTTCCAGACGTTCTTCCAAATATTTCAATAGCAGTATCTCGAATATTACTGGACATATTTCCACCAACTTCCCACCAATTAAGACTTCCTTTTATGCTCCAACATAATTTTTTACAATTTTTGGGAAAGATTTTATCCCATTTTTTAACAACCATCATTTGTTTTTTGTTGTCCTTTTTTCGAACATCGCTTTTCCTTCGATGTTCAGCACAAACAACTTGTTTTTCAAATGTTTTTGGGCCAGTCTCACTAATTATTATTTTATAGTTCTTACAATCAGGTATGTCTTATTTTCATTTTATTATTATGTTTCTATGGGATTGAGCCACAATTATTAGTGAAATGAAAATTACATTTTCAATTAACTAATATTTGACGTTTCCACTTCCCTCTGGAAATCGTTGTCAAAAAAGATTATTCTAAAAATTCTGAAAATATTGTATAACCTAAACTTATGACATGATGTATATGTGTCTTTCCACAAATTTGCTTAGTTGGTCTATATCTTATAGGCCACAGCCAGTGTGTGGTTGAAAAAAATTGTTTACGGGTAATGCAATTACCTTTCTTCTTCTCTAGGTGCCGTCTCCGCTTCGATGGTTAGTAATCATCAGAGCGATTTTTACTTATGAGACCGCGGCTCTAAATAATTCGTTGTTACTACATCAAAACTATTCCCTAAGGTTCTTCAGCCATTAGCTACGTCTCCTTCCTATGGATCTTTTTCCCTGGATTTTTCTTTGTATGATGACCTGGAGAATTAAATATTTATCTCCTCTCGTCACATGCCCCATATATCTCAGTATTATTCTCTTAAAGATGTACTTCTCATTCTTTATGCATACGTCTCATTACCTTTACATACTTTGGTTATTCTATCTACCCATGCGATCTTCAGTACTCATCGGTACATCCACATCTCGAATGCCTCTAGTCTTCTCACATCAATTTTCTTCAGTCTCCACGCTTCCATCTTCTCTTCTTCATATACCATGTCCTTTCAGAACGTTGGTTACCATCATAGCTATCTTAATTTTATTCACTGCCACCTTAAATAGCATGCTTGTATCAACACCATACCAATCTCGCAAGTTTTTCAACCATGAGATTTTTCTTCGTCCTGGACTGCGTTTGCCTGATATTTTTCCTTGCATGATATTTTGTAGCAACCTATATTTGGGACCTCTCATTACATGTCCACCAGCTCCAGCTTTCTCTGCTTGATGCTTTTTATGATCTAAGTAGTCTTGCTGAGACGTTCTAATATTGTGGAGTTTCGAATCGTCTCCGCCCAGAAAACTTTTAAAATTCTTCTATATCACCACATTTCGAAAGCCTCAAGGCGATTTAGATCGATTTTATTCACAGTCCAGGACTCGACACCATAAAGTAAGACCGAGAACACGTAGCAGCGAAGTAGGCGGATCCTCAATGCCAATTTTATGTCTCTGTTGCATAACACCTTGGACATCCTTCTAAAAGCGGCTCTAGCCTGCTCTATCCTAGATCTAATTTCGCCGTGACTTTCTGTGTTACAATTTAATTGCTGTCCAAGGTAAACGATTTTATCAGCTTGCTCAAGTTTGGTATTATTTACATATATAGACGGTTTAATATGCTGTTGTTTACTTATTACGAGTATTTTGGTATGTTCAGATCTAGACCTGCCTCCTTACAACTCTCAACGACACTATCAAGTAGAGTTTGCAGATCTTCTTGACTAGAAGCTAGGAGTACCGTATCGTCCGCATATCGCAAATTATTGATGACTTCACCGTTCACAAGTTCTCCTTCTTGTTTTTCAGAAAGTGCTTTTCTGAAAATTCTTTCGGAGTAAACGTTGAAAAGCAGGGGTGACAAGAGGCATCCCTGCCGTACTCCTCTTATAATATTAAGAGCCTGTGATTCGACACCATCTACTAAAACTGATGTTGTTTGATTCCAATATAAATTTGCAAATATTCGAACATCTCTGCCGTCCAAGCCAATGTCTTTTAGAGCTTCGATCAATATCTTTTTAGAGCATCGGCGGGATTGGTACGCAAGGTTATAAGGGTTAATCTTACATTGGACGAGCGGGTTCTCTGGGAGCGCCTGGAACAGATCCGAGAGGAAGTTGGCCCGGAAGCGGTAGTTGCGCTGCACCACCTTAGTTTTATTACGGTGGTCGGGCTACAGAAAATGTGTGAGGTGATATTCCGAAATACCAAGGTCACAATAAACATCTATACCACTGCAACGAGGAAGGACCGCCCCACATATGGTATGATTGTGTCCAAAAAAGACACATCATACAAAGATTTATTAAGCTCGGTCAAAACGGCAGTTAAGACCACGGGAGCCACAGAGTCAATCAGGACGCTGCGTAGCACCAAGGACGGTAAGCTCCTTATCACAATGGATAAGGACCAGGCCGCCCTAAAACAGATTAGAGACGCCCTGACCAACAAAGGTAGTGGGTTACGCACCCTTCAGCTTGGTGAAGAAAATAAGACGGTAACCGTCCATGTAAAAGGCATGTCGGAGGACACTAGTAAAGAGGAGCTTAAAGAAGCACTCGAGGTTTACACTGGTCGATGGCAAGAACCGAATAGAATCAAAGAGATGAGGCCATTTAGGGGTAACACCCTAGCGGCTACAGTCATCCTCACCAAACAGGCGGCCGATTCTATTCTCCAGAGAGAGACAGTAAAGGTGGGCATCGTCCGATGCCAGGTTGAGAAACGTATCCGAGTCCCCAGGTGCAATAGATGCTGGGCCTTCGACCACGCTCGGGATGCGTGTGCCGGCCCCGATAGGACCGGTACTTGCTATGGCTGCGGGGCAACCGGGCACGATACAGAGTCCTGTCGGGCTGCGGCAAGATGCGTCTTGTGCGATGAGGCGCATAGATGTGGCAGTATGGCCTGTCCTAAATTCAGAGATGCCCTGAGGATGGCCAGACAGGCCGAAAAGCCAAAACTTAAAAAACAAGATATCCCGATGCCGGGCAATAAATCTGAAATATCCGTAACTGATTATATGAAAACCGTCTCCCTCGCTGATACGCCCAATGTCGGAGTAGACGTGGAAATGGAACCTTCCACATCGTCGTCCAGCCTTACAAACACCGCGACCCAGAATCAAGAACTGGGTGATGCTGCGGAAGTAGCACCGCCCTTGTCAGATATAGCCGGTCTAGTATAAGACAATACTCTCCACCGACAACTTCAACTTTAACCTTAAACTAAGACAAGGGTAATTATCTGCAATGGCTTCGCTAGGAAAAAAAAGACTTAAAATACTCCAGGTGAACATCGGGAGGGCCAAAATGGCACACCATATGATATTATACTAAAGCCCTCGAAATTGGAGCTGATTTACTGGTTGTCCCCGAGCCAAATAAAAACATGACTAAGAACCAAGGCTGGATTGCCGACCTGAAAGTTGATGTGGCCATATACCCCGTAAACAAGAACGTGTGCATCAGCAAAATCATAAAAAAGGAGGGTCATGTAATGATCAAAATAGATAACTTGGCAATCATCGCCTGCTATATCTCCCCTAACATAACTAGGGAGCGCTACCAACAACATGTCGAAAGCATCATAAAAACGTCTCAACAATACAGAGACTTTATTGTGGCTGGGGATATAAACGCCAAATCGATCATATGGGGGTCTCCTAAAAACGACAACAGAGGGGAGATGTGGAACGATTGGATACTTTCAGAAGACCTAGTAGTGCTTAATAATGGCAAACCGACGTTTGTTAGAGGCGAAACACGAAGTCATATTGATGTTACCCTTGCAAGTAGAAATTATGCCAGGAAGTTGATGGGTTGGGATGTGTTGGAGGACAACCTCTACACGCATCATAGATACATCGTCTTCGAAACTGGAACTAAGGTCATGAAGATAGGAAGGAAAAGAATTACGTTCAACATAGAACGCTTTAAGACCGAAATAAGCAATCTACAAGAAGATGATACTACTGACTTTCAAAGTCTCCGACGGACCATTGTCAACGCACATACTCTTAGTAGAACGCGTGAGAATATTACGTACACAGTCCCATACTGGTGGAACGACGAGATTCAGTCTAAAAGAGCCGAATGTTTTAGGTGTAGACGAACAGCACAGAGGTATAGGACCCAGCAAAATATCGACGATTACAAGCGTTCTAAGAAAGAACTGGGCAGAGAAATCAAAAGGGCTAAGCGAAATTGTTGGCAAAATCTATGCACAGCGCTAGAAAATGATGTATGGGGAGAAGCATACAGAATCACAATAAAAACTTTGAGGTCAGAAACCCCGTACAGCCTCTGCCCACAAAAAAGGAATGAAATAGCGAACATACTTTTTCCCACAAAACCCCGTCAAACATTCGCCCAAGTCAACATTACTGTTCAACCCGACGACTTCTCGGCGGAGGAAATAGCAGTAGCAGCAAGTAATATAAAAGTAGGTAAAGCAGCTGGTTCAGATGGTGTACCTCCAGAAGCGATTAAGATCATCATAGAAAAATATCCTGAAATAATCAGGAGGATTTTCAATAATCTCCTCCATAGGCAAGAGTTCCCCGGCCAGATTAAACAGGCCAGATTAACGCTTATTTTGAAACCGGGGAAAGACCCCGATATAGCCAACTCGTACAGGCCAATCTGCCTGTTGGATTGCTTGGGAAAATTCTATGAATATCTAATAAAGAATCGTCTGGAGGAGGATCTGCAAAGAAACAGAAGTATCTCGGATAGACAGTACGGATTTAGAAGATCCAGATCCACAATAGATGCGGTAAAGGCAATAACTGACACGGTCAAAGAGACGAGGAAAAGATGGGCCGTTCTCGTGATGTTCGATGTGAAAAATGCATTTAATTCTGCCAATTGGGGTCACATCGTCAAAGCTCTGGAAAAGTCAAGAGTGTCAGAATATTTAGTAAATATAATCAAGAACTACCTTAATGAAAGGTATGTCCAGGTGGCGAAGCCTAAAGACCTGCAAACCACAGCAGGAGTACAGCAAGGATCCGTACTGGGACCAACATTATGGAATGTTCTGTATAACGGGGTTCTGGAAATTACCTATGGAAGTAAAGTCAAAGCTATTGCGTATGCAGAAGATCTAGCGCTACTGATTCAGACTGAAACGAACTGGGACTTAGAATATATAGTGAATAAAAGTTGTAGGAAAGTATATGACTGGATGAGGGAACAAGATCTCGAATTGGCTACACATAAAACAGAAATTGTCATTTTAAAAGGCCCAAGAAAACGACCCAATCTAACTTTCATGGTAGGTAGTACAAGAATAGAGCCGACAAATTGTACGAAATACTTGGGCATACACCTGGATACAGGTCTTAGATATACCAAACATCTTAGTAAAATAGTCCAGAAAGCAGAAGGAAAGACCACTGCATTATCAAAGATCATGCCAAATATCGGCGGACCAAGCAGTCATAAAAGAAGAATGTACCTTCAGGTAGTGCATTCTACTCTTCTGTATGGTGCCCCCATATGGTACGAAGTTTTGAGAATGACAAAGTATAAAAACATGCTGGAAAAATCACAAAGAAAACCCCTCTTGAGACTAACAAGTGCGTACCGGACTACCTCGACAATTGCCCTTCAGGCAATATCAGGTACTCTCCCCATTCACCTCCTAGCCAAAGAAAGAATGCTATTATATGCACATAAAGTCTGAGGTAAGAAGACAGATGTACCAAGAATGGCAAGGTGAATGGGAGGCACAAATCGAAAAGGCTCAATGGACCAAAAGGCTCATTCCAGATGTGGTGGCCTGGTCTGCATGTAAGTATATAAGATTAAATTATTATTTTACACAGTTCCTCACCGGCCATGGTTCCTTTAGATCGTATACGTATGTTATCAAGAAGACAGTAGATGACCAATGTTCAGAATGCAACATCAGAGACGACGCTCAACACTGCATATTTGTCTGCAGGCTCTTTGAAAGAGAGAGATTGATTCTAGAAACAAGGTTAGGAGAAATCTCCATTGATAACGTTATGGAAAAATCTTTGCAAAGCAAAGATAACTTTAATTTGGTGGTCGATCTGATAACCGGAATTATGAAGAAAAAGGAGACGCTTGAGGGAGCGAGAGAGGATCAAGGTGGATAGACTTGTACTGGATTGATGGGACTAAACTACGGACGAAGTATATATGTGTATATGTGTTTGTGTGTACTATGTATGTTTGAATGTCTGTATGTGTAAATATGTGTATATTTTAAGCATGACATCATATAGATAATTATTTGCCTGTTGTATACATTATTTTCTTTTCTTTTTTCTTTTATCTTTTTGGAAAGTTATCTGAGTCGTATTAGGCTTGACAGACTGCTCCGCTGCACTCGAAGTTACATCCGCCAAGGAATTTGTACCGTGTGCACCGGGGGAGAAGGGGGTGGACTTTAGTTGGTAGGCAGTTAGCCAGAGGGTGCCCGTAGGCAGGACTTCTTAGGGGGAAATGCATGGGGGTAAACTCTTCCTCTCTGAATCCAACACACGCTTAGCCATCCTTAAGTGGACACGGCTAGGTACGGTATTTAGAATATTTACCACCTCCTCAAAAAAAAAAAAAAAAAAAAAAAAAAAAAAAAAAAAAAAAAAAAAAAGCTTCGATCAATATAGAGTGCTCAACACTATCAAATGCCTTTTGAAAGTCAATAAGACAACAGTATATGTCTACAGATATATCTCGACATCTTTGAGCAAGTACGTTCATTCCAAGCAGTGCCTCTCTCGTTCCAAACCCGTTACGGAAGCCAAACTGTGTGGCATCCAGTTATTCCTCGCATTTATTGTAGATATGACCATGTATTACCTTCAGAAAAATTTTCAATAAGTGGTTTAACAAACTGATGGTTCTATAATCAGCACAGGTTTTTGCTGTTGTCTTCTTAGGTAGAGCTATAAACAGTGAATTATATCAACCATTAGGTAGTTGACCGCTGGTATAAATGGTATTGAAAAACGAAGTTATAGCCTCTAAAATATTTCTATCATTTATAAGCTTGTATATTTCAGTTGGAATTTTATCAGGACCAGTCGCTCTGCCATCTTTTGATGATTGTATGGCTTTTATAACCTCAGAGCGTGTTATTAGGGGTCCGTCGCAGTTAGTAATATCGGGAGGTAAACTACTCCTATCGTCTTCGAATAGGTTCGTGACGTAATTTTCCCGTTCTTTAAGTTTGTCCTCTACTTCAAATATGACTTTACCACGCTTCCATCCCGTAGTATAATACGGATAGCACAAAGCACCTCAGCAGTCGTATTTTTAACTCCAGGTTTAAGACTCAAAAAAACCTCTTCATTCTTGTAAGTGTGCCTCTGGCCTGTTCGATTCTGATTCGTATTTCTTGAAAGCTGTCATTGTTTTCATTAATGGTTGTATTTAGGTATTTGCATTATCTTACTCTCTCATTAGGCTAATTCTGTACATATATCTCACGAATGTCCTGAGTTGTCTTTATTATTATCATGTATTTCGTCTTGCTTATGTTGAGCGATAGTCCATATTCTTCACTTTACTAAGCAGTATCTGTAGGTCTTGATGTGATACGGCTAAAACAACTGTATCATCAGCGTACCAGAGGATATTTATGATCATGCCATTAGTTCTAATGCCTACATTTTTTCATCCATTACCTTAGTTAATATGTTTTCTGAGTATATATTAAATAATATTGGTGAAAGTATACACCCTTGTTGAACACCTCTTCGTATTTGAACACATCTTCCTATTTCTTCTGCTGTTATGTCCGCTATTCTCACTGCTGCTTTTTGGCCAGAGGATAAATTTGAAATTACATATTCTTATATCTCTGAGCTCTAATCTTCTTTTTTCTAATGCTTCATGCCAATGACCAATCAGTTGGTCATGTCTAACCCTATCAAAAGCCTTATTATAGTCTATAAAACACACGCACAGTTCTTGATTTATATCTAGCCATCTTTGCGATAACACGTTAAGGTACTATTACACTTTAGAAGACCAAAAATAAGCATGTGTTCAAGATTTTTTTCTCAGAAACTTTATCAGAAATGAACATAAAACTTTTTACATATTAATGTCTAACTCTTAGAGAATATATGTTTTTCATTTATGCACGTTCACTAATATTGTATAGGGCGCCAAAGTCGAGGCCTCGAAAAAATGTAGTTCCGATGGCGGACAGTTAATCTCAGGATTGGGATATCTGAAACAAAAAAAATCGTACGGCATTTGAAAAAGGAAGGTTTCTTACGTGTCAATTTATCACCGGTAGTGAAAAATTTCACAAAAAAAAATTTTACGGAAATTTGAAAAATTTTTGTGAAAAAATCGCCCGTTTTTCTTCAGTTTTTCAGGGTTAAAAATATTTATTTTATATTTTTTGGGCAAATTATGGTAAATTGTCACGTAAGAAACCTTCCTTTTTCGAATGCAAAACGATTGTTTTTGTTTCAGATATCCCAATCCTGAGATTAACTGTCCGCCATCATTTTTCGAGGCCTCAACTTTTGCGCTCTCTACAATATTAGTGTACGTGCACAAATGAAAAAAGATATATTTTTTGTACTCTCCAAGAGTTAGATATTAATATGTAAATTATGTTCATTTTTAATAAAGTTTCTTTGAAAAAAATTCTTGAAAAAAATCATTATTTTTGGTCTTCTAAAGTGTACTAGTACCTTAAGTGCGAATAGTGCCTCCCTTGTTGGTCTTGAAATTACCCTAGGAATATCAAATTCTGACTGTTTTTGTGTGTTATTTTATGTTCATTTATTTGTGTCTATATCATAGATTGGTTGTGTGAATTGTTTTTTTTTAATTTTTGTACATACAGGGTGACTGATTAATGTAGTAAAGCTCAATAGATCCGCCATAGTAATAGATAGCAATAAAAGTCAATAACAAAAATTTTAGCCACCTTTGAGCTTCACATTACAAAATTATTTAAAATGCTACAGGGTGTTCGATAACACAGTGGCAGACCAAACTTATGCTTTTTTAAATAGAACACCCTATATTTTATTTTAAATTCGAAATTTTGGTAACTTCTCCATCACAAAAATATAAAGGTTTGTTATGTTATACAGGGTATTTACAAAGTTATAACCAATTTTATATGAAAATCACAATTTCAACTCCCTGTATAAATAAAAATAAGTAAAACAGCAATGGTTTATTAATGGCATATTTTTTTACGTATTTTAAAAATTTTCAAGAATGATTGATATTATAAATTTTCTTTATATCAAATACAGGGTGAGTCAAAACGCAAGTACATTATTTTGTCAGTAATTTTAAATGAAACACCCTGTATTTTATATCACTATTGAAAATTACCACTACTGTACTTTATTTTTTAGATAACATTCCCTATGTCTAAATTTATTAGTTTTCGAGATATTTTCATTTTTCAATGGACCAGTAGCGTGGCCACTCAAATCACCAGAATTTAATAAACTGGACTGATTTTTTTGGGGTTACGTTAATATTGAAGTTTATAAAATACCTCCAATAACAAGGGATGAGATGAAAAATAGAATTTAATTATATATTAAAATAATAGTTAATTCACAAATACCACGTAGAGTAAGTAGCTCATTCAATGATCGTTTTTAGGCTTGCATAAATGTGTTAGGAGGTAATTTTGAACACCTTATGTAATTAAATATTAAAAATGTTTTATTAAAAGTAGCTTCTAATTTTTTCAAACATGTTTTTTGCAAAGTGTGTTCCTGATAAATTATTTTTCGTTCTTTATTTTATATATTGTTACATTTACATACAAAAGTAGTGTTTAATTGTCCTCACAAATTGTTGTATTTTGTGTCTGTGTGTTTTTTTTTTTCTAAAATTTATTACCGATTTTCTTTCCTTTTTTGTTACATTTACATAAAAAGTAGTTTTTAATTGTTTAGAAAGTGTTGCATGTTGTGGTTGTGTTTTTTTTTTGTAAAATGTATTACTAATAAATTATGTTTATTTCTTTATTTGCTACATTGTTACATTGATTACCGGATTGATATTCAGTAATCGTCATTTATCAATTCAGTCATGGCTTACTTAAAATTTAGATAAATTTAGGCACCTAAAATAATTTGCTCTGAAAAATAAAAATATCTCGAAAACTAATAAATTTGGACATAGTGAATGTTATATAAAATTTAAAATATGGTAATGTTACTTTTCAATAATGATATAAAATACAGGGTGTTGCATTTAACATTACTGAGAAAATAATGTACTTGCGTTTTGACTCACCCTGTATTTGATATAAAGAAAATTAGCAATGTCAACAATTCTTGAAAATCTTGACAATAAATAAAAAAATGTGGCGTTAATAAACCGTTTCTTTTGTGCTTATTTTTATTTATACATGGAGTTAAACTTACAATTTTCATACAATTTTTTTTGAAACGTTTATTCAGAAACCTGTTAGTTATAAAAAATTCTAACAATTAGCGTCTTTGGGTTTGAAGTAAAAAAAAATTGACGTTAGAGAGGTCAGTACAATGACTGGACCTCTAGTATGGAACAAACATGACATTCCGATAATATGCTACATACAAACATACGTTTTACATTTACAAACATTACATATATCTAAAACATAAACCCAATTACGGTGAGTTATAAAACTTAATTATAAATAAGGCCCAGTGGATTTTTACGTTTTAGTCTGTGAGTTTGTTGACTATTATCAAGCAAGTTTATTGTCAGGGCATTTGGATGGCTTTTTAGGCGTTTTATGTACCGAACACTGCACTTAACTTTCACTTAACTGATCGTCATACAAAATTGGTTATAACTTTGTAAATACCCTGTATAATATAACAAACCTTTATATTTTTGTGATGGAGAAGTTAACAGAATTTCGAATGTAAAATAAAATATAGGGTATTCCATTTAAAAAACAAAAGTTTGGTCTGCCACTGTGTTATCGAACAACCTGTAACATTCTAACTAATTTTGTAATATGAAGCTCAAAGTTGGCTACAATTTTCGTTATTAACTTTTATTGCTATCTATTACTATAGCGGATCTATTGAGCTTTACTCCACTAATCAATCACCCTGTAGAGTATAATATTGTCTGTTGCATATTTATTGTGTGTGAGATTGTCAATGATTTGTTCTTCGACTTTTTTTACTCCACTATTTTTGGTATGTTCTTGTTGTTGACATCTTCTTGTTAGTCTGGGCTGGTTATCGGAGAATAGGCCATTTTTGGGAAAAGTTATTTACCAGCAATTTTATGGCTGGAATCGAATTATAGGATCCTATATATTAATAATATAGGTATGCAAAGTCCTCAGATAGTGTGCTACTTTTTTTATAAACAAAATGGCGCCCGAAAATCGTGTTTTTTTTTCAATTATTGCTCTATAACTCCGAAGATTTTAATTTTACAACAAAAACACTCAAATAAAAATTCACCGTGATTAAATTCTGCATAGAGATGTGTTTTTGCCGATCTGCTCCCACGAAAATTTTCCTCGGAAAATGCGGGTTTTCCCAACAAAATCTTTAATTTTCAAATAAAGTTTTATATAAGTAATTATCTACCAATAATTAAAAAAATTGGTGACTTAAAACCTTTCTTGGTTTAGATTATAGTTCCAGAAGCTGGTGAAAATTAAACGAATATTTTAGCAACAATTCAATTGTTAATTAATAATTTACGGTCGCAATAATAACCAAAATAATTATGATACACTGATCAAACTTTGAAATCTTATAAAGATGAGATGCCTATTTAACATTTGGTCGACAAAATATAAATTTTTTATTTTTTTGCATAATCTTTAAATGTTTAAAAAAATAGTTATAAACAAATTAACGTTTCTCAGAAAGTGTTTATTATATTATAATTTTAAAAATAGATAAAATGCGCATTTAAAATATTTTGAAAATGAATGCTTTAAAACTTTTTTGCAACTATTTGCAAAAAAGTTATGAAACAGCAAAATAAACATACGATTACTACGGTGTTTATAATTTTTTTTAATTCTTTCAAAGCGTAGAAGTGAGTTTAAAGTACAAGCTAATTATTTACAAAAAAATACCGATTATCAGTTTAATGGTTATATTTTAATTAAAGATTATAAATATATTTTTTTGTAATTTACACGCGCAAAAGTAGACTAATACAGTATTGTAGCTAAAATTTTCACTCCGAACGATGATCGGCCGCGCGACGTACACTTTTAATAAATAATATATGCTGCGTGTCAGTCGCTTCGAGTGAACATTTTAGCTCCGACTCTGTATCAGGCCTACTTTTGCGCTAAAAATTACGAAAAAAGTATATTTAACCTTTGATTAAAATATAACCATTGCACTAATTTTTGACATTCCTTGTAAGTAATTAGATTGTACCATAGGCTCACTTTTAAGCTTTGAAACAATTAAAACAAATTATAAACAACGGAGATATCGTATATTTATTTTGTTGTTTCATAACTTTTTTGCAAATGGTTGGAAAATTTTCCAACCATTTTGCAAAAATACCTACAAAATATACATTTTAAGTATTTTTTAAAATTAGAATATAATAAAAAATTTCTGAGAAATGTTAATTTGTTTATAACAATTTTTTTAAACATTTAAAGATTATGCAAAAAAATGAAAAAATTATATTTTGCCGACGAAATATTAAATAGGCATCACACCTTTATAATCTTTCTAAGTTTGATCAATGTCAAATTGTTAGTTAACAATTGAATTGTTGCTAAAATATTCGTTTCATTTTCACCGGCTTCTGAATTTATAATCTATACCAAGAAAGCTTTTATTTCACCAAGCTATATAATTATTGATAAATAATTACTGGCCCAAAAAATGTATTTGGAAATTCAAAATTTTGTTGGGAAAACTCACATTTTCCGAGGAAAATTTTCGTCGGAGCAAATCGGGAAAGACATGTCTCTATGTAGAATTAAATTGGGGTGAATTTTTATTTGAGTGTTTTTGGTGTAAAGTTAAAATCTTCGGAGTTATAGAGCAATGATTGAAAAAAATACGATTTTTCGGCGCCATTTTGTTTATAAAAAAAGTAGCACACTATCTACGGACTTTGCATACCTATATTAATAATATGTAGGATCTTATAATTCGATTCCAGGAATAAAATTGCTGGTAAATAACTTTTCTTTGTACTTTACTAATTAGACCAGCGTATTATAACTATTTTTTTTTTCAAAATTTAAAGATTATGCAAAAAAAAGAAAAATTTATATTTTGTGGATAAAATATTAAATATGCATCTCATCTTTATAATCTTTATAAGTTTGATCAATGTATCATGATTATTTTGGTTATTATTGCGATCGTAAATTGTTAATTAACAATTGAATTGTTGCTAAAATATTCGTTTAATTTTCACCGGCTTCTGGAATTACAATCTATACCAAGAAAGCTTTGATGTTACTAAGTTATTTAATTATTGGTTAATAATTACTTACCTAAAGCTTTATTTGAATATTAGGGTTTTTGTTAGGAAATCCCGCATTTTCCGAGGAAAATTTTCGTCGGAGCAAATCGTGAAAAACATATCTCTATGCAGAATTTAATTTCGGTGAATTTTTATTTGACTCTTTTTGTTATAAATATAAATGCTTCGAAGTTATAGAGCAATAATTAAAAAAAAACGATGTGTCGGCGCCATTTTGTTTATAAAAAAAGTAGCACACTATCTGCTGACTTTGCATACCTATATTATTAATATATAGGATCTTATAATTCGATTCCAGCAATAAAATTGCTGGTAAATAATTTTTCCATGAATTTTACTAATTAGCCCAGAGTATTAAGTTTTCAGACAATCATCAACAGACAATCTGTTGATGGGTATGCTAGACATTTTTCTTTATTAAGCAGGACGAGAGTTGCTTCTTTGACTTTTTTCGTTTTCATGTCTGTTTCTTTCATGATTATTAATGCATCTTTTCATTGTACGCTGTGCTCGTTGTTCCAGGCATGTTTGCATATCTGGGATTTCTCGAAGTCTCTGTTCTTGATAAATGTATATTCACGTGTCCAGTCCGTTGAAATCTTCCTACTAAACTGTAAAAGGTTACTCTTCTTGGCTGTTATCTATCAGGAAATTTCTAATGATTAACTCTTAACTTTTAAGAAAGTTTAGTGTCAAAGTCATAGCCATCTAGGTAGAACATTGTGTATTTTGTTTTCACTCAATTTTGAAAAAATGTGAAAACGTTAAATAATCCCCGTCCGTCTGTCCGTCCGTTCATCTGTTCGTCCATCCGTCCGTCCGTCCGTCCGTCGGTCCGTCCGTCCGTCCATCTGTCCGTCCGTAAACACAAGTCCTCTGTAACTATACCAGGTAGAATGACAAATGAGGTGTCAAATGAAAGCTCATTACCCAGTGATGGTACTAAACTGAAAAATTTGGCCAAGACTACCCGGTTTTAGAAATACAACTGGAAGTACTGTTGTAAAGTGGCCGGAATAATACAAGCGTTATATTATTCGACGTGCCTTAACAAGACGACAACAAATATATAGAATGACAGAATGATAGAATAACAAATGAGGTGTCGAATGAAAGCTTCTAACCCAAGAATGTTAATAAAAATGAGAAGTTTTCAGGTTTTAGAGACGCAACCGGAAGTACGGATTTAAAGTCACCGAAATAGTATAAGCGAGATGTTATTCGTCGTTCCTTAGCAAGATGAAAACAAATGTATACTATTGGTTTTTATATCGTTTCCGGTTAAAAAATTATAACCGGAAGTGCCAAATTATAGTCGCAGAAATAGTACCTACATGTGATCTATCAATCGAAGCGTATTGAAAAATTGAATTTAGTTCCGCAATTCCGTTTAAACAATCATGAACAAAAGTTTAAAAAAACAGTTGAAATATCGATTTCCGGTTCGATCACTTTGGGTGAAAACCTAGAACTTAGGAAGTCCAATTACGTGTTTATTAATATTTTACAAAGCAACAATCTTAACTAATTAAGTAGATATTTTTGATTTCTCAGTCAATATTAATAAATTAAGGATCAGTCAAGATTATGATGTATTTTTGTTCAAAAATTTATTTTTGATTACATATTTTCACGGCCAAGCTAATACAATTTCCCGTAGTTGTTGCAATAATTAATGTTTGTCTTAACTGCCGCAAACAGACAATTGAATAAATTAGAAATACAAAAAACAAATGCCTTCGATTTTGTCTTGGATATTTGAAGTCTACACCCGTTAATATAATGGAAGTTGAGGCGACAGAACCACCCGTGGAATTTCGACGAGAGTTTTTTAGTGATAAATTAATTACTAGAACCATAGGAAAAAATACAAACTATCTGCAGGGTATACATAAGTTATTAATTTGATTTCAATTAAATTATCAATTAAAAGATGGTTTCATTCTGTATCAAATCGCCATTTCATAAGAGTTACATATATACAGTTCGTCTAATATACTTGCCGTTGCACGTCATTATCTATGTCAGAGATCTAAGTTGACATAGTTGCCAAAGTATAAAAAATCCTGAATCCATTTTAAATGAAATAGACCACATAATTTTTGCAAACGTGGATTATACAACAAACAAATTAATATTCGATGTAAATATATAAAACTTTACAAATAGAAAACAAGAATTAAGTTATAATCTTACGTTAAAGTAAATTAGAAAAAAAAATAAATATGTATACACCGTAGTAAAAACAATAAATATAATAAAACAAATACTTATAGTAAAGAATAAAAACAAATAAGAAGTGTCATCACCGCAACTGTCAAATAAATGTTACCACTTTATAGTGCTTACCTTGGTGAACAAGTGTGCTTTATAAAAACGTTTTATATTCCACTTATACAAATTAAATGAAGCAAGTTAGGGCATGATTCTTTAAATGTACATTAATAGAAGTCTTCAAATAATATTTCTGCGCGTATATAATACAAAATGTCTAGTGGCTGTAATGCCAGTATACTCGGCAAAATGATTCTAGAAAAGAACACACCTACCGCCTAAATATTTCGTGTTGGTATCATGTGACGTCACGGGCTATGACGCGGATGACGTGCAACGGTAAGTAAATAAGACGGAGTATAGATTGAGATGTAATCACTCCCTTACCCCCCTTCATGTGTACAATTTGGGTCTCACACAATCACCTAACTATAAGTGTGGAAAAGAAGGTGATCTGCTACATATTCTCCTCGAATGTTCACATCAATCAGTAAACATAAACAAATTTTATAATAATCTTAATAAATTAAAAATTTCACTTCCCGTCTACCTGAACAATCTGATTTTTTTCTGAAGATATTAATACATTAAAAACAATTTACGAACATATCAAAAACTGTAAATATAAATTGTAGCAATAAAACACCCTGTATTTAAGTAACTTTGTTAAAACAAAACAGGCATGTTTGTTAACACCAAACTGTTTTGTTGTCATTTTTTAAACCCTCTAGATTTAAGTAATTATTGTATATTATAATTGAAAAAAAAAAGAAAAGCACAAGAAAAAAAGAACAAAAAAGAGAAAAAAAAGAAAAAAGAAGAGAACAAAAAAGGAAAAAAAAAACAAAAAAGCAAAAAAAAGAGAGAAAAACTAAGATGTAAACCCCAGTGATGTTGAATCGGGTTTATGTCTTAGCGTAGTAAGAAAACAATTAATAAAAAATAATAATAAAAAAAACAAATTAAAAATATAATAAAAAAATACAAAAAAATAAATATTTACAAAAAATATTTTTTACAACCAAAACAGTTTATTATTTAGATAATAATTGTAATATGTTACTTTGTTTTGTATTTAGAGTTAGAAATACAGAAAAATTTCCTCTGATTGAAAACAAAAATTTGTTTGTTTAAATTACAAAATGTCTGGCTATTTGACTCGGCCAAGGCCATCAAATTCACACAAAAAAATGTTTGTCTTAAAGAATCACGAGTAAATCACAAATTAAAGCAGTTAGGTATAGGATGTTTTGAGTAAATAATATAGTACCATAAAATAAAATTTCATTACAATGCTAAAATTCTATTTAAGGAAATTAAGAAAATATGCATTCCGAGTTTTGTCCAACCCTGGATACTTTACTACATACTTTCGCTATATTAATCATTTTTGAAAATGCTAGACTACATTATTATTTGAACGTTAATAGACTTTTTTATGTCAAATTGCTATAATTCTACGGGGTGTTAATGTTGGTACAATTAATAAAGAAAACGTAATTATCTTCTAAACTACCTCATATTACATTGCAAAATCCTATATTTTCAAAAAAGAGGACATCGAAGAGAATCCAAAACTGTAAAAATATACAGGGTGTTCCACTAAAAAAAGATAAGTTGGTATCACCTTGTCAATACGTATGGCCCTGTAGACCTGTATATTTAAAATTATTTTAATATTATGGTCCTATATATTTGTTTTTTGTCTCTCTTACGACGAACGAGTGATTAGAATTCCTTGCACTAATGCCGCACCCTGTATAATATGTAATTTCTTTTTTATTTTTTATGTTCAACTTTGCAGGAGACTATAGAATAGACTTTATACTCTGGGCTAATTAGCAAAATACAAGGAAAAGTTATTTACCAGCAATTTTCTTGCTGGAGTCGAATCTTATGATTGTATATATTAATAATATAGGTATGTAAAGTCCACAGATAGTGTTCTACTTTTTTATAAACAAAATGGCGCCCGAAAATCCTGTTTTTTCAATTTTTGCTATATAACTCCAAAGATTTTAACTTTACACCAAAAAGACCCAAATAAAAATTCACCGTAATTAAATTCTGCATAGAAACGTGTTATTCCCGATTTACTTCGACTAAAATTTTCCCCGGGAAATGCGGGTTTTTCCAACAAAATCTTTAATTTTCAGCTAAAATTTTAGATAAGTAATTGTCTATCAATAATTAAATAACTTGGTAATATAAAAGCTATTTTCGTATAGATAGTATTTCCAGAAGCCAATAAAAATTGAATGAACAGTTTAGCAACAATTAAATTGTTAATTAACAATTTACGGTCGCTATAATAACCACAATAATTAGATACATAAGAATAACTAAGATTTTTGTATAAAAAGACACTGTACCTATCTAATGTACTTCTCAGAATTAAAATTGGAATATTTAAGCGGTCTCAGGAATATTTTCAAATCATAAACAATTTTTTGGCTTATAAACAAATAGAATATCTCGGAAAATATTAAATTAAATTAATTTATGAAAACGGTATTGGAAAAAACGGCAGGACGCTTCTTTTAAAAGAAAAAACGTTTAATTGTGCTAAGTGGTTCCTGAGATACAGCCAGTCAAAGTTGACCAGCATTTACGGCAAATATATAAACAATAGGATCATAATGTTTAAACCATCATCTTTTTGTTTTTGTCCTCTTTCTCTACGCCAATTTTCATGTCTTAAAAATACTCATAACATACATTATTATAATAAAAACTATCGACTATACGAGTAAAAATTGCCAAAAATAGCAAAATTCCAATTAAAAATTAGGTTCGAGAAAATGTAATCTCGAAGTTCAAAGTCGGTATACGTTAAAAAAATGCATTTTCTCGGCTTCCCGTGAAGCAATTTTCTTCATTGTTTTTTTGTTCCTAAGTAGCTCGAATAGAGCCATCTAACGCATTATTAAATGTCAAACTTGCTTTTGTTTTATTATAATTGATTAATTTATTTATAAGAAAAGAAAACTACATATTATTGCAGACTTTTTTTAGATAAACTTACTATCAGTGTACCTTTTAACATTAAAAACACAAATATCCTCATTCGAAAGCTGTATAATTATTTAAACAATATTTATTTAAACAAATTAAAAATTTTTGTTATAATAAATAAATCAGTTTATCATAACTAGGGAGCGGATTTTATGCTAAATGCATATTGCTTGCATATTTCGCATATTTAAGAACTTTACCAAATTTTGCATATTTTTAAAGAAACGTGAATATTATCTATGTGTTTATTTAAAAACATTTTTGTCCAAACCAAAAAATTCTAAAATTTTTTAGTTCGACACAAAATATTCGCCCGCACTTTTGTCATATCTTTTCGAGAACTACCTGAAGTCGGCTCATTTATTACCTTTTCTGTTTTTCTTAGAAAACATCCGATTTATACCCACAAAGTGCGTATACTACGCCGTCATAAAATGATTATAGGATGTTAAATACCATATTCTTAAGAGAATATTTACACCTCTAAACATCGTTTTACGATTCGCTAACGGAAATTTAAATATGAATTAAATCAGATCCCGTAAATCAGTAAAATTAGTCATCTTTGATCTGTCAATGAAAATGTTTAGTTATTGTGTAAAAGTACTTCTGTTTGTGAATAGTGCATTATGCTTAAAAATTCTAGCCTGGTTTATTCCCGGATCAGAAACTATCCCCAGCTTCTTTACACTAATGGAAAATTAGTCTGCAAATTATGTAGTAAAATGATGAGTTTAAGATCGCTTTCTTTCTCTTTTTTCATTAATGAATAATATGTGGCTGCTTCCTCAACCTTTTAACTTTAAACGGTTAGAAAAAGTATGTGTTATTGTCGTAAATACTATCTCAGCGAAAATGTTCGGTTATACTCAACACGTCGAGCCGGAAATACATAAGTCAAAATGCAAGAAGATGAATCGAAAGTTGATCAGTTGTACAGTGACAGTAGAAAATCGTTGATGACTTTATCAAATGAACAACATAAACATAAATTTAATTCGGATTTATACGAGGCGATGATTTGTGCAAGTGCAAACATACCTTTCAAAAAGCTGGAAAATACTGTTTAAAAGTTTTTTGGAAATATATTCCAAGAAAAGTGTTCCCGATAAAAGTACATTGAGAAACAATTACACACTTTAAATTTACAACGATACCATAAAAAAAAATCAAGAATATAGTCGAAAATCGATACATTTATTTTATTGTAGATAAATATGTGGTTTCTGAAAATGCGCATTTTTTTATTATTGTGCATATCTCGCGCATATTTCGTAATTTTTTACTGCATACGTATTCGCATATTTCATCAAAAATTCTCGCATATAAATCCGCTCCCTAATCATAACAAAACAAAAGCAACTTTGACGTTTAATAATGCGTTAGTTAGATGGCTCTACTCGAGTTACTTTGAAACAAAAAATAATGAAGAAAATTGTTCCATGGGAAGCCGAGAAAATGCATTTTTTAACGTATACCGATTTTGAACTTTGAGATTATATTTTCTCCAACCTAATTTTTGATGGGAATTTTGCTATTTTGTCAATTTTCGTAATGTCGATAGTTTTTATTATAACAATATATGTCATGAGTATTTTAAAGGTAAAAAAAATTATTTGAGAAAAAGAACAAAAATGAAAAGGTGATGGTTCAAAAATTATGATCCTGTTGTTTATATCTTTGCCGTAAATGCCGGTCAACTTTGACCGGTTGTATCTCAGAAAACACTCATCACAATTAAACGTTTTTTCTTTTAAAAGAAGCGACCTGCCGCTTTTTTTTCTAGTACCGTTTTATTTATTTATTTTAATTTAATAGTTCCATAGATATTCTATTTGATATAAGCCAAAAAATTGTTTATAATTTTAAAATATCCCTGAGGCCGCTTAAATAGTCCAATTTCAATTCTCTAAATTAATATAGTTACTCTTATGTTTCATAATTATTGTGGTTATTATAGCGAGCGAAAATTTTTAATTTCCAATTCAGTTGTTGCTAAACTGTTCATTCAACTTCCATTGGCTTCTAGAATTATAATATATACGGAAAGAGCTTTTATATTACCAAGTTATTTAATTATTTATAGACAATTACTTATCTAAAATTTTAGTTGAAAATTAAAGATTTTGTTGGAAAAACCCGCATTTTTCGGAGAAAATTTTCGTCGAAGTAAATCGGAAAAAACATGTCTCTATGCAGGATTTAATTGCGGTGAATTTTTAATTGGGTGTTTTTGGTGTAAAGTTAAAATCTTTGTAGTTATAGAGCAAAAATTGAAAAAAACACGATTTTCGGGCGCCATTTTGTTTATAAAAAAAGTAGCACACTATCTGCGGACTTTACATACCTATACTATTAATACATACAATCATAAGATTCGATTCCAGCAATAAAATTGCTGGTAAATAACTTTTCCCAAAAATGGCCTATTCTCCGATAATCTACCCAGACTATTAAATCTATCTTTCTATTTAATCGATTTTTGTATATTTATTAATAAAAAACAGACTCTTGTTTTTATCATTTTAATCAGTTCATCCGCAACAGTAATTTGGAAAAATTTTACATTCTATCAATTTCTATACTAATAATTACAGACGCAATTTATGCAGTCAAAATTGTCGTATAAGTACAAGGTATAATTATTAATTTAAAATCAATTTTCTTTAGTTTAATGGCTGTAATTTAGCAAAGATATTCTTGTTGGTATTTCGATTTAATCGAACAAATTATGCTTAACCGTTTGACCATCGTTTCTTGTTACTTATCTTCAGATAGGACGTCATGGTTCTTGTTTATTTACATTTCTGCACTTTTATAAAGGTTTATCATTATAGCAATTACCTACCTGCTTGCTGCCTTGTATCATTACCATTACAGAAACAAGTAATAAGCACAATTATTATCGATTTAATAAAATTCCAGTACGTGTCCTACAAGAGATGCATACTGATACGAATTAAGATAACTGCACATTTTTAATTTATTTAAGAAGATAACTAACTACTACAACTACACTGGTCGCTCGCAATTAAATTTTATAATGAACTTAAATTGTGTGCTTGCAATTTGTGTACTTTTTTATCAATGCTAACATTACCGTTTTCTTCTGCATTATTTTAGCTTGTAACATACGAACGACTCATCAGAAAGGGTAGGCGCCAATATGTGTCACTATAACTATCACTAATGTCTTCTTCTTTAAGTGCCGTCTCCTATCGGAGGTTAAACAATATCATCATCACTATCTTTACTCTATCTACCGCTGCTCTGAAAATTTTTCCTCCTCGTCCTCAGTCGTTTCCTCATTGCTGAGTGTCGTGATTCACTATAATACGAGCAACTATCTCTTTCCATTAGATTCTGTCCTGAGCTTCCTTCATGGATTCAGATAATGTTTTTCCACTGGATTTCTATACTTGATCCGTTCATCGAGAAGGTGAGCGACCTCTACTTCTGCGCCCTTCAACGTTTTCCGAAATTATAAGTCTATCAAGATTATCTTCACTTCTTCTTGCAATATGGCCGAAAAATTTAAAAATGGTGGAGAGGCAAATAGAGGAAAGTCGGGTCGGAATGTTAAGCTCTTGGAGGATTGAGTGATTTGTTCTGTGTTTCGTCCATGAGATCCGAAGCATTCTTATCCAGCACCACATTTCAAAGGCGTCAATCCTTTTTCTGTCGTCCGATTTCATTGTCCATGTTTCGGATCCGTAATTAAATATGGGAAAAATTAAGGCATGTAATAATCTTATTTTGGTGTTCTTCGACAAGGAGCGATCTTTCCAGATTTTCGATAATGGAGTCATAGCGTTTTTGGCCATGCCTATTCTCCTACGTATTTTTGTTTCACAAGATCCTGTATTACTGATGTGGGATCCTAGATAATTGAACTCGTTAACCACTTCAAACTGGTCCAAGGCTCCTGTTGTCTGAAGTGAATTTGAATAATCTACTATCATAATTTTTGTTTTTTGTTTATTGATCTTGAGACCACATCTATTGCTTTCGGCTTCCACTAGCTGCAGCAGGCTGGACATTTCTTCTTCGGATGCAGTTATTATTGTTGTATCATCTGCATATGTGAAATTTGAGATCTTCTTTCCTGCGATAGAAATACCGCCATACAATTTATGGAGTGCTTTTCTCATTATATATTCCCCATAGAAATTAAAAAGACTTGGAGATAGAATACATCCTTGTCGGACTCTACCTATTTTAAAAGGATCGGACTTATGGTTTTCAATACTTATTCTGGTTTCACTGTTCTCATATAGGCTTTTCATCAGAGCTCACAGATGATCAAGAACCCCCCATCTCATGTAGAACTTTCCACAAAACTGTCCAGTTTACGCAGTCAAATGCATTCTGATAATCCAGAAAGCAGATGATCATCGGACTTTTGAATTCTGGTACTTTCTCAATGAGTTGTCGCATATTAAGAATTTGCCCCCTTGTGCCTTTACCCTTCACGAAGCCTGAATGCCTGTTCTTGTGGTATTTGTCTATCCAGGTATGTCTGCATGCGACACTTGATGATTCTCAACAGAATTTTACTTGGGTGTGAAATTAGTGAAATGATTCGGTAGTTACTATATTTTGTGGTTACGCCTTTCTTATGAATGGGAGTAAAAGTAAATAGTGCGGTACACCAATCACTGGGCCATTTGCCGATTCTCCATACATGATTGCACAGTCTCCACATTAATTGGAGACCATGTTCACCCATGTTCTGTAAAAGTTCTGCCGTGATGTCATCGCAACCATGTGATTTATTTCTTTTAAGGTGTTTTATGGTTTCATCGACTTCAGACCTTAGAATATCTGGTTCTAGGGTTGTTGTTGAGACTTGCAGTGCTGTTATATGATTAATGTTAGATGTTTCAGCTTTATAGAGTTCTGTGCAGTATTTCTTCCAAGTCTCCAGAACCGCATCCATATCGCTTACCATATTACCTGTCTCATCATCTATAGCGTAATTTCTGGGTTTGAATTCCCGAGCCAGTAACTGAAACTTGAAAATTTCTATATAACTGCATTTAAAACAGTCCCTTAAATTCTTCAACGAGGACACTCTCCTTTTTCCTATACTCCTTCCTCCTCTTGTCTTTCCCCGTATTTTAAGCCTTAGCAGTTCATATCGCTATCCCTTCATTACGTGTCCCAGATATAATAACATAAATAAAATAAATAATGTTTATTCAGAGAAAAGATACAATACATACAATGGTAATACATTAAAATCATTATAATTCCCTATAAATAAACACAAAAGTACCACTTGAAGCAGAATGCTTGTGCAGTGGTTAATTTGGTTCATTGTAATGTAACAAAAATATCCTGAGTAGGTACACACTATATTTTCACAGGCAATACAATAATATAATATCTATTACTTAATAATAAGAGAACAAAGAAAAAGCAAAGAGCATTACATTGTTTTTTGAATAATTAAATAATTAAAGAAAATAATTATATTTCAAAATTTGGAAAAAAAATTAAAAATACAGCATCCCTACGATGTTTTTATCAAAAAATAACAGCAACAAATGAGAAAAAAAAACACAATTAGGTACAACAAACTATGAGTCCAATATTCAAACACTTGTTTTATTTTCTAACTTCAATTAAATCATGTATTACTGAAAAAGGCGTATCTATAATATATTTCTTTAATTTATTTTTAAATTGTTTTATATTCTTGACATTCTGAACATTTATGGGTAAAACGTTAAAGGACCTAGGTCCTAGGTAAGAGAAACAACTCTGTCCAATTGTTTTTTCACTTTTCGGGGGTATCGCTTTATTCCTGTTTCTGGTGGAGTATTCATGCAAGGGAAACTGTAGTGTTTGTTTATTTTTATATTGATATACAGTAACCGCTTTAAAATAAAGCTACCTAATATCAAAAATATTATATATGGTAACGTTCTTATTTTTATTGTGTTTATCATTTCGTATTCTTTGTCCAAAAAGAACGTCGTTGAAAATTATACAGGTATACGCACCAACAAGCACATATAAAGATGAAGATATTGAAAACTTCTACGAAGAAATAACACTCGCTGTGGAAGAAAAGAAAACTAAATTGACGCTAATAATTGGAGACTTCAATGCCAAATTAGGGGTAAGAATAGACGAAGACGAACACAGAATAGGACAATATGCATACGGCGAAAGAAATAATAGAGGACATACATTAATGAACTACTTGGAGGAAAGACAACTTTTTGCTATGAACTCGTTTTTTAACAAAAAACCGCAAAGAAAATGGACATGGGTAAGTCCCAACGGCAATACTAAAAACGAAATAGATTACATCCTTACAACAGAAAAAGCCATCATCAAAGATGTTACAGTGCTGAATCGTTTCTCAACCGGTAGTGATCATAGACTTGTCAGAGCCAAACTCAGCATTAATAGCCAATTCGAAACAAAAAAGAAAATGGAAAATAGATCGAAACTAGATATGGGAAAACTTAAGAAAGCAAAAGAGGAATATAAACAAAAAATAAGGGAAAGTATACCGGCCACTAGAGATTTGGAAAACAAAAATATCGATGAAATAAATCAGCTATTAACCGATACATTAGCAAAGACGGGAAAAGAGGTAGCACAAACAAGAATAAAAAAGGAAAATTATATATCCCAGGAAACAAAAAACCTCATGAGCAAAAGAAAAATATTAATAGAACAAGATAAGAGAAACACAGTAGATTACAAAGAGGTAAACAAAGCTATCAAAAGGAACATCAAGGAAAGTCAAAGGATAGTACAGGAAGAAAAAATAGAAAAAACCATTGAACAAAATAAAAATATGAAGTGCTTAAAACCACAGCTTGGAAGCATACAGTTTAATAGTATAAAGAACAAAGAAGGCATAGAGACCAATAATATAGAAGAAATTATACAAATAACACAAGAATATTATAAAAACCTCTACAATACAAAACAGAAACCAACACAAGAAATCCTGAAGCAATTACAAATACAAATAAAAAATGTCAATTCCGACTTACAAACAGAAATCAGTAAGAATGAGATAAAAAGAGCACTCAAGGAGATGAAGAATAATAAATCGCCAGGAAAAGACGGGATAACTGTAGAAATGCTAAAAAATGGTGGAAAAACAACTAGAGAAGTTTTGTACACACTTATGAATAAAATATTAATGACAAAACAAATACCCAACACTTGGAACGAAGCAGTAACATTGTTACTATTTAAGAAAGGAGATAAAAAGGATCTAAAGAATTAGAGACCCATAACTTTACTAAATGTGATGTACAAACTATTAACCAAGATATTAACAAACAGATTAACAACTAAATTAGATGGATACCAGGCAAGAGAACAAGCCGGATTTAGAAAAAGCTTCAGTACAAGTGACCACCTTTTAACGATGAAGATATTAATCGAAAAAGCTAACGAATATCATATCCCGCTATACATAGCATTTATTGACTTCGAAAAAGCATTTGATAGTGTGGAACACTGGGCAGTAAAGAATTCCCTACAAAACAGCAGAATAGACTACAGATATACTGACTTAATTACAAATATATATGATAAGGCAACAACAACTATCAAGCTAATGAAACAAACGGAGCCTATTAAAATAAACCGAGGAGTAAGACAAGGAGATACCATCTCGCCCAAGCTATTCAACCAAGCGCTAGAAGATGTGTTCAAACAACTGCACTGGGATAGTTTGGGTATAAACATAAACGGGCAATATCTGAATCACTTACGATATGCTGATGATATTGTATTAATAGCAGAAAGAAGTGAAGAATTACAAAGAATGATGGAAGAACTAGATAGAGAATCGACAAAGATAGGACTGAAGATGAATTACAGTAAAATAAAAACCATGACCAATCAACAAGAAGAACTAGTAATTACAGTTGCACAAACAAGAATAGAACAAGTAAAAGAATATATATATCTAGGACAAATCACTAGATTAAATAAAGAAAATCAGACCGAAGAAATAAAGAGAAGAATAAGGTTGGCCTGGGCATCATTCGGAAAACTGTCTTATATTCTAAAGAACAGAAAATACCCGCAATACCTAAAAACAAAAGTCTTCAATCAATGTATACTCCCTGTTTTAATATATGGCTCTCAGACATGGACGTTTACAAAAGAGAATATGGAAAAAATAGCAAAGACAGAAAGAGCCATGGAAAGACAAATGCTGAACATTAAATTATCAGACAGGAAAAGAAACGAATGGATCCGTAACAAAACAAAAGTGAAAGACGTCTCTACCCAAGTAGCAAAGCTTAAATGGAAGTTCGCCGGACACACCCTACGGCAGAAGGATGAAAGATGGACTAAGATGGTAATACATTGGAGACCATGGAACCACAAACGAAAAAGGGGAAGGCCACAGATGCGATGGTCAGATGACCTGAAGAAACGCACTGGGTCAAAATGGATGCAAATTGCCCAAGATAGAGAGGCATGGAAGAAGGAAGAGGAGGCCTATATCCAAGGATGGATGTTTAGGGCTGATCAGATAGATAGATTCTTTGTCCATTTTTCGCAATACCTCCGTGTTAGTTTTCTTCTGTGCGTCCTTGCTATTCTAAGCATCCTCCTGTAACACCACATTTCAAAGGATTGTAGCTTATGTGTTCTTGCTTCAATGTCCAGCTTTCAAGTCCATATTGCAGTATCGAAACACGTAGCATCTCAGAGCAGCTACTACTAACTATGAGAGCCAATTGTTTAAGGCTTCATCTAGCTCAGTCGCTCAGGGTTAAATTCGTCGTATCTTAACTGTAAACTGAAAAAGGAGTTTAGATGGGACACATAAAACATGGAACTAAATATTCATATAACAAATCCTGCCTAAAACCTCACAAGATTTAAATGATAGGTATGGCGTTAATATTGTATGCACTGGTGGCTTCGTGAGGTTGGATCGATTGTTGGCTTCAGATGATGACTTTGATGTAGCTGAATCTATACGCTTGCCATGTTCCAGTAGTCATAGGAATTTTAAAGGCAGCTGCCATTTTATTTCATCGTCGATGATGTGTGGTATACTAAAAGATTTCAAGAAGTCCGTCCTGACAGGGGGGACTAGAAAAATATAAAATTAGGCCAAAAATTAAGACAGAAAACTAAAAAGGAATAGTTCCCTAGGTTGGCTGTATACCATGTAGTTAAATAAACTCCAACATCGAAGTAGAACAAAATCCCAATGAATTGCGTAAAGTATGTTCAGAACAAACGTCTTCGGACCTATCAGTCCATCATCAGTGAACTCGTACACTTGCTATCTAGCTCCAGAATCAAACAATGGTTATAATTATAATTCAATCTACATTCTAAAGTAGTAAAATTGAAACGGCTAACGCCGATGTTAGTGGATAACCTCCGGGAACATGATGGATACCTTCCTATTATTTAAGTTTTTTCTTTATTTACTTGTAGGTCTATTTAGTTTTTGAGGCATTTGAGGAAGTGGTGTATACTCCTTCTAGCTTGCCTGTTTTATGAGCAATTAGGACTAGATTAACTAATTGCGAGGATTTGGTTCCTCTATTTCTAACAAAGGAAATATGTCCTCTGTTTTCAATTGTGACGTCTCCAATCGCCTTTTCCAAGAGTACGTTAAAATGGAGGCACGCTTACGCATCTCCCTGCCACGGTCTATCATGGGTTTTAAACGCTTATGATTGTTCACACCGTATTTCTACTTCGCAAACAACTCTACATATTGTAGCCCTCACGAGTTTTATTAGTTTATTGTGAATATGGAATTCGTCCATGGCTTTATACAATTTATTTCATAGCACACTATCATAGGCTGATCCATAATCCCTTGTTACTCGATCATACTTAAAACCACTTTGATATTCGACGAGAAGCTCCTGCGAATATGCACTTAGAAGACAATGTCGAAAAACACGAAAATATTTCGTATACTGTGTTAATAAGGGTTATCCCTCTATAGTTTCTATAGTTTCTGCCTTCCTATTGTTCAATCTTTTTGTGTAACGGATAAACAATTCTAGGACATCATTCTTCCGGGATTTGTTCCACATTCCAACCTTTTACTATTATTTTATGTATCTTATTAATGGGACTATCGTCCCTACAGGTAAGTTCTGTAAGTATACCATCACTTATTAGAGTTTTGTTATCTTTTACATATTTTTTTGTGTTCCGTACCTACTGAATTGAAGGAGGTTCTAAAGATGTATCGCTGATTGCTTCTGGAGGTGACGGAATTTCATCTTCAACATCGGTGGAAAATAGCTCGGTAGAATGTTCCTATCTGTTATCTCGTGTATTAAGTATGTGTCTCTCCTTATTTTTACATATTCTCAGCTTCGTATAAAAATCTTTTCTGGTCTTGTTTAGAGGTTTATTGATTTTTCTGGTTTGGTTTTGCCCTTTTAACGTCTCAAGTTCTTACAATATTCTGTTCTTCTTTTTCTATTGCCCTTTTATTTATGTCTCATTGCTCCTGTAGTGATCCTTTCTTAAGTTGACATAGGTACTCATGTTCTTATTTATGGTCGCCTTTCAAATTATAAACCTATTTTAAAACGACATATTTTAACTAAATTAAAATTGTGGCTTATCTCAACAAAAATATTAAACTGCATTAAGGTTGTAGAAGTCCCACGAATGGGCGCTATTTTGTAACACTAGCGAATGCGGGCGCTGTTTTTGTAGCAGTCCCATAAATGGAAGCAATTTAATTGTAGCGCGCTTATGGATAACAAAGGCAAAAAAATAATATGTAACATGACAAATTTAACAAAATATGAAAATATACTTAATGTTACTTAACTTTTTGATGTATCTCGGTAGATCTAAGTCTTCAGAGACCTAGGGGTGTGGATTCTTAATATATTTTAAATAAAATTGAAACTCAAATGCTCGGGGGGCGAAATAATTAAAAAAGAAAATATAATATATGCTTACTTATAAAAAAAATATAAAACTAAGAATGCCGGTTACTTGAAATACCTGTACTTACCATAGGCTACTTTCATGCGTGATCACTTTATAACAAGGATAGAGACTGGTTAAGAAAATCTAATAATTAAACATAATTCTTACTTTATTGAAAAAAATAAAAAATTTAGTGAAGTTGTTATCAAATCATAGGCTTTAATCATTTTACCAATTGGCGAGAAAACGTAAGAATTCAACAATTAAAAATAGCGCAAGTAACTTGTTGTGTTCTTTATCCGTGGGTGATCCATAGTCCATCCATGCGGCAGTTAAGGTATTAAACATTGTCCTGATGTTACGGCACATTTGTTGTCACGGCACATAACGACATTTTGACAGATATAGTACAGCTATTAATTATATTAGAGATGAAATTCCATTGTTCGTTTATTGTATGCAACACTTGGATACTATTATTATTATTATTGTTAGTGATTAAAGTTAATTAAAAGAAACGAAGAACTTTTCGGCAAAAGAAAACCAATGGATCAGTTTAATCCATCACTATAAACACAAAATACGGTCGAGAATTTACAGTCTACGACCACAGCAGCCACTTTCGGCCTATTTCGGCTCTGGAACAAAAACTGAACTGAACTAAATACAAACAACTATCTCCATTGAACTATTATCAACAATTTTCTCCGTCAGCACGGCAAAGAGCCTGCTGACGGAAAGGCACCAGCTTCTTACTCTAGACTACCAGAACTGATCACGAATGTCCTTAGAGCTCTATCACAACCCAAAACTCATTCCATCTCCCCATTTTTCTATCCTACTCAACCATGTCTGGATTTACCAATCAACAAATTAGTCAATTTCCACTCTTCATTTCAAAACGAATAGAAAAGATTTAAGCAAATTTCAACCACGCCCTCAAAGGCAGTAACTTTTTCTTTCGCAAATAGGATTACCCAAACAAAATTCTGATAGCTATATCTCAGCTCAATACTTTTCCAAGCTTTTCGCAAAGTTTGCAATATTGCACGTGCGAACTTGTTATTTTACATAAACAACTCAGAGCCATTTATCTGTATAAGATTAACATTTTCCAGTTTCACAGTCACCAAAAATACATTAGTAAAAGATTTACGAGGCCGATTCTTTTGGCGGTACGAAATATATCGAGGTCCCTCAGATAAAAGAGATATGAATATCTATGAGGACACAAGATCAATCTAACACTGTGAGAAACGAATTAAGTAATACACTTAAACACAAACATGATTTTAACGGACTGAGTATACAGGGTGAAGCAACAATATTAGGGATTCGAAAGTGCCAGTGACTTTCGTACCGTTACAAGATGCCACAAGAAAAGAGATTCAGAACAATATCCTAGTTTTCGTTTCCATTTTCAGGTATCACTATATTGTTTTGTTTGGACATCCTACTGCACTGTTCGCCTTATTCACTTATTTATTGACTTCTTCCACTTTTCAGTAGCTCGACAATTTAATTTCCATTTATCCCGTATTATAAACGTCGCGGTATTAACATAATATTGCAATCCCAAAATTGACTCCACACTGTTAAGACGTAAGTATGGATTCTTGACTTTTTTACTTATATGATGACTATTTTAATCAGGTTTTAATCTTTACAAACGTGTTATAACTGGTAAAAGATAGGATTTCTAACACAATATCAGTGATAAAGCGTAAGTTCTTATAAAGTCACTTCCAGAGTTGGGTGGTTAATTCGAGTTATGAATTTCAATAAGTTATACATTATTTGCTGGGATTTCCATTATTTACATAAGAGTTTGAAAATTTCAGCGGCTTTCCAATTTCAATTTGTCTGTGTTAAACAAAAGAGAAGCTCAGATTTAGGTATGTATTAAAGCGGTTCTTTGTTTGGCCTTTAACATTCCACCGACAAAATGAAAGGATGCAATACACATTAATCTATTGAAAAAAATTAAAACCATATACTTAGTATTCTTACTACTTACTTAAGCCTTGTACCTTACGGTATCGAGGTAAGTGGAGAAATCAAACGTCTCCATGCCTTTCGGTCAGTATCTAGTCTTTCTGCTTCTCTCAACCCAATATTCCTTTTTACGCAAGCCTTTCCAATATTTGCGTTCCACGTTCTTGCTGGCCTGCCTCTTCGTCGTTTGTTGTCAGATGCCGCTTTCCATACCCTTTTTACAGTTCTACCTTCACTCATTCTCGCCATATGTCCGAACCACGACAATTGTTTCGTTTCAAGTCTGACTTAGTATTCTTTATATCACAAAACCGGATAATTTCATGTTTAAAATTAACATTAAGTAATTCAACATTGATTTCTGAAAATATCTTTTTTACTAGTTATTTTTAACGAAACCTAGTTGCATTTCAAAAAGTTTAATTTTTTACTTCTTCTTCTTCTTCGTCTAGCCATTCACGTCCACGTCTAGCTATTCAATTGCCAATTTTTCCCGGCAGTTCGTTTCAGATCATCTGTACATCTCATAGGAGGTCTACCTCTGGGTCTTTTGTGTTGGTAGGGTCTCCAGTTTAGAATTGTTCTGTGCCATTTGTTTAGATCGCTCCTAGCTAAATGTCCAAAGTATGGCCATTTCAATTTTAATGATTTTTTCGTGACTTTGGTTTTCTGTCTGATCTATGTTTTTGTTTTCCTGTCCTTAACCCGGCAGTAGTTGTTATATGAGATTTTCTCTGATAGTCCAAGAGGCAGCGCTGAAAAATCTCTTTGAATTTACTAAAGCTAGTTTTTCACAGTTGATTACTGTGGTTGTGTAGAGAAACATACTGCGATCGGTCAAGCGAAACGTAGAACAGGGCTTACTGATAGGTTATCAAAGTTGCTTTCATGCGAAGGTAATGCAATCCATTTACTAAGGCTGAAAATCAGTAGACACATTCCAAATTGAATATAAATAAAAGTTATTATAGTCGGCATTGAAACCTGAAATAATATCCTTTTATAATGTAATAAAAGGAGCCGTAGATGTGGTCGATAAAATGGAAACCCTATGTTCTATTTCACGGGTTTGTTGTAGATGGCCACTTACCATATATTTTTTCAGTGTTAAATATTGGCGGCATCAACAGTCACATTGTATATAAAGATAATAATAATAAAACAGAAGAACGTCGTGTTTTTAAAGGAATTGGCTTTATCGTTGATGAAACATCATCTTATAAATCACTCGACAATTCCAAGCTTATCTTTAAGCCTTCCGAATTCTATTGCAAGAATTGCCAAAATAACATTAGCGAACTCATCACAACCTGCACCATCGGATATTCAGTTTTGTTCATTTTGCCCTCGTCGCAAAAATAGAAAAGTAAAAAAAATTGTAATTCTTGTCATCAACCAATTTGTCCAGAGAATGCTTGTTATACTTGTGTAAAGCGCGGTGCCGTAAATCAGGGGTCGGCAACATGCGGCCAGCGGGCCGTATGAGGCCCTTTGAAATCTTTTGCGCGGCCCGTCAATGCACTAATGTAATTTTAGGAAAAATCAACAAACTTATGAAAAATAATAAATTAAAGATAGAAAGACAACAGACGCTTAAGGACAACAGTTGCATGGACCGAAATTCACTAAAATATAAGGAACTTAATAAGGCAACAAAAAAAAAGGATAAAACAAGACATCAGGGACTAAAATACCGAACAAATTGAAAATATTATAGGGAAAATCAATAGTATGAAAGTGTTAAAAACTCTAAATAGGAAAGACCGACAACAAATACACCTGATAACAGATATAAATGGAATCACTATAAATGACAAAAATAATTTAATAAATATTATTGAATATTATATTACTATTTATACAGAATTATACTCGTTCAACATATAAAAACCAGAAAACCGCGGTATGGAAATATTAAATGTAAAATCTGAACTACCAAAATTACTAACAAGGACGTTATAAATGACTTAAAATAGATGACAGATGAATATAGATTAAGATCAACACAGAGGTCCATCGAACAAGCTATGTTAGGACTAAGCTGAAAGGACATAAACGAAAATAAGGACGTGTGACGCAGGACGAAGGTGGAAGATGCAATTGGAAAAATTGCGCAAATAAAATGGAACTGGCCATGACAAAGCAATGAAATGTGGACGCGAAACATTATACATACCGGTCATACTAAAGCAAAACCACAAAAACGATGGCTAGACGACGTCAAAGCAAAAATGGGTAGATACTGGCACTAAATAGCAAAAAACAGAGAGAAGTGAAGAACTCATGGGGAGACCTTTGTCCAGGGATGGATGCAAACAGACTGAAGAAGAAGACTATAAGAACATGGTCCGCCATCCGAAAAAGGTTGCCGATCCCTGCCGTAAATTATGAAGATACGGTTATTGAATAATATCGGTTTAATTCCGATCATTCTTTTATATGTTATCACATTATAATCTATATTATGTTATATTATAATAATATACCATAATATTATGTTCTCGCGTACTAACCTATTTAGCGACAAATGCCGTTAAGTGATAATGAGGTTAAGTGATAATATGCCTAGCATTGCTCGTTCCATCGCTTGTTGAGTGACTCTGAGTATATTCATTATTCATATTCTTTTTTGTGATTGTCCATGTTTGTGCCCAATGTGTTAATATGGGAATAATGCGTGTATCAAAAATTTTACATCTAAGATGTAGTTGAATTTGTTGATTTTTGAGTATATAGTTCAGTTTGATGAATGCTGCCCATGCTAACTTTTTTCTTATTTTTATTTCTTCCGTTTGAATTTCCCTATTTAATATTATATTTTGTCCTAAGTATTATATATTTTTAAACATTTTCTATAACTTTGTCGTTTATTATTGTCACGGTTTCTTCGGAGTGTATGACTTTTGTTTTGTTTAAATTCAATTGCAGTCCTACCTATTTTAGAAGATTCGGTATGTAGTTCTAAAAGCATGGTTTGCAGTACTTGTAGGTCAGTAGCTATCAAGATTATGTCATCCGCAAATCGTAGATTACTGAGGTAGCGGTCATTGATGTTTATTAGCTTATATTTCATATTTAGGTTTTAAAAAAAACTTTTAAATTTTTAAACAAAATTTTAAATTTTTTAAAAATTTTGGACTTACTCAGTTTAATATCTAAATATTGGTTATATTTTATTTTACCATACCAACAATCGCTATTAAATCTTCATAAATCTGAACCTATGCTCTTTCATTTTGGCATCAATTGGTGACACTCAGTTTTTCAATATACTTTTTTTTTATTTATAATGGCTTTGGCTTAGCCAATTAGCCAGACTATTTGTTTTTTGTATGGTATTACAATAACAATTAATTTAATCATCTAAGCCTACTTACAATCTAAATTTACAGTGTGTTATAAAATATTCATGGATACATTTTTCAATTTTGTGTGATATGTTTACAATTATTTTTATTTTATTACCTGCCTATTTAAAATTTAAATTTACAGGACGTTACATATTTGTAGACATTTTAACGTCTGCTGATTATTTGAAAAAATAATTTCATTTAAATTAATAGGTAAAGGGCAATTTAGATCAACTAACTCTTCATACATTATTTTAATATTTGGTCTGTACTGTCCACATTCCAATATGAGGTGCTGTAGATCTCCAATTCCACCACAGGCGCAATATGGGTTATCAGTTATCACTGATACCTATGCTGTGTTTGTATGCTGGGGTTAGTGCGTGATTTGATCTTATTCTATTTAATGTTTTTATAAATTATTGGACTCATTTTTAAACAATCTCTCATTGGGAATTAGTGGTTGGCAATTTCCAAAATTTATTCCCGTTGTACTTTGGTTGTACAAACGTTGCCAATTATTTTGCAATTGTTTTTACTGATATTATCTATATCGCTTACGGGTAGAAGTATGTTGTTTCTGTTTCGTTTGGTTAATGCTGCACATTTAGCTAATTTGTCGACTTCTTCATTTCCTAATATTCCAGAATGTCCTCTAACCCAACAAATAATAATTGAACTGCCCGAGGAAGTAATTTCATAATATAGGCTCTTAATTTCTATCTCAATGTTCAATATACTTATTCTTAATTTTATCTTGTTTTGTTACTCCACTCATCTATCTAAGTATTCTTATATCGCTATTTGCATTCTAGGTCTGGTTCTCGCGTATGAAAAAAAGTTGATTAATAGCAAGCTGAAAATTTGTTAATAGCTTAAGGGTATCTAGTCGGATAAACTTTGATATATGGGAACACTGGAACAGGGACAGTTTTAATTGTGGAACAGGTTAAAAATTTGGAATGGTCAGACCACGAAAACGGCACATTTACTTTGTCCGACAGAATAGACTTAAACTCTCCGAACAGAGATTAAACTCTCATGCAAAAATCAGACTGCTATTTATCACCTGTCATAATTCCTGTCATTTGACATATTCTACATGTTCCACTCATTAAAACGCCCATTTGGTGATAAATAGCAGTCTGATTTTTGCATGAGAGTTTAATCTCTGTTCGGAGAGTTTAAGTCTGTTCTGTCGGACAAAATACATGTGCCATTTTCGTGGTCTGACCGTTCCAAATTTTTAACCTGTTCCACAATTAAAACTTCCCCTGTTTCAGTGTTCCCAGATATCAAAGTTTTTCCGACTGGACACTCTTAAGATATTAACAAATTTTCAGCTTGCTATTAATCAACTTTTTTTTCATACGCGGGATCCAGACCTATTCGTTGTTTCTCTTTCTTTTTACCTGCCTAACAACGTTCAATTTGGTGCAAAATATCTGGTCTTAAGTCAGTTTTATGGAATTTTGCCTTAAGCTTCACTGGATTTTTTTCTATCACACAGCACACCACTTGCTTCCTTCCTTTTTATGTATGAACAGCAAGAGACAAATCGCCAAATTAGTGGAAGTAGATCATTGGGACGACCGAGAAAAAGATGGGGAAGCAACGTCAATAATTAAGGATAAACATCGAAGTAAAACAGGCATGAGCCTATTTATAAAGTAGGAAGAAGAAGAAGTCCTTCCACGTTAAATGAAATAATTGGTATATATGCCAAGGATGGCGACGTAAACATTTTTTCTATATTCGTCCATATTATATGTAAATAAAAAAAGATACATGTTAATACTAGCTTCGCTGGAACTAATTTTTAGCACACTTGACTTAAAAAAAAAATAACATGCATATTATTATTGTCCTGTATATAAATGAAATCATATAGGTCTGGATCCCGCGTATGAAAAAAAAGTTGATTAATAGCACGCTGAAAATTTGTTAATAGCTTAAGGGTGTCTAGTCGGACAAACTTTGATATATGGGAACACTGGAACAGGGGCAGTTTTAATTGTGGAACAGGTTAAAAATTTGGAACGGTCAGACCACGAAAACGGCACATGTATTTTGTCCGACAGAACAGACTTAAACTCTCCGAACAGAGATTAAACTCTTATGCAAAAATCAGACTGCTATTTATCACCAAATGGGCGTTTTAACGAGTGGAACATGTAGAATATGTCAAATGACAGGATTTATGACAGGTGATAAATAGCAGTCTGATTTTTGCATGAGAGTTAATCTCTGTTCGGAGAGATTAAGTATATTTTGTCGGACAAAATAAACGTGCCGTTTTCGTGGTCTGACCGTTCCAAATGTTTAACCTGTTCCACAATTAAAACTGCCCCTGTTCCAGTGTTCCCATATTTCATATTTTATCCGACTAGACACCCTTAAGCTATTAACAAATTTTCAGCTTGCTATTAATCAACTTTTTTTCATACGCGGGATCCAGACCTAATAGCACACGTAGAAATGAATTATTCAATACAATATAAACGTTTCATGAATTTTTTAACGAAAAATTTAATAAGATAAACTCTTATCGAACATATTGTTATCGAACAAAACGACCTTTATGGTAGGGGAGCCCAAGCGGGGATTTTTGCAGTTACTCGAGCGCGTCAGATTATCATATGGGGAAAAACCTAGTACCCTGCAGATGTACCTTTACCATATATTGGCTCTTAACATAGGGAAGTTCGTTAAGGTGGGCCCGAAAAAAAATCTATCCTTAAAAATACTCGAAATTATCAGATTAAGATAAGGTAAATTACAACTTTAAAAAGGGAGTAAACCCTGTAGTTGGCTGTATACCTTCAATATAACAACATGGAATGAAGTAAACAATTCTGTTGTATGTAGACATATATGAACTTGTTAAAAAATCCTTAAAATTTATCCACGAAGGAGGGGAAGTACAAAACGTTTTCGGCCAAACTGACCATCATCAGTGTAAACCTGGAAATAAGTAAACCACTAAGATTAAAAAGCAAAAGGGTGAAATGTTGACAGTTAAAAAAATTTTAAGAAAATGTGGTTACTTACGTCCAGTGTACAAGTAATTGAAACTAGCCACTTCAATAGGTATAAAAACCTCAAAAATACATTATTGTTACATTCTATAATGAAAAGTCGATGTCTTAAGATTTAAATCTTAAGACATCGACTTAATGTCGACCACTTTTCATTATAGAATGTAACAATAGTGTATTTTTGAGGTTTTTATACCTATTGAAGTGGCTAGTTTCAATTACTTGTACACTGGACGTAAGTAACCACATTTTCTTAAAATTTTTTCAACTGTCAACATTTCACCCTTTTGCTTTTTAATCTTAGTTGTTTACTTATTTCCAGGTTTACACTGATGATGGTCAGTTTGACCGAAAACGTTTTGTACTTCCACTCCTTCGTGGATAATTTTAAGGATTTTTTAATAAATTCCTATATGCCTACATAAAACAGAAGTGTTTACTTCATTCCATGTTGTTAAGGTAAGTTACGTACATGCAAAAGAGTGTATAGTTATTTAAAAAATCTGACGATTTGAGGGTACGTAAGGAAATGGGGGAGTCCAAAAGTTTCACAAAAAAAAAGCGAATATTTCGCGAAATGAACGTCAGATCGAAAAACTAAAAAATACGTCTTCAATATTTTTCAAAAATCTATCGAATGGTACTAAATATGACCCCCCACGAAGAGAGGTGGAGGTTAAATTTAAAATGTTATATACAAACCCCGCGATATTTCACAAAATGAACATCAGATCGAAAAACTGCAAAATACACTTTCAAAATGTTTTTAAAAAATCTATCGAATGGTACCAAACACGACACCTCACGGAGGTGGAGTGGAGGGTTACTTTAAAATCATAAATGGGACCCCAAATTTTAATTGCAGATTTGCATTCTTTACGTAAAAATAAGCAAGTTTTATTCGAGACGTTTTTTCGAATTATGATAGGTGGCGCTATAATCGGAAAAAACGATTGTTGGAAATGGAAAATTTAATTAAAAAGTGGAAAGTCCCCACTAAACTAGAAAATTTTATTTAACTCTTTTTGGTTTTAGGACCTAATAATCAAAACCCAATAGGTCTTCATAACGCTCGAGTGACTGCAAATTTAGCATACTTTGCTCCCCTTCAATTACGTCCTGATAATTTTTCGAGTAATAATAATTGCAAGTCTGAACCTTTATTTTAAAGTAGTGTAATTTGTATGATATTCATCTTTAATAATATGAAATACCATTCATAACATTTGGTGGAATAAATCGGAAATTTCCTTAATGTAAAATATAGACTTACTTTTACAATGGATTATTAAAGACTGTATAGAAATCTCCTCAAACTCCAGATATGCTGGAATATATAAAGTTTTCGCCATCTTGCTACAATGGTTTAAGCTTGAATCATGCAAGAAGTACATTGTTTTACATCTTTTTGTTGAAGTTAGGAAGTTTGAAGGGGGTGAATGGGAAAACAATACTTGAGCCTTAAAGTGAGATGAAAGCCTTTCAAGTCTACAGTTATTTCTGTATGAAAGCTCATTAGAGTTTTGGATTATACCAAACGTTGATTATGATGGGAATTAAAACGTTAATTCTGAAAGAAACTCGAGTACGTAATACGTCTATTATTGCGTCCAGTTAAAGAAAACTTTCTACAATACTATTTCTACTGTTATTATCATTTTATTTTACTTAATGTAAATGTTATCCTTAAGATAATCCATTTTTGTCCGTAAAAATTTAGATTTATTAAATTATTTATTAGAGGAGACATGACCGTACAGTAACCAACATTAATAGGCGAGCGGCAGCAACCCTTAAAATGATGTTATACCGACCACGAAAATCAACTTTCAGGTGAATGACGAATTTTAGTCATTCTTTCGAGGTCGCTAAATCCGAATATGAAGTTTTTTTTTTCTAGATTTGGTGAAACATATTCAAAAATCAAATTTTAAACAATGTTGGGAAAAATCAATTTTATGATTTTTTAACTTTAACTCGCTGTATCTTTGGTCACTGTAAATATTTCCTTTTGAGAATTTTATTGTATTATCTTCGAAGTATTTAGATACCAATGAAATTTGTACGAAATGTTTAAAAAATTAAGAGAGAAGTTATTAATTTTTAAATATTTTGTCGTTAGATTTCGTAAGTTTCATGTTTACTTAAAAAAGTTGAGTGACAAACTTTATTGTTTATAATTTAAACCAACACAGCATTAAAACATGTCATGAAGAGGTTTTCTGGATCAAGTCAAAATATGCAATAGGAATAAAGTTATGTGACTTTATAAACGAGTGGCACTCCCCCAAAAAACGCTTATTTCTTGAGATACTGACCACGGTGTCGTGAATGGCTAATTGTGGTCATACTTTATGTTTTTGTTGGTGCTGAAAACGAAAATGAGTTTTATTTTGAACTTTAAGCAGGGAAACATTGTCAAAATCGCAATTTTACTCTCAAAATAAAAAAAATGAAATCACGTTTTTCTTAAAATTAAAAGAACTTTTTTTTTATATAAAACATTTTGTTCTTTGTACTCTATATTTTAACATAAACTTGATTAAAAAGCTAAATTTCATATTTTGTCACTCAACTTTTGCGCTTAAACTTTGTAATTCAGGAATCTTCACCATTTACTTTAAAAAATTCATAACTTGTATTATAACAAGACTGAAAGATTGAAATAAGGCCCATTATCTTCGGAAAGGTAAAAAATGTGTAGGTACTATAAAAAGTTCAGAAAAAAATATTAAAATAGAACCGAGTTGTAGCGAGTTAAACGTAGAAAAAAAGTGATTTAATTTTTTTTTTTCATTTGTAGGGCAAAGTTGCGATTTTGACAAAGTTCCCTCTCATAAAATTCAAAACAAAACTCATTTTCGTTTTCAGCACTATCAAAAACATAAAGTATGACCAAAATTAGTCATTCACCACGCTGTGGTCAGTGGCAGTGCATATTTTGACTTAAAATTTTCCAGAAAACTGCTTCATTGCTTATGTTTAAATTCTGTCTTTGTTAAAATTATAAACAAAAAAGTTTGTCACCCAAGTTTTTTAAGTAAACATGAAACTAACGAAATCTGACGACAAAATGTTTAAAAATTAACAACTCCTATTCTGATTTTTTAAAACATTTCATACGAATTTCATTGTTATCTAAATACTCCAAAGATACAGTGAGTTAAAGTTGAAAAATCCTCAAAATTGATTTTTCGCGTTATTGCTTAAAATTAGATTTTTGAACATGTTCCACCAAATCTAGATAAAAATAAACGTCATATTCGTATTCAGCGACCTCGAAAACATAAACAAAATAATTTGTCATTCACCTATCATGGTCGCTTTTTTTATTTCTAAAATAGGCGCAAAATTTCGGCTCCAATGCTATTTAAATGCATTCATTTTTTTTTTCGAATCCTTAGAAAACTGATAAGTATTTTTGAAAAATTTAAACGCAGAATGAAAGATCACGTTATTAGATCACTCATCAGCGCGCAGCGGTAAAAAAGTGTAAAACCGTGGAATTTTGAGGATCAACACCGATTTTAATTAAAATTTTGGTTTAAGCTCTGTTGACACTGTTCTTCAAAATCTACCCTATGCTGAACTGCGCTTTTGCCCTGGGGGTAAAAACAACCCTATCTAGGGATAAAAATTTCTAATCAAAATAACTATGGAAATAAATAGAGTGACCATGACCAATTCTGAGTAAATTGACAATTTTGCAAAATTGACAATTTCCAAATTATTTACGATTGAAACTATGCATTTTTCATTCTAAAAACTCACGTTTTATAACCGTTTTTACTGAATAACTTTTAAAAATTTAATTTTATAAATAAATCGTTAAAAACAAAATTATGGCTAATAACTAAACAAAGACATTCGCGTCGGAAAGACCAGGTAAACCCAATAACGAATGAGTTATTGCTATTTAAAGGATGGTTATTTTCGAAGAACCTCGAAATGGAGAACATTCAATCTCAAATAACTCGAAGGTGATGCAATTTTTTGGGAAAACTTAAGATACATCTTTTAAAGCACATTAAAAAATATTTCAAATAAGCTTTGACAAAAGTTTTTTGCATGAGAAGTGACTGACTTCTGACGAAAATAAAGTCGCTTTCTCCTTTGTTCTTTTTGAAATGTAAAAATTAAAACCTCGTCGCTACAATCCTAATAGAAATAAATATATTCCCACTTGAAACTGACTTTATTTAGCTATAATTAATACGACCCATGTGATTCGACAGGTTTGGAATGCTTAGTTTAGAAAAAATAGTTGATGAAATCGAAAATGACATTATTATAATTATAAAAAAGCATTTTTCTTAAATAAGCCGAAAAGTATTCATGATACAAAAACAAAAAAATCAACATTTTCAGAAAAAAAAATTCTACAATTAAGATTTGAAACATTTTTTTCATATTATGAATACTTTTAGATTTATTTAAAAAAAATGCAGTTTTTTTTTAAATATTAAAATGTCATTTTCGATTTAGAATTAGAGTTAGAAATATGCTTTATTGTCATGAAAAATTATACAATTTTATCGTAAAGTCACGAAACCAAAACAATAACAATACAATTATTTATTAAAATTACATAAATCGTCAATAAAACACAAAAAAAATAATATTGAAGTAAACAGAAACAATCAATTGCAAAATTTAAAAATTTAAATAAATTGCAAATTGTCTACCTTAGTAACTAATAAGTTTAAAAGTTAGGCTGCTGCTTATGACACTGACACCCAAATATGTATAGATAAAAAATATATACTACTCTTACAAAGGGTACTTACAGTATTTTCTTAGTTATTGATTAAGAAATTCTTCTACTGAATAATATGGTTTTTCAGATAGGTAGGCTTTTGTCATTTTACCGAATTTGGAGAAAGATGTTACAGATTAAAGTTGTAGAGGAAGATGGTTGTACAGTTTTTTTTTGAGGAATATAATATAGATTTCTTTACTAACTCAAAACTTGGGGTCGGTAAATAGACGTAAAAGGTAGAATTTCTTGTGAAATATTCATGATTTGGTCTTGCTGGAAAGAAATGTAGATGTTTACGAATTAAGCAAACAGTTTCTAAAATATATAAAGAAGGAAGAGTTAAAATCCTGTGATCTCTGAAGTAGCTTCTGCAATGTGTTATTCTTCTGAGGCCAAACATATATCGTTTTGCTCTTTTTTGTAATTTTAAAATAACTTCGGATTGGGCAGCTGTACCAGAACCCCAAAAAGGAAGACCTATCGAAGATGCGACTCAACAAAGATAAATAAGTCAGTTTGGAAGACGCTATATTGAGTTCCTTCGAAACAGATCTTATGGCATAGCAAGCTGAAGATAATTTTTTCCTTAACAAATGGATATGAAGGGACCATTAAATTTGAAGTTGCTGTCTAAAAAATTACCAAGAAATTTTACAGAATCGACGGTACTGATCTGGCTGTTATTAAGAGGTAAATGGTGAAGAGCTCCTTTACAAGATTTACTACTGTTTATATACGTTAAACGAGAGCAAATTAGAGACGGCCCAGGTTTTTATTGTAAGTAGATCAGAAGTTGTAGTAGCACGAGGAGTTGCAATATTTCAGTTGCTCCAAATGATACTGGTATCATCAGCAAAAACAAAGGTTTTTCAATCAACTATTTTTTCAATTATTTATTTAATCAATTTTTTTTCTACATTAAGCAATCCAAACCGGTCAAATATATTGTGAAATTCCCTCATCTTCTTTAGTCACAGCATTCATTATGGCTTGTAAATTTTAGAAGCCTCGGAGGTGTAACAATAGAAGGTTCCCATTGTTTTCAATCTGGTGGGATGTGGAGTAATATTTTTGGTATTATTTTATGTGCTATTAGATTAAAAACTTAGTCTTTCGCTAGCAGTTGCCGCTAGGGCAAACCTGCCATTTGGTTCGTTGCAATCCATAGGTTCACGCCGGGGTTTGTTCTGGTTGGGTCAGAGAGAGCAGCATATGTGCGTCCTCATGAGAGACTAATAAGTTTCGAAACGGTTATTCATTTTTGATATACATGTTTACTTTGATTGGAGTACGAAGGGAAACATTCTCGTTAGAACTTTACCGCTCTGAGCAGATGGGACGTGAGTTATAAATTGTAAAATTCCCTCATCTTCTTTAGTCTCAGCATCCGTTATGGCTTGCAAATTTTAGAAGCCTCGAAGGTGTAACCAGAGAAAGTTCCCATTGTTTTCAATCTGGTGGGATGTAGAGAAATATTTCTAATAATATTTTATGAGGTATTAGATTGAAAACTTGTATTTCACGTACAAGCAACACAAGCACACCAAAGTCAACGGCATACTAAAAATGTGCCGGTATTATAGTGCTGCCGCTAGAGCGAAATGGAGGGAAATATGCACGTGGTACAACTCTATCTAGGGGATTCTATGCAAACCAGCTTTAAGCCGGTTTCGATCAATTATAAAGTGAAATTTCGTGATTTTTAAGTAGTGGTTATGGTAGGGGACCACAAGCGGGGATTTTTGCAGTTGCTCGAGCGCGTCAGATTATCATATGGGGAGAAACCTGGTACCCTGCAGATGGACCTCTACCATATTTATATTGGCTCTTAATAAAGGGGGGCCCGAAAAACAAATATATCCTTAAAAAAACTTGAAATTGTCAGATTAAGATAAGGTAAGTTAAGTATGTACATACAAAAGAGTGTATATTTCAAAAATCTGACGATTTGAGCCGGGCGTACGGAAATGGGTGAGTCCCAAAGTTTCACAAGAAAAAAGCGAATATTTCGCAAAATAAATGGCAGATCAAAAAACTAAAAAATATGTTCTCAATATTTTTTTAAAATCTATCGAATGAAAGCAAACACGACTTCCCACGTAGAGGGGTGGGTGCTAAATTTAATATTTTAAATACGAATTCAGCGATATTTCGCGAAATGAACATCAGATCGAAAAACTGTAAAATACACTTATAGGTCTGGATCCCGCGTATGAAAAAAAAGTTGATTAATAGGATGCTGAAAATTTGTTAATAGCTTAAGGGTGTCTAGTCGGATAAACTTTGATATATGGGAACACTGGAACAGGGGCAGTTTTAATTGTGGAACAGGTTAAAAATTTGGAACGGTCACACCACGAAAATGGCACATTTATTTTGTCCGATAGAACAGACTTAAACTCTTCGAACAGAGATTAAACTCTCATGCAAAAATCAGATTGCTATTTATCACCAAATGGGCGTTTTAATGAGTGGTACATGTAGAATATGTCAAATGACAGGAATTATGACAGGTGATAAATAGAAGTCTGATTTTTGCATGAGAGTTAAATCTCTGTTCGGAGAGTTTACGTCTGTTCTGTCGGACAAAATAAATGTGCCGTTTTCGTGGTGTGACCGTTCCAAATTTTTAACCTGTTCCACAGTTAAAACTGCCTTTGTTCCAGTGTTCCCATATATCAAAGTTTATCCGACTAGACACCTTTAAGCTATTAACAAATTTTCAGCTTGCTATTAATCAACTTTTTTTTCATACGCGGGATCCAGACCTATTATTTAATATTTTTGAAAAATCTATCGAATGGCACCAAACACGACCCCAAGGAAGCGGGGTGGGGGGTTACTTTAAAATCTTAAACAGGAGCCCCCATTTTTTATTACAGATTTTGATTCCTTACAAAAAAATAAGTAACGTTTATTCGAAACATTTTTTCGAATTATGCATAGATGGCGTTATAATCGAAAAAAACGATTGTTGGAAATGGAAAATTAAATTAAAAAATGGCAAGCGCCCGTTAAAATTAAAAACTTTACTTAACTTTTTTTGGTTTTAGGACCTACTCTTCACAACCCAATAGGTCCCAATAACGCTCGAGTGACTGCACATTTAGCATACTTTGCTCCCCTACTGAAACTGTGCCACTATAGAACTCAGTGAGCGATGTGATATATACATTATCATAAGAGTCCTCCTGTTTGAGGTTTATTTGTTAATTTAAGTGTCACATTAAAAAGCAGTGAAGTGAAACATTTGAGCAATTTGAATTTGAGTTTAGCAGCATGTTAAAAGTAAACAAATAAGTAGTAGTTAAGAAAAACTACATGTGCACTGGACAAGAATAAGCACTCAAAGTGCTCAAGTTGTCCTCTACAAGACAATTAAACATTATATTCACACACTCACAGTATAGGTGACTTCAGATCATACTCCTTTGACTGTGTCAACTCCTCAGTCTAAAAAGATTTTCTAAAACCTAAATTTAGGTATATGGTGGAGTGGCTGGTCACTCCACCATATTTCAACAATTATTCATGTGGTATCAGCTTTTCTCTTGTTTATTTTTCAAGTGTTTTTTGTATGTAAACTTCTTTGTTTCTGGTTATTTCTGGTGTTTGTGGTTCCAACTTCATTTGTTTTCCTCTCTATATATATTTATATATATTTTTTAAATACTCAATCCATGTTTCCTTTCCGATGTGTTTCGAGTCTAATAATACCAGATTATTTTTGTAAACCATATAAACTGATGCTCCAGTTCTTTAAGAAGCGTCCCCAGTGCCCGTTTTTAATTCATCTTACAACTCACTGGCGAAGCGTCCATGTAACCACTATTACCATTGGTAACAGTTAAAAATCTTAAAAATAAATATTACATGACTACTGTGAAATAACTCCCTGTCCCTGAATCACTGAGTCCCTGAATCTTTACCCGTGCGGCATCATTTAAAGCATCCGAAATAAGTCGATGATAAGTCGGAAATTGAAATTTACTAACCGCAACAGCAAGTGACAGTAAGTGACTTGCTGTTGCGTTTAGTAAATTGCAATTTCCGACTAATCATCGACTTATTTCGTATGCTTTAAATGATGACGCACGGGTAAAGATTCTCGGACTCAACTGTATTTATGATTTATTTAATACCTTGCTCCAATTTTAATGTTATTTAATATATTTTATTTGACTTTTAAATTTAGGCTACTTAAAGGTCGTATTCATGTTTATGTTTAAAAACCATTATAAATAAAGAAAAGAAAATAATAGTTTTCGTTTTGATTCAATTCGAGTCTCTTGCCATCCTCTGACACCGTGTTTCGGGGTCTCTACCCCTTATCAAAGAGGCTATGCAAGTAGTATTGAGCAAGTCGTATTGAGTCTACTTGCACAGCCTCTTTGATAAGGGGTAGAGACCCCGAAACACGGTGTCAGAAGATGGCAAGAGACTCGAATTGAATCAAAACGAAAACGATTATTTTCTTTTCTTTTTCATACCTTACTCGGTTTAGAGTACAAAATGACCACGTTTCGTTAAAGTATTCTGAGACGCATTGTTGGAGTGCTCCTCCTAGCGGCGCCGCTTGGTACTATCTTATCTCGGTTAACAGAATCCTGACTCGTGGTCGAAATTTATTTTTATTTATTTCATTATAAATAAATTCTCTTTTTTACCTCCTGCTTAATAATAAAACAGAGCCATAGTAACACTGACAGTTCACATAATTTTACTGGATAATATTGCTTGTAATAATTCGCAGCAGATATGATACTGTTATATACGAAAATATATTCAATGTTTGCCATTTTAAGAATGTGCTTATAAGCTTTTTTTGTTTCAATATATTTGCAAATAGCTAAGTGAAACCTTAAAAACGTGAGTTGTGATTTTCCCAACAGAACCTTTATACACGTACTTCTTATTAAAACTTGAAATGATTAATATCCTCCCACGTCCAAATTTAAATATTCTCACGTACACGTTGATATTATGAAGACATTCCTCTGGGATTTTGAGCAAACTAATAAAAATGCAGTGGACTCTGACTTGCAACCAGAGGCGTGCTGCAAAAAGGTCAGTTTTTATTACCCGTTTTGTACGTCTCTCCTAATTTTTTGTGGATGTTTCTTCTTCTTCGTTTTCTTCTTTCTCTTTATAAGCTTTATAAGCACTCCTTGTGTATTAGCGGATGGATACCTCTATGAAAGGTTGTCACATTGGTCTTACACTGGTTTTATAAGTTCTTGACTGCATCTTAGTGTCAATATGTCGGTTTCGCCATAAAGTGTGATTATGGCATCCTGTCAGTCTATTTGTTTTTTGTGTTTGATTTCTCACTTCTTCGTCCAGGTCTCCGTAGCTGGACAGTGTAATTCCAAGTATTTCCATTGCGTGTTCAATACAATCCAAATTGTCATATTGAATTCTTTTGCTCTTATGTTAAAACTTTTGTTAACCCGGCACCTGCCACGTGGCTTTGCAAGGCGTCAACTGCCACGTGGGATGCTCACAGCACCCCTTAAAAATTTTCTGTGATCTACTTGTTTAAAAAACAAAATAATGTGTTGAGTAGCACAGGAATACAAAAAAAATGTTTTATTCACTTATTAGCCACTAATATGTTATAAAAGTTAAAAAATAAAATGAAAAAGGTGTTATAATAAGCAAATTAGCAAGTACCAAGCCGTAAAAAATGAAGTGAAGTAAAATCTCTAAAAAAATAAGATTTGGTGAGTATAGAGTCTATGTTAAGAGGAAACAGTAGCGATCAACAGGTAGCCAAAACGCGTTCCAAGATTGCGGCTGTAATTTTGAATATTTTTTCGAGATATTTGGCACACGTATTCGTAATATAATAAAGAATGGCGGTACAGAGCCCGATTTCAAAAATATATAAATATGTGGAAATTACTCTGTAATTAAATACAATATTAAAAAAACGAGCCTGTACCGCCATTAAGAAGAACAAAAAAATACACTTTCTTCAAATAAACTTTTTTATCCGATGCCTAGATTTTGTGTCATTTTGGAACTACTAATGAAATAAAAAATTTTAGTAGTTCTAAAATGACACAAAATCTAGGCATCGGATAAAAAAGTTTATTTGAAGAAAGTGTATTTTTTTATTCTTCTTAATGGCGGTACAGGCTCGTTTTTTTAATATTGCATTTAGTTACAGAGTAATTTCCACATATTAATATATTTTTCAAATTGGGCTCTGTACCGCCATTCTTTATTATATTACAAATACGTGTGCCAAATATCTCGAAAAAATATTCAAAATTACAGCCGCAATCTTGGAACGCGTTTTTGCTACCTGTTGATCGCTACTGTATCACCTTAATAATTTAAATCAGTTATTTCAATAAATAATGTAAATTTAAACAATTTAAATAATGTAAATCTAAAAAAATTAAAACTTAAAGTGCCAGATGATGACACCCCAATTCGACTTTGAAGCTACAAGTTCAGAATGACACTAAATAACCACTTTAAACGCTAACACATCTATGCTATATAATATTATAGAAAGCTACTATGACTCACAGCACGGTTACCAAACTTGAAATACCAAATATTTTTGATAAAAATGTGTTATGGGGTGCTAGTAGCACCCCACGTGGCAGGTGCCGGGTTAAAGGTCTTTCAATGTTCTTGCGAACAGCACTGTATGCTCTTATATCTTATGTTATTTATTACTTCTCAATTGAAGATTATTCCTTCATTCGCGCTTGATAAATTTCCTGGAAAATGTGTTCACTTTAGACGTTTAACAATAGTGGCAATAATATACATCCCTGTTTCACTACACGTGTTACCATTATTACGTCTAAAATTTCATCTTCCTTTCTTTTATGCCTTTTATCTCAAGAATATCTTTAAGTAAATCATAACCTACCCATTCCAAAGCCTTTTCAAAATTTATGAGACAAACGCGTATCTCCTGATTGACGTCCAAGCATTGATTTGTGACACCATTTAAAGCAAAGAGAACCGCTCTATTACTTATTGCTTCTTCTTCAGGTGCCGTCCTCGTTCCGAAGTTTGGCTATCATCAAGGCTATGCGTATTTTTGATACCGTAGATCTAAATAATTGGCAGCTGCTGCACTTGTACCAATCTCTTAAATTCTTCAACCATGAATGTTTTCTTCTGCCAATGGATCTTTTACCTATTATTTTTCCCTGAATAATTAATTGTAGTAGCTGGTACTTTTGTCCCCTCATTATATGTCCCAAGTATTGCAGTTTGCGCTTTTTAATAGTAAGCGCAAGTTCTTTTTCTTTCTGCATCCTTCGCAACACTTCCATGTTTGTCACTCTCTCTGTCCACGATATTCTCAGTATCCTGCGGTACATCCACATCTCTAATGCTTCTATTTTCCTTGTATCGATCTTTTTCAGTGTCCAAGCTTCCATTCCATAGAAAAGAACTGACAGCACGTAACATCTCATGAGGCGAATTTTAAGATTTAAACTTAGCTCTCTTCCGCATAAAACTGTTTTCATTTTGGTAAAAGTAGCTCTGAGTGCTTACTGAGTCCCAAATTTGTCTTGCTAATATCAAGTTCCAACCTTCTGTAAACAATGTTGAGAATTATTTTTAGAAACACTTTAAGCAAATGACTCATTAACAAGATTGGACGATGATTGGAAAAATCTTTTGCATTAGCTGTTTTTGGTATTGGAATAGTACCAGTATTGCATATGCGTTAAACAGATAATGTAATATTATTGTAAAAGACTTCGCCATTCGTAAGTTTTAATAGCTCTGTAAGAGTTTCGTCAGGTCGAAATTCCTACAGAGCTATTAAAAGGTTATTGTGTTTTCTTTCAAGATAATATTTCCTATTGTCAGAAAATAATTCATTTGCATATTCAGCCCATCTCTAGTTTATTTCTTAAATCAAAGATTAGCTTTCCATCTCTGTCGTTAATACTCCTGCTGTGGCTTTCTTTTGAATCCCTGCTATTTCTTTCACTTTTTTACTTATTGTAGCTATCCTATTTCTTGTTTAGTTTTCCATTTCTTCACATTGGTTTTTAATCCGTAAGCCTTTGGCATCCTTTATTCTTCTTTTGATAACTCGGTCTAATTTTTTATACTTAGAAAGATGATTTTTTAATTCTCTTCTTTGGTTTATCACTATCAATATCTCTCTCTAGTCTCTAGTGTGGACCGCACACACTTGTGTTTCTTATGTGTTTTGGTGCAATATTTTTTGCCTATTGCTCTTATCGTTGTATTTATTAAATTTAACTTTTCATCTACATCAGTTGTATTGCTTATTAAGTTGATCTTTTATATATGCTGAGTTTTTCGTTAATATCTTTTTTGCATATTTTTCTATATCTATACTCATTTCTCAGTTTAGTTAAGTTTAACGATTTTGCAGTATAATTTCTGATCGTTTTCCAATGTTTTCTTTAATTTTTCCAATGTAATGGAACCTTTTCACATCCCAGGTAGAAGGTATAAGGTGTAGGTTTTTAGACTCTTTTTTCCATATCTTAAGTACAAGGATTTCTCGTGGTTACGACCACGAGAAAGACCAGTAGAAAGTCTTGTCGTCTGGTGCTACTCATCCACTGCCGGATCTTTGATTCCGAAATACATAGTCAGTAGTACTTATATTATGTACCATGATGATACGATTTGGAGTACCCAAAGAGATTTTAATATTGTGGTTCCCTTTCTGCATGCTTATGTCTTTGATCATTTGTTGATTTCTCTACCTTAGAGGTCTTAACCTCAGGAAAAAAGAGTGCTCTGCCGCTTACTTACTCATCCTTACGAAACCTTCAGTCAAGAAATGGGTTTGCTTATACTGGCAATCTTTCGGTGAAGGGGAGAATTTGACTCTACACAAGCCCTAAAATCAGGGGGCTGCCACCTCCGTCATCCACACCGTTGTGATGACTTTCATCTTCGCCATAGAAGCGGTTGTGGACTTAATCCATGATCTTGGATAGAAGACCATTAGCAGGTATTACTTTCTCGGGTCAGGACACACATGGAATCTGCGGACGGCAGATTTAATGCGACTTACAAAGGGACTTCTCATAAGGTACCGATAAACATACCGCATACGAATACCCATAAAGAAAGAGACTTAGAACAAAAGCTGGAACAATGGAGACAAGCTCTGGAGGAAAAAGGTTTAAAACTTAGTAGGACAAAAACAGAGTATTTGGAATGTTCATTTAAAGATGGAGTTACTAAAAATAGAATGGTATCTTTGGATGGTGAAATGATTGTGAAAAGCAATAGTTTTAGTACCTAGGATCGATATTACAGAGTAATGGAGAAATAGATGAAGATACATGCAGTATAATTAGGGCTGGATGGATGAAGTGGAAAGAAGCGAGTGGTGTGTTGTGTGACAGAAAAATTCCAATGAGGCTGAAGGGAAAATTCCATAAACAGCCATAAGACCGGCTATGATGTACGGAACTGAATGGCAGTGAAAAAGAAAGAGAAACAACGAATGCATGTGGCGGAAATGAGAATGCTTAGATGGATGAGTGGAGTGACAAAGAAGGATAAAATTAGAAATGAGTTTATTAGGGGAAGTCTAGGTGTGGCACCAATTGATGCCAAAATGAGAGAGCATAGGTTAAGATGGTTTGGTCATGTTCATCGTCAAGACGTTAGTCACCCAATACGAAGAATAGCTGAAGTGCAGATTCCTGGAAGAAGTAGAAGAGGAAGACCAAAAAGACCTGGGGGAGACGATAAGGCAGGACATGTTGGTAAAGGGGATTAACATTGATTTGACCCAAGATAGAATTGTGTGCAGAAATTAAATTAGGCAAGCCGACCCCGCATAGGGATAAGGCAAAGAGAATGATGATACGCATACCGATAAAGGTTAAAACAACTACTCATCAATCAAGAATATGAGATTGTATACCAATAATATTAATGACACCAAACAAATAAAAAGTAGGTAATTATCAAGAAAAAAATAGTTTTGTAATTATGAACGTTGTGAATACTAATGCTAACATGATAAATGCCAATATTTCGTTTAAATATAGTTATGAAAATACATACTGCTAAAAAAAACTACATACCTACTGCTAAAAATTATGATAATTTTTTTCTTTCATTTTTGAAAGCTAGTATTCAAAATTAAATACACAAGAATAATTTATCGTTTGACTTCTTTTAAACAGAAAGAAAAAGACCGAGAAAGAGACATCTTCAACAAAACTAATGTATAATTATCCTTTAGCTGCATTGCGATAAAATATTCTCCAAATGTTTGGAACTATCATTTTTTATAAAATTAATAAGTGTCACATTGTGTCTACGGCCGCCACTGAGACCTTATGTTGGAAGAGACAGTCTAGGGTGTCTTGTATGATTGATGAGTGTTGTCGACACTGTGTTCGGGAAGATGTGGAAGCTCAGAGCCAACGTGGCAGGAGGTATAACTAATAACTACAACGCGAGAACGACTCTTGAGATCGATATGGTTCCTGAACTAGATCAAAAAAGTTTCAGTTCAGTGACGGTTTCTTTGTTTTAGTACGGTCAACGACTCGAATAGCAGATAATAAAATATAATGATAACATGCTCAATAATAATGCCTTTTTTTAACCTTTAACTACCCGCTCATTAAGTTATAACATAACTACACGCGTGGCGTACTTTATACACCACACAAAAATACACTTAAAAACAGCGGATTTGTTTTTTTTTGAATACGCTTAGTTGTTTGTTATAAACCTTATTCCGCATCAGTGAATACTTTGAGTTCCTTCTCAGTAAGCCAATTGGGATTTAAAACTTGAATCATGAAATAACTGGATTCCATGATAAATAAAATTACTAATAAAAAAAGAATGTGTGTGTACTTTGTACGCACGTAAAAAGTTATACTCTTCTATTATATGAGTTCAACGAAATAAATATACTTAACAGTTACAATACAAAAAATTAACAATAATGACCAAAAATTAACCAAAACTTCAATGCCAAAAACTAAAAAAAAAAAGAATATGAATCGTTCGGGATTTGAACCCGCGCTCTCGCGATCTCTCGATCTCTGGTCTAATGCTCTACCAAACAGGCTATCAAGGCGCATGTTATTGACGTATCGGATAGACATAATTACACATCACTGTGACAAGTGAAATATAAAAATAGATATTTTATTATTTTACGCCCAAGGAAGACAAATCCAAAGACACAAAAATTATAATAAATATATTTACTAAAAACACTAATATATTCTTTTCACACCTTTTCTTGCACTGATATTTTTATACATAACTTCAAATATTCAGCAACTAACCGCCATGCTGTCTTTTTAAAATGTGATTTTTTACAGGAGAAAAGTATTGTTTATAAAGATAAATATATTTTGTGCCATAATGACTAAAAAACAATTTAAATATGTACTTATATTACTACTTATATTAATATAATCGTGGCATATATTGTCCACCACCGTAGACAACAAATAATAAACTGTAAATTACGATCTTCCCAGAACGCCGATTATAACGAAACTAAAACCAAATTGTCAAGCACATTCCAGTGATAGGTTAGAAAGATAAACAAGGTCAAAAATTAAATTTTTAAATGTATTTGCAGTAGAATTCTTATATCTGGCGTACAAAATAAGCCAGGTGTAGTTAAAGGTTAATTTCTAAAACATGACCAATTGGTGGAATAGGGCCATGAAATGCAATTAGTTTAGGCAGATTATCGAAAAAAGGCCATTTTTGGTAAAAGTTATTAACCAGCTATTTTATGGCCGAAATATGTAGAATCTTAAGATTGCATATTATATTAGTTACATACGCATGCAAAGTCCGTAGAAAGTGTGCTATTTTTGTGCTTTTCAATTATTGCTCTGTAATTCTTAAGATTTTAGCTTTAAATTTCAGCTTCTTCGACAAAAATTTTCTTCGGATCATCCGGGTTTTCCCAACAAAATCTTTAATTTTCAACTAAAATTTTAGGGAAGTAATTATTCATCAATAATTAAATAACTTGGTAACATAAATCTTTTTTGTATTAGATTATATTATTTTTTTCGGAAGCAGACGACAAGCTAACAAATAGTTTAACAACAATTTAATTTTTAATTAAATATTTATGCAATAATGACACGAATAATTACCATACACCTGAATAACTATGATTTTCGTATATAGTGCCATTATGCCGATCTAACGTACTTTAGAGAATTGAAATTGGACATTTTGAGCGGCATCAGGAATGTTTTCAAATTATAAACAATTTTTCGGCATATATGTATTTACAAATAAAATATCTGGGCAACTATTAGATTAAATTAAATTAAGAAAACTGTATTGGAGAGGACGCGGCAGTGATTTAGTTACGTGGCTCTATAGTATGGTAAGATTGATCCAAAAGATGGCATAACCCAGACATCCAAAGTGAAAGTTCTCCTCCAACACCAAATTGTTCTATATGGTCCACATAATGTTCAGAAAAAAGTCACACCATTTTGAGCGTCGAGTTTGGGTAGGAGAGGGGGGAGAAATCGGTAACTTCGTAGTTTTTTGCGTTTTTCGTCAATATTTCTAAAACTATGCTGTTTAGCATGAACAACTTTCTATACAAAAATGTTCTACATTAATTTTGAAATAAAAAAGGTCCAATGCATAATCCTTCTAAAATGAATGGATCCAAAGTTACAGATGTAGTATAGTATAATTGGTCCAAAAAGAGGCCTAACCCAGACATCAAAAATAAAAGTTTTCCTAAAACACCAAATTGTTCTATATGGTCCATATAATAATATTTTCTATATGGTCCACAGTAAAAAGTTACACCATTTTGAGCGTCCGGTTTGGGGGGGGGGAGATGGGGAAGAAGTCGGTAAATTAGTAGCTTTTTTAGGTTTTTCGTCAATATTTCTAAAACTATGCTTTAGCGTAAACAATATTCTATATAAAAATGTTCTACATAAAATTTAGAACAAAAAGGTCCTATACATAATTGTTATAAAATCAACGGTTCCTGATTTACGGAGGGTGAACGTGGAGGTTTTCGATAGTTTTTATATTTTTTGGGCAATTGATGATGATTTTGGGTGGTGAGGTTAACGTTTCTTCAAGGGCTTATCACCAACATACCATCGGCCACTGAAATAGCAAATTTGATTTATAAAACCCAATCCTGTTAAATAAAATCTGTAGGAAATTGCCCAAAAAATATAAAAAGTATCGAAAACCTCCACTGTTCACCCTCCGTAACTCTGGAACCGTTGATTTTATAACAATTATGTACAGTACCTTTTTTGTTTTAAATTTTATGTAGAACATTTCTGTATAGAATATTGTTTACGCTAAAGCATAGTTTTGGAAATATTGACGAAAAACTTTAAAAAACTACTAATATACCGACTTCTCCCTCATCTCCCCCCCAAACCGGACGCTCAAAATGGTGTAACTTTTTACTGAAAAATATGTGGACCAGATAGAACAATTTGGTGTTCGAGGAAAACGTTTACTTTGGATGTTTAGGTTAGGCCTTTTTTTGGACCAATTATACTATAGGGAGAGTGGGGTAAAGTAGAATAGCTAAATTTTGAAATTAAATAAATTTTACAATTTTCGAAATGAAATTTTGTAAAAAACACATCTTATTACAAGATCATTATGTAGAAATATAAATTAAATTAAGTTAATACATTTTTTGTTATGCGTGGGTTTGTCAGATATTGTCTGTTTTTCACTTTGCCCCGCATGGTTGGGTAAAGTGAAATAGTCTAAGTACGGTTTGATATCGGCCTAGCTTCTTACTAGGCGCTTCTTCCTTATTTTTTCCGGATTTAATCTTCCAATTTAACGTAGCAACAGAAATTCCGTGTTGCATAGCAGCTTGATTTTGGCAAAGTCCCTCGTTCCCAAAGATTTGATTCCAGATGTCATTGGCTCCACAGGTTATTGTTGTTGAGTCGTTTTTCGTTTATGTTTATATTTTCGCATTTAACACCTGGAAATACACATATTCTTTTTTAATGGTAGCAATCAAGTATAATTACAAGTGGGGCGAAGTGAAACGATAGTTCACTTTGCCCCATCTATTAACATTTCACATTGCCCCAAAATGGATTTAAAAGCAAACTTGCCCAGTAAAAATTTTTAACCGTAACCTAACAATCTATATTTTATATAAAAAGTAGTTAAGTATGATTGCTTTTGTGTGTTGCTTTCAAAAATATGTTTATTTAAATAAGAAAGAAGAACTAGCAATTACACTCACCTGTAGATTTTACAAGTAGTCGTCTATAAATGTATACAGGGTGAGGTAAATAAAGGGCCTATTAGAAATATCTCGAGAACTAAAGGCAACAGAATCATGAAAATTGGAATAAAGGGGTTTTGAAGGATGATCTATTAAATGAAAATATCTTCATCTCTTTGCAACTTCCGGTTATACCGGAAGTTGCTTATAACTTCGTTTTTTTAAATGGGACATCGTATGTTTTTACATTTTTGGATTCTCTTTGATGTCTTCTTTCTTAAAATATCAGGTTTTGTAATATTATACAGGGTATTTGAAAAAATAATTACGATTTTTATTAATTTCGTAGCAAAATTAACACCCTGTAGAATTGTAGTAGTTTGACATCTAAAACTCTACTTACGTTCAAATGATTTTTAATATACTCTACTATTGTTAAGAATCATTAGTATAGCTAAATTTTTAATTTGTTTATACAGGGTTGGTCGAAACTCGGAACGAGTATTTTCTGAGTTTTCTTAAATGGAACACACTGTATTTTAGTATTGTAATGAAATTATATTTTATGGTACTTTTTTATTTCTTAAGCATTCCCTATACCCAACTGCTTTAATTTGTGCTTAATTGTTAATCGAACCAACAATCTTAGCTACGTAGGTATTTTGATAGCTAAACCATTATTGGTAATTTTAAGGACCAGTCTGGATTAATATGTATTTATTTCTGAAAAATTATTTGGGATTGAGTATTTTCACGGCCAACCTAATAAAATTTTACGTATTTTTTGTTGCAATTAATGTTTAGCTTGAATCACCAATAACTCACAAATTAAAGCAGTTAGGTATAGGGAATGCTTAAGAAATAAAAAAGGACTATAAAATATAATTTCACTACAATACAAAAATACAGGGTGTTCTATTTAATAAAACTCAGAAAATACTCATTTCGAGTTTCGACCAACCCTGTATACTAAAATTAAAAATTTAGCTATACTAATGATTCTTAACAATAGTAGAGTATATTAAAAATTATTTGAACGTAAGTATAGTTTTAGATGTCAAACTACTACAATTCTACAGGGTGTGAATATTGCTACGAAATTAATAAAAAAACGTAATTATCTTTTAAAATACCCTGTATAATATTACAAAACCTTATATTTTAAGAAAGAAGACATCGAAGAGAATCCAAAAATGTAAAAATATACAGGGTACCCCATTTAAAAAAACGAAGTTATAAGCAACTTCCGGTATAAGCGGAAGTTGCAAAGAGATGAAAATATTTTCATTTAATAGATCATCCCTCAAAATAGTCTAGGCGCCAAATAGAGGTCACCGTGTCATTTTCAATTCTGATGGACAAACTCAACGGTTTCTTATGGATTTTGGGCTGCTGATTACGAATTTCGAGGGGGGATTTCGATCCGAGTGGTCACAAAATTGTTATAAACAATTTAATTGTTTATAAATTGGCTCATAAACTAAAAGAAATAAAAAAAATATTTCAAATAAAATTTGTTTCCTAATAAAAAACGAGAAAACAACCGTTTACTAAACTTAAATCCGACAATTAGAACTCAAGATATTGTAAAATTAGTGCACAATGCAAATTGCAAATTGCAAAATAAGTATTTTTCGAAGCTTTACCGATCGTAACTCGGCTTCTGCGCATGCAAATGAGCCTTATAAGGTGTCCTTTTATAGCTTAATTAAGAGGCTTCCAAACAAAGTTTGTTAAATTATTTGATCTTCATTTGTTTTAAAGTTATACCCGTCTGAAGTTATAATTTTCTTAAAAAAAATGTACATTAATTTGTTTATAAAGGTTTCAAGCAAACTTGAGCTATAAACATTTATACTTTAATTAACAATAATGATAAAACAACTCAAAAGGAACAATTTGAGCTTACGAAAATGTTCGTAAGTTTATTTTTGGCTAAGATGTCGAAATTTTAATGGCGCGCTATGAGGCGCAAGATTGGCTCACAGTCAAATAAGTATGTATTCTTCGACGCTTTATCGGTCGTAACTCGGCTTCTACGCATGAAAATGAGCCAATATGTGATATCCATATAAAAATTGATTGAGTTCTTTTGCAGCATCATCATTGCATATAAAACGAGCATTTATGATGTGACGGCATACACACAATTAACGGTACTTGATGATGCTGCAAAAGAACTAGATCCACTTTATATGGATATCATATAGATAATTAGACTCTGAAGCCTGGAAAAGTTTAAGTTTTACTGCCTACAAGAATAGACTTGTACCACCATGTAACTGTTAAAATTTCGCTAAGAACTTATGCAGATGTAAAAAAGCTGATATTCCCTATATATCTCTATGCAGATTTGCAGATGCATGAAAAAAATGTTTGTAAAAATAGTATTAATAAATAATATCAACTTACTTTTTAGTTATACTTCTGAAATATTAGTTTTTAATGTTTTTTTCTCATTTAGTGCAAAAAATAGAAGACAATGTAAATAGAATGAAAGGTGATACGAGGTATAGTATGATGATTTAATTATAAGAATTATATGATAAAATTTTATTAGGATCTTCAAAAATGAAAAATGAATATAACGTATGTATACATAGAAATTATAATTTGCATCGAGAAGTTAGCGCGTAAACCTTTACGCGGTGAGCCGATCTTGCGCCTCATAGCGCGCGCCATTAAAATATCGACATCTTGGCCAAAAATAAACTTATGAACATTTTCATAACCTCAAATTGTTCCTTTTGAGTTTTTCTATCATTATTGTTCATTAAAGTATAAATGTTTATAGCTCAAATTTGCTTGAAACCCTTATAAACAAATGAATGTACAATATTTTTAAGAAAACTGTAACTTCAAACGGGTATAACTTTAAAATAGATGAAGATCAAGTAATCTAACAAACTTTGTTTGGAAGCCTGTTAATTAAGCTTTAAAACGACACCTTCTAAGACTAATTTGCATGCGTAGAAGCCGAGTTACGATCGATAAAGCTTCGAAAAATACTTATTTTGCAATTTGCAATTTGCATTGCGCACTAATTTTACAATATCTTGAGTTATAATTGTTAGATTTAAGTTTAGTAAACGGTTTTTTCTTCGTTTTTTATTAAGGAATAAATTTTATTTAAAACATTTTTTTTATCTCTTTTAGTTTATGAGCCAGAGCCTTATAAACAATTTATAAACAATTAAATTGTTTATAACAATTTTTTGACCACTCGGATCGAAATCCCCCCTCGAAATTCCTAATCAGCAGCCAAAAATCCATAAGAAACCGTTGAGTTTGTCCATCAGAATTGAATATGACACGGTGACCCCTCTGGCGCCTAGACTAAAACCCCTTTATTCCAATTTTGATGATTCTGTTGCCTTTAGTTCCCGAGATATTTCTAATAGGCCAGTTATCTGCCTCACCCTATATGGACCGCATTATGTAATAATGGATTAAGCGCCAAAATGTAGTTTTGAGATAAATCGGTTTAAAGATTTTAAATTTGTTTTTGGTACTATTTCTAAAATATAGTACTGACGTGTTTCATATTTAATATATTAATGCAAATGTAAATAGACTTTTACATGTGTTTAAAATTTTTTAAAAATAATTTATATTTTAAATGTTATTCGATCAAATGTCGCTTAATTCGTTAATGATTTTTTAAGATATGCATGAGTTAAGATCCGAATACCGGATTAAGAGACATATTTGGCGCTTAGTCTGATGTTACCTGACAAAGGATGCCTTTTAATTCGATATCTTAAACGTTAGTAAATATGTTATGTTTTGTAATAAAGAATTAACCGACTATTCGTGGCGCTTGATTCGTTATTACACTTAAGGCCGGCCGTTGTATGAAAGAGAGGTCCCCAAGTCGCAGTGCAACAGAGAGAAAAGATTCTTTCCCGAGAGATGCTGCCTCTATCGGAGAAATAACGCAATAGATATCTAAGCGAAGCGCGGACTCCAGACTTTATAGTCAGCTGATAGTTTAGTTTCAGTACAGAGAGGTATGCAGGTGCGGTCTCGCTAAGATGACTCGAAATCGTTTTATATATGAGGTGCGAACTTTTCATTTTCTAGGAGGTTTAAGGACGGGTTCTCGCTGAAAATTTTACTCGGATAAATACTGTGCTCGTATCTCGTGGTAAAATCTAAACCAAAAGTATTGGAAAAATCTATTTCGCATATTGGTTCATCATAGTTTGTTACCTACTTCTCATGTCCCAATATTATAAAATTATACCAGGGAAGAACAATTATATCACTCAAATTTGTCTAATTGTCTAATTTAGAATGAAAATGTAATTAATGTTTAGAACATTTAATGAAAGCTTATAACCAAGGATGGTACTAAAGATGAGCAATTTGGTCCGTCGGTCTGCCTGACCGCGAATATAACTCCTCCGTCACTGTACCAGGTAGAATAGCGAATGAGGTGTCGAATGAAAGCCTATAATCCAAGGATGGTACTAAAGCTGATAAATTTGACCAAGGCTGTCTGTCCATCTGTCCGTCCGACCGCGAATGTAACTACTCCGTCATTATGCCAGGTAGAATGACAAATGAGGTGTCGAATGAATGGTTATAATCCAACGATGGTACTAAAGATAAGCAATTTGGTCCGTCGTCGGTCTGCCTGACCGCGAATATAACTCCTCCGTCACTGTACCAGGTAGAATGACAAATAAGGTTTCGAATGAAAGCTTATAACCGAGGATGGTACTAAAGATGAAAAATTTGACCAAGGCTGTCGGTCCATTTGTCCGTCCGACCGCGAATGTAACTTCTCCGTCATTATGCCAGGGAAAATGACAAATGAGGTTTCAAATGAACGATTATAATCCAACGATGGTACTAAAGTTGAGCAATTTGGTCCGTCGGTCTGCCTGACCGCGAATATAACTCCTCCGTCACTGTACCAGGTAGAATGACCAATAAGGTGTCGAATGAAAGCTTATAACCAAGGATGGTACTAAAGATGAGAAATTTGACCAAGGCTGCCTGTCCATCTGTCCGTCCGACCGCAAATGTAACTTCTCTCCGTCATCATGCCAGGGAAAATGACAAATGAGGTTTCGAATGAACGATTATAATCTAACGATGGTACTAAAGATGAGCAATTTGGTCCGTCGGTCTGCCTGATCGCGAATATAACTCCTCCGTTACTGTACCAGGTAGAATGACAAATGAGGTGTCGAATGAAAGCTTATAATCCAAGGATGGTACTAAAGATGAGCAATTTGACCAAGGCTGTCTGTCTGTCGGTCCGTCCGACCGCGAATATAACTCTTCCGTCACTATACCAGGTTGAATGACAAATGAGGTGTCGAATGAAAGCTTATAATCCAAGGATGGTACTAAAGGTGAGAAATTTGACCAAGTACTTCCGGTTTTACAAATGGGACCGGAAATACTGTTTTAAAGTCACCGGAATAGTAAAAGTGATATATTATTCGACGAGCCTTCGCAAGGCGAGAACAAATATATACTTCCGGTTTCATGAGTGTCTTTCCGTCTGTCCTCCTACATACAACTCCTCCGTATTAATACAGATATAATGACAAATAATGAGGTTTCGAATAAAAGATTATAACACAAGGATGGTATTAAAGATGAGTAATTTAACATCGGACTTCAGTTTTAGAGTTGCAACCGCAAGTATCTGTTTTAAAGTGACTCAAAGTATGGTATGAATGTAAATGAATATGATCCAAAATTAGTAAAATCGTATATGAATCGACGCAAAGTTACACGAAGAGTTAAAATATCGACTTCCAGTTCTACTTTCGATTACTTTGGATGAAAACCTAGGACTTACGAAGTCCAATTACTTGTTAACACATGCTCTTGTGAACATGAACGGAAAGAAATAACACGAGTAGCGTTCATCAGCAAATCATCAACGGCTGATAGCAAAACTCTACGAAACTATATATACGTTATAGTCTAAGATCCGAATATAGGTCGACCTGCACCCATCTGCTTTCCGGATGAGACATTTTTTTATTAAATTTCATACATAGACAAAAACGACTTGCATGGCTTGCCTATCAAATTCGTGTCATAGCTATCCTTAAGGTGGGGTGAGCTTAGAGTTTGAAATAAATATTTCAAGCATATTTTTTTGAATTTTTTTGAACTTATAATAGAATTCTTAAAATCCCATTGACTGATCGGGTCACAAATGAGGAGGTCCTTACAGAAGAATGGGGAAAAACCGAGACCATCAAATCTCAAAAGTTGGAATACTTTGGACACATTATGCGAAATGAATCCAGATATGCCCTCCTACAAGCCATTCTCCAAGGAAAAATATTTGGAAAGCGAGGTCCAGGAAGAAGAAGAACATCCTGGTTAAAGAACCTCAGAACCTGGTTCAACTCAACATATGTGAAGCTTTCCTGCATTGCTGCAGATAAAATAAAGATTGCCATGCCATGGAGATCGCCAACATTCGTCACGGACAGGCACAGCAAGAAGAAGAGGATAGAATTATTTTATTTTTAAATTAAATAAGCATATTCACTATTATCGTTGATTGATATATTGGACGGCCTCTAATATCTCAATCAACGCTATAATTCAATGAATTAAAAAAAAAATAAGGAAAAATATTAAAAAATAAGCCAACGCTCAGTGAATCATGTGAAACGAAAAGATCAAAAATATTTTATTAGCTTTATGAGTATTATGAGTTTATCGAGCATAAATCTGTCGAGTTTTTTCAGTTATAACGATTTTTGACTTTTTGGTATTACTCAGAAGTCAAAACAACCAAATTTTTGCTCACGAATGGGTGAAAATCAACATATTTATTATAATAAAAAATAAGCATAAACAAAAAAAATTGTATGTGCAATTTGTATGCACGTTAAAAATTCGGTTAAAATTCACATTCTTATTCCAGTCAAAACACAATAATTAACAAGTCGCTGATGTGGCATTTCGATCATCGACCGAGAAACACATTAAATTTTTATTACTGGTGTTGATAACGTGAACGGTATCAAATATCACATCGTGGGCAGCTGTATTGATTTTAAATAATAAAAAATGTGGCAGAGTCTCGAAGAGTTATAACGCCATTGATGATAATGATGACCAAATACTTTTGAAATTACAAAAATGAATAGGTTTTTTTGTATTACAATCAAGATTATCGTTTTCAGGACAAGCAATTATCATCACAAATAGGATGTTTTGAACAGGGTTATTCAAAGCAGAGTGCTGCATGCACGATTTTTGAAAGAACTCACAATTGGAATTCGATATTTGGTAATCGAAATTACAATTCATGCTTAAATTTAATTGCTAATCACTATTTTCGTACCAAAAACCGGTTTAATGGCGATTGCTATAATAGCCCTATCTATACCTATAACCCATCTGCACACTAATGGAACGCAGATTCAGATAGAGCGCGTTAAACAGTCTTGCTACCTGGGAACTATTATAAATAATGAGCAGTAGAGCAAAAAAGTTGAAAATGGTGGAGGTATTTAGCATCAACGGTTCTCCTTTAAAATCAATATGACGGCTAACCCTTCAGCGGAATTCAGTCGCAATTTTAAATTTACACCACTATTGACCTCCCCTAAAGGTTAGAATTATAAAATTTGGGGCAGCTCGGAAACAAGATTCAACTCAATAATTATGCTCCCCCACCCCTTTTTAATATATTCCCGCTAACTCGGAAAATATCAACCGCACGAAAAAAATTGTCAAAAAGAAATAATTGTAGGAAATCATATTTGAAACAATTTTAAATATTCGTAAAAAAAAATGAAAGAGATCAAAATTCAAAATTATGTAAAAGTTAATTCTATCTACTAAGTTCTATTTTTGTATTATAGGTACCTACATTTTTGTCGTAAAACTCATAATTAACGAGACAATTCAATAGTTATGCTCTAACTCTAACCTCTAACTGTCACTATTTCCCCCCATAACTTGGAAAATATCGACATCATAAAATAGTTATTTTCCTAACTAGTGCGGAAAGTGATAATTTCACGCACGAGACTGCCGTTGACCCGAACGACGCGATAGCGGAGTTCGGGCAGGCATTCGAGTGCGAGGAACACACTTTCCGCACGAGTTAGGAATAATATTTATTCTAGGGCCGTACGTTTGGAAAAAGCCACAAAAAATAGAGTTATATCGATTTTTATTTAGAAGTGAAAATACACAAATCAATTATTTGACAAGGTTGTTAAAAACAAACTTTCAATATTAGTTTATTGCATGTATTATAATATATTATAATGCAATATTACAAGGTATTTTACTTTCCCGCACGTCGTGCGTGAAAGTGCAACTTTCGGAAACGAAATGCGTGAGTGAATCTTTAGTACCATGGTTGGATTATAACCGTTCACTGTACACTCGTCACCTCATCTGTCATTCTGCCTGGCATAATGACGGAGTAGTTACATTCGCGGTCGGACGGACCGATGGACAGAGAGCCTTGGTCTAATTTCTCATCTTTAGTACCATCCTTGGATTATAAGCTTTCATTTGACACCTCATTTGTCATTCTACCTGGTACAGTGACGGAGGAGTTATATTCGCGGTCAGGCACACCGACGGATCAAATTTCTCATCTTTAGTACCATCGTTGGATTATAACCATTCATTCGACACCTCATTTGTCATTCTACCTGGCATATTGACGGAGTAGTTACATTCGCGGTCGGACGGACCGATGGACAGACAGCCTTGGTCAAATTTCTCAACCTTAGTACCATCCTTGGTTATAAGCTTTCATTCGACACCTTATTTGTCATTCGACCTGGTACAGTGACGGAAGACTTATATTCGCGGTCAGGCAGACCAACGGACCAAATTGCTCATCTTTAGTACCATCGTTGGAATATAACCGTTCATTCGACACCCCATTTGTCAATCTACCTGGCATAATGACGGAGTAGTTACATTCGCGGTCGGACGGACCGATGGACAGACATCCTTGGTCTAATTTCTCATCTTTAGTACCATCTTTGGATTATAAGCTTGCATTCGACACCTCATTTGTCATTCTACCTGGTACAGTGACGGGGGAGTTATATCCGCGGTCAAGCAGACCGACGGACCAAATTGCTCATCTTTAGTACCATTGTTGAATTATAATCGTTCATTCGACACCCCATTTGTCATTAATCCTGGCATAATGACGGAGTCGTTACATTCGCGGTGGGACGTACAGATGAACAGACAGCCTTGGTCAAATTTCTCATCTTTAGTACCATCCTTGGTTATAAGCTTTCACTGGACACCTTATTGGTCATTCTCCTGGTACAGTGACGGAGGAGTTATATTTGCGGTCAGGCAGACAGACGGACCAAATTCGTTGGAATATAACCGTTCATTCGACACCCCATTTGTCAATCTACCTGGCATAATGACGGAGTCGTTACATTGGCGGTGGGACGTACAGATGAACAGACAGCCTTGGTCAAATTTCTCATCTTTAGTACCATCCTTGGTTATAAGCTTTCACTGGACACCTTATTTGTCATTCTACCTGGTACAGTGACGGGGGAGTTATATTCGCGGTCAAGCAGACAGATGGACCAAATTGCTCATCTTTAGTACCATCGTTGGGTTATAACCGTTCATTCGACACCCCATTTGTCAATCTACCTGGCATATTGACGGAGTAGTTACATTCGCGGTCGGACGGACCGATGGACAGACAGCCTTGGTCAAATTTCTCAACCTTAGTACCATCCTTGGTTATAAGCTTTCATTCGACACCTTATTTGTCAATCTACCTGGTACAGTGACGGAAGACTTATAATCGCGGTCAGGCAGACCGATGGACCAAATTGCTCATCTTTAGTACCATCGTTGGAATATAACCGTTCATTCGACACCCCATTTGTCAATCTACCTGGCATAATGACGGAGTAGTTATATTCGCGGTCGGACGGACCGATGAACAGACATCCTTGGTCTAATTTCTCATCTTTAGTACCATCCTTGGATTATAAGCTTTCATTCGACACCTCATTTGTCATTCTACCTGGTACAGTGATGGAGGAGTTATATTCGTGGTCAAGCAGACCGACGGACCAAATTGCTCATCTGTAGTACCATTGTTGGATTATAACCGTTCATTCGACCCCTCATGTGTCATTCTACCTGGCATAATGACGGAGTAGTTATATGCGCGGTCGGACGTACCGACGGACAGACAGTCTAAATTTCTCATCTTTAGTACCATCCTTGGATTATAAGCATTCATTTGACAACTTTATTGGGCAAAAATATTTCTTGGGGATTTTTTGTCCGGGATTTTTTGCGGGGATATTTTGTCAAAAAAAAATTGTGGGGATTATCTGTCCGGGATTTTTTGTGGGGATTATTTGTCCGGGGATTATTTGTGGGGATTATTTGTGAGGATTATTTGTGGGGATTTTTTGTCCGGGGATAATTTGTGGGGATTTTTTGTCCGGGATTATTTGTCCGGGGATTATTTGTCCGGACCCCCTAATAAACTCATATTTGTCAAGTACCGAAATTTAACAAGGAAAGTTTCAAACGGGCCATTACGCTCCTGAATTTTTGATGTTTATTTAATTTTTTTCGTAGCGCCATCTTATACATAATTGCTACATTAACAGAGCTTAGATTCTTACAGATTCCTATACTTTTTGTGTATTATATGTACAAGATTTACGTTTCACATGCCAATTTCTATTAATTCCAGAAATTTATTTTAAAAGTACACCACGCAAAAAGTACTTTATTAATTCACATTTTTTTAACGTTACATCCTTCCGTTACATATAGGCTAGTGCTAAACGGACTTTTATCATGAAATTCATTTAAATACTTGAGTAATTTAGATATAAACGCTCTTATATTTATTGAGAAAAAAGCAAAACTTTCACATTTTTTTATAAACAATACACAACAGGTAGGGTAGCAAAAATATGGCTGTAATTAGCGAGATATATTGTTAGTAGGTTAAGCATTTTTTCGGTATACATATATGCTCTAGATTATGAGTGGTGTACTTTATAAAGGTGATGGGATCGCCTATACTTGTAACATTACCAATGGCCGGCCTTAAAAAGATGCGGATTTTTGTTTATGACAATGGATTATGTACCATTATTGGCGTTTAGTTCGATATTACAAATCCTAGTGTGAGATTTTTTTTAATAAAATAAAAAATGTCGCTTAATGCAGGCATTTAAAAACAGCTTTTTTTAAATTAAAAAAAAAACATATTTTTATACATATATTTGCACCCTAGCTGCAAGATGGCACTATTATCTCGATTTTGGACTTTTGGCGGTTAATCCGTTATTACATAACGTGGTCCATATACATATCAATAACATCGATAGACGACCATTACAAAATGATCGATAAGCACGTACTACTTCTAAACATTGATTTGATTGTAAACAGTGATGGCCCCGTTTGCGGAAGAATTTGAAAATGAGCTATTTCGCTTTACCCCACCATTTCACTTTGCCCTTCCCTCCCCTACTACCTCCGTAACTTTGAAACCATTCATTTTAGAAGGATTATTTTTTATTTAAAATTTAATGTAGTTTATTTTTGTATAAAAAGTTGTTTATGCTAAATTGTATAGTTTTAGAAATATTTACGAAAAACGTAAAAAACTACGAATTTAATAATTTCTCCCCCCTCTCCCCCCCAAACCCGACGCTCAAAATGGTGTGACTTTTTTGTGAACATTATGTGGACCATATAGAACAATTTGGTGTTGGAGGATAACTGTCACTTTGGATGTCTGGGTTTGGTTCTAGTTATACCATACTACTACTCGAGTTACAGTGGAACCTCGATAAGTCGGATTAATCGGGACCGCGGCCGATCCGGGTTATCGAAAACCCGGGTTAGCCGAAGAATATGGTAAAAAGTAGTAAAATAAATATTTTAAATAGGAAAATACACATTATAATTGCAAAAACATGAAATACATATGCACAGTACATCTAAATTACGTACAGTGGGATACATAGTGTGACCAACTCCAATTCAGTCGAATTCGGGACAAGGCTAAAAAAAATACCTAAAATCCGGGACATTCCCATGAAAATCGGGCTATTTTTTTTTAATATAGAACTTTAATCATTTTATTAATTGTTTATCATTTTTATGTTGAAAAAAAATTTTTTTTATGGGATGGGTCGTAATAATAATCACACTTTTGTTAGTTTTTGACGTTTCGGATTCCAATCCGGGAATCGTTCTCAAAGAAGAAAAAAATTAGAAAATCAACTGATTTTGGACTTCAATATGTAAATAGAACCTTAGGTTAATATAAAAATATAATTATATCTTAATTACATTGTCATGTTTTTAAATCGTCTTTTCGAAAGACGATAATTAAAATACAGAAACGGAAAAAACCCAGAGTTTGAGTTTTCGTAGAACTCTATACCACGAAATAAAATGCATGCGTTTTTGATGTGGTATTACTTTTATACTTTACACTAGACAGATAGTTTAGGTCGACTATTAGAAATTGTCGACTTTTTTTCGTCCCACCAATTCAGTTTGACGTGAATTCTTAAAAGAATAACGTGTTCAAAATTTGAAAATAGAATTTTACCAACCGTTGAAAATTCGGATGACCCGGAAGCCTTGTCCGGGACGCCGGGACACGACTTCGTAATTCGGGCCATGTCCCGGATTTTTCGGGCTAGTTGGTCACACTAGGTATACACTATTGTTTATTTCTTGGTAAAAAACTCAGTCAAAGTGAAAAAATGTTTGTTTTGTCTGATGAAAATCGGTTCGGGTTAGCTGGATTTCCGTGTTATCAAGGGCCGACTTATCGGGGTTCCACTGTACTTCGGATTAAAAAATGAAGAAATTTGCTCTATGAAATTTTCGCCGTCAGCGCAATTTTAACCCACCACCCCTCTACCGCCATCTCACACCATCAAAAACCCAATTTTTTGTTTTTTTTTTTTTAGGTAGGATGCAATCCGTTTTAAGATTTCAATAAATTCACACGCGTAGTTGAGGCTTTTACAAAACATGTCTATTTCTTATAGACACATAGGTTGAGTTTCTTCTTCTTTAAGTGCCATCTCCGCGATAGAGGTCGGAAATCATCATATCTACTCGGATTTTAGAGACGGCTGCTCTGAAAAGTTCTTTTGATGTAGGTACATGGTCTGAAAAGTTTGGTTGAGTTTACATAACCTCAAAAAAATTTAATGTTTTTTTTGGAAAAAAGCTTACAAAGTTTTTTGGATATTGCTTCAGGTCTATTTTTTTAGATTGCGTATTTTAGGGTATATGGAGTCTAATACTCACAATCTTATTGAAGGTGTTTATTCAAAACAGTTTGTGGGCGACCGGTTTCGGCATTCACAGTTTATACGCCATCGTCAGGTCCGACATATATGCTTGAAGACACCTTACACGACAGGGAAAATTAACGAGAATGTACTCAGGAGGGTCAAATAAGATAGAGTCGGTTAGATATTAGAATATTAGATATTAAAGAACGAGAAAATCTCTTATCTGGGACATAGATGATCGGAGATATGTAGGAAGACTACAGGTTACTTGGCTAAAAAAACATTCGTGAATACACTTAAATCGCCAATTTCGGATAATTCTAATACGGCACGTGCAGAAAAAGCTATAGAACAAACAAGTATAAAAAGCCGCTAAACGCCGTAAAAATGAGTGGCGCATACAATATTCCCGCTACAAAAGAGCTGATATGAATATTACATGGCGCAAAAATGTATGTATCTACTATATCTCATATTTATTATGTATAAGTTTTTAGTTTCTGAAAACTGTCATTTTACATAGCAGTGCGTGAAGGATTTAAAGTATGCGTGAAGTAACAATTTATTTTAAATGGGATTATATATCCTTAACTTTCGCGTTGTCATGGTGATGACATGTGAGCAATAAATTACAACAAAAGTTTTGACAGTGTTGTGGATTGAAAGCAGTTAGAATTTTTAAATCTATGTATACACCGGTATTTTAGGCTTCCGGTAGGGATCTATGGGGGAGTATCACCGATCCTCAAGCCCTTATCCCTTGCCGTACTGCTCCCTCATGGGCCAATCAGACGCCCGCATATTCCAGTCTAAGCGCCAGATTCATATTTAGAATTTTATGCTGACGCGTTAGCCTTTTTGTTTTCCGATAACCTGGCTTGGGCTCGAACTCACATACCTCACGGCGAAGTGAAGTGGCGGTCAGCCGCTAGTCCCACTGAGCTGTCCGATCGACATTTTTAAATGTCAAAGTTCTAAAAATTGTAGAATAGAAATGAATTCTAGTGACGAATAGTTACAGTTTTTTAGTTGTTTATTGTAGATAAAATATTGTATGAAACTGTGCGTGAAGTACTTTTTGCGAACTTACGCGATGTAAGTCACACGCACCGCTGTCGCTCGTGCTCTAAATATCGCGTGCGTTTGCAAAAAGCATTAGGTCTGGATCCCGCGTATGAAAAAAAAGTGGATTAATAGCAAGCTGAAAATTTGTTAATAGCTTAAGGGTGTCTAGTTGGATAAACTTTGATATATGGGAACACTGGAACAGGGGCAGTTTTAATTGTGGAACAGGTTAAAAATTTGGAACGGTCACACCACGAAAACGGCATATTTATTTTGTCCGACAGAACAGACTTAAACTCTCCGAACAGAGATTAAACTCTCATGCAAAAATCAGACTGCTACTTATTTATCACCTGTCATAATTCCTGTCATTTGACATATTCTACATGTTCCACTCATTAAAACGCCCATTTGGTGATAAATAGCAGTCTGATTTTTGCAAGAGAGTTTAATCTGTGTTCGAAGAGTTTAAGTCTGGTCTGTCGGACAAAATACATGTGCCGTTTTCGTGGTCTGACCGTTCCAAATGTTTAACCGGTTCCACAATTAAAACTTCCCCTGCTCCACTGTTCCCATATATCAAAGTTTGTCCGACTAGACACCCTTAAGCTATTAACAAATTTTCAGCTTGCTATTAATCAACTTTTTTTTCATATGCGGATCCAGACCTACATACTTCACGAACTGTATCATAAATAACTATTTCATTTTGATGGAAAATAAAATACTATAAAACATAGTTTTATTTTAAAAGATGTTTAGATAATATTTGCTAAATTTGAAGTAATTTTAGTAATTTTACAAAAGAGTAAATTTGATAGAGTTTGTATTTTGAAGCTCTTTTGTGTCGCGTTTGACTTTAAATTTAGCAAATATTATAGAAACATCTTTAAAATTAAAACTAGAATTTTTTTTTCATCAAAATGAAAATACATTTTCGCGCCACGTAATATTCATATCAACTCTTTTGTAATAGGCCTGGATCTCCCGTACCAAAAAAAGTTTATTAATAGCAAGCTAAAAATTTGATAATAGATTAACAGTGTCTAGTAGGACAAACTGTGATGTACGAGAACACTGGAACAGGGGAAGTTTTAGTTGTGGAACAGTTTAAAAATTTGCAACGTCAGATTACGAAAACGTCCCATGTGTTTTGTCGGACAGAACATCTAATTGATTTGTTACCCTTTCATTAAACTCTCATGCAAAAATCAGACTGCTATTACTAACCAACATGATTCCTGTCATTTGACATATTCCTCTTGATCCACTGATTAAAATACCCAGTTGGTGATAAATACAAGTCTGATTTTTGCATGAGAGTTTAATGAAATGGTAATAAATCAATTGTAAGTTCTGTCCGACAAAATACCTGGAACGTTTTCGTAGTCTGACGTTCCATTTTTTAACCTTTTCCACAATTAAAACTTCCCCTGTTCTAGTGTTCCCATACATCAAAGTTTGTCTGACTAGACACCGTTAAGCTATTAACAAATTTTCAGCTTGCTATTAATCAACTTTTTATTGGTACGCGGGATCCAGGTCTATAGTTGGAATATTGTATGCGCCACTCATTTTTACGGCGTTTAGTGGTTTCTTATACTTGTATCAGAAGTTTTTCAAAGGTATTTATAAATTAAATGTATGAAGTTAAATTTAATGTTTCTCGATTCCACGTTAAGCGTCATAAATGGTCGCCTTTCTAGCATTATCTCTCAAATGACCTAGTGTCCATCGAATATACATCGAAATATATTGAAAAAAAATATTGAAATGGCCGGTAAACGATCTCGGATTGTCCTATCAAATTTAGCTTCGTAACCACTACAACTACATAGAATCATTTCGGAGATAATGGTCAAATGGGTCATAATTTGGAGCGTGATAATTTCGAAACCGCTTAACCGATGTTAATCACTAAACATGAGTTTGAAACGTATTGACAAGTAGTATCTGATGAATCCAAGGTCAAGTATGATAACTGAAGGTACTACAGGAATTATTGAGCTTGAAAAACCGTTTTTCCCATAGGAAATAGATTTGCTCTCAATTACGAAGACTATAACTTAAAAATTCGAATTTTCCCATATATGAGGTATTCACCGCTACACCGAGAGAAAAAAATTCTTGACATAAAGAAACTTTATTAATATTTAAGAAAGATCGACTTGGCATATTGCCTAAGAAATATATCTTTGTATGTAAGATATAATTTTCTAAAATATTTCAAATAAATTCTACTATAGCCAAAGAAATATATCTTAAACATAATTGAACTATCACTTTCTGGCAAACTTCAAACCCATTTATCAGAAAGAAATTACACTTGATGTTAATTAATTTTATTAGTCATAAAAATATATTTTCTACACATTAGAAAACTATTCTTTCTGAGCAATAATATTTCTTAGTAAGGAATATTATTATTTTACTATTAATAATTAATTTATTTAATGTTAAGAAATATATTTCGCAGATATAAACGTATATTTAGAGTTAAGTTAATATTTCTTTAAAATAAAGTGATATTACATACCGCGAAATAAATCATTGTGTTAAGGTAAAATCATTATTTATTAATAAAACAAGATATAAAACGTTATTATTACATACAAATATTTTCTCCACTCTTAAACCACTGGCTTCTACACAACAATAAAAGGATGGAGAGGCAAATCCAATTTCCTCAAATTTTCCTTCTTTTGTTAATAGCACTTTGTATATCAGCAATTCACTAAAACAAAATCGTTATGTAGAAAGAGTAAACTTACTTTAATAAAATTTTTTTTATAAAGATATAGATATTTATTTTGACAAATTTAGGAAATACAAAAAAAAACAAATACACGGCCCCACGTAAGAACTATTAATACTAATAATAATCAATCATATTTAGTTCAAACATGGCATTATTTAACCTATACATCGTTGTTTATTTTTTTCTTTTTGTTAATGAAATATTAATTATTTATCTGTATAATATTAAATCACACAATAAACATTGTTTAGCTAAAGCCAGAGGGAAAATACAACCAATGTAAAACATTGAAGCAGACATAATAATATGTAATTTTCTTAATTTTTATAATCTAAAAGAGACAGCATACCTAATCATTAAGAAATTTTATTACGGGAAAGTATTATTAGTTTACATCTAAGTAATTTAATACATATTAACTAATTCACGGTTTTCGGCAATAACATTTCTTAACCATAAACATATATTTCTTTTAGACTAACTGATTTCATTATCTCAAATAAATTAACAGAAAAAATCCTCAGCGTTACACCCGCCATGTTTGATATAGCGTTATATTGTAAATTTTTATAGAAGACGATACATTCAAGAAACCTATTATAGTTGATACATAAGTATACACATTTTTAAAAAGGTACTTACACGTATGAAGTTCTGGAAGGTCCCGCAGTTGGTTAATAACTCCTTTCTTAATATTGTTCTGAAGCTATATATTATATCATTCTGTCCCAGCTTTAAATTGTGGCATATTTCCCAGCTCCTTTATTTCAGAGTCGTCCATCATTATACCTAAAAAGCATATAAAGATACTATTATATTTCTTTTTTAACCATTCGGATACGCAACAATATTATTATTATTACATCTTAAATTACTCAATTTACTTTTATTTAATACCTATATATGTATCTACGTACCTTCAAAATATCCGTTAATTTTTAAAGTACACCAATAAATGAACATGAACATATCACGCCATCTTGACAAACACTGACGACTAAATCATAAATAGTTAATCTGCGCAATTCTTTTGTGGAAGAAAATTTCTTTGCAAGTAACATTTCGGCATTAATGACAAAGTTTTTATTTTATAACCACAGTTACTACAGAGGGTATTTCTGAAGAATTATTTATTGTGGTTTAAAATATTTATTTATTTACAAGAAAATTTCTTGTTCACAAATATAAATATGCATTAACTTAACATTATATTTCTTATACTGCAAAATATTTGTAGTTGTCAATTTAAGAAATAAAAACTTTAGGATAAAAAAATTAAATGTAACCATTAATGCATTTCTTAGTATTGAAGAAATTATCTGTAAGAAATTATTGAGTTGTGTTTAAAAAACTCGTTTCTTTATATGTGAACCGGTATGTTTAAGTTAATAGGATATGTTAACTTTTAAGAAATATTGCTCAAAGAAATCGGTGTTTTAGGAGAAAAGAAATTGTTCTCTCGGTGTACACGCGTCTAGAGTCCTCCTATAAACACTCAGTTATTGGCGCAACCCGTACGTTGAAATTTTCAGTAATTTTATAAAAATCAAAATTTTCAAAGTTTACTTTTTCAGTTTTTCGGCTATACTGAGTCGTGTCTATGTCTGATCCTAACCGATTTGACAGCTTTTGAAAGATTAAGTCAACGCTATTGATTTGGTCTATTTGCGGTTTTCCTGTCTCTCCTTGGACCCAAGATATAATATACCCCAAAAAATATTCCGTTTTATACCTACCCAGTCCTATAGCTGGCTTATGGGTAGTCGAAAGTCACAAACTACACCTGTTCTGAATCGGACCAGACCCCCTCTTGAACACACAAAAAAAAATCAGATAGGTGGAACTTTTCCACAAACATACACATACAAACTTTTAAAAAATTGACTAAAATTTCTGAGCTCGGTAACTTTTAAATGGTATAACCGATTGTCAAAATTAAACATGCGTTAGAAATCTAATGATCAGTACTATGAGAAGCCGCAAAGGCTGGACTTAAATTTTTGAAATTTTTGTGAGATTTGGGGGCGAGAACGAAAAACAGACCCTAAATGGGAAGGGCCGTAAAATCCACATGCACTCCTGGAATAAAAAGGATTGTTGACATATGGATATGCGAGTCTTTTCCTATAGATATTTTAAGATGGGATTTGACCCAATTTTCAATATAGTCAGATTTATAAAATCGAAAATTTCGTGTATATTATAGTGTCGCATGTACGGGGTTGTGCGCCACTGGCGAGAACTGCCGTTCTCTGGGATGTAACTCGGTTCTTTGACAAAATCATATGCATAACATATTATTATGTTTTATATAAATCATAAAAAATTAAATAAATCATCTAATAAACTTTACCACTGAATCATATTTCGAAGATTAATAGTTTTGTTTAAAAAATTGCAAATTCGTATATTTGATTTCTAATACGAGATGATTCTCTATGTCGGTTAATTTAGAAGGAATATTATTCTGCCGTCCTAAGCAAGAAGGTAGTATCTCCAATTTTTACAATTTTCGAGTTTGCTCTTTTAGATGGGTTATTATACAATTAGTAATATACCTAACAAAGTTAGAAAGCAGGAAGCCTTCATTTCTGGGTCTCGTAGACTATTAAAATTGCAGTAACTCAACTTATTGTTAGGCATTACTTAGTTAAAAGGCAGTAAGTATCTTATACAAGCCTAAAAAGCAGTATCTCCTACAGAAAAAATGGAGATACTGCTTTTTAATCTAGCAACTGCTTGACTACATTTACTACTTTTAAGCAAGTGTGTAAAAACATACCTTGTTTAAAAGCAGTAACCGCCATTTTCATTAAAATTTATAAAAATATCTTATAGAAAAATAAACTTATCCAATGATATCAAAAAGAACTACAACGCAGTTAAACAATTCTGAAATCCATAAATATTTTCATGGTGGCTGAGCCCCGTTTATTAAAATCTGCATTATCTCGAAACTTACATTTGTGGAGATACTGCCTTTTATCTTAGACGGCAGTATTACACAGTTTACATTATACTCTAAATTATACAAAGAAAAAAAGTACACGTATGAAAAAAAAGTAGCTACAGGTATGAAAAAATTTTGAACGAAAATATAATAGTTATTTATGAAACAGTTCGTGAAGTATGCTATTTGCGAACGCACGCGATGTTTAGAGCACGAGCGACAGCGGAGAGAGTGCTATACATCGCGTAAGTTCGCAAAAAGTACTTCACGCAAAGTTTCATAAAATATTTTATCTACTCTACCATAAATAAATAAAAAAAAAACTGTAATTCTTCGTCACTGGAATTCATTTCTATTCTACAATTTTTAGAACTTTGACATTTAAAAATTCTAACTTCTTTCAAACCACAAAACTATCAAAACTTTTGTCGTAATTTATTGCTCATTATGTCATCATCATGACAACGCGAAAGTTAAGGATGTTTGATTATATGAAAGTGTGTGTATATAGGGACAGTGCGAAAAAGTAAATCCCATTTAAAATACATTGTTACTTCACTCACACTAACACTTCACGCACTGCTATCAATATATAGACAATTTTGATGTAATGTCAAAAAAATATAAAAATGGAATGTCAGTCAAGTTCAAGTAAAAGTTTTTGTAGATATTGTCCTGTAATTACGTTTGTAGAAAAAATATTGTATGATATGCGTGTTAAAAAGTACCTACATTTTTAAGGCACTTATGTGAATTGCAGAACTCGCTATCGCTCCTTCTGCAAACTTTCACATGCGTGCCTTAAAGGTGTACTTTTAACACTGATATCATAAATAACTATTTTCTACGGCCGTGCTAAGAGAACCACTTTCACGCACGCATTTCGTTTCCGAACGTTGCATTTTCCCGCACGGCGTGCGTGAAAGTAAATTTTCCCGCACGGCGTGCGGGAAAGTAGCATACCTTGTAATATGGCATTATAATAATTATAATACATGCAGTCAACTAATATTTAGATATTATTTACTAATTTGTTTCAAATTTATCTTATTGTGTTCATGTTTTAATACAATTAGCGCGATGATTCGATGAAATAATATTATTTTCACATGTTATCTCACAATATTTAAAAGTCAGATCAGTAGACAATTACAAAGGTTTTGAGTCGTCGTCATGGAAACCAATATCGTCGTCGTGGTAACCCATTATATTGAAAGTTTGGTTTTGACAACCTTGTCAAAGAATTAATTTGTGTATTTTCACTTCTAAATAAAAATTGATATAACTCTTATTTTTTGTGGCTTTTTTCCGAACGTACGGCCCTAGAAAAAATATTATTCCTAACTCATGCGGAAAGTGTCTTCCCCGCATTCGACTGCTTACCCGACCCCGAACTCCGCTATCGCGTCGTTCGGGTCAACTGCAGTCTCTTGCGTGAAAGTATTACTTTCCGCACTTGTTAGGAAAATAAATATTTTCTACAACCGTGTTAAAAATGCAATTTTTAGCACTCCATACGAGCGTAAAAAATGCTACTTTAAGGCACTAGTGCTTTAAAATTTTTAAGGCACTGCAGTTCGTATTGACCGTATAGGCAATTTTGATGTAATGTCAAAAAAATATAAAAATGGAATGTCAGTTAATATTATTTATTTATTAAGCGCAACAGGCCTTGCAGGCCTAGGGCTAAAATGTTTACATTACTGATTACATAATTAATATAGTAAATAACTTAATATATCTTACATAACTTATAAATTTTATTTAAATACACTTCAGTCTTTTTATACACTCCTTCACAACCTCTCTCCATCTCCTTCTGTCCAATGCTAGTTCTTTCCATCTCTCAATGTTACTTTTCTTCAAGTCTTCATATACACTGTCCTTCCATCTTTTCCTTGGCCTGCCTTTCCTCCTCTTTTGTATTGGTCTTCGTGAAAGTACCATTTTTGGCATTCGTTTACTTCCCATTCTCTCTATGTGCCCCAAGTATCGTATTCTCTGTGCTTTGATCGTCGTCGTAATCGTTGGCTCTTGATATAGTTCTTCCAATTCTTTATTGGTTCTTCTTCTCCACTGACCTTCTATTTTCACACCTCCATATATTGCTCTTTGCATTTTTCTCTCCCATCTTTCTAACAGGTCTGTTTCTGACTTTTTGAGCACCCATGTTTCGCTTGCGTATGTTACTGTAGGTCTGATAACAGTCTTATAAATTCTTATTTTTGTTTTTCTTGATACGTATTTGGATTTCAACAATGTGCGTAATGCTCCATATTTTTTATTTCCTTTAGCTATTCTTGCATTTATCTCCCCTTCTTCATGACCATTTTCATCTATTTTGGCTCCCAGGTAAATAATTTCTTTGGCTCTTTTAAACGAGTATGTTTTTTCTCCATCTATTTGTACTATGATGTTATTCTCTTTTTCTTTTTGGATCTCTCCCATTATCATATACTTTGTCTTTTCTTCATTTATTTTAAGTCCGAATTTTTTGGCTTCTGTTATTATGTTTTTCATTAACTTTTGTAGTTCTTTTTTGCTTGTTGCTAATAGCGTCAGATCATCTGCAAATGCTATGCATTGGTGGCCGTTTTTAAATATCGTTTCTTGCATGTTTATTCTGCTTTTCCTGATTATTCCTTCCAATGTTAGATTGAATGCCATTGTTGATAGTGGGTCTCCTTGTCGTAATCCTTCCTTGGTTTCAAACTTTTTGGATGTATACCCTTTCCAAGCTATTTCGTTTGTTGTGTTTTCCATCGTCATCTTTATCATCCTGACAATTTTACTTGGTATCCCCAATTCTTTCATCAGTTCGTACATCTGCTGTCTATTTACTGTGTCGTAAGCCTGCTTAAAGTCTATGAACAAAGCATATAGTACTGTTTTATGTTCGTAACAGGTAGTCTGTATTTCTTTTAAGGCAAATATTTGGTCAGTCGTTGATCTGTTGTTTCTAAAACCTGCCTGGTATTCCCCCAGTATTTTTTCCGAATAATGACTTAGCCTTTTACTTATACTTTGTGCCAAGATTTTGTAAACTATTTCTAATAGTGCGATGCCTCTGTAGTTTTCGCATAGCATTCTATCACCTTTTTTATGTATAGGGCATATTCTTGCTATGGTCCACTCTTCTGGCATTTTTTCTACTTCCCATATTCTTTTTATCAGATCATATATCTCTTTCTGTAGTCTTTTCCCTCCTGATTTTATCATTTCGGCCGATATTTCTGTTATTCCTGGGCTTTTGTTATTTTTCAAGCTCTTTATTTCGTTCTTTATTTCTTGTTCTGTGGGTATTTCTATTGCTATCTGATCATCTTCAATTTCATGGTTGGTTTCCTTTTGTACTTCGCTCTTATTTAGCAGTTCTGTGAAATAGTTTTGCCAGTTTTCCATTATTTTTTCAGGCTCATTTAGCAACATCCCTTTATCATCTCTCATATATGGGTTGTTTTTTTGATATCCTCTTTCCATTTTTTTGCTTCCTGGTAGAATGATCTTATTTCTTTTTTTTTGAAATTTTTCTTCTATTTCTTTCAGTTTGTTCTCGTTGTATTTTCTCTTTTTGCTTCTACATTTTCTTTTCATGATTTTTCTCAATTCTCTGTATTCTTCTCTAGTGCTTTCTTCGTCATTTGTGAGATTTTTGAGTCTTACTTTTCTTATTGCTTCTGCTATTTCTTGACATTCTTCATCATACCAATCTTTTGTTTTGTGTTTTCTTTTGGTTTTCGCTAGGATTGCTTGACTTGTGTCCAAGATTGCTTCTTTGATATTTTGCCATTGTTTGTCTGGGCTTGACGTTTCTTGTTCCCTGATTAGTCTGTTGGTTATTCCCTGTTCATACTTCTTCTGTGTGTTGTTATCTTTTAGTAGTCCTATGTTAAATTGTTTTCCAATTTTTTCTGTTGTTTTATTGTTTCGCTTTATGTTATGCTCGATTTTATATTCTGCTCTCACCAGGTAGTGGTCAGAGTTACAGTCCGCTCCTCTCATGCTCTTTACATTTATTACATTGTTTGCATGCTTCTTCTCTATTAAAATATGGTCTATCTGATTGACTGTCTTCTTATCAGGGGAAATCCACGTTCCTTTATATATATCTTTTCGGCGTAATTGTGTGCTTCGTATCACCATTTGCCTTTCTGTTGCAAAGCGTATTATTCTTTGGCCATTATCGTTCGACACCTCATGCTTACTATATTTCCCTATTATGTGTTCGTATATATTCTCTCTTCCTACTTTGGCGTTGCAGTCTCCCATTATTATTTTGATGTCAAACCCTGGTAATTTATCATATTCTCTTTCCAATTGCTCGTAGAGTTCATCTTTTTCTTCTTCGGTGGCATCTTCAATCGGTGCGTGTACATTTATTATACTTATGTTTCGTTTGTCCCCTTTTAATCTTATTGTGCTTAGTCTACCTGATATTGGTTGGAATGCCATTACTCTTTCCTTCCATTTTCGCTGTATTATAAAACCTGTTCCTAACCTTCTGGTTTCTCCCCCGCTTTTAAAAAATACCACGTCTTCTATTTCTACTATTTCTGTTTCCAATTGTTTTGTCTCTTGTAAAGCTATTATTTCTACATTATATCTTTTAATTTCTCTAATTAATTCTTTGAGTTTTCCTGTTTCGTATGTGCCTCTTACATTCCATGTACCCAAGTTGACTTTAGTTTTCTTTTTGTTATCTTTACTTATTGCCTTGTCCATTGCCTGCGTCGTGTCCTTCTTATTTATCCCTGTTGCAAACTGTATCTTGTCATTTTTCGGCTTTTCTTTTTTATTGCTGTCTTGATTTGTTCTATTTCCATAGTTCGTAATCCTATTCTTTGCATTTTTCGTCGTCATTTGTTTCCTTTCATTGCTATTGCTTAGTTTTTTGCTTTGGTCTCTACCACCAACGTTTGGTTCATTCCATCCCAGCGCCATATTTCATGATCGGCATATATTTTCTTATACCCTACTTTCACTTTTCTCCCTTCCTTTCTTAGTTCTTGCGCTTTTTGTCTGACATGTTTCTGTACAATTCTGTCGTTCTTTGATAGGTCATCGTTGATATAAACTAGACCTTCTCCTCGATTTCTCAATTTGGTTTTGTTTCGCATGATTTTTCTTTTATCTTCTTCCTTTTCAAGCTCAACCAGACAAACTTTTTCTCCTAACTTCAGAGCCTTCTCTATTTGTACATCTACTTTTAATTCTGTCTGCATAAAATTTTTCATTGCATGTTTTAGGATATCTGGCCCATTTGTATCTATGTTCAATCCCTGTATAATTATATTTTTCCGCCTTTTTTGATTTTCTAAACTTTCAAGCCGTTCTTCTATTTGATAAACTGCCTGTTTTAGTTTCGTGTTTTCTTCTCTTAATGTTACATTCTCCTGGCGTAGCTCTCTTATTTCATCTCTATATTCTTTCTGCTCTCTACGCATCTCGCTAAGTTCTCTTGATTGTTCCTCGATTTTTAGACTTACTCCTGCCATCATTTCCATAATTTTTTGTATATTCTCCTCCATTTTCTCCTTTCTGTAGGAGGGAGATCTGCTTATTTTTCGACTTTTGTTAAAAGCCCGTTCCAATTCTTCCTCTTTTCTCTTCTTGTCGTTTTCGTCTGTCGTGGTACCGTCACTTTCTGTTCGAAATAATAGCTCTTCGTATTTTTTATCTTCTCTGCTCATTACAACTGGTTCGTTTTACTGCGATAAAGGTCTCGTTCGGACTATCTCCGCGGAAACTTAACCTTTCTCAGTGTAGCGTCTTACTTTTTTTCTTTTTTTTTTGATAGAATTATATTGAGCAGTATATACTATTTCGCTCCTCCCTACTTACAGGACTTCCCTGTCGACTTGGCAACACCGCGTTCCAATCAAACAAGAATCCACTTCGAATATCGTAATATCGATGACGTTTTATTTGTTTATGTGTTACGCTTACCTTTGATTTTTGCCAATTTGGAGCACAATTTCAATATTTAGTTTATTATTTTTCGTTCAGCGCGAAGATTACTCACTTAACTTCACACTTTAGCGTTTGCTGTAATTGATTTACTCTGCATTTCGCGAAAAACGGGTTTAATGCAGGAGCAAAATACAATTAATATTTACACACTCAGCGCAACGTTGTCCGAATGTCAGTTAAGTTCAAGTAAAATTTTTTGTAGATATTGTCCTGTAATTACGTTTGTAGAAAAAAATATTGTATGATATACGTGTTAAAAAGTACAATTTTAAGTCACTCATGTGAATTGCAGAACTCGCTTCGCTCATTCTGCAAACTTTCACATGCGTGCCTTAAACGTGTACTTTTAACACTTATATCATAAATAACTATTATTTACTTTTTCATATACAGATCTTTTTTTCTTTGTAGTGCATTTGATAACTGTTTAATTAACGTTATTACTTTATATTCACTCGGCAAGCATTTGTGCCTAACAATTCCTTTATTTTAATTTAACAATAAGAGATGTTATCATCTGAGAAGTTAGCAGCTTCTTGAGTGTCGGTAACAGTTGGTAATATCGTTAAAACAACAAAGTGTCGATTAAGTTTAGTAAAGTTTTAGAACCTTAACACCTTATTTACGTAACACAATTTGGGGAAAAGCGGGATATTGTGGTTATATCCCCTAGCTTGAAACTTTTATTTCCCTTTTAAGGAATTGATTTTCACAAATGGATAAAATCTTTGTTTTGGTATTTAAGATAATGATACAGTAGATTTATATAGATAAACTAAGTTTAAGGTACTTTAATTTTAATAATTTTTTGATTTGTCCTGAAAAGTATACTGTTCAAAATATACGTTTTTTCCTATTTATTTTTGTTGTAGTAGCCGCACGAATTAAGATTTAGCCATTCGTCATTTGTGATAGCTGTATTTCAAAGGAGTAACTAACATTTTGACAAAATGATATGTACTGACGTAGTGCTAAAATTTTATCCCTTTATGAGTTTGTGGACTAGCTTTGATTTTTTTTTTGTATGCATATAAATATGCTTTATCTTTATAGACATCATTATCCATTAAATAATGGTACGACAAACCTCAGCATTGGAACAGCAGACAAAGAAAAGAGAGAACACTGCTTTGACGAGGACTGCTTGCAGACGAACAGCTAAAAAATGTAAAGTATTAGACAAGACAGAAAAAAATAAGCAAATTGGCATAGTATTTCGACGAGTTATTAAACAGTGAAGGTAAGCGGAAACAGAAATACGGCAATGAACATAAGAAACAGAACAACAACAAACGCAAGAAAATATAAAATGGGGGGTAAGAGAGGTAATACGAGACATAAAATGTAATAAAAGTGCAAGAGACAGCGGAATGCCAGCAAAAATATTAAGGGTAGGAAAAGATACACTGCAGCAAAAGATAGCTCGACTTATTATAAAAATATGGGAAAACGAAAAAATGCTAAAGCAATGGAATACAGCACTCATCTGTAAAATTCACAAGAAAGGTGATAAATCTATGTAAAAATTATAGAAGAATCGCACTATTAGAATTAGGTAGTACCTATATAAGATAAGTATAAGAACCAAAAATTATAAGAAGTCGAATAAAAACCTATAAAACAGACAAATAATAGGAAATAATAGGAGAATACGACACTAGTTTCAAACAGAGAAGAACAAAAACCGACCAAATTTTTATGCTAAAATTGTGTACAAAACAACAGTTATGGACAAAATCTAGGTTTGCCTATGCTATTTATTAATTTTAAACTGGTCTATGACTCCATCTCATGAAACGGACTATAAGAAGCAATGAGATTGTTAGGAATACCAGAGAAGCTAATACAATTAGTTAAAATGACACTAATATAGTCAATAAAGTCATATTAGAATGAAGTCTTTTAAATCAGTTTAACATCATAGAGGGTTAAAACAAAGAGATCACCTGTCAACAAACAGACTTATTCAACATAGTACTAGAAAAGATCAAATAAAAGGACCCAAGATCCGGACAAGCAGCACGATTCTGAACAAAAAGCTATGGTGCATAGGTTTCACAGTTAACTTGGTATTTCTGCTATGTTTAAGACGAGAACTTCAAAAATATGCTCAAAATTTAAAGAGAAAGCTAGAAAATATGCTCAAAATTTAAAGAGAAAGCTAGAAAATATGCCCTGTCTATAAATCAAGAAAAAACCAACTATATGGAAATCAGAGGGCAAAATTCAAAAGAAAATAAATGGATCACTCTAAGGTCAAAGAAAGACACTATAAATTTGAGAAGGTAACAGAATTTGAGTACCATGGAGTAACAGTTACAAGTAGCGGAGGCGAAGAGAGAAAAATAAATAAACGGTTGTTGAAAGGCAGCAAACCAGTACGATCATTAAACGAACTGTTGAAGACGAAAAACGTGTCCAGGATAGCTAAGATTCAAACCCATGAAGCAATATTGAGAAACAACGATATTGTATGCATATGAATATTGGACAATCAATTAGAAAGAAGAAAACAGCTATAGAATGGGAGAGGAAAATCTTGAGAAAAGTTTTTGATGGTCTGAACGGGGAATGGCTAACGGGGAATGATGCAGAAGAGCAAACCCGGAGTTAATGGAGATGCAGAAGTGACCCAAAATAACACAGAAATAGAAGCTCGACAGCAAACGCCAGAACCCACACTTTGCAGTGTATTTAATCTATTTTTTATTCCTGTAGTATACGAATAGCAGATATTTTGATTTTACGTCATCTGATCAAAATGTATTCCATTGTTTTCGATATTACGACATGAAGGTCTTTTTATCGCCCATGCATCAACTTTTTTTTTGACTGAGGTGGAACGCTTTTAGCTGACTAGGGAATATGTCTCTAGTACTGTTGGACTCGGACAGGAGAGGAGAACACGCCAGGGCACAGAGACCAGAGTATGGTCCATGTGTCCCGCATGCCCCCCATAACCAGCCGCCTACCAACCAAAACCACCCCCTCTTCCGACCCGGAATATCCCTGAACGTGTTCACTGGATGAACGAAACATGGGGATATTTCGCGCAGTCTAAAAAGGATGTCTGGAGATATCTTAAATGTTAAAAAATCCTATTATGCTTGCCTAGAAGCGGCAGGCACATAGCAGGAAGTCTGTATATGAAGTTTGAATAACTGAACCCAAAGCACCTGCCTAAAAGCGGCAAACGCTTGTGGAATAGGTCCTGGCCTAAGTATTATCGTATCTATGGTCCTGGATCAGGGATTCCTCTCAAGAGGGAGAAAAAATTGTCTTTAGAAAAGAGAATTAAGGTGTTGGAAATTTGTATTGAACCACCATAATAATATTTTTTAAATATATTTTTTTATATATATTTCATATACGCATATATACATATACATACACAGACATACATAAACACACATATACATATATTTTTTATATTTTTACATTTTTATACGTTTTGTAATGGCCTGGAGTGACCCACCTCAGCCATTTTGCTCCAGCCTTTCCATTAGGGACTTACGCTTCATTATTTTTGTTATAATATCAATAATGGTTTCAAAGTTGCTCTTACTGCTAGTCGCTATTCGCAGAAAATTATCAGGTCCAATGTCGCCAATATCTAAAAATACAATGTTCCGCATCCTCCCTCACGTGGCAGGTTTGACACGTGTCATCGTTTGATTTCCCGATTGCGAAAGTGAATGCTCTGAAGGATCCATGTCCTGTTAGAAATTGTGTAAAATAATAATTGACACGCTTAAACTTGCAGTCGTACCACGTCCCAACATCTGGGATCAGTCTCTTAGTCCACTAGGCTTTCGTGTGCTCTGCCTCCCATTCCCTTTGCCAATCTTCTATGATCCGCTCGCGTGCGATTGACCTTACTTCCGGTACGTGATCATTGCCGTTTTCGTATAATAATTGGCGTTCCTTGGCTAATAGGTGAATGGGGGGCGCGCCCGCTATCACCTGCAGGGCCTTGGTAGAAGTAGTTTTATACGCACTAGTGACTTTCAACAGAGGTTAACGCTGCGCTCTTGTTATCATATCCCTGTTCTTTTGGTATCTTAGTACCCCGAACCAGACTGGGATTCCGTAAAGAAGGGTAGACTGAACGATATGTAGGTATAGCCTTCTCCTGGAACTGCTCGGACCTCCAATATTAGGTGTAATTTTTTGAAGGGACATTGTCTGCACTTCCGCCTTCTTCACCACTCTTTCCAGGTGTTTAGTGAATCTCAGTCCTTTGTCGAGGTCTATACCCAGATATTTAGCGCAGCGCGTCGCCTGGACGTTGTTATTTCCTAAGCGGAACAACAAGTCTGGCCCATTTCTCGGGGCTTTTAGGATGGCGACCTCTGTCTTGCCATCTGCAAGTTCAAGGTCATTGTCGGTCATCCAATCATTCACTTTCTTGTAGAAGTCTTCTACGGTCTCAACTAGCACCCGATACATGTCACTAGTCGTAAGAATGGCCAAGTCATCGTCATAGGCCACGGCTACACTATCTCTGCCATATGGGATCTCTAGCACTCCATTATATAGAATATTCCATAAAGTTGGCCCATCCATCAACTATAGACTTTACTGGTTAAATATGTTGGCAACTATAATCCCACTAAAATTCCCAGTTTTCCAGTAATAGATGTCGTAACTCTCCAAAAGTTAAAGATTTATATTTGGGAGAATTTGAAAGATAGATGGCAAACGAAGCATCGGAAGAAGACGAATTTCATGGCTGAAGAACCTGAGAGAATGGTTTGGATGTAGCTCAAAACAACTATTTAGAGCTACTGCCTCAAAAATTAAAATAGCTATGATGATTGCCAACCTCCGTAGCGGAGATGGCACATGAAGAAGAAGATTTGGGAGAAACGTAATATACAAAGTTTTTAATAAATAACAAATAAAAGTCACGGCTCATCTGTCATATAATTTAATTATATCTATATCAAGACACCTAACCCAGCATTATCGGTTAACATCCAACCCTTTATCAAAATAAAAAAATACTAAAAACATCAATCATCTTGTTATCTTATCCTCCTCCCAAAATCACACACTATTATTCCCTTAAGACCATTATTAACACATTAATATAATATTTTTACAACTGGGCGTGTCTATCGAACCTTCTGTCAGTTGCAGTCAGAAAGAAATTAGTTCGGATCCTTTCCAGCAAGCTTTTGTGTCTGCTGCTTTAAAAATGCTAATAATAGTATATGGGCCAGCTGTTTATATTTTAATTTTGGTGACAGAAAATAAGCGAATTAGGTATTCCAAAGGAAATTATATATAAAATAGATTTGACTGATATTTAATTTAGGAAATATTGATTCAATTCTCATACTAACATTCTCCTAAAAGGTTATGCACATAACTGCGACTTAAGTTATTATTTTTTTATTTCGTTTTTGTACTTGCATTGATATTTTCTAATACTTCTGTTTTCTCCCTTTTTACAATTAATTTTGTTTTTCTTGTTTAATATATTTATTTACAACCTACAACATTCTTCTTCTTCTTCTTTAAGTGCCATCTCCGCGGCGGAGGTCGGCAATCATCTTAGCTATTCGTATTTTAGAGACGGCTGCTCTAAAAAGTTCATTTGATGTACATCCGTACCACTCTCTCAGGTTGCGCAGCCACGATATTCTGCGTCTCCCTATGCTTCTCTTTCCTTGAATCTTTCCCTGCATAATCAATTGGAGCAAGCTGTATATCTCTCCACGTGTAATATGTCCGAGATATTCCAATTTTCTTGTTTTGATGGTTTTTAGGATTTCCATTTCTTTATTCATCTTTCTCAGAACCTCTTTTTTTGTGACGTGTTCTGTCCACGATATTTTCAGAATTCTTCTGTACACCCACAGCGCGAATGATTCTAGTTTTTTCATTGATGCAGCATTTAAGGTTCAAGCTTCCATTCCATAAAGCAAAGTCGAGAAAACGTAGCACCTAGCCAACCTAACTCTTAGCTCCAACTTCAAATCTCTTGTGCAGAGCACTTTTCTCATTTTGTTAAAATTTGCTCTAGCCTTTTCTATTCTGATTTTGATTTCCTGTAAGTAATCTCCTGTGGAGTTTATCATTGTTCCAAGGTATGCATATTGGTCGAGTCGTTCGATATTGGATCCGTTTATGAAGAGATTTTCGTTATTTCTTTGAGTTTTAGATATTCTCATAAACTTTGTCTTCTTGACATTCATTGTTAGCCCGTATTATTGTCCAAACTGCTATTCTGGTCACCAGCCTCTGAAGATCCCCAATATTTTCAGCTAAGATGACAGTGTCATTCGCATGTCTAATGTTGCTAATGGTAGCTCCATTTACCTTTATTCCAGCCGTTTCACCCTCAAGAGCTTTTTTCAAGATCTTTTCCGAGTAGGCATTAAAAAGAATTGGCGACAGACGCATCCCTGTCTCACTCCACGTCCGATTTCAATTTCCTCTGACAGCTGGTCGTTAACACGTACTTTTGCTCGTTGTGAATAGTATAAATTCGATATAATCCTGAGGTCATTGTAGTCCAACTCCTTTGATTCCAGGACATGCATTAATTGTTCATGTAGTACTTTGTCGAATGCTTTATTATAGTCAATAAAACACGCATATATATCTTGATTGACATCCAGGCACCTTTGTATAAGTGTGTTAAGTGAAAAAAGAGCTTCACGAGTTCCCAGACCTTTGCGAAATCCAAACTGCGTATCATTAATATCTATGTCCAGTTTATGATATATTCGGTTATGGATGACTTTCAGTAGCAACTTTAGTACATGGGATATCAAACTAATGGTTCGGTAGTCGCCGCATTCTCTTGCGTTTTTCTTTTTAGGGAGGCAAATAAAGATCGACGTCAACCATTCTTTGGGTAATGTGCCTGAGCTATAAATGTTGTTCAAGAGTACCACTAAAACATCAATATGCTGCTCATCTATAATTTTTAAAAGGTCGATAGGTTAGGGTTAATCCTGGGCTTTTCCTGTTCTTCATTGTTTTTAACGCATGTAATATTTCTTCCTTTGTAATATCTGGACCTTTTTCTCCTGAAGTAAGTTCTATGTGTTCCAGGTACGCTCTTTCATCATCGAATTGTTCATCGATGTATTCTAACATTACAAAGTTGTAATTAAATGTTGTTTCACCTTATTCAACTTGGCTTCTTCTTGAAATATATCTTGGGGCCAGGTTCTATCTATTAGCTTGTTGTGGCTCGAACATTTTTGTATACTCACGTTGCGTTTCGAGCACTGACTTTCTGACTTATTAGCTCTTTTTATTTCATCTTTGATGAAAGTAACGTATAAGTGATAACGAAGTGGATGGTTGCTTACCTATTATGGTGTATCTATTGTCGATCTTAGTATTATAGTTTGGAATTTTTGAATGATATTAATTATTCCCATTTTTATTAATGGCAATTTTTTTTGAGTATTTACAAACAGAAGTGCAATTTTGATTATTTTAATATTCTAATATAAGTACCCATTACGACCCAGACTCAGTAGCTTTATTGTTTAAGGTATTAAACAAGCAGAAATTTAAAAAATCATTGGTGTTCACTATTTACAAGTCCGTTTGCCAAAATATAATTTGAAGATTGATTTGAGAAAATAGAAGGATGAAAGGGTAGATTCAAGTTGGAGTATAATATGGCAATCACAAATACCAAGAAACATTTCAGTCTCAAAGTATAGAGCGCCCAACAGACCTTCAAAGAATATATACTCTTCTAGAAGAAGCTTTTAGATGGAACATGGTCACGTTTATTTGTCACTTCAAAGCAGGCTTGTTGACGAGGGATGGCTTCTAATCTGTGGGAACACAAATCTTACGCTGAGAAGTTACAGGGCACTACTCTTCTACTCACGTCTATATTCTTTGATAACTTATACGGATGAAAGCGACTCTCAAGCGGCCTAAAACTGAAAAGAGTGGCTCCAGTTTTACGCCGGTTGAGACTTACCCGTTAAGGTTAAAAAGCTACAGAAAGATTTTTAGTTCACCAGAATTGAAGGCTGTATCGACGGGCCTGTGCTCTATCGTATGAAAATAAAAATTGTTTTCAAAAAATCCTTGAAATAGAACGCCATGCAGTGCAACTCTAACGAAAGAAGACCCTTCCTACCAAAAAGTTTGGAACGTGGAATATATTCCAAGTAACTTAGATGGGGTGTTATAGAAAATTTAGAGTATACTAATAAATAAATTAATAAATTAAGTATACTGATAAAAAATGGTGACAAGTATTATTGAGAACTGGAAACAAATAAATGAGAAGGCTAGTAAAATTTGAGATGAAGCTAATATAACTTAGTAGTGGACGCATTATGTCCTTCAAAAATTTAAACAGACAATACTAGTAGGTATGGGCTATTTGGGTACACTGAGCGGATTGCCTACAGAAGTCGTAGAACAGAGTCTTCGTCCTCGTCGGGGAACGGGTATAGAGATGGTCGGATGACGGGTCTACCGATGGTCAGGGGGCCGGTCTACGAATGGTCGCAGTCTACGGATGGTCAGGTCTTAGGAATAAATCGTAGATCTTCTATACATGGGTGAAGGATCGGTACCCTTTTCTTTTTTCTTTTTGTTTATTGTATCTCCGCGGTGTTACGAGAAGAGATGCGCGAGCAATAAGCCATGGGATTTATGTAAGATAAAAAACGATGCGTGATATATCAAAATGCTAGGATTTAATGAACAGAATGAGGCAGAAAACTTAAACATGTAGCCATGCCAGAGGGTGCCTTAGGTCCATATCTTGGCTCCTATTGGTATAATCCTAACGTATGACGTATAACATAGTAGGACCATGTAGCGATGAAGCCTATTATATAGATGAAAAAAAAATCATATTTGACTTATTTGCTGCAGAAACGAATACAGATATTATATTGCTGAAGATTTTTGATGAAAAAAGAATATTATCTTAGAGTAAGTATTAAAGTACGTATCGCTAAAACAAGTATTTTTCTAATTTGACGTTATTAAGACAAATAAAAATTATTTCTTTTAGTGTGGATGTATAGATTGTATCTTGTTGTTTACAGGTTGCAGCTATGTAAGATAAAGGTGTTTGTGATGTCGTTATCATCATCATCATCCAACCAATTCACGTTCACTGCGTGACATAGGTCTCCCCCAATTGTTTCCACACTTCACGGTTTTGTGCCGATTGTTGCCAGTTTTTACTAATCTGCCTGATATCATCTGTCCATCGTGTAGGCGGCCTTCCTCTACTGCGTTTATCTTCTCTTGGTCTCCACTCCATCAGCTTTCGTGCCATCTTGAATCTTTTAGCCTGGCGACGTGTCCTGCCCAGTTCCATTTGAGCCTGGTGATACGTTCTATAACATCTGCGATACCGGTTCTTTGTCTGAGACAGGTTTGTGATGTAGATTAGGATAATTCATTTTTAATTCTCAGTAACATCAAATGACTGTTGTGTGGAGCGAGTAGCTTAGCAGTCATTCTTGCCGGTCCCAAGCCCGGATAAACAAGGAGGGTTAAGCGGAAGGCCAACAACCTGGCCTTTTAAAAAACAGCCTGTTAAAAAATCTGCAAATGTGCCTCGGAATTGGACAGATACATATGGAAAACGACAATCGCAATGGAAAAGGACTTTGAATGTTGGAACGTGGAACTTTCCAAGTTGGTACCGGACGAGAGCATCTATACACGCAATAAAACATTTATATAAAGTAGGAATGAACATTACGGCAATACAAGAACTTAGGTGGCTGGACACTGGAAACATTAAAATGGTAAAGGCGGTCATATTTCACAGTGAAAACCAGACAGGAAAACACGAATTCAACACAAGTTTCGTGGTCCGAGAAGAATACCCAAACAGTGTTATAATTTTTACGCCCATTAGTGAGAGACTATGTTATATTAGACTGAAAGGGAAATAGTACAATATCTCAATTATATACGCACGTGCTCCGAAAGAAGATAAAGACGAACATATTAAAGATGAATTCTAATAACAACACGAAAGAATGCTTAAGAAAATTCCCAAATAAGACATGCAATTAATATGTGAGAACTTCACGCAAAAATTGGCAAAGGACCTAACCTAAGACCGACAATAGGACAACACAGCCTCCACGATATCTCAAACGATAATGGACAAAGGCTCGTAGAGCTCTAGCATTGGCTAACAATATACTTATAAAGTCTACTCTGTTCCAACATAAAATCATCCATAAACAGACTTTTGTTTCTAATGACAACTCCACGCGGAACCAAATTGATCACGTAATTATAGATACTAGATATGGAAGTAATGTGTTAGATGTAAGAAGCCTCAGGGGAATAGATGGAGATATAGACCATTACCTAGTAAGGGCACAAATCAGGTTGAGAATATCTTCACAGAAACCTAAAGTGAACGAAGCTTTGGGACAGTGGAACATCGAGAAAATGCAAAATGAAGAAATCCGAGAAAACTACGAACAGGAAATTAAACAGCATCTAAATACAGTAGACCAGAGCAATGATGTCGAAACGCTGTGGCAACAAATGAAAAATTAAACTACGGAGTCGGCAGAACTTATAATATAGCCCGATCAAAGGACAATTTGACCCCACAAAAAATAAAGGAAGGATGAAAATTTGGGAATAGGTAGTTAAAATTGTCTATTATTATATAAGAAAAAGTACCTCCTAAGAAAAAGTAAAAAAAGGGAGTACCCCCTCTCGAAAGTGAAAAATATACATTCAAAATAAGACCCAGAATTGGATAAAATGACTAATTCTAAACAACTTTTGTTCTATAGAGGTTTTTCGCTAAGTCAATACTTTTCGAGTTATTTGCGAGTGAATATGTTCATTGTTAACAAAAAAAAAACATGTTTTTGGACGATTTTTCGCAGATAACTCAAAAAGTAAGTATTTTAGCGAAAAAAGTATTCTTAACAAAAATATAGCTTATAAAAAACTAAAAAAAAAAAATGGTGTACGCATGACGTCTGTAGACTCAGTAGAAGCAGAGTTCTAGCTAATGAAAAGTAGGTTCTTCTTCGTCAAATTCCAAATCGAATATTTCAATGTGAAATAACCCAAAAACGGAGCAGTTTTCGGGGAAAATTCATTTCAACTTTTTTAAAGTGTTTAAAAAAAGGTTTATCTTTGTTTTTTAAAAACTTCTGACGTTAAAAGTAAGTGAGTTACGCTCAAAATATTGTTGGTCCCTTTTATTTTTTGGTAAAAAAAATCGCAAAAATCACCCCCTAATTAGCATCACAAATAAATTTTATCATTACCACTTGACAAGTTACTTTGCTTATGTATTATTTATATGATCTGTAAGTTTCATCGGTTCAAAGTGCTTATTTTTGAAAATGCTGTAGTTAAAATGTCTTAAACGAGTAACTAGTCACAAGTTTAGGCAAATTTTGAACAGCCATGGCATAACCATTTTTTGTCTAACAAGAAAACAAAAAATCAAAAATATTTAGAAAAGCCAAACGAACATTTTATTACTCTTTGAGATTTTTGGTATTACTAATAATTTTTAAGTTAATTCCATAAAAAATTCCATTTTTTTCAAAACTAAAAAAAAAATGTTTTATTTTAAACCCAGTTTTTTTCAAAAATGAGCACTTTGAACCGATGAAACCTATAGATAATATAAACAATACATAAGTAAAGTAACTTGTGAAGTGGTAACGATTAAATTTATTTGGGAAGCTAATTAGGGGGTAATTTTCGCGATTTTTTTAGCAAAAAAATAAAAAAGACCAGCAATATTTTGAGCGTAAGTCACTTACTTTTACTGTTCGAAGTTTTTTAAAAAATAAAAATAAACCTTTTTTTAAACACTTTAAAAAGTTGTAAAGAATTTTCCCCGAAAAGAGCTCGGTTTTTGGGTTATTTCAAATTGCAATATTCGATTTGGAATTTGACGAAGAAGAACCTATATTTCATTAGCTACAACTGTGCTTCTACTGGGTCTGCAGACCTCATGCATACACCATTTTTTTCAGTTTTTTATAAGATATAATTTTGCTAAGAATATATTTTTCGCTAAATTCTTACTTTTGGAGTTATCTGCGAAAAACCGTCCAAAAACATGTTTTTTTTTGTTAAAGATGAACATATTCACTCGCAAATAACTCGAAAATTATTACCTTAGTGAAAAAACTATATAGAACAAAAGTTACTTAGAATTAGTCGTTTTATAAAATTTCGGACTTATTTTGAACGTATATTTTTTCAACCCCGAGAAAATAATTTTCACCCCGTATTTTCCACATTTTGTAAATTGGAGGGGATGTAGAATTGTAAATTTGTTCTTTTATAATAATAGACAATTATTTCAACTACCTATTCCCAAATTATCATCCTTCCTTTGTTTTTTTGGAGGTTTTCGTAAAATCTTGTGTTTCCTGTTCGGGCTAAGAGGAAAAAGCAGGAAGAGAACTAGGAAATGGTTTGATAGAGAGTGTCAAGAAAAATTACAAAACAGACAGAAAAAGCGAAACATTATGCTTCAACAAGAAACAACAGAAAGTAAAGGTAATTATGCAACTTCAAGCCGAGAAACAAGAAAATTAATCAAAGAAAAAAAAGGAAATACGAACAACAGCAATATGAAGAAATGGAAAAGAATAGACAACAGTCAAATAGTCGAGCATTTTACAAATCAGTGTCAAACGAAAAGAGAGGTTTCAGACCTAGATACGTGTCTGTACTCAGAAAAAATGATGAATTAATAATTAACGAAGAGAAACTGCTCCAAATATGGCAAGACTCTTTCAACAATTTACTAAACATACATCAAGAGGAAGAACATGGAAAAGATATAGATCTTGGAGTGGACCTACCGGTAGAAGACCCAAACATTTACGAAACATTGCAAGCAATTAACAAATTAAAGAACGCGAAAGCACCAGGCTTCGATACTATATCGTCTGGGTTCCTTAAGTACGGAGGAGAAACTGTACATAGGCAAATACACAAACTAATAACACTTACATGGAAAGAAGAGGAAATATCAACAGAATGGCACGAAAGTGTAATAATAACGATACATAAAAAAGGAGACAAAACCAAGTGCTCTAATTATAGAGGCATCTCCTTACTTAATACGGCGTATAAAATCTTATTGATCATCCTATTAAGTAAGCTAACACAGTTTGTAGAAGATTTCATAGGGGAATACCAAGCCGGCTTCAGAAATAATAGATCAGAATTTTACTCTAAGACAGCTGCTTGAAAAAGCATGGGAATTCAATAGAACTATCCATAATCTCATCGTAGATTTCCGATAAGCGTACTGTTTAGGCAATACGTAAAGTATCCTTAACAATAGTAACCTATACTTATTGTACGGTTATAGAGTATATTCCCATAGGTAAGCTGGTTAAGAGTAGATAACGATTTTTCATATGTAATTTAAAGTATTATCTGCATAAATGGCACAAAGAATATTTGCTACGAGAGGTATATGGTTCAAAATGCATACAGTATCACGACTAATAAGTTATGTTCACATACATGTAGAGTACTTACAGTTTTATTCCTTGATGACGTGTCACATCAGAGCTCTGATTGAATTCCATAATCCATTTGGTTCATTTGTAAGGCACTCACTAATACGCTAAATAAATCATCGTCGATAATACTGAGCAGATTGAATTATCTGAGCGGTATAAAACGATAGCAAAAAAAACCGGTAAAATGCGGCCTTTTTACGAATAGCGGGAGCGTCGATAGATTAGAGATGATTCTCGTTAGGAAGCTTTTGACGATCTGCCCCGGCGAGGGGTTCAAATGCGAGTCTCCACAATAACCTGGAGTTTCCAGAAAGGTTACATAAATACTACTTGAATTTTAAGTAATCAGTAGTACAGGGGCGTAACTAATTATTTTAGTGAGCCGTGTATAATATATTTATTGTACATATTGCCGGGGGCGACAGGCGAGAGAGATGGCCTATATCACCTCGAAGAGAGGGGATTGGCAAAGATGTGCACAACGATAAGAAATGTTTGAAGAAATTAGAGTTTATATACACAAGGGGTAACAACGATAAAATGGAGGAAAACGATAAGTTTTCCCCCTAGGGATAGATTTTAATCTTCCAGGGGAATCACAGCGATTTTCGTAATACCACGAAGAAAATCACCGTGAGTAGTGTGAATCTTGACAGTACGAACTAGACCATCCTTACCAGGCAATACATCTATTACCCTGGCAGTTGGCCATAAGAGTGGAGGAGTACCATCCTCCTTCAACAGAACCAAATCCCCGATCTTGACAGGGTCAGTAGGGTCGGTCCATTTATTTCTTTGCTGCAGGAGGCAAAGATAGTCTTTTTTCCACAATTTCCAAAATTGCTGTTGAATTTTACTAATACGCTGAAAAAGATTCAACCTATTTTCAGGTATCTCTGAAACACTTGGTTCAGGGGGCGCGGTTAAACTTCTTTGAACTAAGAAGTGAGCTGGAGATAGGAAAGCGAAGTCATTGGCGTCAGACGACATCCTAGTGATGGGTCTCGAATTTAGAATAGCCTCGATTTGGCATAATACTGTGTTAAACACTTCAAAGGTGAAGTGGGAATTTCCTATAATTCGATAGAGGTGATACTTCACACTCTTTATTCCTACCTCATGGAGGCCGAATTGATGGGGGTTGCGGGGAACACCCATCTTGAAAGTTATGGAGTTTTGAGTACAGAATTCCTTAATCTGTTCCGAATTATTTTGATTTAAGAAAAAATCATAGAATTCGCGCATTTCATTTTTTGCCCCATGGAAATTTGTGGCATTGTCGCTCCAAATAATACTGGGCGTGGATCTTCTGGCAATAAACCTTTTCAGAGTAAGAATATAGGCTTCTGCGCTTAATCCTGTGACGAGTTCGATATGAACACATTTAGTGCTCATGCAAATGAAATAGGCTACGTATGCTTTGTAAAGCGGTGCCTTCCTCAAATGTGAGGACTTAATTAAGAAGAACCCCCCATAGTCCACTGAGACGACTTGGAAGGGTCTAGTGGGGAGTACACGATCGGGATGCATATCTGCCATCTGTTGAACAGAATTGGGTGTCATGAATCGGAAACAGTTTACACACTTACGAATTAAGCGTTTAATCTGTCTTAATCCGTCAATTGGCCAGTACTTCATTTTGACATACGAAAGTACTGTTTGCGCGCCTGAATGTAATAACTTATGATGAGCTTGAGTCAAGATTAGTTCTACAACTCGACATTTAGAAGGAAGTAGAATGGGGTGTTTTTGATTATACGATATGGGGGCGTGTCGGAGACGTCCTCCCACACGAATCAGCCCATCATTATGTTGTAGGAAGGGGTTGAGTTTACGAATGGCTTTATTGGTCACGAGTTTAGCATTTTTCAATTCAAGAATCTCTTTTTTAAAGTAGATACTTTGGATATACCTGATGATCGCGTGATCAGCGATCTCCATTTCGGGTGGCGTCAATATATCCGTATCTCGTGGAGAGTTATTTATTTTCTTTTTAATATTACTGATGAATCTAAAAAGATAAGCGACAATTCTTTGAATTTTACGAAAAGAAGAAGATTTAGCGAATAGATTTTCAAAGGTGTCGTTGAGTTCGTGATTTGTTGCTATGTTTGAGACAACTAACTTCCTTAATTCAGGAAGATCATCCTGAAAATGAGGAATTTGATGAAGAGAAAAATCGATGGGATTGTCTCTAATAAAGCTAGGTCCGCATAACCAGTCTTCGGTGGTCTGGGGATTATCAAAGACATTTATCCCTCTGGAAGCGGGGTCAGCGATGTTTTCGTGACTTCTGACGAAATGGAAATCACAAGGAAAAGTTTCCAACAAGGAATTGACCTTTTGAATTCTGTTTTGTACAAAAATGTTCCAAATGTGTTTTTTAGAAAGTATCCAAGACAAGGCAATTGTAGAGTCAGCAAAGAGATGAGATGAAGATATACTCAAATTTTTCTTGAAGATGTGAAAAAGTCTATGAGCCAGAGTGACTCCCAACACTATTCCACAAAGTTCCAATTTGGGGATGGTGAGTTTATTTTTTAGCGGAGAAATTTTGTTTTTAGAAGCGATAAGCCGCGACGATACAGAAAAGTCTGAGTATGTCGCTTTGAGATACACACAAGTGCTGTATATTTTTTCCGATGCGTCGGTGAAAATAATTAATTGAACATCAACAACTTTCTTTTGTAAAAGTAAGCATCGAGGTACCTTGACCTCTTCTATAGTTTTGAATGTCGATAAGAGGTTTTGCCAATTTTTCATAATGATGGGTGAGTCAATGGGTTGATCCCAGTCCAATTTCTGGGACCATATTTCCTGTATCAAGAGCTTAGCGTTCACAAGGACAGGGGATAACCATCCTAGCGGGTCATACAAAGTAGCAATGTAGGAGAGAATAGTACGTTTAGTAACAACATTAGCCAATTTGAAGATAGGAGTTTTAAACGAAAAGTGGTCGCGTTCTGAATCCCAGAATATGCCTAAGACTTTATCAGATCCCGTGAAGTTAAGACTGACTTCAGAGACGGGATTTAAATTGTGTTGAGACAGAAATTCTGAAGAACTGCAGTTCCACTTGTGGAGGAGGAAACCATGGGTTTCTAGCAAAGAAGTTAATTGTTCGAAAAGACAACTTAATTCATGAAGACTGTCAGCACCGCTGATCAGGTCATCCATATAGATAGATTCTTGCAGAACACTAGTAGCAAGTTCGTGGGTATGTTTGTTGTTGTCAGCGATGTGCTTGATAACTCTTTGAGCGATAAATGGGCTACTTGGGAGCCCGAAGGGTAATCTTTGAAATTGATAGCACCGTAAAGGCTGCTGAATATTGTCCCTAAAGAGAAAATTTAACAGAAATGTTTCAGTGGGACAAATGGCGATTTGTAGGAACATAGCCTTGATGTCGCCTACTAGTGCGAATTTAAACTGACGAAACTTAGCGAGAATGTCAAAAAGTTCATGTTGGACGACATAACCTTTGTCTATGACGTCACTGAGGGAGATTCCCGTAGACGATTTATTGTTTGGATCGAAAACTATACGAGTGGAAGTAGTAGAGTTGGATTTGAAAACGGGAAAGTGAGGGAGAAAGTAATTAGGTTTACCTGAGTCATTTAGCATTTTTAACGGCACTTGAATTATTTGTCCGTTATTGAGATATTCCGATATAATGTCCTGATATTTTTCCAATAAATCAGGGTTGAGTTGAAAACGTTTCTCGAGACTGAGAAAACGTCTTTTTGCCGAGAGAAACGAATTTCCCATGTCTATATCTTCGATAGGGAGTTTGAGATTGAGTGTGGACTCATATCGTCCATTGGGGAGAACATTAACATGTTTTACAAAATTAATTTCAGCGGGGTGATCATTAATGAGATCGGTGTTCTGAGGAGCGGCTTCTTCCAGCTCCCAGAATTTTTGTAAATGATCGGATAGTTCCTCGTTGGACACTACCGGCTCATTTACGGCGGAAGGAGTGTTATGAGAACAACAAGTAACGAGAGAGTTTGAATAAAATTCCAAAGCCTTTTTAGTATTTTTCGACTTAAGAGCAAAGTCTGGAACTGACCCTGATATCGTGTACCCGAGTAGAGTGCGTTGAAGAACGGGAAGACCTTTTCCCAAACGAATTATTTCAGGTTGAATGATATCGTTATACAGGTCTGCACCGAGCAGGATACCAATTGGGGATGTTACATGGAACATCGGATCACCTAATGGTATCTCTGAGGGTATGTTTAGTTTGCTCGCCGAAATAGAAATTTGAGGAAGCGGATTTGTTATCTTTGGGAGTACAGAGCACGAGATGTCAAAAGGAACGTCGTTAGCGACAGCGAAAATTGTTGTATCTACAATAGATTGAGACGAGGATGAGGTGGAGTTAATTCCATTGATCCGTAATTTTCCATCTCTAGTGGTGAGTGACAGTTCCTTTACGAGGTCAGCACTAATAAATGAAACCTGTGAGGCCGAGTCTAAAAGTGCCTTTGCGAAGACCCTCTTGCCGCTAGGAGCGACAAGATAGACCTGGAGTGTGCTTAATAACACCAAATGATTATCAAGCGAGGCTGCAGATAGAGCCATTGAATGTGGAGTCGAATTTTGAAGATTAACTTCCGTTTCAGGAGCTCTAACATGTGAGGGCCCCTGTTGTGAATTACCCTGTGTATGGGAGTTATTTGAGATAGCGGTTTTATTATGATTATTTGAGTTGTGTTGGCCAACAGCCGCGGAAGGGTTACTATGACCCGTTTTGTCGAAATGGAGCAACGTGTGATGACGAGATTTACAAACTATGCAAGAGAATTTGGATTTACACTGATCGAGCATGTGAGACCCAAGACAATTAATACAAAATTTATTTTGTTTGACAAAACTAAAACGTTCTTTAGAATTCAACTGCTTGAACTGAGGACAAGAGTAGATCGAGTGAGAGTCGTTGCAATAGGAACATTTCTTAGGACCTAAGCGAGGCGAAAGGTTACTGGTAGAAGTGTCTGAGGCTAGGTGTAAAGAGTGTCTGGAAGTAGTAGTCGATTTTGGTTTTGATTGAGATTGAATATTCTCAAGATGAACAACGCGTGTCTCGATTTCCCCTAGAAAATGGACAAAATCAGGGGTAGCTTGGCTACCACCGGATTGGAACTCAAGAGCCCTAATGGTAGGTGCGTCGAGTTTCTGAGTAGCGATATGTATGAGAAGTAAATGCAAGAGATCTGAAGGGGGCCTATTCAAGTTCAATAGGGCCTTGAAATTATTTGACATGACCGTATGAAAATTTCTTAATTGTGAGTGATTTGCGTTTCCAGAAATAGGAGGCGCATCAAGAATTTGAGAGATGAGAGTTTTGATAAGCGATTTAGAGTTGGCGTACCTTTGTGTCAGGTTATCCCGGGCTATTTTGTAATTGTCACCTGTGAGTGGGATATGCTCGAGAAGCGTCAAAGGCTCGGAAGTTAGAAAACTTTTGAGGTAAATGAGTTTTTCCAGATCACTTAATGTAGTATCAGATCCTATTATTGTATCAAAGGTCTCAATGAATGAATTGTATTCAGTAACTAAGCCACTAAATGGTTTTAACTGAATACGAGGGAGGTTTACTGTTCGTTGCCTAGCCATAGACTGTGAGGTTAGAGAAGAATTAGGGTCAAATTGGAGGGAGGGGGTAGCAGTCACATTAGAACTTTCAATGACCTCTAACCTTTCTTCCAATAGAGAAATTGTATCCAAATATTTATCAAAAACCACAGAGGAATCAGTAGAGGGGGTAGGTTCCTCGGGGATCGTCTCCAGCACATTTTGAGCATCGCGGAAAAGTCCGTAAGAATGTTTGAGTTGTGAAATTATTTCACGAATTTTATATTTGTTTAGAGAATTAAGAGTTGTGGGAACCGAATCAGCCAACTTGGTTATATCAAGTTTTGCGGTGAGCCTCTGTCGGTTATATTTTGATCGGTCAGCCATGTTGCGAGAATGTGAGATTAGATAGATTATTTGCAAATGTCTAAACCTATAAATCGATGCGAAAATGAGAGAATATGTACAATATATTATATATTACACGTTTAATAGTGTGAGATTGGCTTAATAGTATCACCCTGTATGAGCGCAGATTAGTATATGAAATGCAAAACTATAAAATTTCAAAATATATGCAATTTTCCAAAATGGGTATTTTTCAGCAAGTGTGAGACACCCTTAACAAGTATTTAAATTAATTAAATTGAAGGAAAAAACAATTATTTATTTTCTATAGTTTTCTAGAAGTGTAAAATGAGCTTAAGCGAAGCTAAATGTAGCAAAAACTTACAATTTATGCAAGAAAACAAAATTATTTTTAATAATTTTTGTAACCTGTGAACCAGGCTTAATCGGATTCAAAATTATAAATTTAATTTAAATCAAAAGGTTGAACAAACAATGTTAAAATTATAACACCCGTACTATCAGCCAAGAAATGAGTACACTTTTTGTATACTATAAACAGAAAAATATATTTACGAAAATAAAATAATGTAATATATGCAAATATTTTTTCATACAAACAAAACGACTCCTTTATTTGAACAAAGCAAGTAGTTTCTGAAATTGCACGTGTAGACCGGGCTTAACAACCTACCAGCTATTGTAGAGACGTGCTGGGTTAAATACTGAGAATTTGAGTGCAGAAAGAGAGGAATATTTTATTTTTGTGCCGGGGCGGCGTGGCTTGGAAATTTCCAAATGCAACAGAAAGACACTATAAATGAAAAACCGTTATTCTCAGAATAGAGATTATCAAAATATGCAAATACGAAGGACCTTGAGGATTTAATTAATAAATAATTAATATGATACGGCTCGATGGAACAGAAATGTTAAGGCAATACGTAAAGTATCCTTAACAATAGTAACCTATACTTATTGTACGGTTATAGAGTATATTCCCATAGGTAAGCTGGTTAAGAGTAGATAACGATTTTTCATATGTAATTTAAAGTATTATCTGCATAAATGGCACAAAGAATATTTGCTACGAGAGGTATATGGTTCAAAATGCATACAGTATCACGACTAATAAGTTATGTTCACATACATGTAGAGTACTTACAGTTTTATTCCTTGATGACGTGTCACATCAGAGCTCTGATTGAATTCCATAATCCATTTGGTTCATTTGTAAGGCACTCACTAATACGCTAAATAAATCATCGTCGATAATACTGAGCAGATTGAATTATCTGAGCGGTATAAAACGATAGCAAAAAAAACCGGTAAAATGCGGCCTTTTTACGAATAGCGGGAGCGTCGATAGATTAGAGATGATTCTCGTTAGGAAGCTTTTGACGATCTGCCCCGGCGAGGGGTTCAAATGCGAGTCTCCACAATAACCTGGAGTTTCCAGAAAGGTTACATAAATACTACTTGAATTTTAAGTAATCAGTAGTACAGGGGCGTAACTAATTATTTTAGTGAGCCGTGTATAATATATTTATTGTACACGTACGATAGCATTAAAAGGGATCAGATGTAAAATGCAACGGCAGAACTTTCAGTTCCAAAAAACTTATCCAGCTTGTTAAGATATGCGTAAACGGCTGTAGATCCAGAGTACGGATAGGTAACAAACTCTCAGAATCGTTCGAAAGAAGCAGTGGCCTGAAACAAGGAGATGCGCTGTCACCTCTCCTTTTTAATATAATCCTGGAGAAAGTAGTAAGAACAGCACAAATTATAACAGAATTACTGACAGTAAATGGACCAAAATTACCACTAGCATACGCAGGTGATATTGACATTGTGGGAAACACAGTCACCAATGTGAAGGAAACTTTCAATCAATTGGAGGTAGAGGCAAAGAAAACTGGTTTAAGGGTAAAAACCAAATACATGTGCATCAACAGACAAAAGAGACAAAAGGGACGAGATAGAATACGGCAAAATGTTACGATAGACCCATATAACTTTGAAAGAGTGGAGAGTTTTAAATACCTCGGAGCAGATAACGATATCGCGGAAGAGATTAAAGGGAGAGTTCAGGTAACAGACAGATTTATGTATAGCCTCCACAATACTATTAAATCTAATAGCCGAACACGAGCACCAAAGATCAGAATATACAAAACAGTGATTAGACCGTTGCTCATGTATGGGTGTGAGAAGTGGACTCTGACCAAAGCAATTGAAAAAAAACTTAGTTGTTTTTAGAGAAAAATCCTCAAAAGAATATTTGGACCGTATCACGACCCTAATAGCAACCAATACCGAATGAGAACAAATGCTGAGTTCAAGCAGATGTATAGGGCGAGTGACACAGTACAAGAAATAAAATCTCAGCGTCTAAGATGGGCTGACCATGTCCATAGAATCCCTAATAACCGCCTTACCAAACTAATCTGGGAGAAAGCCCCCACAGGAAGAAGGCCCTTAGGACGCCCACGAATGCGATGGAGAGACAATATATGGTCAGATCTAAGAACAATGGGGCTACCCACTGACCCAACTATCATGGACGACCGTTCGAGATGGAAGCGAGTTGTGCAGTCAGCCAAAACTCACCCCGGGTTGTAGTACTACCAGAAGAAGAAGAAGTAACATCAAATTCCATTTTTATTTAACATTTGTTTATCCCAAATACGGACCTATTTCACTCAGGTTTTGGTCATTGCCTTTGAAGACAAAAACTGGTGTTAATAAATGGATGGTATAATTTATTAGCTGGTCCAGAATATTGTGATTACAGATTACTTTATTAAAATTTATTACAATAAAATGTGTACTCACACATTTTGTTTCTACAATGCACTTTTTAAATTACTTTTAAATTACTGCTACATATACCCCTGGCTGTGGGTGAAAAATGGGTCGATTTCAGGATATAATTCAGGAATTTTTGAAACCTATCAGGTGTTGTAAAGGACGATGCCAGGAATAACTTGTACTAAAATGTAACCAAAAATATTGTGCGCTTTTTTTTAATTGCGATTTTCATTTGTTAAATTTGCAATTTTTATTGATTTTTAATTTGGTAGCTTAGGATATTGATTTTAGAAAAAAACTTTTTTATAGAAAGTTGTAGTAAATTAAAAAACCTACAATTTGAGCTATGGTATGTTTAATTTTGTTAATTGGTTATTGCAAAACAGCCTGCGAAAAGTCCAAAATGGCCGTTTTTTACAATCGCATTATTTATTGTACAAATATTTTTTTTTTATTTTTTAAAGCTTTAAAATGAAGATCTTTCAATTCCAAACGTAAAAAAAAATTGTAAAGCTAGATTAACGAATTTGTTGCTTAGATATTATAAATTGTTTATCCCAAGAGGTCAAATGTCGAAGGCTATAACTTTTTGAAAAAAAAATCGTATAGAGTTGGTGAAACATCTAGTTTCCTTCTAAAGAGTTATACTTTCATATTCTGATGTGAATAAATGCGTAAAATATTTTTAAACCTCTAATTTTTGGGTTTGAAAATAAGGGGGCAAATTTCGTTATAAACATTTAGACCTGAAGCGGCCCTGTACATCCTATGAGTTTTTAACTTACAGATTATTGTTGCTGAAGATTAAACAAAGATTTATAAAGAAATAAAACTTTTATATAACCAACTGAAGCCGAGATAATTGTTTTTTTTTTCTTAAATCGTAGTGCCTTTATTTATAACAATTAAGAAATTATTTTACAGTCATTGACTAAAGAAAGACTTATATTATCTTAAAATAAAAAGTATTATAAAATATAATTACATTTAATTATTAAAAATTATTTTTAAAATCGGTGCTTTTGCGAGCGGCCGAAGTTTGCAAATCGCCCGGCTTGCTTCAAATCCGCGCGGTCGGAAAATTTTTACGTAACTTGTATTAAATTTTGACAAAAAACAATTTAATAATATTACCATTATAATATACAGTCTATTTACAACTGTATTTGTTTTTCTTGATAAACTTTTATATGTGAAATTTCATTTCTGAAGAAATAATATTACAAAAATGATACATATATATATGAAATATATAACTATATTTTTAATTTTTTCATTGTTATATAAATATAATAATAATAATGTTACTTCTTACTATAATATACAATATAAAACTTTTTCTTCTTGTAGTGACTATTCTTTTTGGATTTCACATATAAAAGTTTATCAAGAAAAACAAATACAGTGGTAAATAGACTGTATATATAATGGTAATATTATTAAATTGTTTTCTGTCAAAATTTAATACAAGTTACGTAAAAATTTTCCGAGCGCGCGGATTTGAAGCGAGCCGGGCGATTTGCAAAATTCGGCCGCTTGCAAAAGCACCGATTTAAAAAATAATTTTTAATAATTAAATGTAATTATATTTTATAATAATTTTTATTTTAAGATAATATAAGTCTTTCTTTAGTCAATGGCTGTAAAATAATTTCTTAATTGTTATAAATGAGGGCACTATGATTTAAGAAAAAAAAAACAATTATCTCGGCTTCAGTTGGTTGTAGAAAATTTAAATTTTTTTTATAAATCTTCGTTTCGTCTTTAGCAACAATAATCTGTAAGTTAGAAACTCATAGAATATACAGGGCCGCTTTAGCTCTAAATGATTATAACGAAATTTGCCCCCTTATTTTCAAACCCAAAAATTATCTCGGCTTCAGTTGGTCGTAGAAATTTTTTATTTTTTTATAAATCTTCGTTTCATCTTCAGCAACAATAATATGTAAGTTAAAAACTTATAGGATGTACAGGGCCGCTTCAGCTCTAAATGTTTATACCAAAATTTGCCTCCCTTATTTTCAAATCCAAAAATTAGAGGTTTAAAAATGTTTTACGCATTTATTTACATCAGAATATGAAAATATAACTCTTTAGAAGGAGATTGGATGTTTCACCAACTTTCTACGATTTTTTTTTAAAGTTATAGCCTTCGACATTTGACCTCTTGGGATAAACAATTGGTAATATCTAAGCAACAAATTCATTAATCTGGCCTTACAATTATTTTTTGTGTTTGGAATTGAAAGATCTTCATTTTAAAGCTTTAAAAAATAAAAAAATTATTTGTACAATAAATAATGCAATTGTAAAAACGGCCATTTTGGACCTTTCGCAGGCTGTTTTGCAATAACCAATTAACAAAATTAAACTTACCATAGCTCAAATTGTAGGTTTTTTAATTTACTACAACTTTCTATTAAAAAGTTTTTCTCTAAAGTCAATATCCTAAGCTCCAAATTAAAAATCAATAAAAATTGCAAATTTAACAAATGAAAATCGCAATTAAAAAAAAGCGCACAATATTCTTGGTTACATTTTAGTAGAAGTTATTCCTGGCATCGTCCTTTACAACATCTGATAGGTTTCAAAAATTCCTGAATTATATCACGTTTTTTCACCCACAGCCTGGGGTAATATTGATTTCATTTTCTGACAGGTAGATATTCATCTTATAGATAGTTTTTTACATATTTTTTTATTAAAAAAACTTAAATATTCGTAATATGTATAAATACAAAAAAAATGTATTCTCAATAAGAATTGATAAATCAGCTCATGTACTATATTTTGTCGTATTAAAAGAGGTTGCTTCTATTCACGGCTAATCGCGTATATGATATTAATGTGCCCAGAAACGTCCGGGACAGATTTTAAAACTAGTTAATGCGACAGTAGCGACCTCTTGGGGAACATTAATCATATTTAGTATATTTCTCCTATCGCAACAACAATAGACTTTGTCAACGTAAGTTAATCTTTATACAAAATTTGAATTAGCCACAATTTTATCACACCTGAATATATAAACAGTGACGCGAACAAGGCATAAATGGTGGCAGAAATGGCATACACAAACATTCAACTTTTAAGTGGGATAATTTTTTTAATCAAATAATAGTTATTTATGATAAGTGTTAAAAGTACAATTTTAAGGCACGCATGTGAAAGTTTGCAGAATGAGCGAAGCGAATTTTGCAATTCACATGAGTGCGTTAAAAATGTACTTTTTAACACGTATGTCATACAATATTTTTCTACAAACGTCTTATATATCAACAATTATAATTTATTTATTCTCAATTACAGGACCATATCTACAAAAGCTTTTACTTGAACTTTACTGACATTCCATTTTTATATTTTCTTGACATTACATCAAAACTGCCTATACTGTCAATACGTAAATCATAACAACAACTATAGAATAACATCTTACTTTTATTGTTGTATATTCAAACAAATTTTAATAGTTTTTTCTACAAACGTGTTATAAATGCAATAATACAGTTTAAATTAAATTTTAAAAAACCTTTTAAACCACCTTTTTCAAATTGGGCAAGTTGTACTATAATTTTTAACGCTCCTATGGAGTGCCAAAAATTGCATTTTTAACACGGTTGTAGAAAAATACAATTAATTAAAGTGTGTGTGTGTGTGTGTGTGTATGTGTGTGTGTGTGTGTGTGTGTGTGTGTGTGTGTGTGTGTGTGTGTGTGTGTGTGTGTGTGTGTGTGTGTGTGTGTGTGTGTGTGTTTTTGTGTTTTATTGGCACTGGTTTTTACAACCAACTGGCCAGTCAATTTCATAATGATTTTTTGACTATTACTTATCACACACTTATCACTAACTCAGGGGAGTAATGTGCATTAAAATCTAAAAGTAAATTATAACTCTTTTATCGTCTTTTTTCGTGGGGCTGCAGTATAAGTTTTTCTACATTCTCTTCCGTTGTTTGCCAAAGTTTTTGCTTGCCTGAAATATTTCTTTTGGTTAAATCCTTCTTATTGTGTTGTTCCATGTTAGCTGAGGTCTGCCTCTTTTTCTTTTGCCTTGCGCCTTACGCTCCCAAACTATTTTGGGAAGTCTCTTATTTGGCATTCGATTCAGGAGGCCAAACAATCGCAGCTGATTTTCTGCAACTCTATTTAGAACTGCTGTTGTTTGCAAGCGATTTCTGATTTCCTCTTGTCTGGAGACCACGATCCCTCCTGGAGACTCTAAGTACTCTCCTTAGGTTTTTAATCTCCACAGCCTGTATTCTTAAAGAATTCCGATGGTTTATTATCCATAATTTGCTGCCATAGGTTAGTGTCGGCACGTAGATGAAATTAAAGACCTTCAACTTCGTTTGTCTGGTGATTTCCTTTTTATTGAGCAGAGCCTTCCATACAACATGAAAGAGTCTTTCCGTGTTTCTTATTCTGCTATCTACTTCTGTTTCAATATTTCCATTTTCGTTAATGTACCCTGTTACGGCTTTTTATGCAACCTTCACAAGACATTTAATTACTTCAAAACCCCCCTGGTTACGCCTATGGTAGTTCCTATAAAATAGTTGGTTCGTTCGCAAAATGGGTCTGTTCAGTTATTTTGGGAATGTCTGAGAACATAGAAATGTGTATACCGCTATCTGTTTCTGACTCACAGTCTTTGTATAGTTTTCTGTCACGTGACTAAGTCAACCGTGGTTCCGTGCTTCGATGTTCGCTTTGGAATTGAATGACATAAGGAAAGACGGATGACATCCGACAATGAGTTGCTTTTGTCTTGAAGACAGTGCTCGGCATTGCAAAATTAAGTTGTATTTTGCTAATCCAGATTCATCCGCCATAAAATAGTTTGGTTTTACAAAAAACCATCGTCTAAGACGGATTTAAAACTATATATTTTGTGAGCGGATGAATAATTTTGAGTTAGTTACTGTGACATAACCCCAACTTGAGACACGTGAGTATCTTAAAAGATTATACTAAAATCAATAGCTTTGGTCGTTGTTGTACGCTTGGACTAAGGTCCTGTGTCTTTCCTAGGCTTGTCCATCATCCGCGGTTGAGGAAAGGTCCTGTTGTGACAACCCGTCCCTGTTGGCCACCTAACAACTAAGGTAAATATCTATAAAACTGTTATTAGGCGTGTATAGTCTCTTGTTTCTCCTGTCTTGTCCCTACTGGCAGTTTTGTTTTCTATCCTTGGTAGGACAATTTCGTGAGGACATACCTTGGGAACTAGTAGCTGTCTGCTGTCCAACAGCTAGTAACCAACTGGTACTTCCAACCAACACCTAGTGTAACCAGAGTCACCACCAATGGAACACCCACCTAAAGACCGTAAGCAAGAACAGAGAACAGAGGCCCATAAGTCGGTACCAATAACAACATAACCGCGATTTTTATATATACCATCTATCCTATACTGTGGCTATATCTACCATTTTGTTCAGATCTAAGTCCTTCCTGTTACGCTCATTATACACCTGAATATAGCGCTATACGAGGGTATTAACCTTCGGATGAACAAGCGGGGGAAATTGTGACCCCAGCGTATGTTTTTCTTTAATAAATTCAAAAGTATTTTCAATTTTTAACTCATTATTTTTTATTTGACTTTAATATCATTCTAGATATCCTCATATTTTGAAATAAAAAAATTCCCTATATTTTACGAATAAAAAATATATTCTGAAGTTGATGTTTAGTAAAATACCGTCTCTTATGTGTAATTTCAAGTAGTTTTACGCTAATGACGTCGACTTTGCAAAGTAACAAGACACTTACTCAACATACATATTCCACATGACATTAATACTCATGTTGTGACTGGCTGAATGACATAAAGTCCATGCCATAAAAAAAACTTCATTTTTGGAACTTTACCGCGCTGAGCAGATGGGACGTAAATTATAAATTGTAAAATTCCCTCATCTTCCTTAGTCTCAGCATCCGTTATGGCTTGCAAATTGTAGAAGCCTCGGAGGTGTAACCAGAGAAGGTTCCCATTGTTTTCAGTCTGGTAGGATGTAGAATAACATTATGTTGTTTTATATGCCATTGTATTGAAAACTTAGTCTTTTGTAGCAGTTGCCGCTAGGGCATCTACGCCATTTCGTTCGTTGCAATCCGTGACTGCACGCCGGGGTTTGTTTTGGTTGGATCAGAGAGAGCAGCATATGTGCTTCCTGATGAGAGACTAATAAGTTTCGAAACCATTAGAGGTGCTTGCTGCACTCTCTGATTGGACTAGAATATGATGCGGCTGTATTTTCGTTTTGCAACGAAATTGAAAATGGTAATTCATTTTTGATTTACATTTACTCTGATTGGAGTACGAAGGGAACCATTCTCGTTGAAACTTTACCGCGCTGAGAAGATGGGACGTGAATTATAAATTGTAAAATTCCCTCATATTCCTTAGTCTCAGCATCCATTATGGCTTGCAAATTGTAGAAGCCTCGGAGGTGTAACCAGAGAAGGTTCCCATTGTTTTTAGTCTGGTGGGATGTAGAATAACATTATGTTGTTTTATATGCCATTGGATTGAAAACTTAGTCTTTTGTAGCAGTTGCCGCTAGGGCATCTATGCCATTTCGTTCGTTGCAATCCGTGATTGCACGCCGGGGTTTATTTTGGTTGGATCAGAGAGAGCAGCATATGTGCCTCCTGATGAGAGACTAATAAGTTTCGACACCGGTAGAGGTGCTTGCTGCACTCTCTGATTGGACTAGAATATGATGCGGCTGTATTTTCGTTTTGCAACGAAATTGAAAATGGTTATTCATTTTTGATTCATTTTTTTTTTGTTAATTGTCATTTTTGACATTTTTGACCTCGGGTCATTTTCCCCCTTGGTCATCCGTGTAACAAAAAAAGGTTGGTCATCGTAAGGTTAATCTATTAACAGAGTGAATACAGGGTATACTTATTGTACTTAGTTAATTCCACAGGTGGACTTGCAAGAAGTAGGTATATTTGACACTTCAGGGTATAAATTATTCACCTCATATTTAATAATATTAATGTAGTAGGATTACGGTACATAATCTGATTCTTTCTTAACGTAAGTGCATTTTATTCATCAGGGTGTATTGTATATTCATATTTTCTATACTGCAAGGTAGCACCGGTGTATTGTATGTGATAAGCCAAATCCTAAGTATTTGAACCATGACACTTGTTCAATTGCTTCATCGTCTACTCTGATTTGGAAATCTTGTTAATGCGGTATACTCATCACTTGTGTTTTCCTGGCATTTACTAATAATTCTCTGTCTCTGAATGCTTTATTCCATATAGCCAAATTTTCTTGCAGTTGTTTTGCTGTAGGTGCCAGAATAACGAGATCATCTGCGTACGCCATTGCGTGTATTGATACCTGCTGCATGAGTTTGTATCCTATGTGTTAGGCTTTTGTCATTTATTTGCATGCATTCATTATTTCATCCATGACAGCTTTAAACGACAATGGGCTTAGTATGCCTGCTTGGCGTACTCCAACTGTTGTCCTGAAAGCTTCCGAGATCTTATTTCGTTGTCTAACGTGTACCTTCGAATTTTCGGCATGGAAACTTTGAATTGCATTACTTAGATTTTCCGGGACATTTTTCCTGATTAAGGAATTCTAAACGATTTGTCTTGGCACTCGATCAAAATCAGTTTCGAGGTCAATAAATCCTATAAATAGCTGTCCATTTCTTTCAACGGTTTTTTCAACTATCTGCCTTAATGTGAAGATTAAATCTTGGGTGCTTCTTCCCGGTCTGAGTCCACACTGATTTTCTTCGAGATCTCCCTCCACTAAATTTATAAGTCGCTGTTCTAGTACTCTTTCGTACACTATTCCTGGGAAACTAAGTAACGAGATACCTCTGTAATTGTTACAGGATTTAGAGTCACCTTTCTTTAATATCGGGACTACATGGAGGTTGCCCAATCTTGCGTTCTAAAGTTATTCTTATATTAAAATCTGTTTTGTGAGTTCGAATCTCAGCTTGGTAGGAAATTTTACATTTATTAAAAATTAATAAATGAAAATACTTTCTATCCTTGTGGGATCGGTACTCACCGGAGGTACCATAGACGTGCGGATTACAATTAGCGTCTCTTTGTAAAGACAATGAAATTGACGTTTCAAGTTAAAGTTGAAGTAACAAGACATTTACTCAAAACACACACTACACACTACACTAGGTATCTGACTGCAAAATCAATTGTACCGCGCAATTGGCCATTAGTTGTCAAGGCCTTAAACTAAATAAAAAAAATCTGTTTATATACTATACAAAGTATCGATATAAACGTATAAATTAACATTACATTACATAGTTTCCCTCCTTTAGACGTATCGAAGGAATATGACAACTGTCACTGTGACAGGAGAATTTTATAAAATACTTCCGTCACAGGCGTCTAAAGGTGAGAAACTCTGTAATGTAATGTTAATTTATACGTTTATACCGATAATATTCACCTCTACAAGTTTCATTTGTCTTTACTTCGCAATGTATTATGTTTTCCATCTTTTGCGTTACTCTGCCGGTTATTAGCTCGCTCATCACTATACATTTGTTAAATGACAATTCTTTTATTGGTTTTCTATACTTATTTGTATTATGTGACGAATATTTCATGCGAAAGCTTAAGCAAAATTTAAATTCTATCCAAGAAGATCTGGTTAATTTCTAATAAAAACCCTATGTTTATCCACTTAAATTCATCGCCATATAATTTTCGGTTGGTATCTTCAGGAAAATAAACACATCTGACCTCTAAGTGTCAGGCGGGAGAGTATCATCGCACACATCTTATCACCTTTTAATCGGGACAAAGAGCCGTAGAGTAAAATAGAGAGTCAAGCTGGTGCACAGAGATTAGCTGGCAAGTTAATCGCGTTAGAACGGGCGATGCTCACTCATAATGGCCAACAGATGGCAGATGTGGTCGCCTGTAATTGAATCAACTTTATCTGTGAGTATAACGGCAAGAGGGTCGTCGCGGGTGGTTAGCAGGCCACAGCCAGTAGCAGATTTTTCGACCCCCTCCGGGGCGGATGTTACTGAATATATCTGTTTGTATGTACCCTGATTCAAACACGGAAATCTCATTAAAACGATTATAATTTACTATTTTTTTAAGTTAACGATGACAAACAAGAGGATTGCTGCTGAAATAGAAGAGTTGGTTTGTGGTAATACAAATATCTGAAACAAAATATAAATGTAACACAATCAAAACTATGTAAATGTTTACCGGAAACTCAATATATTTTGAAGAGGTGGTTCATTCCCTCCATTTTGAAGAGGGTTTTTCTTCCACAATTCCGTGTTTAAACTCTCTAGCTCTAGCCTGTCCGGTCGTCGATATCAATTTTATCTAATCCTTTTGAATCTTCAACTGTTAGGTTACCTATGTATCGTTTGCGTCTCTTTAAAACCACACTAGTTCCCAGTCTTCAGATTTTCATTTTTTTCTCGGATCTTTTTATCATTTTATATGTATGTTAGCAGTGGCGTACTGATAGATCAGCGGGCCCTGGTTCCAGTTGGGATGCGGGTCCCCGCCCAAAACATTCAATATAAATCCTCATATATCATAAAATATTTCATAAAACCTCAAACTAATTTATAGTCCATTTACTCACGGTTTTTGCTGTAAATTTTAAAGAACTGCTCGGATTGAGATGAAATTTGGCATACACATAGCTAACATGTCAGGTGACCCCTGGCTTATACGATCTGTAAGTTTTACCGCTTGAATGTGCTCAATTTTGAAAACAATTTGGCTTTAAATTAACACAAAAATTAATACTTTTGAAAAAAAAATTGTTTTTTCAAAATAACTCAACTTCAAAAATCTCAACTACCTAGTATAAAAAATATAGGTTTTGCTATTGTGAATATTTTGGACTTTTTGTTTTCCTGACGACAAAAATTGGTTATAAGATATGTGATATGTCTGTTCAAATTTTGCATACACTTGTGATTAGTGACTCGTTTAAGCCCATTTGACTACAGCCTCTTCAAAAATAAGCATTTTGAACCAACGAATCTTACATATCTTAAAACAATAAGTAAAGTAATTTGTGAAGCGGTAACGATTAATATCATTTCGGATGCTAATTAGAAGGTGATTTTCACGACTTTTTTTACCAACCAAAAAAAAGATACTAACATTATTTTGATCGAAATTTACTTACTTTTGATGTTAGAAACTTAAAAAACAACAGTAGACTATTAAAACAGTAAATTAATATTAATCCTATAGTTCTTCATACTCACATGATTGATCACTTTACGCCAGCCGTTTTTATAAATAATGAAACTCAAAAACTTTCTACATCCAAAATTACAGTATAACTAAAAACATTAACACCGGAAAACTAACACAGCGTTTAAAAAATGAACATTGGAATAAAATGTATATGAACAAAATAGATTCTCAAATTGCATAATATGATACATTTATAAATAAGTTAAATCATTTCATACAAACCTCTAGGGAGATAAAACGCTTAAATAAAAAAAATTTCAAAAAAAACCTTGGATAACGGTAGGGCTGATATCTTTTATCAAACGACGAGATTTTCTTAAAAAGAAATTAGTGTCTATAATAATATAGCGTCTAGTTATCCTTACAACTATGTGCCACTATTGTCCATATTTAGAATTTAATTTCAATTTTTAAGAATCACCTACCTATATAAAAGTATAGGCTGAATGATGACGGTTCTATAAACACCAGTATCGACCCTATTGTATTGGGATTATTGCAATAAAACTTGCAAAGCATATTTACAACTTTGTAGTATACCGACATCTTATTCATGAATCGTGCTAATATACAAGTGTTTGAGTTATCACGTGTAGGCAGTAGTGATGTTGATTACAGTTACTTTCGAGTATTCGTTACAAATCGTTACTTTTGATAAAGTAATCATTTACAGTATTCGTTACTTTGATTACTTTTGTTACTTTTGTAAAATACACTAAATGAGTGAAATTTAGTTAAATATGTCATCTTGTAGTTTTTAACAAATACTATCGCACCAGTTCTTCAAATCTGTAGAAAACGATTAATGTTCCGTGATTTTAAGCCTTTTAAATTGACCATGTCGGGAGAAAACCATATTGTTATAACTTTAAAGTTCGTTTTTTTCCAAATCATTTCTTGATGACATCCATGATTTTCTCCCGACACCCTTCGTATCTGAGTGCCGGTAATCATATTATCGAGAATCGTATTTCTCAGTAGGTAGGTATTTTGTATAGGTATTCCGATATAATCACGACCTTCACGAAGTACGAAGTAACCAGAGTAGTCAAAGTAATCAAAGGAGATACAATAGTCGTTACTCGCTCTGTTACGATTGGTACGAAGTAATCAGAGTAATCAAAGTAATCATAGTAGATATAATAGTCGTTACTCGCTCTGATACGATTGGTACGAAGTAACGAAGTAATCAGAGTAATCAAAGTAACGATTTGTCTTTCTGTATAGTAATCGTTACTTTCGGTATTCGTAAGTAACGAGTACTTTGTAACGAATAGTTACTTTTTCAACAATACTAGTAAGCAGGCCCTGGCGATTAGTCTTTATTAAGTTGAAACATGTTTGGAAAGCAGGTAAAATGTGTAGGGAACCTTACAACAGCATTCCCTGTATTTCAATAAATTTTTTTGTTCAAAATTTTTAAGGAATAATTATTCTTCGTTTTTACCTATACAAGTACCTACACAAACACAAAAATTAAAATCTGTTAAGCAGTTACATTTCTTATGTGTGTACTTTTATAGTTCAAAATGTCCCCATCAAATTAGAAACAAAAGAAGCAAAAAGCGCATTAAAGCGGGCCCCCGCGGGGCCCGGGCCCTGGTTCCGCGGAACCCGCGGAACCATGCTCAGCACGCCACTGTATATTAGTTAATAGAGATGGAAAACTGATTATCACTGATTTGGATAAAATAGAAAGATACATAGAAAGAGTATATCGAGGAACTGTCTAATGATGAAAGTAATGACGACCTGAGGTAACTATGGTCAGTTGATCCCTGACGATAGCGTTATTGAAGACGCTGTCGCTACTTCAATACTTTTTCCCCATCTAAAAGAGCCCTAAATGTTCCCCAAAGACTTGCACAACGTTCCTAAAGAAGTTTTCACTTCAATAATATTACCATTATTATACGTACATTATAAAAATATACGTACAAAATTTATTTCCCCGAAGAGATGACGGGCGCGAAATAAATCCTTTTTCTCCCATCCAAAAATAGGTTTTACACTTATTTTAAATTTAAATACTTCTATACAATTTATGTACACATACACATAATAATATAAATACGTACAAAATTTATTTGGCCGAAGAGATGACGGTCGCGAAATAAATCCCTTTTCCCCATGCTAAAATAGGTTTTACATTTATTTTAAATTTAAATACTTCTATACAATTTATATATACATACATATAATATAGGTACCTATATATGTTATGTACAAAATTTATTTCGCCGAAGCGATGATGGTCGCGAAATCAATCCTTTTTCTCCATCCTAAAATATGTTTTACATTTATTTTTAATTTAAATACCTCTACACAATTTATATTATATACATACACATAATACACTAAGCATCAAAATTAACGCACCGCCTTAAAAATGGGACATTGTTGATGGGTAGTATTTCCTAAACCTGTTATCAGATTTTAGTGATTTTTTCAGCATATTATAGTCTTATTCTTCAAGAATATCGATGTGATAATATTATTACTAAACAGTTAAGTGCTATTGTATACCGGGTGTAACAATGATAGTGTGTTTTTTCCTCATAGTTTGGAACACCCTGTGGAATATTCTAGCGTATATAAAATATTTAAATTAAAACTGAACTGTAGCCTTAGGCTTTCTTAACATTTTTCTTTTTGATTTATTCGCTTATGTGGAACAATAAAAAAGTTAGGTGCTTTAACAGCTAGTCATGTTATTCATCAATACAGGGTGTTTCTAAATAAGTGCGACAAACCTTAAGGGGCAATTCTGCATGAACAAATAATGACCGTTTGCCTTATAATCATAATATGTCCGCAAATGCTTTGTTTTCGAGATACGGGATGTTGAATTTTTTCTTACAAACTGACGATTTATTTATTGCTCTAAAACTGTTTGAGATATGCAACTTAAATTTCGTAGGTTTTAAGGGGTAGTTATTGCTCATTTTTTGACATACAATTAAGAGTTTTATATTCACCATTGGCGTGCATACGGGATGTATCTAAAATGTTTATACTCTTATGCACGCCAATGGTGAATATAAAATTCTTAATTGTATGTCAAAAAATACTCAATAACTACCCCTTAAAACCTATCAAATTTTATTTGCATATCTCAACCAGTTGTAGAGCAATAAATTAATCGTCAGTTTGTAAGAAAAAATTTAACATCCCGTACCTCGGAAACAAAGCATTTGTGGATATATGTTTATGAAGCAAACTGTCATTATTTTTCATGTACCCCTTAAAGTTTTTTGCACTTATTTATAAACACCCTGTATTGATGAATAACATTGCTAGTTGTTAAAGTACCTAACTTTTTTATTATCCAACATAATCGAATGAATCAAAAAGCAAAATGTTAAGAAAGCCTAAGGCTATAGTTAAATTTAATTTCAATATTTTATATACGCTATAATATTCCACGGGGTGTTCCAAATTTTGAGGAAAAAACACACTATCATCGTTACACCCGGTATACAATGGCATTTCCCTCTTTAGCAATAATATTATTACACCAATATTCTTGAAGAATAAAGCTATAATATACTAAAAAAATTACTCAAATCCGACAACAGGTTTAGGAAATACGTAAGTCAAAATGTCCCATTTTTAAGGTGGTGCGTTAATTTTGATGCTTAGTGTATATTTATTATATAGCATAAGCGATGACGGTCGCAATGACGGTCGCGATGACGGTCGCGATGGCGGTAGCGATGACGGTCGCTAATTTAATGCTTTTTACCCTATCCAAAAATTGCACAACGTCCCTAAAGAAGTTTTCACTTCAAAAATTTAATTCAATTCTGAAACAAAACTTTTAAATCATTAGTTTGTATGAATGTTCTGTATAAACTTTTAGAAAATAAATTTCCAATAAATTTATTGTCGTTTTCTTTGGTTGATTAGCAGCACTGCATTTTGATATAAAAGTAAAACAAGCCATTACTTATAATTATATTGCATGCAACACTAATCTAGATTAAAAGTGGAGTTTGAAATTTTGTTGTTCAGTAAGTTATGGGATCAGATTAATGGTGGGTCATTTGCATTTCTGAATCGCGACTACATTCTAGACTTTCTGATCACGCAACACGAGTGTTTTGTAGAAATGTATATAAAACTCGTGTTTATGTAACTATTAAAATTCTTCGGATGGTAACTTTTCCGGTTTGTATATGCAAGGAAAATTCCTAATTAATAAAAAACAGTTTTTAATTTAAAATTATTATAAATCAGAACATAAAAGAAAGACATGCAGAATTTATGGCGGAACTATAATTAATCAGAGATCCTTTTGTTTAGTTGGTATGATTTTGATGTTTCTCTCCTCTGATTACATGTCCAAAGTATTCTAACTTCTCCTCTGGATGGTACATAAATTAGCTCACGTGATTTCAATACTTAAGGATAAGTTGGTGATACTGCTATTGTAGCAGACAACATAGAAGAATTACAAGAGATAGTAAATCATTCAACTGCGATGAATACAAGTACCTGGGCATGAAGATAACTCAAGATGGAACACTCGATGCTGCTATAAAAGACAGAAACATACAGGGTAGAAAAGCCATATCCATGATGAACGGCATTCTGTGGGACAAGAAAATATCTAAAGCGAACAAACAGCTTATATACAATAGCATACTTAAAAGTATAATCACATATGGCAGTGAAGTTTGGCCACTGAAACAAAGAGCGCAGAAAATGTTACTAGTAACAGAAATGGACTTCTGGAGAAGAGCAGCAGGCAAATCAAGAAGAGATCGGATACCGAACGAGAGAATACGAGAAATGATGGGAGTAACACATACAATAATTGATGACATAAAAACAAACAACTGGTATGGTACGGCCATGTACAGAGAATGCCCGATGACAGGATCCCCAAACAGATTTTGGCATGGACACCACAAGGGAGAAGAAAAAGAGAAAGGCCGAGAAGAAGCTGGAGGGAGGGAATTGAAAAATAACTAGAGGAAAGAGAAATCCTTCCAGGTCTATGGTTAAACAGAGAATATGGTTAAACAGAGAAGAATGGCGGTTAGGAGTCGGAAGGCGTCGGAGAACGCTGTAAACCGATAGTAGTAGTAGTAGTAGTAGTAAATCATTCATATAGCTGGAGAGGAGTATGGTCTCTACATTAACAATACAAAAACAAAACTAATGGTAATCATCAGACAATCCCATATGCAAGCACAATTGCAAATAAACAACCAATTTATAGAGTTGAGAAATTTAAGTATCTTAAACAATGATGAGTGGCACTGCAATGAAGAAGAAATGTAGGAGTAGCAATAGCTATAAACACTTTGTTTAGATCCAATAACTACATTAATGTCCGACTGGTATATTATTTGACAAATAATGATATGATATCGAAGTCAGTTAAATATGATAGAATGCCTTTGAAAAATAACGCCCTTGGGCGTTAAATTTAAATAACTAGATACTGCCAAGTTGACAAATAAAAACCCAAGTAAAACTATGGTTACCACAATTACGTTACGACTATTGCTGCTAAATGTACTTATTTGAAAACTAATTAATTCAAAATTCATTCAAATTTTTTGCATATAAAGGAGAATTTAGTCGGACATTAAACGTTGAAGGCACCACGGGTATTATAGATAATAACGCTTTCGGTCAACGTATATACCTCGGGCCATAGGCCCTCGGTATATATGTTACAGTTCAAGTTGATTATCCAGTTGGAGTTGACTATTCCTAGTTCGAGTCAACTCCAACTAAAACGAGCAGTAAGAGTTGATTTGAAAAATTTAATTCAACTTGACCTCAAGCGTTCTTATCCTTATAATACCCTTGGTACCTTAATAACTATTATCAGCGCGGAAAATCCTTATATTATTCGCCTCTTAAAATATATGTCCAAAAATGATGTACGGTAGCGAGTCCTCGTTAAATGGTATTGAAGCGATTAAGATGTGGTGTCCCATTGCAAGCACAATAGGGAACTTGCATAAATTTTTAAATATTAAAATGATATTAAAAAACATAAGGTAACATGATATTAAAACGCTTGCATGCGAAAAAAACAAATATTTTTAACCGGTACGCTAATTACGACGCTTTGAAAATGCTATAAAATTCAAATATCTTAGGAGGCTCTTGAACGTCCTTCTATTGGTTCGACGTCACAGGCCACGGTGAACTGGGCTAGCTAGTCAGAAACAACGCGATTAGGGTAGGTATCACGGGTATATTACATTTTAATCGTATTTAATGGAAAATTCCTAGGTATTATGTATATTCATCTTATATATTGTAATAAGTAGTTCCCCAATCAGCTTAGTTTTAAACTGAAATTGATAAAGTTGAGTGCTACTTTGTAAAGAGTTTAAAACGCATAATATGACGGACGAGGGTTTTTCAAAAGGTCAATCTGACTAACTTGCCTACCGTTTATGTCTTCATCGTGGCAACTTTTATAAAAAGTAGTGAAAGCTATTGTATTGGAGAAATGCGAGGTGTCAAGGCAAATAAGTAAGAGTTATTAATAAGCATGTTTAAACCGTTTATAACAATAGTTTGTTACCATTATATTATAGTATACGGTTTACCCCGTGGGTTTAATCTACCTACCTCTAATCGAAGGATTTCGTATATCCTGGAAAAGATTACGATGTAATTTGCATTATAATAAAGACTATATTCTATTGTAATGTTTATTAGTACCTACTGGAGCTTTTCATTATTGTGTTCAAAGCCTTCTGAGAAAAGATTATGGTGATTAGCAGACGTACCGATAGAACGTGTACATAGCCAACAAAATCCTTCTTTACAAAGTTAATAATACGCATAAATAAGAAGAATCATTATTGTAATTTTACAAGTTAATATCTTTATCATCTCAGCTTATACTTACACCGCATCAATCGGTAGACCGCAAGCTATAGTAAAAACCCGACTGTAGACCGCATACTATAGTAGCACCAATACTTTTTAGTTACTCTTACTTTTATTACTAAAGTTTTGTTTATTTTTAAGTTACTTATTTCTTCTTTGTTCTTCAACACAAGAAACGACAAAAGTAATTTCATAAAAAAGAACTTTTTGATACATGTCAACAGAGATAAAATGTTAATATTTGGCCTGTCACAGAAAAAATCATTTTTGCCACAGAGTAAAACAAGATATTTCAACTATATTATTTATCTATGGGCAAACTGCATTAAATGCAATAACCCACCCCGAACGAGCAAACGATACGAGTGGCCTGTGACGTCAGACCCCAGGTCTCGCTTTTGAAGTTGTTTAAAACGGAAATTTTAGGCGCGGAACTTTGATTAGATGTTGTACGTACACTATTCATTGTTCAGACGTAATATTTTGAATATAATATTTTAAAACATAAATTAACAATTTTATGCAAAAAAATTTTTTAGTGCAAGTTCCTTATTGAAAATAAACAACCAACTTATAGACATTTAAATATTTTGAAATAGAGGTACCACATATTTGGGAATTTATTTATTTATGAGAAAAATGTTTATATATTATAGACTCACTTATTTTGTTAAAAAAAACAGATAAAAATTAAAAACTGGAATTATCAAATTTCACTCATGCATCATATCTCATATCCATGTTTTTGTGTAATGGTAGGGGAGCAAAGTATGCTAAATTTGCAGTCACTCGAGCGTTATGGGGACCTATTGGGTTGTGATTATTAGGTCCTAAAACCAAAAGAAGTTAAGTAACATTTTCCATTTTAGTGGTGACTTTCCATTTTTAACTTAATTTTCCATTTCCAACAATCGTTTTCTCCGATTATAGCGCCATCTATCCATAATTCGAAAAGATGTCTCGAAGAAAAGGTGCTTATTTTTACGTAAGGAATTCAAATCTGGGACCGTTCAAGACTGCGTAACCCAGGTTGGGGGGGGGGGGTCAAAAATCTTCAAAAATTGCAATACGTAATGGTTAAACGCCCATTACAGTGCGTTACGTAGGGGGGAGGGGGGTCAAAAATTTTCAAAAATCGCGTTACGCAATACTTGAACGCTCCCTCTTCAATAAAAATTTGGGGTCCCATTTAAGATTTTAAATAAACCCTTCACCGTACCTCAGCGGGGGTCCTGTTTTATACCATTCGATAGATTTTTTAAAAACATTTTGAAAGTGTATTTTGCAGCTTTTCGATCTGATGTTCATTTTGCGAAATATCGCGGGGTTTGTATTCAAAATTTTAAATTTACCGCCCATCCCTCTGCGTGGGGGGTCATGTTTAGTACCATTCGATAGATTTTTAGAAAATATTGAAATATATTTTTTAGTTTTTCTATCTTATGTTCATTTCGCGAAATACTCGTTTTTTTTTGTGAAATTTTTGACTCACCCATTTCCTTACGCCCCGCTTAAATCGCCAGATTTTTGAAATATACTCTTTTTCATGTACATACCTACTTAACTTACCTTATCTTAATCTGACAATTTCGAGTATTTTTAAGGATAGATTTTTTTTTCGGGCCCCCCTTAAAGAACTTCCCTGTGTTAAGAGCCAATATATGGTAGAGGTACATCTGCAGGGTACCAGGTTTCTCCCAATATGATAATCTGACGCTATCAAGCAACTGCAAAAATCCCCGCTTAATATTTTGTTGTTTTATGAGATTTTAGTTTGTGAACGTCAAAAACATAAAATAGAGCCATAACTGACTAATATAATATTCATCTTGTGCGTTAATTACAGACAAAAGAAGGTTCTACTCATAATCTTCTTCCCTAAGGTGAACCCCCTTATCTATTTTAAGCGTTTTTAAGAGTTTCTCATTAGATTCCAGATCAGCTTACCTTATACTAACTTGAATTTTTGTGGGTACGCCAGGTTTCCTCAACACGACTCACCCTTATCGGCAGAGTCGACGAGAAGTGTACGGTAAATTGAAGCTGTAATTACAAAAAAAGAAATATGTATGTCTTTGTACTCACTTTATAATGCTCAAAAATTACGGGATCTGGATTTCAATGCATATTTTTTTTATAATTCTCGTATCAAAGTTACGCGTGAAGTTAGTAGTATTGATGACAGTTGAGAGAACATGGACGACCCAAATTTTGTACAGGTATTGTATAGCGATGAGCACCCTAATAACCGGCAAAATAGCACAAAAGATGGAAAACCTATTAAGTTGTGAGATAAAAAGTATTGAAACTAGTCGAACTGGGAAATTTAGCGATATTATCCTTTAAATTTACATTAAATTGATTGTTTCCCACCTTTACACGTATCAGAGGAGTATGTCAACTAAAACTGTCAATGTGACAGTGGTAGTTGCCAAACTCGTGCGATACGTCTGAAGGTAGGAAACAATCAATATAATGTAAATTAATAAGTTAATATCGCTAAATTTCCAACTCGACTAGTTTCATTTCTTTTATCTCACAACTTAATATGTTTTCCATCTTTTGTGCTGTTTTGCAGGTTATTAGCGCGCTCATCGCTGTATATCCGTTCCTAGGCATCCAAGGGAACTATTAAATTCCTCATTAAATACCTTCGCAAAAATCCCATATGAGATTTTATTACCAGAATGTGTGTTGGAATTTTCATGTAGTTTAGTGATTGATAGATTAGGGTCCAGGTATTTTCTATTGAGACTAGAAAATCTTGTATATCTATACCACAGTATAGAGAGGGATCCCTCTATCCCTATCCCTCTTTATACTGTGCCTATACTAGTATACCAACCTATACTAGTGCGATTCCCGAGCTAGTGGTAGTAGCAACAAGTATTTAAGTCCACTGACTTTGACACGTAGCGACTTCTTGCACTAAAATGATAATTGGTTACAATTTTAACAGAGGTTTTCACTCAGTACAGTAGACTGCTTTTTGTTCCAAATATCTCACTTCGCCAAATTATAGTGTACATGATTTTATATAGATGTCGACACTTATAGTCTAAGAGCTGGGAGCGGATTTTGTGCGTGATAAGTAATATGAAAAAACTATACGGGGATATGTTGAATTAGTTGTGTACATGACTTTCACCAACGGCCGGAAACCAGAGTTGGGGCCGAGGGTAGTTATAAGGGGTCAAAGTCGCGGATTTTATTATTTTTTTTTATGACGCTCATGATCGAGATAGTGCACCAAAATTTGGGAATAAGTAGGTCATGACGTAACTAAGTAAAATCTCTAGGGGCTCAACGCTGCATGGCCGACAAAGGGGTGGGGGTAGGGGTGAATATAAAAAATATAAGGGGTTTTTTGCGACGTTCGTGATTGAGATAGTGCACCAAAATTTGGGTATAAGTAGACCATGACATAAATAATTGAAATCCTCAGAGCCGGAAACCAGAGTGGGGAAGGAAGGTAGTTATAAGGGGTCAAACTTCCGTTTTTTATTATTTTTTTTTGTCACGCTCATGATCGAGGTAGCGCGCCAAAATTTGGGAATAAGTAGGTCATGACGTAACTAAGTAAAATCTCCAGGAGTGTAACGCTGCGTGGTCGACAAAGTGGTGGGGCAGGGGTGAATATAAAAAAATGTAAGGGGTTTTTTGCGACGTTCGTGATTGAGATGTAGCTCCAAAATTTGGAAATAAGTAGACCATGACATAACTAAATAATATTCCCAGAGGCGGAAACCAGAGTGGCGGATGAGGGTAGTTATAAGGGGTAAAAGTCGCGGGTTTTATTATTTTTTTGTGGCGCTCATGATGGAGGTAGTGCACCAAAATTTGGGAGTAAGTAGGTTATGACGTAACTAAGTAAAATCTTCAGGGGCGGAACGCTGCTTGGGGTACAAAGGGGTGGTAGGCAGGGGTGAGTATAAAAATATATGGGGGTTTTTTTTGCCGTTCGTGATCGAGATAGTGCACCAAAATTTGGGAATAAGTAGATCATGACATTACTAAGTAAAATCTACAAGGGCGGAACGCTGCATGGGGGACAAATGTTGTACCGGGTCACAAAAAAATAATACACACTGCGACTTTGACCCCTTAAAACTACCCTCATCCCCAACTCTGGTTTCCGGCTCTGGGATTTTACTTAGCTAAGTCATGGTCTACTTATTCCCAAATTTTGGTGCACTATCTCAATCTAGCACGTCGCAAAAAACCCCTTATATTTTTTATATTCACACCTACCCCCACCCCTTTATCGGCCACGCAGCGTTCCACCCCTGGAGATTGTACTTAGTTACCTCATGACCTACTTATTCCCAAATTTTGGTGCACTATCTAGATCATGAGCGTCACAAAAAAATAATAATAACAGCGATTTTGACCCCTTTTAACTACCCCCATGCCCAACTCTGGTTTCCGGCTCTGAGGATTTTACTTAGTTATGCCATGGTCTACTTATTCCCAAATTTTGGTGCACCCTCTCAATCACGAACGTCGCAAAAAACATCTTATATTTTTTGTATTCACCCCTGCCCCACCCCTTTGTCGGCCACGCAGCGTGCCACTCCTGGAGATTTTACTTAGTTACGTCATGACCTACTTATTCCCAAATTTTGGTGCACTCTCTCGATCATGAGCGTCACAAAAAAAATAATAAAAACGGATATTTTGACCCCTTATAACTACCCTCATCTCCAACTCTGGTTTCCGGCTCTGGGGATTTTACTTAGCAATGTCATGATATACTTATTCCCAAATTTTGGTCCACTATCTCAATCACGAACAGCGCAAAAAACCCTTTATATTTTTTATATTCACCCCTACCCCCACCCCTTTGTCGGCCACGTAGCGTTCCGCCCCTAGAGATTTTACTTAGTTAAGTCATGACCTACTTATTCCCAAATTTTGGTGCACTATCTCGATCATGAGCGTCATAAAAAAAATAATAAAATCCGCGACTTTGACCCCTTATAACTACCCTCGGCCCCAACTCTGGTTTCCGGCCGTTGGTGAAAGTCATGTACACAACTAATTCAACATATCCCCGTATAGTTTTTCCATATTACTTATCACGCACAAAATCCGCTTCTATCTCTCCGACTATTAACTCAATTATAGAAAAATATAGATGTACAATTTGAATAGGTGTAATATAATTTTGAATATGATTCGAATTCCTTATGACCGAATTTCTCGACATTAAAATTGATTGACAGCTACTTTTAACAACACTCGACGTAACTTCACACTAACTTATGCACTAGAGTTGTTGATGAGGTAAATATTCTAAATTGAGGATGAGACTTATGGTAGGAGAGTCCAAGCGGGGATTTTTGCAGTTACTCGAGCGAGTCAGATTATCACATGGGGAGAAACTTTGTACCCTGTAAATGTACCCCTACCATAGATTGGCTCTTAATACAGGGGAGTTCGTTAAGGGGGTCCGAAAAAAATCCATCCTTAGAAAAACTCGAAATCGTCAGATTAAGGTAAGGTAAGTTAAGTACACGGAAAAGAGTATATCTTTCAAAAATCTGACGATTTGAGCGGGGCGTAAGGAAATGGGTGAGTCACAAAATTTCACAAAAAAAGCGAATATTTCGCGAAATGAACGTCAGATCGAAAAACTAAAAAATACGTGTTCCATATTTTTCAAAAATCTATCAAATGATACCAAACACGACCCCCCACAGAGAGGGGTGGGGGTAAATTTAAAATTTTGATTACGAACTCTGCGATATTTTGCGAAATGAATATCAGATCGAAAAACTGCACAGTACACGTATTGAATAGTTTTGAAACACTATCGAATGGCATCAAACACGTGGGGGGTTACTGTAAAATATCAAATAGGAACCCCCAATTTTTATTGCAGATTTGGATTTTCTATGTAAAAATAAGCAACTTTTTTTCGAAATATTTTTTCGAATTATTGATAGATGGCGCTATAATCGGAAAAACGATTGTTGGAAATGGAAAATTAAATTAAAAAATGAATAGTCCCATACTTTATGGAAAACTTAACTTAACTTTTTTTTTTGTTTTAGGACCTACTCTTCATAACCCAATAGGTCCCCATAACGCTCGAGAAATTGCAAATTTAGCATACTTTCTTCCCTTACTATTACAAGAGTTCGACATGTAATTTATAATGCCCACAATAAACTACATTTCATCAAAAACGATATAGGCTTTTGCCTAGTAACTAAACGTGTGTACTTTTATGCACATATAAATATAATTTGAACTAGGAAGTTATCACAACAGAATTTAGCACTTGATTCAATTCTCCAGGGTCCACGAAGTTGAATAAACTCGTAATTACATCATATTCTCGATATCTATTACAATATTCTTCACAGTGAAATCATAAGAAATTAGGAAATTCAGATTAATGTGATATTACAAATTAAGGGATTAATATGTGATTGAACAATATACTTAGCTACTTTTTGCACCGACTCCTTCAATTACTATTTAATTATTAATTGGTGTTAATTACTAATTTTTCATTTTACTCATATCTTGAGTACACTGAATCAACTTTCGTTAATTGACGGAATGTGACTGCATATTGTAGAGTCCATTTCGGCTCCTTTAGTCGTCGTCTCCTTGACTTACAAATTGTAAAAGGCAGAGAGTAAGGATGTTACCAGAACGCGGCTCCACGAGAATTTTCAAATTTATTGTTTACATCTGTCCTTCTTATTTTTTAACAGATGTTGCTACAGCGTCCGATACGCGAATTATTTTTATAATTCTGTTTAAATAGACAGCTGGGTTTCGTTCCGATTCAGAGGTGTTCATGTAGCCCCACTGAAGGGGTCTGGAGAGACCAAAACGGACGTATGGGGATGGTGGATCATCTCTGGATCTAAGTAAAACATAAGCTTTTTTTAATTTTTCATTTTACTTATATTGTGAGTCTACGGAATCAACTTTGTTGGAATTTTTCCTAGACGAATAGACGGAATGTGATCGCATATTGTAGACAGCCCCGGATTAAGAATCTTGAGGCCCCTAGGCAACCAGAGCTACGAGACCCCATAAGGCCTCCGCCTTCTCCCTCCAAAACCACCTCGGTTAATCCCTCCATCTCCATCCTCCATCTACAGTTTTGAGTTTAATTTCTTCTTTCTGTAATAATTTGCTGACAACGTTGATGCGTTCTAAAATTGTTGCCCAAAACTCATTCATTATGAATGTTTCTTTTTTTTTGACATTTCCTTCAACAAACACTCAGCCTCTTGAATTGTTTCATCCTTTTAATTATTGTTTTTAGCAAGAGCATGCACAGCAGATTTAAAGACGTAACCTTTCGACAACTCTTGTTGCGTCAGCTCTTGCACTCCATCAAATGCGGCTTGTTCTTTTAATGACTAAATCGTGGCGAATGGGACCGCTTAGTGGAGTTTAATTTAAGCATTTGATCTTAACTTTCCAACGGTGGCTAAAGGTTGAAAAAAAGTTGTACTCGGACTGAACAAACCCAAAATACGATATTGCTCCAACACAACTTTCAGCAGCACTTACTCCAACTAAATGAAGCAAGTGTGCGGCAAAAGGAATGTAAATTATTTTAAGCTTGTTAATCATTATATTTGCCTGGCATGTTTTCTGAATGATTGTCCTGTCATGTCCTTTACATCAATGCCACAGCCTTTTAAAACGATTAAAACAGCAGAAGAAAGATTTTCTTCAGTATGGCTATTTATGGGTATGAATAAGTGAAATCACTCGTACACTTTACCATCAGCTGGGTTTACATCTTAATAAATAGTCAACTGGTCAATATGAGACAAAGCTGGTATTGAATCTACACTTAAGGAGTAGTGGGTATTTGGCTTTCTTAAATTCTTTAACAATTATTGTATTCAAAACGTGTTTTCCCATTACTTATATTATTTCTTCTCAGATCGTTGAAGATCAGTAAGAAGGCTTTCCATTGGCCTTATTGCCATACTTAGCTAAATGAGAGCTTAAAGACGATCATACTCTGCAAGTAGCTCTAAAATGCCTAAGTAGTTCTCATTATTTTGTGAACAATGGATCTCTGTATCACTTCTAAACGCTAATCAGCGAGAGGATAGAAACTTAACCACAGAGACCACTCATTTCAGAACTTGAATCCTGCAATCTCGTTCTTGATTAAATTAAATTTCCAAAGAGCTGTCAATTCGACCATGAAGGCGCTGTTTGTTGATGACTGTTCGCCAAATTTTCGCCATGTTCGCTAAAAAGAATGCATGGAAAGTAGTAAACATTTTCATTTGAGTGAGAGTACGTTAGCCAATCTCTTTTAATTTTTGTTACACTGATATACCTATTTTCGAAAAATCATAGATTGGGTAAAAAATCTTGTATGCCTTCAAAATTTCTTTTTGATGCTGAAAAACTTCCATCAAGATTTTTACATTCTGAAGAACCTTTCCCAATCCAAAATTTCCATATTTCTTTGTTTGGTATTCCATAATAGTCGGAGAGATAGAAGCGGATTTTGTGCGTGATAAGTAATATGGAAAAACTATACGGGGATTTGTTGAATTAGTTGTGTACATGACTTTCACCAACGGCCGGAAACCAGAGTGGGGGCCGAGGGTAGTTATAAGGGGTCAAAGTCGCGGTTTTTATTATTTTTTTTGTGAAGCTCATGATCGAGATAGTGCACCAAAATTCGGGAATAAGTAGGTCATGACGTAACCAAGTAAAATCTCTAGGGGCGGAACGCTGCGTGGCCGACAAAGGGGTTGGGGTAGGGGTGAAAATAAAAAATATAAAGGGTTTTTTGCGACGTTCGTGATTGAGATAGTGGACCAAAATTTGGAAATAAGTAGACCATGACATTACTAAGTAAAATCCCCAGAGCCGGAAACCAGAGTGGGGACGAGGGTAGTTATAAGGGGACAAATCGCCGTTTTTATTCTTTTTTTTTTGTGATGCTCATGATCGAGATAGTGCACCAAAATTTGGGAATAAGTAGGTCATGACGTAACTAAGTAAAATCTCCAGGGGTGGCACGCTGCGTGGCCGACAAAGGGGTGGGGCAGGGGTAAATACAAAAAATATAAGGGGTTTTTTGCGACGTTCGTGATTGAGGGAGTGCACCAAAATTTGGGAATAAGTAGACCATGACATAACTAAGTAAAATCCTGAGAGCCGGAAACCCGAGGTGGGTGACGAGGGTAGTTATAAGGGGTCAAATTCGCCGTTTTTATTATTTTTTGTGACGTTCATGATCGAGATAGTGCACCAAAATTTTGGAATATGTAGGTCATGAGGTAACTAAGTTTAATCTCCAGGGGTGGAACGCTGCGTGCCCGATAAAGGGGTGGGTGTAGGTGTGAATATAAAAAATATAAGGGGTTTTTTGCGACGTTCTACATTGAGATAGTGCACCAAAATTTGGGAATAAGTAGACCATGACATAACTAAGTAAAATTCTGAGAGCCGGAAACCCGAGGTGGGGGACGAGGGTAGTTATAAAGGGTCAAAGTCGCCGTTTTTATTATTTTTTTTTGTGACGCTCATGATCGAGATAGTGCACCAAAATTTTGGAGTGTGTAGGTCATGAGGTAACTAAATTTAATCTCCAGGGGTGGAACGCTGCGTGCCCCATAAAAGGGTGGGTGAAGGTGTAAACATAAAAAATATAATGGGTTTTTTGCGACGTTCTACATTGAGATAGTGCACCAGAAGTTAGGAATAAGTAGACCATGAGTTAGCTAAATAAAATCCCCAGAGCCGGAAACCAGAATTGGAGATGAGGGTAATTTTAAGGGCTAAAAGTCGCAGTGTGTATTCTTTTTTTGTTACCTGGAACAAAATTTGTACCTCACGCAGCGTTCCGCCCATGGAGATTTTACTTAGTAATGTCCATGATCTACTTATTCCCATATTTTGGTGCACTATCTCAATCACGAACGGCAAAATAACCCCATATATTATTATACTCACCCCTGCCTACCACCCCTTTGTACCCCAAGCAGCGTTCCGCCCCTGGAGATTTTACTTAGTTACGTCATGACCTACTTACTCCCAAATTTTTGTGCACTCCATCATGAGCGCCACAAAAAAAATAATAAAAACCGCGAATTTTACCCCTTATAACTACCCTCATCCACAACTCCAGTTTCCTCCTCTGGGGATATTACTTAGTTATGTCATGGTCTACTTATTCCCAAATTTTGGTGCACTATCTCTAGCACGAACGTAGCAAAAAAACCCTTACATTTTTTTATATTCACCCCTGCCCCACCCCTTTGTCGGCCACGCAGCGTTCCACTCCTGGAGATTTTACTTAGTTACGGCATGACCTACTTATTCCCAAATTTTGGTGCACTATCTCGATTATGAGCGTCACAAAAAAAATAATAAAAAACTGGACTTTGACCCCTTATAACTACCTTCCTCCTCCACTCTGGTTTCCGGCTCTGGGGATTATACTTACTTATGTCATGTTCTACTTATACCCAAATTTTGGTGCACTATCTCAATCACGAACGACGCAAAAAGCCCCTTATATTTTTTATATTCACCCCTACCCCCACCCCTTTGTCGGCCACGCAGCGTTGCGCCCCTAGAGATTTTACTTAGGTACGTCATGACCTACTTATTCCCAAATTTTAGTGCACTGTCTCGATTATGAGCGTCACAAAAAAAAATAATAAAAACCGCGACTTTGACCCCTTATAACTACCCTCGGCCCCCACTCTGGTTTCCGGCCGTTGGTAAAAGTCGTGTACACAACTAATTCAACATATCCACGTATAGTTTTTCCATATTACTTATCACGCACAAAATCCGCTCTCAGCTATTAGACTATAATCCTATGTTGTTTCCGAATTCTGGGCCCAATTTACTTATTAACTACAATTGCTAACTTAGTTTCGGTTTCTGGTTCTATTCTTGAACTGGAATATAACTGTCATTGCATGATTTTCCATCTTCTTCAGTTACGGAAGCTATGTTTCTCTCAGCTTTTTCTATTTCATCACGTGCATATTCATTGGTTGTAGCTTCACTAGCTGTGGATTTCAGTGTGAAACCGAGTTATGGCATTGCGCGATATTTTAAGTTTTCAACATAATATATTATTTATAGTTTTTATTTATTTCTAATTAATATTTTTTCGTTTTGGGGACAACGAGGCCGTTTTGGGGTCGATGCCCCTAGGCAACTGCTTATTTTGCCTAATGGTTAATTCGGCACTGATTGTAGAGCTCCTTTCGTCTCCTTTCCTTACAAATTGTAAAAGGCTGATATTAAGGATGTAACCAGAAAGTGGTTCTACGAGAATTTTCAGATTTATTATTTACATCTGTGACTTCTCATTTCTTCTGTACTATTTAATAATTAAATTGTCTAATATATTTTGGCCTTATTCATTTTTAAATGGTCGTATATTTTAACGCACAAACAACGATTGACGAATACTTTAATATCTTAAATCAGGACGAATATTTTAATATCTCCAAACACTTAAGCGCATAAGATTTATAGCCATACATTATAATCCTTGAAACAATAAAAAGCATATCAATAAAACATGGCACTTATGCAGAACTACATGTGTCAGAATCACACGTCACATTAAAACATAAACACTCGAATTGGGGGCTGACCGTGCAACGCCGACAGTCGATGGGCGACGCTCACCCCCTATGAGCTCAAGGCGTCAACGGGCCCTCGTAGACAATACCCCGCTCCGCAACATAAATAATAATCATTCACAGTGTTTCTGTTTGCGATTCCCACGTCAGAGCAGCACGCGTTCCCCGCAAACATTAAATTTCTAATAAATCCGATTCATATGTTAATCCGCACACATATCGATATGTCATCTAAACGACGCCTAAACCGCATTTATTACGCCAGTGCAAACAATAGGCTCCAGAAATCCACCCTGGGCCATAATAAATATAAGTATATACTTATGATGTGTTTGAAGCGTATTATCTAGAAGTTATGATGGATTCAGTTGAGAAGAGATTTATGGAGCTCTGGCGGATTAAACCGTTATTTGCAGAATTTCTTATTTGGTATTTGATTTTGTGTAAGGGAGAAATATAGGTATAAGATATTTTGTATTACTCTAGCTAGACAATTCTAGATTTTTGTTTAAAATAAAAAAAAATATTTTGATCTAAATAACTGATCAAAATCAAGAAAGAACGATGAAAATGAAGCACCAGAAACTACAACAAGACAGTAACTACAAACTTAGCCGATATATTATTTAAAAAAGGTTTATTGCATATTAGATATCAAGGGATGAATGTTGTTGATTCTGCTGAGAGTAATGCTTGTTACATAGGCCACGCAATCAATCCTGTTTCCAGTGCCGGATTAACCATTAGGCAAAGTAGAAAATTGCCTAGGGGCCTCGGCCACAAAGGGGGCCTCGTAGGGTCCAAAACGAAAAAATAATATGTAATTAGAATTAAATAAAATATATAAATCTTATATTATGTTGAAAAATTCAAATATCGCGCAATACCATGTTTCACACGGAAATCCACAGCTAGTGAAGCTGCAACCAATGAAAAGGCACGTGATGAAATAGAAAAAGCTGAGGAAGCATAGCTTTCGTAACTAAAAAAGATGAAAAAACGGTACCCCGTCAAAATAGTCCCGTCGAAAAAGCTCCGACAAAATAGCCCCGACATAATATCCCGCACACAAAATAGCTCCGACAAAATAGCCTGCAGACAAAATAGCCGCGGAATAATAGCCCGCCGACAAAATAGCCCCGCCAAAATAGCCCCGACAAAAAAGCTCCCTTCAGAATTCATGATGAAATAATTCCTTATATATTTTTTCGGAAATGATAATTATACTCTATTCAGATGTTTATCTTAACCACATTAAATTAAAATGGTCTTTTCAAAGAACTCGAGTCCTGTCTTCTCTGCCTCTTGGAAGTTTGAACATTTAATTTAAGCGAAAATCAATGTTTATTTATGATATAAACATTTTTTTCTGTGTTCGGGCAACAGTAAAATGCATTTTAAATTAAATAAATTAAATACATTTTTCCTTTTTTCAAATAATTTAAATAAAAAAAAAGTTTTTGGACACCTTGTATAAATAATTATGTAATTGTTTATACATACTAAATAGAGAATTAAATAACCTTTCAAATGAGCTTAAAAATAAAAATCGATCTATTTCAGGATTTTTCCTTAACGTCGTGGGTTTACGAAATAATGAATTTATTCGTTCCATTTGCACCATACTGTACGTCTCAATTGCTGATATGAATGAGTCAGATTAAACTAAATTATTAGAAGAATTTTTTTACTGAGCAATAACATTTTTGTTTAATTTATTTATATTTTGTATTTTGACAACGACGTCCGAAGTGGAGTCGAAACGTTAATAAAATAATTTTTTAAGTAAATTGTGGCTTATTTCCCAACTTAGAATAGTAATAGTAAAACTTTTTATTGGAGGTGTTTTCTAAGAGGCCCTTTTAGCGGGCTATTTTAGCCGGGGCTGTTTTGACCGGGGCTATTTTGTGTGCGATCTATTTTGTCGGGGCTATTTTGTTTGCGGGCTATTTTGTCGAGGCTATTTTATGTCCGGGCTATTTTGACGGGGCTTTTTTGACGGGGCTGTTTTGACCGGGCTATTTTGACGGGTCACGTGAAAAAACATACAATTACAGTTATATTCCAGTTCAAAAAAAAGAACCAGAAACCGAATCTAAGTTAGAAATTGAAGTTGAAGGAAAACTGGGCCCAGAATTCGGAAACAACCGGATTATGGAATACCATAACTGAAGAAATATGGAAATTTTGGATTGGGAAAGAATCTTCAGAATGTAAAAAATCTTGATGGAAGTTTTTCACCATCAAAAAGAAATTTTGAAGGCATTACAAAATTTTTTACACAATCTATGGTTTCCGAAAATATATCAGTGTGACAAAAATTAAAAGAGATTGGCTATACAATAGGGTGGAACGAAAAATTCGAAGTTATTATTTTTTATGGGGCTAGTGCGAAAAAGTTGTGTTTTGATGTATAATAAAACTGTAAGAAATCTTTTTTGTATTGGACCCTATCTTCAGGTTCCATATTAAATTTAAATTTTTGGGAATAACAAAAAAAAATAAAATTTTAAAAATATATTTTTTTATCAGTTCTTTGAATCTAAATAATTGTTTTATGATACAATATACATTTTAAGATTGGTAGTCTGATTATTTGTTAAAAAAACGGCATAATACTTCTAGACTGCAACCTTGAATGAATAAAGCCATCCCTTGATTCTGGTGCACAAACAGCAGCTGATGTTTCAGTTACTAACTTAACAGTTCTTTTCACGGATTTTGTATGACAAGGGCAGTTTAAGACCTCTATGTTGTTGTAATTCCCAGAATCAATCATACCCCTTACATCTTCATTGGAAATATGTTTTAGCAAACGAGGAGCCTTAACTTTGAATCCAGAAATAGAAATTAAGTTATTATAATCTGCAGCACTAAAATTTAATGTTGGTATTTTGAATCTCCGGATCTTTTTTCTTTCTGAGTTTCTCTAGCTTTCGGCACTCTGCGTAGTCCTAGCTCCCGTATATGTTTTCGTTTATCTTTCATCATACCGAGTAATACATTTTCGGAATGGACAAAATAAGCATTCCTTTGGATAACGACATCGACAATTTTTCTTTGGTCAACTTGTAGAAATCGTGAATAAAGGATCATTCGCCATAAATGTTTTGAACCATCAGAACAGCTAGGCTACAGTTTTATATAAAACCAAACTGGTGCATACACTTTTTGGATGAAACTTACTAACATAATTAATTGGGGGCTGGGACATTCAATCCCAGGGTTTTTAAGGCTCAAATCATTAAAACATTTTCCCGCAGCAACTGCTTGACTGATTTGATACAAGTACTTCTGATCGGTAATAAGGTCTGTTGTTTCTAATATTATTGATAGGTTGTTTTTTATTGCGACAAAATCGACAACAGCCTTCTCTTCACAGCGTTCCAGAAGATGCCCTATTGGCCCTGAAAAACCAAGTGGTCCACTGGTGCGTCCATCTAACTGTTGAATTAAATAACGTAGAGGTAGCTCATTGCAATGAAATAAGCATACTAAATAGCCATTGAAGTGAAGAACCGCAGTATTTGTGACGTATACGGTTGTACTGTAACTGTTGACAAAGGAGCAATGAATTATTCTTCATGATCATCTGCATCAGAAGAATTTGAGTCAGACAAGCTGTTACTTACGAAAGGATTAGAGGAATCAACGGTACATGCTTTAAGAACAATTTCGTCAGTATTATATTTTTGAGAACTTGCCTTTGCCTTCATGGTTCTTTCCATTTTCTTCCTTATTGCTACAGATGCTGCAATATACACTGGTCCAATTGCAATTTTTCGACAGGATCGTTGATCTTGAAGAAAAATTCGCACATTTTGTGGTTCTTTCTTGATTTTGTCACAAGTACACACACACACACAGTTCCAGTCATGTTGCACTTGCAAGCCGCGACATTCAATAACTTTTTACACTCCTTTAGAAACTGTCAAATCTTTTGATGCTTGCTGAGTTTTTGTATACCTATCGCTTAAGGTTTTGATACTCTGTATAAATATTTTTAATCGCCTGTATCTTGAATGCACTTATGCAATAGTGTTGGAATAGAAGCTTTTATTCATATTTGTTCTACTTTCGTTGCAACGGTATTCAAGACGTCGGCGATAGATGGATCTTTATTATTATTTGTCGACTTAAGTTCATTACGAATAAAGAGAAAGCACTTTAGAATGTCACACTTAGTTGGTAAACCACGATCATTGAAATTTGATCAGAGCCATATTATGTTTTTCGACAAAAATAATTTTTTTTTATTTTCATTTTTCAAATCCAATATGGAACCTCAAGATAGTTTTTTATTTCAAAATGCTCTCGCACCAATTGTTTTCATCACTTGATACAACTTTTAACCGATAGCCACAAGAATTTTTCTTTTCTTTTATTTTTTTGACCTTTTTCGTTCCACCCTACTATACAATAATGTACTCTCCCTCAAATGGAAATTTTTACTGCTTTCCATGTATTCTTTTTGGCGAACACTCATGGGCAGGCAGCGTCTTCATGGTCGAATTGATAGCTCTTTGGAAATTTAATTTAATCAAGAACGAGATTACTGGATTCAAAGTTTTGAAAAGAGTAGTCTCTGTGGTTAAGTTTCTAGTTTCTATCTTCTCGCGGATTAGCGTTTAGAAGTGATACAGAGATCCTTCGTTCACAAAATAATGGAAACTACTTAGACGTATTAGAGCTACTTGCAGAGTATGATCTTCTTTAAACTCTCACTTAGCTAAGTATGGAAGAGGGTACCTTAAAGCCTTCTTACTTTTTTTCAAAGATCTGAGAAGAAATAATAGAAGTAATGGGAAATACGTTTCTTGAATACAATTGTTAAAGAAATTAACAAAGCCAAATACTACTCCTTACGTGTCGACTCAATACGAGGTTTGTCTTATATTGACCACTTGACTATTTATTAAGATATGTAAATCCAGCTGATGGTAATAGTCGAGGCATTGAAGCACAAAAATAGGACTTACTGTCGATTTTTGGCGCAGTAAGAGAGATTTTAATGCAGTTTGGTGCGTTGGATTCGTGAGAATGTCAGGAAATTGTGTGAACTAATGTAATGGATAAGAAATCTCAAATTGCATTTGTGCATAAGAAAAATGCATTTCAAAAATGCATTTTGGTAAATAGTAGGAAAAATTGACTCAATTTTCTTACTCGGGGGGTTTTTGTGGTCGCTGAAAACGAATATGAGGTCGGCGAGAGTGTGAAAACTATCTGGTGCCTGCAGCGGGTGTAATAAACGTCTTCCTCTGGAGTATTGTGGTAATTTATCATATAATTGGCTTAAACTCATTACTCGGGGGGTTTTTGGGGTCGCTGAAAATGAATATGAGGTCGGCGAGAGTGTGCAAACTACCTGGTGCCTGCAGCGGGACGTCTTCCTCTGGCCTATTATGGTAATTTGTTAAATAATTGGCCCAAACTTGTTACTCGGGGGTCTTTGGGGTCACTTAAAATAAATATCGCAACGACTAAATTCAAATTTCATATCATTTAAAGCAGTTTGAATTAAGGCGCAAGCGGATGATGTGGTTTTGCCTTGAGAGAAAATTACTAGATACAGAATGTACTTAATAGCTGTTGCCAAAACTAAAAAGATTGTCATTGGAAAAATTCTTTCATCTGTTGATGCATTTACCCAGCATTTAAAAAGGGTATATTTACAAACACACATTTGACTGCATGGAGAGGATAGTAACATGAACCCAACCGATTGGGGATGGGAATTACAAAATAATGTATTAATTCCAGTTAGAATGATTCAGCCACCTGGTCCTCCAAACATTTTAAATTTAATATTCTGTAGTTGTAAGTCAGACTGCGGCAGCTCATGCGGGTGCAGGAAGCATGGGTTAGTTTGTAATTTAGCCTGCAAAAATTATGCAGGCTCTGATTGCACAAATATTGCATTGGACCCGAGAGAGGAAGGCAATAATGAAGAAGAAGATGATAATGATGAAGAAAATGAGTTTTAAAGATAAATTACGATAATTTTTGTATAATGAACTTTTTTAACCATAAATATATTACAATAATAAAAATTTATGTTTATTTATAATCAAAATACCACCCTTTTCGATCACTATAGTTACATCGAAGAAAATATATTACCCCAAAAACCCACGAGTAACGAATTTAAACTAATTATATGATAAATTACCATAATACTCCAGAAAAAGACGTTTATTACACCCGCTGCACGCACCAGGTACTTCGCACACTCTCACCGACCTCATTATCATTTTCAGCGACCCTAAAAACCCCCGAGTAACAAGTTTGGGCCAATTATTTAATAAATTACCATAATACTCCAGAGAAAGACGTTTATTACACCCGCTGCAGGCACCAGGTAGTTTTCACACTCTCTTCGACCTCATATTCGTTTTCAGCGACCCCAAAAACCCCCGGGTGAGAAAATTGAGTCAATTTTTCCCACTATTTATCGAAATGCATTTTTGAAATGCATTTTTCTAATGCACAAATGCAATTTGAGATTTCTTATTCATTAAATTAGTTCACAAAATTTCCTGACATTCTCACGAATCCAACGCACCAGTCCGCATTAAAATCCGTCTTACTGCAAAAAAATCGACACTTCAATCCTTCAATGCCTCGACTATAAAGTGTATGAGGGTTTTCTCACATTTATACATATAAGTAGCCATACTGGAGAAATTCTTTCTTTTGCTGTTTTAATCGTTTTAAAGGAGTGGCATTAATGTAAACGACATGAAGGGACAATCATTCAGCAAACATGTCAGGCAAATATAATAGTATCCAGGCTCATTTATTTAAGATTAACAAATTTGCAATTTACATTCTTTTTGCCGCACACTCGCTTAATTAATTTTAGTAAGCTGCTGAAAGTTGCGTTGGAGAAATTTCGTATTTGGAGTTTGTTCAGTCCGTGTGCAATTTTTTTTTCAGCCTATACCAACCGTTGGAAAGTTATGATCAAATGAATAAATGAAACTCCACTAAGCGATCCCATTCGCCACGATCTAGTTATTAAAAGAATAAGCAGCATTAGATGGAATGCAAGGGCTAACGCAATAAGAGCTTTGTCTAACGGTTACAATGTCTTTAAATATGCCGTGCATTCCCTTGCTGAAAACACTAATCAAAAGGATGAAACAGTTCAAGAGGCTAAGTGTTTGTTGAAAGAAATGTCAAAAAAGAAACATTCGTAATGAATGAGTTTTGGGAAACAATTTTAGAACGCATCAACGCTGTCAGTAAATCATTACAGAGAGAAGGGATTGAACTTAAAAATGCAGATGGAGGATGGAGATGGAGGGGTTAACCGAGGTGGTTTTGGAGAGAGAAGGCGGAGGCCTTAAGGGGCCACACAGCTTGGGTTGCCTATGGGCCTCAAGATTCTTAATCCGGGACTGCCTGTTTCTATGAGCTGTATGGTTTTAAAGTCTATCAGTAGGGTGCTAACCTGGCTGGAAAACTCATTGAGTTCTCTTCAATTTAATCTTGGATGAAATCATCAAAAATGTCATTAAAGGAAGAGGATGCAGATGGGAAACAAAGAGGTAAAAATAGTCTGTTAAGCAGACGACGCAATATTGATAGCCCAAGATGAACATAGTTTGCAAAGATTATTCCACAGATTTAACATAATAGCGAATTCAATAGCATAATAAAGAATTCAATATGACAATTTCATAGCAGGAGATTAAAACAATAAAATCCATAAGGAAAAAATTTCCTGTAGCTGGCTGTATACCATTAATTACAAAAATTGAAGAAAAAATGTTCTGTGTAAAAGGTATATTTATTTGAAAACCCCAATAAAGGGCTACATTATAAAACAGAACGTTTTCGCTCTAAAGAGAGCATCATCGGTGTTCTAAGGCAGCTCTACATTCTAAGCCACCAGAAATACATGGGTTGAAACCCTTAAAATATCGACTAAAAGTTTTACGTTGACATGTTGTATATTAAATCCTGGCGATGGATGAAATTTTGAGAGATACCTCAAAGCATCATATGACTATTCCACGCAGTGGCGGCTCGTGGTAATTTAAGGAAAGTGTTCACTTAAAGAATGTAATTATACAAACGGTGAATAAGCTCCGCAGGCGAAAAATTTTTGGGGCCTCGCCAAAAGATGTTCTGTAAAATGAAACCTATTTTTGACCCGATTAGTCAGAATGTGTCACACACTTTTTCTGTTTTGTGCAGAATATGATACCTACTGAATGATGGCGCTTCTTCGGTGGTGAAGGTGGACGCAGAAGTTACGAATATTGAAATTGCTTTCTCAAAACTGTTTAAAAATCCGTTTATTTTAATGGCATCCAAAGAACGAGATTAAAATTATTATAGTTTTATTCTTTGAAAACACTAAACATGGAAAACAAAATAAAGAATGTAGTTTATCACACCTGCATAATCACGAAGTTTTTCTATATTGTTCAACTTTAAAACAATGTTTAAATTTTTGTCTCTTATTGCACATTCTTGTACCAAGTTTATCTCCGGCCAAGTTAGTCCATTCTTTTTATAAGACGTCGATTTTCAAAACTATTTGCATTTTCTTTTATAAACTTCACTGAATAAGGCTCCATCCTAAAAAAGCTGCCTATCAATATTGTATTTATAAATTATATATTATATTAATAAATTCCCACAACAGAAAATGCCAAACTGTAAATTGAAACGCTCCGCCCCGGTCTCTGTGTGCAGTGCACAAATCCTCAATGTTTTAAGATAGGAGACTCGCTGGTTCACGGATTTAAGAGCTCTCGTTCTTCTATAGGGTTAATGTATAGTGGCTGGGTTCAATTTGAATTTTGCACTTACCACGTGCATCTAGCGTAGCGGTGTTGTGCAAATAAATTATGTGATTAATAAATACAGTTATATTTTAATGATACTATGATATTTATGAGATTTAAGAAAAAATATTTTAATGATATTTATGGGATTTTTTAAAATATGTATTTTAATGAAATTTGATTGGATGTTCACTGCACAAGTGAACCAATGGAGAAACCGCCCCTGATTCCACGAAGCATGTGGGTGGTTGAGTCGATTTCTTTGTCTTCACAAAGAGAAAGGTGAAAGCCAATTAAAACAATAGTAATCAGTAAAGAACCAATTAGATGTAAAATAGAAATTGATAATATCAGTATTGAACAAGTAATTGAAATAATATACCTTGTGAGTTACATTGTCAAGCTACGGAGACCTGGACAAAGAAGTGAGAAATCAAGAACAAAAGGCAAATAGATGGGCAGGATGGCTAAATAGCTCTATATGGCGACACCGACATATTAACACTGAGATGAAGTCAAGAATTTATAGAGCCAGTGTAGGACCAATAATAACCTATTTAGAATAGCTCGAGACAGAGACAATTTCGCCATGTTAATCGCCAACGTCAAGGGGACTTGATAGGGCACGTTAAGAAGAAGAAGGACCAATAATGGCATATGCATCAGAAACAACACCCGATAAAGCCACAACAAAAAGATAATTGATGGATTCGACCGTTACTTGATGGAAGTTCATTTTATCTCACAATAAAACACTGAAAAACGTTTGTTTTTCTATACTTCCACAAAATTTATTACAACTATGTTATTACTACAGCTGTTTCGGCAAAGTGCCTTTCTCAAGTGATATATTTTACAATGTGTTTGCCTTTTTAAGTCTTTAACTGAAGAGGTTGAGGAGTGGGGAGCTGTTTGTCTCGAGTTGGTCATTCAGAATTATATCTGTATTTTTCAATTTATTAATTTCCATTGATTCTAAAAGTGATAGCTTAAGGCCTTTATTTTGAATATGTAGAATGTGAAACTCTTCATTCAAAGAATGATTATGATCTAGAAGGTGAAGTGCGTATGTAGAAGTGTCTGTTTTTCTATTGTTGAAAGCCCTTTTGTGTTCTGCTATCCGTTTGTCAAAAGTTCTGCCAGTTTGACCGATGTAAGTTTTCGGACAGTCACCACAAGTTAGTTTGTACACACCACTCTGTAGTTGCTTTCTCTTTCGGCTTTTATTGTTTTTAATATATTTGCTTAACAACAACTTAAGCAAACATATTAAAAACAATAAAAGCCGAAAGAGAAAGCAACTACAGAGTGGTGTGTACAAACTAACTTGTGGTGACTGTCCGAAAACTTACATCGGTCAAACTGGCAGAACTTTTGACAAACGGATAGCAGAACACAAAAGGGCTTTCAACAATAGAAAAACAGACACTTCTACATACGCACTTCACCTTCTAGATCATAATCATTCTTTCAATGAAGAGTTTCACATTCTACATATTCAAAATAAAGGCCTTAAGCTATCACTTTTAGAATCAATGGAAATTAATAAATTGAAAAATACAGATATAATTCTGAATGACCAACTCGAGACAAACAGCTCCCCACTCCTCAACCTCTTCAGTTAAAGACTTAAAAAGGCAAACACATTGTAAAATATATCACTTGAGAAAGGCACTTTGCCGAAACAGCTGTAGTAATAACATAGTTGTAATAAATTTTGTGGAAGTATAGAAAAACAAACGTTTTTCAGTGTTTTATTGTGACAACAAAAAGACCATTGGAAACGGCAGAGATGAGAGAACTGAGAAGAATTAGGAGAATTAAATGCGCCTAAACCGCATTTATTACGCCAGTGCAATCAATGGGCTCTAGAAATCCACTTGGGGCCATAATACATACCTATAAGTATATACTTATGATGTGTTTGAAGCGTATTATATAGAAGTTATGATGGATTCAGTTTCGAATAGATTTATGGAGCTCTGGCGGATTAAACCGTTATTTGCAGAATCTCTTATTTGGCATTTGATTTTGTGTAAAGGAGAAATATAAGACATATTTGATTACTATAGAGAGTTCTAGATTTTCGTTCAAAATAAAACACTTAAGGTTAATCTAAAGAACTGATGATAATGTAGACCAACAAAAAAAGCAACTGCTTTTGATGTACCTTTGACTTAACTGTGTTGATTCCAAGAATATAAAGATTTTATTTGTATCAGCTTTAGTTTTTGAGGCATAACATAAACATACCTACTCTTCAAATACTTAAATATTCTTATTTCTGTATATATTCCACTGTTACAGATACATAATCGTTCCTCTTCTACTGTTCCCGAAGGCCGAAAATCCCTAAAAACTTCTAATATTTTTTAATTTTAATAGGTAACAGGGGTGAAAAAAGGAGAACATTTAGTGTGATTTTTAATTTCAAATATCTCATTCAATAAAGAATTATTTATTTATCGTATGGCATAGATACAACAAGAACACATAATTTAAAAAAAAAAGTATATAAAACACTACATGAAGTATCACAAACGAACATCTAATGTATTAATATACTGTAAAACATTTTCGGTCGCATTCAGGAACTCATCGAAAACTCCAGGGTATCGCCTTCGGGGGCATTCCTCAATAATGTGGCGGATGGTCTGCCGTTGCGCACCACAATCACACTCAGGAGTAAGGGCCTTTCCCCATCTATGCAAGCTGTCAGCACATCTACCGGTCCCTGTCCTTATTTTGTTCAGCGCCGTCCATGTATTGCGGGGCAGTTCAAAGCCTGGCGGTTTCTGATCGATACAGGCCATTTGGTGTGATTCCTGTGGTGAGTCGCTCTCCCATTGTCTTCTCCAAGCGTTGGTGAGGTCGAAATGTTCCTGATGTAGGGAGGTGGCCCTTAACAATGGGGGATATCTGGAGCGCAGTCTTTTCATTTCGATATCAAGCTTATCATGGTGGATGGGTAGTTGATGGTTAGCCTCGATTTTTCGATATTCTCTGAGAAGAGAATGACTTCTTCTTAGTTTAGGCGGTGGAATGTGACTCAGAATGGGAAGCCAATAGTTCGGTGTTGGTCGAATTGTACCTGAGATCATTCGCATTGTCTGGTTTAATTGGGTGTCAATGATCTTCGTGTGTTTGCTATTGAGCCATACCGGCGAAGCATATTCAGCCGCCGAGTATACGAGTCCGAGAGCGGATGATCTGAGTACGGAGGCTGAGGACCCCCATGTGGTGCCACATAGCTTTTGGATTATATTATTTCGCGTCTTCAGTTTTTCTACCGTTCTTTGTAGGTGTTCCTTAAAACTTAAGGTTCTGTCAAGAGTCACTCCAAGATATTTTGGTGTTGAGTTATGAGCGAGTAGTCTGTTTTCAAAGTGAACGGAGAGTTTTTTGTTGGCTTGGGCATTATTAAGATGGAAACAGCACACTTCAGTTTTCGTTGCATTGGGCCGTAAGTAGATGAGTAACGTTTTTATGACTATCAAGATAGGGAAATCAATGTGTTAGAGAGAGAAGTACCTTCCTTTGAGTAAGAGTGAGATAGACGCTGACGTCACAGCGATGGAATCTACCATAGTTATTTTCCGCTAGATGGCGCTACCAATCCACCATTTTTATTCCAATTCGCCATTTTTTATTCCAATCCACCATTTTTATTCCATTTCAGTATTTTTATTTAAATTCGCCATTTATGATCCAATTTTCCTTGACATTACGTCAAAGAAATCTACCATAGTTTAGCTATTAGCCGCTAGATGACGCCATTTTTAATCTATTTTTATTTAAATTCACCATTTTTATTCCAATTCGCTATTTTTATTCCAATTTGTCTTGATACAGATATTACGTTGAAGGAATCTACCATAATTCGTTCTAAATATGATCTCAAAATCTCATACATAAAACAAATTGAATTCATCGATATGAAAAAGAACTTCGACTGAGTTGACAAAGACAAAAAAAATCTAGAAGGAAGATATTCAATAGAAAAATATTGCAAATTTTCAAAGCAAAAGTCTTTTAGACTAATTCGATTGTGAAAATTATATATACACATGTAAAAAATCGAACTCCTATTGGTCCAATAAAAAAATCAAATACAACAGCATGTAAAAAGGATTTAGTATTTTCAGTCCACATGATTATTTAACAGAATAAAATGACACAGAAAAATGAAATTTCCCTTCCTAATAGATACGCCACTGCTAATATGGAAAGATATATTATATTAGAAACTTTATTTAATTTTTTATTTAATAGCTAAATGATATATGGAAAAATATTAGAAACTTTGCTTAATAGCAAAGCAATTAGAAGGTAATTTAAAAAATACCTCACACTAATTGATGGAGAAAATACAGTAATTAAAGACCCATCAATATAATTACTGGACTTTGATATAAAAACGAGAAAAGCAGGGAAAATATTGTATTCGAGTTTTCGAGGCAGTTAAGTACATTTGGTATATTGCAGTCAACGTAGCAGTAAGGTGAGTACTATTTTTACTTTATTTTGATTTTTTATTTATATTCGTATCTGGTTATATACCATTTTTCAATAAAATTAAACTAAAATACTTTTGTGACTGTCTCTTAGATATATATTTTTTCGGTTTTATTTTTCTAGTATTTCTCAATATTTTTTGCTTCTTATATATGAGAGTTTGCTTCTTTGTTCCTGAAGCCGAACTGATTTTCACGTATCCGTCTATCAATTGCCCATATGTGATAGTTGTATTGCTCTTTGTACATTGTCTCTTTTTTATAAATACACTGCTTCTCCATTCGTCTGGCTTTGTCCAACTTCCATAATTCTACTAAATAAACTGTTAGCCAACTTGTTTCTGTCTTTCTCAGAAATATCATCTGACAGCTGTTCCTTTCTTTGAACCACTTCGAAGAGAGTGAAATTGTGTATAGCAAAAATAAATGATGTGTCTTTTGGTTTCTGTTTTATCTAGTGCTTCGTAGCGTTGCAGCAGGTTATAATCCCAAATTTTTTAGTAATTCCGATTTTATTCATACATATTAGATCTATGTTTGCTTATTTGTAACTTGTGTATATATAATTTTTTAATCGAATTACTCTAAAAGACTTTTGCTTTAAAATTTTGCAACTTTTTTCTATTCCTCCTCCTCCTCAGTCGTTTCCTCATTGCTGAGTGTCGTGATTCCCTATAATACGAGCAACTATCTCATTCCATCGGCTTCTGTCCTGAGCTTCCCTCATAGATTCAGAGAATGTTTTTCCACTGGCTTTCTGTATTTGATCCATCGAGTAGGTAAGCAACCTCTACTTCTGCACCTTTCAACGTTTCCCGAAATTTTTTTCTATTAGAGACCTTCATTTTAGATATATTTTATATAAATCTCACACAAGAGATGCATTTTTTCTCGATTTTTCATTTTATTTTTGAAGAGAGTGAAGTTGTGTATAGCAAGTTGTTATTGTTTTAGGTGGATTTAGCAAAAAATAAGCAAGGTTTCATCCATTGTAGTGGAAACGAACATCCAGCAGTCAAATTCAAAATCGTTGAAACTTAGAATAAAAAAGAGGGTAAGTGATTTTGTTTTTTAAACCATACATATAATATAGTAAAATACGCAGCGGGTTCGAAAATCGTAATAGCAATGCATTTTTTTTTTCTATTTTTCGATTTTTTTCGTTCTATTTTCACAGAGAGTTAATTTTAGTATAGCAAGTTGTTATTGAGAGTTTTGCTCCGAATTACATTTTTGCATCGAAATTTTACAACATATTTCTATTAGAGAGCCTCCTATTAGATATGTTTTTTGTCTTTTTTGTGTTTTCTGCAGCGAGTTCGAAAATCGCACTAGCAATGCATTTTTTTTTTTTTTCGAAGAGAGTGAATTTTAGTATAGCAAATTGTTATCGTTTTAGGTGGATTTAACAAGAAATAAGCAAGGTTTAAATACTTAAGCAGCAGGTTCGAAAATCGCAATAGCGATGCATTTTTTTTTTCTAATTTTCGATTTTTTTCGTTCTATTTTCAAAGAGAGTTAATTTTAGTATAGCAAGTTGTTATTGAGAGTTTTGCTCCGAATTACATTTTTGCATCGAAATTTTACAACATATTTCTATCAGAGAGCCTCCTATTAGATATGTTTTTTGTCTTTTTTGTGTTTTATGCAGCGGGTTCGAAAATCCCACTAGCAATGCATTTTTTATTTTTTCGAAGAGTGAATTTTAGTATAGCAAATTGTTATTGTTTTAGGTGGATTTAGCAAGAAATAAGCAAGGTTTCATCCATTGCAGTGGAATCGAACATCCAGCAGCCAAATTCAAAATCGTTGAAACTTAGATCAAACAAGAGGGTAAGTGATTTTGTTTTTTAAACCATACATATAATATAGTGAAATACGCAGCGGGTTCGAAAATCGCACTAGCGATGCATTTTTTTTTTCTAATTTTCGATTTTTTTCGTTCTATTTTCAAAGAGAGTTAATTTTAGTATAGCAAGTTGTTATTGAGAGTTTTGCTCCGAATTACATTTTTGCATCGAAATTTTACAACATATTTCTATCAGAGAGCCTCCTATTAGATATGTTTTTTGTCTTTTTTGTGTTTTATGCAGCGGGTTCGAACATCGCACTAGCAATGCATTTTTTTATTTTTTCGAAGAGAGTGAATTTTAGTATAGCAAATTGTTATTGTTTTAGGTGGATTTAGCAAGAAATAAGCAAGGTTTCATCCATTGCAGTGGAAACGAACACCCAGCAGCCAAATTCAAAATCGTTGAAACTTAGAACAAAAAAGAGGGTAAGTGATTTTGTTTTTTTTTTTAACCATACATATAATATAGTGAAATACTTAAGCAGCGGGTTCGAAAATCGCACTAGCGATGCATTTTTTTTTCTATTTCTTAATTTTTTTTTTCGTTCTATTTTTAAAGAGAGTTAATTTTAGTATAGCAAGTTGTTATTGAGAGTTTTGCTCCGAATTACATTTTTTGAATCGAAATTTTACAACATATTTCTATTAGAGAGCCTCCTCTTAGATATGTTTTTTGTCTTTTTTGTGTTTTCTACAGCGGGGTCGAAAATCGCACTAGCAATGCATTTGTTTCTCGATTTTTTCGAAGAGAGTGAATTTTACTATAGCAAGTTGTTATTGTTTTAGGTGGATTTAGCAAAAATAAGCAGGGTTTAAATACTTAAGCAGCAGGTTTGAAAATCGCAATAGCAATGCATTTTTGTTTCTATTTTTCGATTTTAGTATAGCAAGTTGTTATTGAGAGTTTTGCTCCGAATTACATTTTTTGCATCGAAATTTTACAACATATTTCTATTAGAGAGCCTCCTATTAGATATGTTTTTTGTCTTTTTTTTGTGTTTTCTACAGCGGTTTCGAAAATCGCACTAGCAATATATTTTTTTTTATTTTTTCGAAGAGAGTGAATTTTAGTATAGCAAATTGTTATTGTTTTAGGTGGATTTAGCAACAAATAAGCAAGGTTTCATCCATTGTAGTGGAAACGAAGATCCAGCAGCCAAATTCAAAATCGTTGAAACTTAGAATAAAAAAGAGGGTAAGTGATTTTGTTTTTTATAAGCCATACAATATATTATTGAAATGATTAAGGAAATAGTTAAGCAGTCGGATAATCTATTATTAACTATTAAAAGACTTCGTAAAATAATTTTTGATAAATTTACTCAAAATGATGCTAAAGTGTGGTTAAAGCGATTAAATGCACATATTTGCAAATGTAATAATTTAATTAAAGCTAAAAAATTACCCATTGGAACTGCTAGAAAATTACAATCAAACGTAGGACATTTTAAACATTTTCGAAGAATAATTTTAAATTTTAATAGACGTGTTGGTCTAGGACTTAATTCAAAATTACGAAATAGAGTAAAATGGGAAAATGTCGCTTCAAGTTTTGCAAGCCGGATTAAGACAGGAGTTATAATAAATTTATATCATAAGGATGTAGGACCGTTTTTGGATGATGCTTTTACCGTATTTAAACAAAAAGTTAAAACTGTTTTGAAATCTAATAGAATACTTAAAGTCAACACTACTTTGTGGGAAGAATTTATTAAAAAGACAGGTGACAGTGAGAGTTTAGATTTGATGCATTTTAACACTAAAAATGTCATTATAGATAGTTATTCAACCGATTTACACACTTGGTTTAGCGAAAATGTCAAAGATATAATTTTTAAAAAAATGTCTGAGTTCGCAGAAAAAGATTCAGGTGTCGCTCTCTCTAAAGTAATCTCATTAGAAGTTAACATCAATAAAGTCGAAATTGGGAACGGATCTTCGTACATTAAACTTCCTGAACAAATTCAAAAGCGTCGAGCATGTATAAATATCAAAAATTACGATCAAAATTGCTTTTATTGGGCGACTATTAGCTCTCTTTATCCAGCTAAAATAAATACAGAACGTACATCGGCATATCCATATTACAGTACTGCGTTGAAAACGGAGGACTTGGAAGCTCCAATGCCTTTAAGTCATATTACAAAATTTGAAAAAATAAATACTATATCAGTGAATGTTTATGCTTTGGAATTAAATCAAGTTAAGAAAAAACAATTTTATGACGTAGTACCTGCTAGACTTACACAAAACAAGCTTGATAGACATGTAAATTTGCTTCTTATTCAGGATAAATATTTTCCAAAGTTAAATGATTACGATGCTCCTCCTAGTGACGATGAAAATATTGAAATAAAATATCATTATTGCTGGATTAAAGATATGTCTAGGTTGTTAAGTTCTCAGTTAAGTAAGAACACAAATAAAAAATATATTTGTGATCGCTGTATGAATTATTTTTCCAGCGGGAATAAACTTGCTGAGCATGAAGAGTTCTGCAGAGACATAAACAAATGTAAAATGACTGTTCCCAAATACGATGATGTTGCTTTTAGAAATTTCACATACAAACAAACCACTCCCTTTATCATATATGCTGATTTTGAATGTCAGTTACATAATTTTATAGATTCTAATGTAAAACTAAGCAAAACAGCAAAATACCAAAAGCATGTACCTTATAGTGCAGGCTATTACTTAAAATGTGCTTACGATGACAGCTTATCATATTTTCGAAGCTACAGAGGTGAAAATTGCATGGAGTGGTTTGCAAAAGAAATGGCTGAAATATCCAAATTTGTCAATTCTAAAATAAAATCAATTGTACCTATGGTTAAAAAGCCTAGTACAAGTGGGGCAATTGCCTGTCATATTTGTGAAAAACGCTTTTTAGCTACAGATATAATTGTTGTAGATCATGATCATTTTACCGGAGAGGTAAGAGGTTTTGCACACCAAGCATGCAATTTAAACTTCAGAAAGGTATTTGTTGTGCCAGTAGCCTTCCATAATTTTAGTGGATATGACTCACATTTCATGATTATCGATTTATGCAAACATGGGCACCTGAGCTTACTTCCTATTAATAAAGAAAAATATATTTCTTTTACTCTACATTCAGATGAGCATAAAATAAGACTAAGATTTATCGATACTATGAGATTTATGGGAGCTTCACTCGATGAATTAGCATCACTTTTAGATACTTCAGAGAAGAAGATTTTAAAACAAGAATTTTATAGTTTAGATGATGATGCATTTAATTTATTAACTTGCAAAGGAATATTTTGCTATGATTATGTAGATAGTTTGGAAAAATTAGAGGAAACTTCTTTACCTACAATTAGTCATTTTTATAATAAATTATGTGATGAACATATTAGCGAACAGAAGTATGCTCATGCGCAGAAAGTTTGGTCTACATTTGAATGTAAAAATTTGGGAGAGTATAGCGATTTGTACCTAAAAACAGATATTTTGCTTCTGGCTGATGTATTTGAACAATTTAGACAAAAATGTAGGGATACGTACCATTTAGATCCTGCGTGGTATTATACCATACCAGGTTATACATGGGACTGTATGCTTAGGTATACAAAATGTAGATTAGAGTTATTAAAAGATGTGGATATGATTTTGTTTATTGAAAAAGGCATAAGAGGCGGAATATCTGTGTGTAGTAACCGATTTTCGGAAGCTAACAATAAGTACATGTCAACATATGACCCCACACAACCCTCTAAGTACATCATGTATTTAGATGTAAATAATCTCTATGGTTGGGCTATGAGTGAATATTTACCTTTTGGAGGATTTAAGTGGATTGAAGATGTAACCAAATTTGGTGTTGCATCTAAATCCACTAAACTTCCCAAGGGTCATATTGATATTATGTCAATTCCGAATGCTGCGAAGGAGGGCTATTTCTTTCAAGTGGACTTAGAGTATCCACGTGAATTACATGACAAACATAAAGATTTTCCATTTGCTGCCGAACACCGCATTCCTCCCGGTTCAAAACTACCAAAATTATTGCCAACTCTTTTTAATAAGTCAAAATATATTATTCATTATAGAAATTTAAAGCAGGCTTTATCCAACGGATTAATTTTAACTAAAATACATAAAGTTTTGAAATTTAATCAATCTGCATGGCTGCAGCCCTATATTGAGTTAAATACTAACTTACGGGCTGCATCTAAGAGCAGTTTTGAGAAAAATCTCTATAAAATGATGAACAATGCTGTGTTTGGTAAGACCATGGAGAATATAAGGAGGCATAGAACTGTAAAAATATGTAAAAATTGGAATGGAAGGTATGGAGCCAAAAACTTGATTGCAAGTATTCGGTTTCACAGTCGTACTATCTTTAGTGAAAACCTGGTGGCCATCGAACTAACCAAATCAGTAGTGTGTTTTAATAAGCCTCTGTATATAGGTGCAGCAATCCTAGACATATCAAAATTATGTATGTATGATTTTCATTACTCCTTCATGCTTCCAACGATGGGAGAAGAAAATTGTATGTTATTGTACATGGATACAGATAGCTTTATCTATGAATTACAGTGTTTAGATGCATATAAGGAGGTTTTAAAGGCACACAACTCTAAATTCGATACATCTGACTATTCGGAAAATAACCCGTACATGATAGAACGGTTAAATAAAAAAATCCCTGGTCTAATGAAGGATGAAGCTAATGGAAAAATTATTACTCATTTTATTGGTCTAAGATCAAAAATGTATACATTTAAATTACAAACAACTGATGAAGAGAGAGAAAAAGAGAGAGAACGTTTAAAACTGAAACTAAACAAGGAACAAATTGATTGTGGCATTCAAAATTTAGGTATAACCAAAAAAGCAAAAGGTGTAAAATATAATGTAGTCAAAAATATAATCACATTTGAAGATTTTGAAAATTGTTTAAAAGAATACAAAATTAAAAGCACAAACCAAAGGTGTATTCGGTCATATCAACATTCAGTATTCAGCATAGAGCAAACAAAAACGGCCCTAAGTCCTTATGATGATAAACGATATTTAATACCAGAATCCTTTAAGACGCTTCCCTGGGGGCATTGTGATATACCATAATTTTTTAGCAAAAATATAATCGCTTTAAGACGCTGAGGGTATTTACTTGGATATTAAAAATATGTATGGCTGGTGAAAAGACACAATCACTTTTCCTCAGTAATTTTTAATAAAATTACTATTGTACAATATTATTTTTTCATTATCCTTTTGTAAATATATTACGAAAATAAAACACAAGTGTTTAAATACATAATATTTATTAACAAATAAAGTTATTCAAGTCATTTACAACTTTAATTTTATAATAATATACATATTCTCTCATAGCATGGCTTAACAAAGTATCTGCTGGAGAAATTTCACAAAACGCAGTCATAGCTTCAAACGGACCACATAAACTAGTATCTGTACAAAAATTCTGTTGCAAAAAATATACAATATTTGTATAATATGCATGAAAATTTAAATTTTCCAACAACGATATGCGATGAGTCACTATACTGTGGTGTACTTGTAGAATTTGCGTAACATCATTTTCATCTAAATAGTATTCCACACCATGTTTTTCAATAACAAGGAACTTGATTGAATCCAACACCAATTGTCGTATCTTGCAGTAGTCTCCACACTGAAACTCGACAGGATCAAACTCGTCTGCATAGAAAAAATCATTCATCTTTTGTGAAAATAGGTTAATTATGTCACTCCACTCAAATTTGTCTATACTAATTCTTCGACCGTCGAATAATTCTTCTTTTATGGCATGTTGACATAAAATGACGGATGCCGTAAACTGTCTAGCTGGAGATAGACCAACTTTAATTATGTAACTATCTAGTGGAAATGAGGCTTCTAACAAGTAGTATGGTTCATTCTTCGCAGCTTCTTCGAATTTTGCTAAAACTTGGTCTAGTTCGGCACCATAATTGATTTCACTTGATGAATCATCGAATACCACAATAGAACTTGATGAACTATAACCACTATCTTGAGAACTCATGTTGAAGAGAGAGGTGAACTAACTGAGAGCGAGGTTGCTGAGCGGTCTTTTATATTGCGTCCCTCCTCTTCAAGGTTGCATTCGCATTAAAAAGTACTAAACCACATCTTTATTATTAATCCAACTATTATGTTTACTATCGAGACCCAGCCATTGAACATACATCTTACTTCCGCGTCTGTGCAATACTTTTTCAATTAAGTAAATGTCAGTATTTTTTGTTTTCTGTAATTCTTCTTCGTAGAATCCTCCTCTAATAGGCGCTCCAGTCATATCTTCAATCAAATATGTTGTGGGATTTGTTATTTTAATTTCAGTAATTTTAAATAGTTCTGTTGTCCAATTTGGCTTATATCCCTTATCAAAAAGGTGTTTATTTTTACTAATACGCACCATATCACCAACTTTCAATTTTCTTGTACCTGATATTTTCAAGTGAGTGTAATATTTTCGTAAGATTTCTTTTTCGTTAGATTTATTAACATCAATAGGTCTAAGTCGAATTTTGCTGTGTTTCGTGTTATTGTAGTCTTTTGTAATTTGAGGCAATGTATCTATCCATTTGTAAGTACCATTAAGACTGAAATACTTGTAAAGTTTTTCCTTCAATGTTCGAATAATTCGTTCACATATGGCTGCTTTTTTAACACTAAAGGTATAATAGTGATTAATACCATGCTTTCTTATGAGGTTTTGAAACTTGGAATTGAAAAATTCTGTACCTTGGTCTGTTTGTAAATTTTTCGGAACTCGTCGAGTTTGACTTAAAATATCTGCAAACGTCTTTGTTATTTCCTCCCCTGTTTTTGTCTTTAATGGTCGAGTCCACACAAATTTTGAAAAACAGTCAATTACGACAAGAATGAGCTTGTAAGATTTATTTTGATTGGCATAGGATCTCATCTCAGCAATATCCATTTGCCATAAATCATCTAGACCTTTAATGACGGTTCGTCGACGAGGATAATTTTTTTTTCGTGCTGGTTTATGTAATTCGTTGACCAATTGTTGTTTTTCTTTAGACATTACGAATTTAAACTTAAGACGATTGTCCCATGAAGTAATGTTATCTACTGCGTTCTGTAATGTAGGTTACATTTGATTTATTAAGTATTTTCGATGGGAAATTATTTTTCAGGACAACATTTGATTTATTCTCTTGTTAGTCTTATTTACTGTCAAGGTATTTTCTGTAGCTTTTTGTAGATTCAATGCCTTGTTAATCCTATTTACTGTCACGGTATTTTCTCCAACAGATTCTTGTTTTATTGCATTCTGGATACTTACTGCTTTTTGTAAATCATTCATTTCTTTTGTTAAATCAGATATTTTCAAGACAGCCAGTTTATTTGCATCAGATAACTCATTATTTTTTTTATTAAAATTGCTTTCAATCTTACCGATGGAGTTTTGAAAGTCAGAAATTTTTTGTTCAAGTTGAGTCTCTTTTGAACTATATTCTTTTTGCATCAAGTTAATCTCTTTTCGCAGAAATTTTTTTATATTTGCAATGTGGTCATCTACATATTTCTTGTTGGAAAGATGTATACCTGATACAGGAGGATCTCGTTTAATATCCTTATTTACTGCGTGTATCTGGTTTTGTAAATCTAAAATGGATTGTTTGAAGCCTTCACGCAGCTTTTGAATAGCTTGTTCATTAGAACGATAATGATGACGACCAAACTTATCAACACTCATGTTGGAAATGATGTCTAATCTGACCTAACATTAATATATAATATCTGCTTCACGTAATTCGTTGATAATGGCAACAATTTCGTTACTATGGGATGTGTTTCCTGCTTCTTGGGAAGCAATCAACAATTCGAGTCTATCACATAGTTCATTTGGATCATCCCAATATACATATTCAATAGGATTATCGTTGTAAATCAAATGAGAAGCATCGATGAACCCTGATCCTTTGGAGGTAGATGAAGTTGCTGACGATGATGAACGAGTTGCTTTTACTACTTCTAAAGGCGATTTCTTTGATGTAGTAGACCGAGTTTTCGGTGGTGAACGAGTCGCTTTCTCTTGACCTTCGAGAGACAGTTTCTTTAATCTATTAGATTTAATTTTCGGTGATTGCTTCTTTGCTTTTTTAGGTTTAAACAACGGTTTGACAATATTAAGATATTTTTCTGCAGTTGCACCGTTAAGATGGCCTATGGAATTGTGATGAACTTCAGTATTATTTAATTCTTTATATTGTTTTAAATCTTCATTTTCATGATTCGTTGATACTGTATCGGAAAATACATCGTCATCGCTATCTTCTTTTTTCACCTCTTCTTCTGATTTCATCTCTTCCTTTTTGACGTGTTTAAGCTTGTTATTAGTAGCATGATGTGAGGATTGTGCAATATCTTTTAGTGGTTTAGTTATGGGTTCAAAGAGTTTATTTAGCGTATCGTCTTGTTCTGTCCTACCTAGCTTTAATGCCAAATACTTTTTGCGAATGACTTGAGCTAATTCAGCAACTTTACGCTTGCGTGCAGCTACCTCTTTGTCTAACATGTTGTTATGGAATGCGTGTATTTCGATCATAACTACAATTTTATAAACTTGTCGAAGCCTAAACGATATCGTCCGTTAGAAATATCGAAATCCTTAACAATTACGAACGTGCCATACTTATCCTCCCAACATTCAGAACAAATTTTTTTAAATTGAACAAATGTCATGTCAGGTGAGACGTGATCATCAAAGACGTGTTTTAAATTGAGCTCATCCTGTTTAAACAATACAATAAGGTTGGCATTATCACGCAGGAGTTGTTTGCCTGCTCTACTGTATGATTGACATATGTATGCACAATCGATATCTTTATGTCTTCCCATACAGTAATATTCACGTATTGTTTGTTGTGGATCCGTAGATATGTCATCAAATATGAATACTGAGTTTGGTTTAGCTTCGCCAGGACTTATTACGGCATCATTGTCTTTAAATGGAAAATAGCCAACCTCTTTCACAGATTCCAACACTTCCTTCAAAAACTGATACTTGGGTTGAAACAACGATTTTGAATATACGTAAACATTTTTGAATTTAGCGCCATTTAGATCAAACAGTAATGCCAGCATAGCATTCGTTTTTCCACATCCGCTTGGGCCACATACGATAGCACGAAAAGAATGTGGTAGCAATACACCATGTTTACTGATTCTTGTCACGTTATCGACAAAATCCAAGTTCTCCACTGCTAGTGTCTTATCTTGTTGAATGACCTTCATATTGTGATTAAGATGTATTTTATTCGCTTGGTTATATAAAGAAATTTTTCAAGAAGCGATTCATTTCAATGTTAGTCGTTCAAGGTGAAGGAGTGTTGAATTCTCTGATCAACAATATACCGTTTGAATTGCATGCCCCTGGTTACCAGTATCTAGGACCTGGAACTAAATTACAGAAACGTCTAGCTCGTGGAGATCCAGGGATAAATCCATTAGATCGAGCTGCGAGAGATCATGATATTGCATATTCTCATAGTAATTCATTGAAAGATAGACATAAAGCAGATTGGGTATTGGAAAACAAAGCGTGGGAACGAGTTACAGCAAACGACGCATCTTTGAGTGAAAAAGCCACTGCCTGGTTGACTACTACAGCAATGAAAGTTAAACGAAAACTAGGTATGGGTATGAAACGTGGTAAAGGTGTTGGTTCATTTAAGCGACACGTGCTACAACCAATTATCAGAACGTTGAAACGAACTCCTCCGTCACCAAATTTGCGTAAATCAGCCCTAGTTGCACTTGCAGCAGCTAGAACAGCCGTGAAGAATATAGGTGGGAAAAGAAATGTACGAGTTCCAAGAATCATTCCATTCGAATCAAAATCTGGTGGTATTTTACCTTTAATCCCCATCTTTGCAGGCTTATCAGCTCTTGGTAGTTTGGCTGGTGGTGCAAGTGCCATCGCAAAGACTGTAATTGATTCAAAGAATGCTCAAAAGAAACTAGAAGAGGACAAACGTCATAATAAAGCTATGGAGCATCTAGGCAAAGGATTATACCTTCGAAAAAACGCTAAAGGAGGCTTTGGATTATATTTAAAAAAGTCAAAAAACTACCGCTGAAGCTACCTAATAGACCTTTAACCAATGTGGACTTGAATAAATTTGTTAAACTACTTAAAATTCCAAATTTTCGTGGTGTGTTTATGAGAGATAATTTACCTCGTAACCCTCGTAAACATGAATGTGCTATAATTAATCTCGACATTTCAACAAACCCTGGTACACATTGGGTAGCTTACAGAAAGATAAACAAAGACATAGAGTATTTTGATTCATATGGTTGCTTGAAGCCACCTCAAGAACTAGTTTCCTATTTGAATGGTGGAAGAATTGCCTATAATAACGATCAATATCAAAGTTATAACCAAATAAACTGTGGACATTTGTGCTTAAAGTTTCTGTATAATGGAAAATATAAGCGCTGATGTCTGGTATGAATTACCACAAGATATTCGCCATGCACTAGAATATTATTTACCTTGCAAGAAAGACTATAAGAAACACGTATGGTGCGATGTTTGTGGGACGATGGAAAGTGTATGTGTATTTTGTAGAATACCGTATTATGAACAAAATATAAATAAAACAAGAAAAACATGTAACATTATTCTAAGAAAAATAAAGAAATGTTTAACATATTTTGGTATTTAACTTACTGCACCTTTTACCTCCTATCAGTCATGTCTCGATTATTGACCCTAACAAGTACTACAAACGAGTTTTTGTTTACTCCTCAAGTGCCTCTTGTGCTTGATCCGCTACGGCAGTATTATGTAGCAGTGTTGGGATTTCATACATTTAATTCAATTCCAAACATTGATGGTGAAAAGTTTTATTTCTATGAGCAGAATGATCGTACAAAGTTGCGTTATATCGAAATTCCATCAGGATCTTATGAAATTACCGATATCGAAGCATACATTCGAAATAAATTAATGGGTATATACAATTCGGTTCAGGAGTTCACTTTAAAACCGAACAACAATACGCTTAAATGTGAAATTTTCTGTCAAGATCATACCATTATTTTCGAGAAAGAAGATAGTCTTGGTAAATTATTGGGTTTCTCCTCAAATAGAGTGTTAAAATCAGGAAAAATGCATTCTTCAGACCAACCTGTAAATATTATAAAAGTATCAAGTCTACTATTTGAATGCAACATTACTGAAGGAGCCTTCTACGAAGACAGACCTGTACACACCATTCTGCATTTTCCGATAAATGTTGATCCAGGTTTTTCTATTGATGAACGTCCTCATAACCCTATATACATACCAATAAGCAGCAGTATACGTGAAATTACCAAAATTACTGTTAGTATAGTCGATCAGGAATTAAGACCTGTTAACTTTAGAGGAGAGAAAAGTACGCTCCATTTGGATTTTAAGGAAACGATATAGATGGGTTTAATTATAAAACAAAACTCTACAAGTCAATATCCATTAGTCTCACGCAGATCCTGCATGCAACGTGACGTGTCTGCTGCCAATAAAGCCTTTCTTGTTGCCATTGGATTAAAGCTGAAAGATGTCAAAACGTCAATACATTCGACGGGGGGTTCAACAGCAGGAGCCTCAACCTCATATTTTCGATCTTTACCAAAAACCTCTGTTCGATAATACTATTAGAAAAGAAGAATTTCGTACATATACACCATACATCAAATCATTTAATAATAGTGACGTTGTCGAATTTATCATAAATCAATCAGATGCATTTTTTGCGATACACGAAACGCTGTTGGAAATTAAAGGAAGTATAGAGAAAGTAGGTGATGGCGTGGTTTCTCTTGCACCGAATGCTGGAGCTTTCTTGTTTGATACATGTACGTATATCCAAAGTTCACATGATATGGAAATAGTTAGAGACCCAGGTGTAGTTAGCACTATTCGCAGTTTGTTATGTTATACTCCTGAAGATTCCAAGTTTCTCAGTACTGCAGGATGGAACTATCCGAATAATCCATATATATCGGGAGACAACTTTAGTCTACTGATTCCGATAAAACATATATTCAACATTTTCAACGACTACAATAAATTAACCTATGGCCGTCAAGTGTTTCGATTTGTTCGAGCACGCAATGATAGAGACTGTATTCTAGTGAAAGAACCTAATGCTACAACAACAACAACAGTATCTTTAACTGTTTCCAGCATGGAACTCAAGGTCAAGCATGTCTTTCCCAATGATGATATGAAAATTGAATTAATGACTCCGATTAAGAATAATGTGCCGATAACTATACCTTTCCGTAAATGGGAGCTCAATGAACTACCTTCACTTACGTCAGGATCTCGACGCGAGATATGGAGTGTAAAGACAACTTCATCTGTTGAACGCCCACGCTATGTCATTGTGGCTTTTCAAACTTCTAAACGAGATGACATACACGCTGATCCAACGTTATTTGATCACATTAGAATGTCCAGCGTGCGATTGGTTATTAATGGAGAATACTGGCCTAACGAGAGAATGCAATTGGATTTTGCAAAAAATGACTATGCTATAGCTCACTATAACTATACGGAATTCTTTCCTAGTTATACTCTTTCCTCAACAAAACATCCCATCTTAGATTATGCTGCTTTCAAGAAATATGCCTTATTTGTTTTTGACTGTTCCAAGCAGGATGATACGTCATTCAGATCAGGAACCGTTGATGTTAAACTGGAAATCGAAGCAGATGAAGGTTTTCCGGCAGGCACTCGAGCCTACTGTTTAATTGTTCACGACAGCCTACTCGAATACTTTCCTCTAACAGAAGTTATCAAAAATATTATTTAAGTAGGTTTAAAGAGTACGTCACTCAGTATCAATCATCACGCTTAATCATGAGGATTGCTCTAGTTGACATACAGGGATTTATGGTAGATGGATGGTTTGTACCCAAGGAACTCAGCATTGAAATTGGTTTTAAACGACATCATTACATATTTACGTCTCCGCAACCGTTTACTTCATTAACTAATCAAGATAAGAAGACAGTATTCTTCTTGGAGAAAAACGTGCATGGCATTCGGTATTCCAATGGTGATGTGGAATATTCCAAAATAAATCAAATACTAGAATCCAAGTTATTGTATGCTGCCGATTACATTTACGTTCGAGGAGAACAAAAAAGCAGATTTTTACAACAGAAATGTAATATGATTGGAGTTTTTCCTGCAATTATTGATGTCTGCAAATTTGATTATACGCCTTGCGTTTGTAAATTTGCTCCTGATGCAAACCCCTGTCACGCCAATGGAGTGTTTTTATGTACCGAAAGAAATGTGGATCGACTACGCCAATGGTTTTGTAATACGATATTACCTGTATAATTATGTTTTATAATAAAAATGTATAGAAAACTATTGACTTTTAATTAAAACTCCTTTTTTACTCATCAATTTTTATATTACGTGTCAAATCCTCTATTTACAATTTTTTTAAAAATAATTTTTAAAATTAAGATTAATACAGGCATTAAAATTAAACATGTCAATGCGAATATATTATTAATTTCATTTTTCATGTTTCCGCTGGTGGTGTTATCGTCCATGGTTGAATATGTCCTAGTGGATATGTTCTATCGCTAATATGTAGGTTCTCTAATTGTTTGATAATTTTTCTTAAATCCTGATATACTTTAATATCTTTCTGTAACTCAATGAGTTTATCTTGAAACTGTTCAACTTTATGTCTGTACTCACTCAAAGACATGGCGCTACTACCAAATTTGTTTTAGTAAAGATACATATCTAATGCCTTTATGACATGATGTTTAATTTTTCTCCATCGCTTAAACATAAATTATGTTACTGTCGTAGATAAAATATAGTATGCAACTCGTAAAGCTTAGATTTCTGCACGTGACTGGTTTAAATAACATATTATGGTCGTAGATAAAATATAGTATGCAGCTCGTAACGGTTAGTTTATGGATTAAATAACATATTCGATACTCCCCACACCTTTAACGTATGACAATCTCCAATCAGACCAATGCTAACGAGATGTCACCATCGCTTAAACATACTAAATTATCGGTCGTAGATAAAATATAGTATGCAACACGTAGAGCTTAGATTTCTGCACGTGACTGGCTTAAATAACATATTATTTTATGGTGGTAGATAAAATATAGTATATGCAACGTGTCACCGCGCCCATTTCCAACGATCCCCTACGTTAAGCCGTTTAGGCATAACTACAACAGGCAAATTGGAATAAAAATGACGAAATGAAATAAAAATGGTGAATTTAAATAAAAATGGACTAAAAATGTGCCATCTAGCGGCTAATAGCTAAACTGTGGTAGATTTCTTTGACGTAATGTCAAGGAAAATTGGATCAAAAATGGCTAATTTAAATAAAAATACTGAAATGGAATAAAAATGGTGGATTGGAATAAAAAATGGCGAATTGGAATAAAAATGGTGGATTGGTAGCGCCATCTAGCGGAAAATAACTATGGTAGATTCCATCGCTGTGACGTCAGCGTCTATCTCACTCTTACTCAAAGGAAGGTACTTCTCTCTCTAACACATTGATTTCCCTATCTTGATAGTCATAAAAACGTTACTCATCTACTGCCGTAGCCTCCATTTGCGAAAATATTCACCCATAACAGCAAGGTCATCCGTCAGTATTGTCTCTGTAACATTCATGTTATTATGTCTTGCTGCAATGGCCCAATCGTCAGCGTACCCAAATTTCTGCGAAGTTGTCCTAGGTAGGTCCGCGATGTATAAATTAAAGAGTAAGGGTGCCAAAACAGATCCCTGTGGCAGTCCATTGCTGAGCTTCATTTGGACACTTCTTAAGTTGCCCATTGTGACGTGAAAAGGTCTGTCGGTGAGCATGCTATCAATGAGTTTGGTTACCTTTTGGCACGGGATGGCACGGATCAGTTTGCAGATTAGTCCTTGTCTCCAGACGGTGTCGTATGCAGCTGATAGGTCAATGAAAGCAACGGATGTTTTTTGCTTTCTTTGAAAACCTGCTTCGATATATGTTGTTAGGGATAGGATCTGATCTGTGCAGCTGCGGTTAGGTCTGAACCCTGCTTGCTCAATAGGTATCACCCCCAATATGGTGTTACTAATTCTGTTGTGGATTAAGCGTTCCAACAGTTTATAGACACAGCTCAGCAGTGCAATCGGTCGGTAGTTTTGGGGTTGATCATTTGCTTTTCCTGGTTTCAATATGGCTATAATGGAGGCCTTTTTAAGGAAATGGGGGATTTCTGCTGATTTTAATATATCTGTGTAGAAATCAGCCAGCCATTTCCTAGCATATTTGCCACAATGGAGTAAAAATTCTGGATGTATTTTATCGGAGCCGGGTGCCTTTCCAGATTTAATTTCTGATATTGCTGAGGTAATTTCTTCTGGAGTAAACTCGTCAGAGTATTCAGATGTAGGCGGGCATGCAGACTTTAATATTTTTAGGTCTTGTTTTACTTTGGTGGTGTGGTCACGATCTCTAGGTGCCCTTGAGTTTGCTACAATGTGGGAGGCCACTCTGTTGGGAACTATTGGTACTTTGTCTCTAGTTGAGTATCTGCTACTACCAAGTTTTCTAAGTAAGGACCACGCTTTTCTGCTTGATTTACTAAAGTCTAGTTTTTCCACAGTTTCCATCCATTTTTGCCGTCTGGCTGCATCCAAACTGTGCAGCAGTTCGTCCGCAATTTCTCGGTCTTGGCTTTCGTTGTATTCTTGATACAATTTTTCGCATTTTTCATCCCATCCTGGGACATAATCTCTACGATATCCTCTGGGTATAGTTTTCTTCGCTGTAGATATAACTGCGCCAACAAACCTCATATAGTTTGTACGTGTTGGGGTTATCCATCCGAGACATTTGTCCAATCTCGCAGTAAAAGTCGCCCAGTCTGCTTTTTTAAAGTTCCACCTAGGTCGAGGTAAAGATGTTATTATTGGTATTTTGATGCCAACTTCTATTACAACTGGTCTATGTTGGCTATGTGGAAAATCTGGGAGCACTGTACGTGAAGCTGCCAGGGGTTGATTGTTTTCGTTTGTGGAGACAAAGGATAGGTCTGGGTTGTATTCTCGCCTCCAGGCTGCAGATCGAAAAGTTCCCCTATCTTTAGCGTCAAAGACTAAATACGTGCCAGCCCCTTCGCTCCAATTTATCAAAGCCTCGCCGTTTTGATCACTTTGTCTATACTTCCAGAGTTCGTGATGGCTGTTAAAATCTCCAACATACACTGAGGGGTGTGGGTGGGCGTGAATAACATGCGGAGGCCACAGGACTGCCGGTGGTTTATAAATATTGCTGACAGTAATTTCGCCAATTTGTATGGTAACCGTATGAATGTTATTTATGTCTGATGTAGAACATATGTGTGCATTTTCTATTTTGTTTCGTACATAGGTTGCTACTCCATAAGCTGGATGGTAAGTTGCACCCAGTAAATCGTAACCATGAATTCTTCCTCTAGCGAGAATTTGTTCCTCGTTTTCTACATGGGTTTCCTGAATTGCGACTACGTCGATATTATTTTCAATGAGTACCTTTTGAAGGTACTCACATTTACTTCTACTAATACCTTCTATATTTAAATGGCATATTCGGACGCTTGGTCCGAGTCGTTTTGTTGCTTGGTCCTGAGAAGGTCCCTTTAAGTTGTTGGTTGGAGGCATATCTTATTATTTTAATGTGTTCCTTGCCAGGAGATCTAGAGATTCTAGATTGTCTGGCTGCCTATTGTGCTAGTTCATTTAGCATTACCCAGGGTGCACGTGTAGTATTCTACTACGGACGCGAACTAGCTTTACACCCCATTCATTCAATAAAGAAACTTTTTGTTTATGCTAAGTACTTTCGGCATCGATAATAATTTAATCTTTCATTCAGCGTTTAAATTTTTCAAAAATATTTATTAGTTTTCTAAGGATTCGAAAAAATGAATGAATTTAAAAAGCATTGCTCTTAATCTCTTTTATGCGAAGTTATTGAAATCAACTGTATTAGTGTAATGCATTTCTATCTTCTGCTTTTCTTAAAAGGGTCTGTGTGTTTAACCCGGTCCAGGCGCCAATATTTTTCAGCCAGGGTATTTTTCCTCCAGGACACTTTTTCCTTCGATTTTACCCTTCATAATCAGCTGAAATAACTCGTACTTATCATTTCTAAGTAACTGCCCCAAATACGCTGTATTTCTTCTTTTAATGATGATTAGAGAGCGGAATATATGCAACACAACATTACCAAAATATGCGCATATATATGCATTACTTTTACTACAAATATGCAGGTATTTTTTCTAAATTTGTCTAAATATGTAAATGCATATTAAAAATACTCCAAAATAAAACAATATATTAAATATAAACATTTATGTTTCAAAAATTCAACCTACATTTACGTTTAATACATATTTATTTTTCACATAAAAACAAATGAAATGACACACAAAAACTGATATTATAATTAAATTAAAAATCTAAATTATAGTATGAACTTATAATCAAATATTTTTCAAAATTTTCAACTAGCAAGTATTTTGATGCTTCTCTCTATGTCCGTCTTTATAGAAGTTAAAGCGAATTTGTCGAATAAAAACACTCTTTCCAGAAAAATTTCTTTTGTGGGACATTGCTTTTGTTTATCAGTTCTTCATTTAAAAAATGAAATGTGAAAATGAATGTAACTTACGGTTTTGGAAGAGGCCTTGCAAAATACTTTGTCTCCACTTAGCTTTAACTCGGGAAAACACTTTATCCAAGCACTTTTTTGAATGGTAGACACATTTAAATTTAATATATACCAATCACTTCAAAAACACTAAATACGATACAACGTTTACTTTTAACAAATGTTGGCCGAAAACTGACAAAATAAATATTAGACCCTTAAAAGCAGGTAGGTACCTACGACATGCTACGCTAATAAAATAATATTTTCTGGGAACACCCATAATTGTTAAATTCAGGTAGTAATGGGAAAGTCCAAATAGATAATAATGAGCGATAGATAGATAAATAACGAGCTCGTTCATATCGAAGTTATAAAATTCCAACTAAGAGAGGAAAATTTTAAACTTTTATATAATTTATTTTTAAAATATGCAAAATAAATCGTGTTTAGCTTAAATATGCAATGTTGTGTTTGTTGTCTGAAAATATGTAATATATGCATCTATATGCACTTTGCATATATTCCGATCTCTAATGATGATCAAAAGTTCTCTGTTCCTTCCCATTACGTGCAATACCATTTCGTTCGTAATATGATCGGTCCATGGGGTTTTTTGAAAATTCTCCTAAAAAGCCACATCTCAAATGCTTCCAGCTTTCGCATTAAGTCAGCATTAATAATTCAATGAAGAAGAACAGAGTGGATATAACATTTTACCATCCTATATCGGATTTCCATATTGAATCTTTGGTTACTCAGAAATTCCCTCATCTTCAAAAAGGCTGCTCTTGATTAGTCTATTCTTGATCGAATTTCTGAATTTCATTTTTTATCTGGATCCTTGTTATGACTTAATATTATGGACCATATTTCTTTAAAAATTTCGTAACATATTTTACTGGGCACAAATTGTTCGCATGTACACCCAAGTAAGACAATTTACTACATATTACTACTACGGGGTATAGTCTTTCGGCCTGGGAGACATTGTAAAAATTTCATTTTGGCCCGCGCTTAAAAGTATTTCTCCCGTGAAAAGGAAAAACCTAGTAACTGAGTTTTGATAACTTTTCAGGAAACGAAAAGAAAGAAAAGTATATCGCCGTTTAATAGAATTATATTATTTTTTGTTTTTTTTTTCGTTCAGTGGATTTCAAGTGTATGTCCCTGTAACTGTAACTTAGTTTTTTCCAAATATTTGCAGTTTTTTTAATTCTATGTCACTTACTATTTTTGAAATGCAAAGAAATATTGATTTTGCTGCGGAAAAAGCTAGTATGCTTACTTAGTTCCTAATTCATACTATTTTTGCCAAGGAAAAAACTAGTAGGTACTATATTACACTTGCTAATATGATACTTTATGATTGCTTTAAAACTATGTAAAATCAAGTAGTTAGGTACATTTTGGTTTTTAAAAATAAAAAGTAGGTAAAGTTATAATTTTTACATATATTTTATTAGAAAAATTACAAAAAGTTTTTGAATTCAACATTTAATTACATAAAACAAACAAAAATAATAAAAACTAAACTCGATTATTTAGTAAATCATTTGATGTTTCAGAAACAGGTAGTTTCTCCCAAAAGAATCTTTTTTGGCTTAGCATTGCAGGAAGAAGCTCTGTAATTATTTTTTGTTTTTTTTTGAACATTTACACCCCTATCTTCAGTTTTGCTCTCAGGCATTTCCAGATTAAATTTAGGTTTTAAAAAGTCAAAATTAATAAATTCGTTTTCAGTATGACTTTTCTTATAAAACATTTGTCTTGACCCTTTTCTAAATTGTACTACTTTAATCACGTTAAGTTTTGGGAAATTTTCATCTTTTTTTGTTCTTTGTTTTACACCGTCTTTAAAGCGATAAAAATCATCATGTTTCATTAGTAAGGTTTTATTTTTTCTAGAGGCTTTTAATATTAGCTCATTTAAGTCGTTCATTTCATAAATGTTGGATCTCTTTTTCCATAGCTTGCCAATGTTTCCGTGGACACTGTCGGCTCTCATAAAAGAGTGCCCAGCTTCAAAGTATTTTAAAGTAATACTGTTTGGACCCCAGTTAGAATTGACAATTACCACAAATGACGTAAATAATTTCCAGTTTTTATTTTGGGCACTGCAGTTGTCACACCAAAATTCGTAGTGCTCTACGTTAACTGAGGATCTTTGAATAAGCCCGCAATATGCTGATGCCACATCTTCCGCCGAGCGACCACTTATAGCTTCATGCCACAAAACGCAAATATTTTCTTCATCTTTTGTTAACGAAGCAAAAGTTTCATTGAACACAACTAATTTACTAACAAAGACAGATTTTTTTAAAGATAACTTTGGAAGTAGTAACACTTTTTGCATATCCGCGCAATAAACTTTAAATGAGTCTGGATAGTCGTGCTGTCTGTCATTATCATACGCTTTTCTGGCAGCAATATATGCCATATGGTGATCATTAAACGTATTACATTGATCACAAGTCTCTGGAATTGTACATATTTTTTTGTGCTCTTTTTGATGTACGCAAATGTCACACTCATCTTGATTTGGTTGATCAAATCCAATGTTAAGTGAATTAAATTCAGTTCTATATCTGTCATAAGATATTTTTTCATGAGTTTCACAAAAATGTTTCCACATATCAGTAATAGATAGCTCTTGAGATAAATATCTTCTATTGGGAGCATGTTGCAATTTATAGTGTGATATTTGCGGATTATAAGATTCAATATGGTTTCTTATTAGAATGGGATCCTTCTTGTTAGATGGAACAGACGAGCCTCGTTTATCCTTAACCAGTTCTAACCCCATAGATTGTTTATATCTGTTTTTGAAGTCCGTTATCATACCATCAGTTTTCATTCCATGTGTATGTAAATACATTTGCTTACACACATTCATTTCAATACCATCATCCTTGAGCAACGAGTATGTAAGGACGTGTTGACGTTTATTTTCACTATCTACTTTTCTTCTCTTAATACCCCCAATCTTTATACTGGCATTAAAATATTGACTTCTCTCGCCAAAACTCATTTTCCAAAATGACTGGCAAATATTTTGTCTTCTTTCTTCTGATAAAAATTCTCTACATTTTTTTTTACAATTACATGGTTCTAATAACTGATATTTTTCTAGATGCCTCTCAATTTGCTCTTTCGCTGTTCTTGCTCTTTTTTTTCTGTTTTTCTCGTATCCTTCATCGGTTTTATCACTGATTTGTGCTTCTATAAAAAACGTAGATATTAGTTAATTCATGTGAAACACAAAATACAAAGCATTTTTACCTGGCAGAGTTTCCTGGTTTATATCTTTCAATTGTTTATCTACTAAACCTTCATTTTCCATAACAGTGCCAACTACACTTTTTTCATTTTCAGTTTGAAAAAATTTTGCTATTCTCCTTTTTTTCTTTGTCTCATAACTTATTTCTTCAGATTCTTGTGGGTCATAACTAGGGTCTAAATCTGAGTCATCGTCAACTGTGTCATCTAAAAAGTATAAGTTTGGTCTAATTGTTTATAATAATTAATATTTTATTTAGTAACCTTTATTATGCTGACAAACGTCTATAACATCAACCGATTTTTCTTTGTGACATTCATTATTAACATCCGTATCATTTTGACTACCATCCTTTGTTCCATCAATTAATGGTAGCGGTTTTAATTCGGTATAAACTTTTGTGTTTTCTTCCTTCCTAATATCTCTTACTAAACATATTGGTTGAATATCATAAAAATGGTTTTCATTAGTAGAGGGGTTATCATTATCACTAAAAATAAAAAAATAAAAATCAAAAATGCTAGCGACAAACGTCCATATTATTATTATCATTGTAATAATACTCCAAACCAAAAGCTTTTGAGTTCGAAGGCTCTTCTGAATAAACTGTTATGCTTAGTTTATTTGATTTTTGTTTATAAATTACTCTAAAAATAATGATAATACACATATTTTAACTTCTGAAGTTTAGAATTAAAAATTGCTACATTTGCTATAAATACACAATGTGTTTAAGAAATACTTTTTAGTATACGAATATGAGCAAGATAATTAAAATAATTTCCACGAAACATAGTCAATAGAAAAATGTTTTGGTAATTGAATATCCACTGCACACAAATATAACGATTTTTGTTACATAAGTAATGGTAACCTAAATATTTATTAACAATCAGCTGACATGCGAATTTTCTAAATATCAACTAAATTAATTTGTTGTAACCTATCACCTTTTACAGTAATAAATAAGTCGGTTCATATTATTTTTTGTTTCAAGAAATGTTGATTTATTCAGAATATGTTAATTTTATAATCAGAAGTCCGTATAAATAAATCTAGAAACCTACTTTTGATTTTGTAAGCCGTCCATCATCAGGTTATCAACCAAATAATCGTCTTTCACAGTATCTTGTATCGATTTCAAACAATCTTGACCAAAGGACGCAAGTTCACTATACCTATAACAAAAAGAATGCATTCGTTACAGCATTTCTTTTGAATTATCTACCATTTTACTGATTGTTTGTTTTTTGAAAATCAAACAAACAAAATTGTACTTTGTTTGTAATGTAAAAACTAATACTCACCGCTTTTCAAGATCACCCACTTCCTGAACACAAACTACTTTATTTTCCTTAGCCAAAGCCATTATAATGTTTTTTCTTTTAGACATAGTTTTCAAAACTTTATATAATTAGATTAAAACAAATTCACCACCAGACGAGTATATGTAGGTATACACAGTTGAGACTGGCTCGACAGACTGAATAATTTAACGAAGTGCATTGGAAGAACATAGTAAAAGATCCTTCGTTTTCGCGCCAAAGCGGAATTAAATTGGAAATACCTAGCATACACACTTTAAAATAATTCGCCGAGTTTAAATGACCGGAAAAAATATGGATATATCTAGTAAATGACTTTGCTAGTTTTTTGTTTATAAATATGACGTTTTTGTCTTTCGGCTTAAAAATGGTAAGGTATGTTATTAGGAACTTCCAATTTAAAAAAAATATTTATATATACACTTTTCAAAGGAAATATTTAGTAAAAGCCTTTGTTATATTTTTCCTTCTGAAATAAGTAGAAATGTATCGTTCACTGTATAAGTTGCTATGTTTATTCTAAAAAAATAACAAGATGCTAGGTTTTTCCAACCAAATTTATTGAAATTACCATTTTGCTAGGATTTTCCATCTGAAATAACTTTCTTAAAAATGCAAGTATTTACAAGTTTTAAGTACCAGTCGATAAAGAGCTTCATGGGGTTTCACACAATTGATACTAAGCATAAACCTAGTAAGTCACTTTACTAGGTTTTTCCTTTTCACGGGAGATTTGCCCACCCATGGTGTAGAGGGAGGTACTTCTACCCATTGATGAATTTTCTCCATTCTTTCCTGTTCTTCGCTATTTGTGTTGCTTTTTGCCAAGATTTGCCCATATTTTGTAATATATCTGCTGTCGCTGTTCCGCTCTTTTATTGGTCTGCCACTTCTATTTTTCCCCATTGGTTTAGCTTCCCACACACTTTTCACTTATCTGTTACTGTCCATTCGTGTTAAATGACCGAACCATTCTAATTTTTTCTCCTTTATTGTATCATGTAACGGTTCTGAGTCTGGCTACTGGCTATCCTTCTTGCCCCTATTTTTATTTTGAGGTATTCCATCTCTGTTGTTTTTATCCTACTCTGGTGTCTTCTGTTTAAGATCCAGTTTTCTTCTCCGTATGTCAATGTTGTGCTATATATTTTTTGATATATTATCATGTTAGTTTTCCTTAATATTTCTTTGTTGGTTAGGAATCCTCTATTACCCTATTTAGAGCCTGGAAGAGTTTTCCAGCACTCTCTAGTCTGTTATTAAGATCGTCCTCTCTTATTTATTACTGTTCCCAGGTATTTGTATGTGTGTGTTTGCTTTATTTTCTGTTGGTCTATCTCCAGTTCGATTAGTCTCATCTGTGTCTTTTTATCTTGTTACTTTCATTATAAAGGTATTTTCAAGAACTATTATCAACAGAAAACGAAACACCACATTATACCATTAGCAAGACAAATACCAGAGAAACCATAGAAGGAAGGCAAGACAATGCAATAACATGGAAATAATTTACACAAGGGCTGGTAAAAATGAAAAACGGAAAGACACCAGGGCATGATAAAATAACAACGGAGATGCTGAAGTATATGGGAGTACAAGAATAACAGATAATATTATTACAATTATTAAACAAGATATGGAAAACTGAAAGAATACAGAAGATTGGAAGATATCGTTGATATTACCCATATTTAAATCTGGAGATATAAAGGAATGCAAAAACTATAGAGGCATAATGCTCTTGTGCTCGGCGAGGAAACTATACGAGCAAATATTACAAGAAAAGCTGACAAAGATAATCGATACAACATTAGCAGAATCTCAAAGTGGCTTTAGAAAAGAAAGAAGTGTGCAAGATCACATCTTCACTATTAAACAGATCATTGAGAAAACGAAGAAGAGGAAAAGCATATTTTGCATTTATAGACTTACAAAAAGCGTTTGATCTTGTTCCTGGGCAAAAAGTATGGTCGCTTCTGGAACAAAGAGGAATAACAACCAAACTAAGGAAGAATATCGAATGTCTATATAAAAATACGACGAATTGTGTTCACTTCCACCATATGAACAAGTCAAATCACAGCTCAGATGTTACCTGGGGCATATTAGTAAAAATATTTCAAACATCCACGCTTAAGTTAACATTTTCAACCGATGTTTCCTTGATGGATTACTTATACGGGGCTTTGACCCTCATATTTGTTATATTATATCTTGGTGGTAGAGATGCATCAAGTCAAACTAGTTTGATTTTATTCAACACACTTGACTTGACTTGAAAATCAAACTTTTTGGAAAAAAGTTTAAAAAAAGTTTGACTTGACTTGATTTCGATATCTTTAGGTTTGACTTGAAATCAAACTTCTTCAAACAGTTTGAAGTTTTAATGTCATATTGGCAACGTGTTTATTTCCAATTCTAATTGAGAGCGTACGGTATTCTGCGAATCTGTATTCTGCTATTCCGCAAATTAGTTTGTAGTTCATATTTAGACGTCCATGTTTGGCTTGTTTATTACGTTCATTTTGAAGTGTGTGGCTTTGGGAGATAATATCTGAATGTGGATATTTTTCGGTTCAGAATAAGTACCACAACAAATTGAGTCTGATATTGAAGGTATTCCCACTGCAAAAATTAAGAGAAACAATCTGTAGTCGAAGCAGTATTAATTAAGAAAAATAAATATACTGATTTATTTGATATTGGGGAAGGTAATTTCAAAACAATGAAAATTGCAAAGTGCATACATACTGCTATTATGTAAAAATAAAGAACAGCGTTATAAAATCACAAACAGTGAACTAATTCTTTAAAAGGACAGCGTTATGCATAACTCGACCAAGCGCCATTTCTTTAAAATCGAGATAACAGCGGATTCTGATGACACATAGCTAAAACTATCTTGGAAAAATCACTGTTATTGTCACGTTAACGGTTACTAAGAAAAACAAAAATAAACCAAGCGACATTCTGCCTATTAAGAGGAAACAGTAGCGATCAACAGGTAGCGAAAACGCGTTCCAAGATTGCGGCTGTAATTTTGAATATTTTTTCGAGATATTTGGCACACGTATTCGTAATATAATAAAGAATGGCGGTACAGAGCCCAATTTGAAAAATATATTAATATGTGGAAATTACTCTGTAATTAAATACAATATTAAAAAAACGAGCCTGTACCGTCATTAAGAAGAACAATAAAATACACTTTCTTCAAATAAACTTTTGTATCCGATGCCTAGATTTTGTGTCATTTTGGAACTACTAATGAAATAAAAAATTTTAGTAGTTCCAAAATGACACAAAATCTAAGCATCGGATAAAAAAGTTTATTTGAAGAAAGTGTATTTTTTTGTTCTTCTTAATGGCGATACAGGCTCGTTTTTTTAATATTGTATTTAATTACAGAGTAATTTCCACATATTAATATATTTTTCAAATTGGGCTCTGTACCGCCATTCTTTATTATATTACGAATACGTGTGCCAAATATCTCGAAAAAATATTTAAAATTACAGCCGCAATCTTGGAACGCGTTTTTGCTACCTGTTGATCGCTACTGTATCACCTTAAGGGTTTTTAGTTTTGCATAACAAGACTATATTCATAACTGCCATTCTTAACTGCCATATATCCATAACTGCCATTCATAACAGTTTCGCAATTGTAGACTAAGCGCCGACTTTGGTCTGTTTATGCTAAACTAAGCGTTTGGCCAGAATAACAGTTTTGTCCCCATTAATGTACACATTAATTTTGAAGTTTCCGTCAAAAAATGACGGAATTTTTTTAAAGTGAAAATGTTGTGTTTATATAAGTATATGTAATTAAATTGGAAAATACAAATAATCTTTATAAAATCTTTTTATTAAGTCTAACGTGCTATGTACTAAGAATATAGTATAAGTCATAAAATGGACCTTTCGGGATTCTTCTATATTTTGAATTTTGAATGTTTATTAATCATTTCTGTACTAAGAGTATCAATCAATAGCCTGCTTTTCATGTATAAATATTGATTGTATTCCAACAGTACAACTTTTAATTTCAAAAGTCTGCTTTGTAAGGTACCTACAGGTCAACTTGTACTGTTAGTACCTTCTGCTTTCACTTACGCAGCTTGACTTTTTAGTACACACCACATATTATGAGATTCTGGGGCGTTTGAAAAAATGTAGATAATTCAAACTTGACCATAAAATTTCAAAGAATTAACATCCTTAAAAAGGGGTTGGTACGGAAACAGATTTTTGAGGTTCTTTGTTTCTTCCTTTTTAACTTTCCTGAACTTTTTTTATGACTTTCGTTCTGTCGTTGAAGACGGTGCCGATGTTTATTGTTATCGGTTATAAAAGCAGACAATTATAAAAATAGCTAGATCCCATTTAAACCAAAAACTGTTCATTTAGTATTTTTTATTTAATTTTGTTGTGCGTGCTAAAAAATAGTTTACTGTGAAAGTGTCAGTGTTCTATTGTACATAATTTTTAAAAATGAGTAGAGGGAAACAAATACCAAAATTATTGGAACTAAAGGATGATTTATATGGCACTCAATGTATTATTAAATTTCTTATGTTAATTGGCAAACTGACATGTCTATCTCAACAAAAATATATATAAAAAAATAAAAAAAAATAAAATACAGGATCCTTTGTAAAAGGTATATGTAAAATACCCTAATAATGGTTACATCACAAAACAAAACGTTTTCGGACTAACAAGTAATCCATCATCAGTGTTAAGCCAATAACATGCATGCGTGAGCCACCAAAAAGTTATGGGTAAAAACCCATTAAAACTATGCATTTTATCGAGTTATGTTTCGTTTCTTTATATCTTTCGTTTTGACGTCGTATCTTCACTAGGAACGAAGTTAGCGAACTATGCATTTTATCGAGTTATGGATAGCATATTTGGAATTCCGGGCCCAAAATCATATTATATCTTTCGTTTCGACGTCGTATCTTCACTAGAAACGAAGTTAGCGAACTATGCATTTTATCGAGTTATGGATAGCATATTTGGAATTCCGGGCCCAAAATCATATTATATCTTTCGTTTCGACGTCGTATTTCACTAGAAACGAAGTTAGCGAACTATGCATTTTATCGAGATATGGATAGAATATTTGGAATTCGGGGCCCAAAATCATATTATATCTTTCGTTTCGACGTCGTATCTTCACTAGAAACGAAGTTAGCAGGATCCTTTGTAAAAGGTATATTTAAAAGACCCTAATAATGGTTACATCACAAAACAAAACGTTTTCGGATTAACAAGTAATCCATCATCAGTGTTAAGCCAATAACATGCATGCGTGAGCCACCAAAAAGTTATGGGTAAAAACCCATTAAAACTATGCATTTTATCGAGTTATGGATAGCATATTTGGAATTCCGGGCCCAAAATCATATTATATCTTTCGTTTCGACGTCGTATCTTCACTAAGAACGAAGTTAGCGAACTATGCATTTTATCGAGTTATGGATAGCATATTTGGAATTCCGGGCCCAAAATCATATTATATCTTTCGTTTCGACGTCGTACCTTCACTAGAAACGAAGTTAGCGAACTATGCATTTATCGAGTTATGGATAGCATATTTGAAATTCCTGGCCCAAAATCATATTATATCTTCCGTTTCTACGTTGTATTTTCACTAGAAACGAAGTTAGCGAACTATGCATTTTATCGAGTTATGTATAGCATATTTGGAATTCCGGGCCCAAAATCATCTTATATCTTTCGTTTCGACGTCGTATCTTCACTAGAAATGAAGTTAGCGAACTATGCATTTTATCGAGATATGGATAGCATATTTGGAATTCCGGGCCCAAAATCATATTATATCTTTCGTTTCGACGTCGTATCTTCACTAGAAACGAAGTTAGCAAACTATGCATTTTATCGAGTTATGGATAGCATATTTGGAATTCCGGGCCCAAAATCATATTATATCTTTCGTTTCGACGTCGTATCTTCACTAGAAACGAAGTTAGCGCACTATGCATTTTATCGAGTTATGGATAGCATATTTGGAATTCCGGGCCCAAAATCATATTATATCTCGTTTCGACGTCGTATCTTCACTAGAAACGAAGTTAGCGAACTATGCATTTTATCGAGATATGGATAGTATATTTGGAATTCCGGGCCCAAAATCATATTATATCTTTCGTTTCGACGTCGTATCTTCACTAGAAACGAAGTTAGCGAACTATGCATTTTATCGAGATATGGATAGCATATTTGGAATTCCGGGCCCAAAATCATATTATATCTTTCGTTTCGACGTCGTATCTTCACTAGAAACGAAGTTAGCGAACTATGCATTTTATCGAGTTATGGATAGCATATATCTTTGACACTCAATTTTCAATATGTGAGGTTCATCCCTTTCATATCACATCCACGTGGGTTAGGGTCCTGTGTTGCCCTGGGTAATATCCAGGAATATTTGCAACATCTAACTATTTTAAACATAATATGTAGTATAATATAAGATCTTATACCTTTTAAAGGGTTTTTACCCATAACTTTTTGGTGGCTCACGCAGGCATGTTATTGGCTTAACACTGATGATGGATTACTTGTTAATCCGAAAACGTTTTGTTTTGTGATGCAACCCTTATTAGGGTCTTTTAAATATACCTTTTACGAAGGATCCTGTATTTTTGTGATTTATGGTATACAGCCAGCTACAGAAATTTTATTTTCCTCGTGGATTGTTAAAAAAGTATATCTACGAAATAAATTATTTTTCAAACTCTTTCAAACTATTTTGACAAACAGTTTGAATTTTCAAACCTGTACGATTGACCAGTTTGACTTGACTTGAATTATTTGTCAGAAGGGTTGACTTGAGTTTGAATTGAAATTAAGTCTAACTCAAGTCAAATTCAAACATTCAAATCAAACTTGTGCAACTCTACTTGGTGGTCACTGATGATGACTGGTAAACCAGTCGAAAACTAGTTATGTGATTGTGATGACCCTTTTTAGGGATTTTAAATATATACCGTTTATAAAGGATTTTACTGTTTTTTGTATTACGTGGTATACATCCAACTAAAGGAAAACTTTTTTCTTGTGGATTCTTTAATTTGACCCTATCAAATGTCTTCTTAAGGTCCACAAAACATAAATATGCCGGTCTGTTTTATTCTAATGATTTCTCTTGAACTTGCCTTATTATAAATATAGCGTCGGTGCATGATCTTCTTGACCCAAAACATTGTTGTTCTTTAGGTGACAAAAAAATATTTGTCCCGATAATAACAAAGACAACAAAAACATTTTTTTTTTAATTTGGTGCAGTCGTTTGGAACTTATGGGCATACATGCATTTCGCCGATTTATTTTTATTTATATTGATTAAAATATTTTTAATAAAATATCACAAATTACGTTAAGAAACAAGTTTATGTAATGCAAAGTGTTACTTGTCTTGTTAAAATAAATGTCGATACTCTCAGACACGTTGTAATATCCACACTTACAAAAACCCACTCTAAATTTATCACCACGCTCCCTAACATAAAAATTTAAGCCCTTTTTAATTCATAACCTACAATAAATAATAAAAACGTGCTGCTTTCCAGATTTTACATAAAAACTATAGTTTCCCACAATCCTTGCCAAAACGGTCCCTATATGTGAAATTTATATATCGAGATTGAAAGCAAATATTGATAGCAAGATAAAAAATATTGGAAACAATCTCGGAATGTTTGTCAATGACAAATAAAACGCACCCTTCGACTTCAATAAGAGAGTAGTCAGTAGTTACAGTTTGTTATCCTTAAAGGGGGTGATAACTGCAATTTGAAATATCGCTAGCAAGTGTTTATGATATTTTTATTACCTTTATTAAAATTACACTATATTAAATGTTACTGGACTTTCTAAATTAACGTGCCTCTTTTGGGATTTTGTTTATGTGGTTAATTAAAATCAAAATTGAACAGTGAAACATTTTCTGATTCTTCTTTGATATATTTTATTGTATTATTATGTTCGCTATCAGCTTCACGTGTGTAAACACAATATTTCGTAATGTATTACTATTGTTAATAATAGTCCTATCAATAGTTCCAAATACATGTACCTGCACAATGTGCAAACTACTAGAAAAGATGGTAAATAAACGTTTGCTTTGGTTTCTTGAAGAACACAATCTGATAGATGTAGCACAATCAGGATTCAGACCCAATCGAAGTACGATGGATAACCTGGTACTACTACAATCAAAAATAACCGAAGCTATAGCAAACAAGAAGGATGTCATCGCAGTTGCCTTAGATATATAATGTGCCTTCGATACAATAAACAGAGCTGCTATCATCAAAAAGCTTGAGAAACTTAATTTAACGGGTAACATTCTCTCCTTTATAAACAATTTCTTACAAGAGAGATCATTCAAAGTGGTTGCAAACGGGAAAATATCTTCAACGTATATCTCACAAAATGGAGTTCCTCAAGGCTCAGTTCTGAGCCCCACACTTTTCCTTCTTAGCATTAACGATATAGGCTCTCTCGTTCTCCCTCCCATAAAATACTCTATATACGCTGATGACCTCGTTCTTTACTGCCAAGGTAAAGTTATTAGAAGGATATGCTCTTTACTGCAAAATACTCTTAACAACTTTCTAAACTGATCCGCCAAATTTGGAGTCAAATTTTCATCTAGAAAATCCAAAGTCATACACTTCACTAGAAGACATCACACTCACCCTCCTATAGTTCACCTAAATGGATCTCCTCTTCAAGTGGTTGATAAACACAAATTATTAGGAGTAATATTCGATAAAAGACTTACATGGAGAGATCAGATACAGAACACAAGAACAAACTGCCTCAATAGAATCAATATCTTAAAAACTTTGGCTCACCATCAATGGGGTGCAGAAGAGGAAGTCCTCTTAAGAATTTACAGAACCTTGATCCGCTCTAGGTTGGATTACGGAAGCATTCTCTACATATCAGCGTCCGACACTCAGCTTAAAAGCCTGAATACAATTCACAACACTTCCTTACGCATTAGCCTTGGAGCATTTAAATCAAGTCCTTCTGAAAGTCTCTATATCGAATTTTCAGAACCCCCACTTTTTATAAGACGTCAACGCTTACTACTATCTTACTTCTCTAGAGTATCTGCTAATCCGAAAAATCCAGTCATTAAACTAATTAATACCCCCCACCCTGTTCCACATAATACTCAACCTCGATCACATTCTTTCTCACAAGTTTTAAAAACTCTGCTAAAAGATACAGATCTAACACTCACAACTCCTGTTACTACGTCCAGTATTCCTCCGTGGACCGAAAAGCTACCTACTGTCGTTACCAGCTTAAATGGGTACAAAAAAGAAGAAACGCCCAGAAGTCTCTTGGTACAGAAATTTCAAGAACTTATACATACACAGTACTATGACAAGATTCTTTACACAGATGCCTCCAAAGAAGAACATGCCGTCGGTTGTGCCGTTACCACCTCAAATACAACAGTAGCATCATATCGACTTTCTCCCAGATGCAGTATACACACAGCTGAACTGTACGGAATACTTAAGGCATTAGAGTTGCCCACCACTAACGAGAAATCATTAGCGATATGTTCCGATTCTCTCGCTGCGATTGGTTCTATCAAAAATATATACTCCTTACATCCCATTGTACAGAGCATCCACAACATCTGCCAACAACAGTCAAAAAATGGTATTTCAGCAACCATCACCAGGATACCATCCCATGTTAGTATCAATGGAAATGAGAGCGTTGATCACGCAGTAAAACAGGCCTGCTCTCTTGAAAATCTAGAAAACATGTAACTTCACCAAGATCTAAAGGCTAAAATCAAGAACAATGTATTAAGCACCTGGCAAACATACTGGAACATGCAAAATACAAAACTACGCACAATCCAACGAACTGTTACCTCCATCACTATGCCCCAAATGAGCAGAAAAGACAGTACTATTATCAGAAGGCTCAGAATAGATCACATTCGTCTTACACATGGATATCTGATATCCTCTGAAAAACGTCCTCGTTGTGAACATTGTGATGAGCCATTAACAGTCCAGCACATATTACTGGAATGTGTCCAGTATACAGTTCAAAGAGTCCACTACAACTTTCAAAACAATTTAAGTGACCTACTCGGTTCTACAAACATGTAGAGTGCCATAATTTGTTTCCTAAAAGATTGTCACCTTTATTATTTAGTATAATTGTAATAGTAAGTTGTAACTTGTACAAAAACAAACTGTAATTATTGTATGTAAATAATATTGTAAAATTTTGTACCAGTGTCAATGGCCATTAGTTGCCGAGACACTTTAATTTAAATAAAAAAAAATACATTTACCTATGATAATATTTAATAATACACCTTGTGAGTTATTCCTTTCTAATCCAGTTACTAGAACCGATATAAGTAGGTACTTAACATTTAGGGAAGTTAATATAGAACGAAAATTTACATTGTTTCCGAAAAATTCAAACAAGCTTATATTACCGTTGATTGATGTATTGATGTATTGTACCCTCAATACATCAATCAACGATATTACTTTAAAACCTTTTTTGTTCGTTTAAATATATGTTAAAGTAAAAAGTTCTACTCACAGATTTAGCCGCTAATTGTTCATTAATTGTTTAAATAATAACAATTAACAGTAGATATGTCTGCGTAACTCGGAATCATACGGGAAACTATTTTATTATCAATTACATATACGAAAAAAAGTTATTCTTCATAAAATGCTCTGCATGGTTAAAATCTAAAACTCAACCATCAGATATCAAATTATATCAAGTTTCTAGGAGGTATGTCAAAAATATAAATTTTGTTCAAGAGTAAGGTAACATTTAACATATTTTATATTTCAAAATATCAAAAATAATTGTTATTATGAAAAGTTGTTTGGAATTAAAAACTATATTTTAATTTGCAATTATATCCTTCTAATTAAAAAAAATGCAAATTTTTTCAAATTACGGATACTCAACATCATTTTATTACAATTATGATAACTATTGTATTATCTTAATGTTGTTCTGAAGCTATTTCCTTGTGACATTTTTATAATCAACTATTTTCAATGGGAAATAAGCCACAATTTTACCAAAAAAATGATTTTATTAACGTTTCGACGCCCAAGTCGGGTGTCGTTTTCAAAATAAAAAATAATACTAAATTAAACACAAATGTTGTTGCTTAGTAAAAAATTCTTCTAATAATTTATTTAATCTGACTCATTTATATCGGCTATTCAGACATGTATTATACATTTTAAAGTAGAAGACTTTAAAATGATATTGCCAATGTTGAGGAGCTGCGTTTCTGGGACGACTTTACTAAAAGATAGTTCATTTGATTACATGAAATCAACCCAAGAATATCCACCACAAAAGTCATATCATGTGATCTGTCTTTAAAAAGACAACCAAATACAACGGTGGCAGTAAAATTCTCGCGCTAGAGACTCGATAGTAAATCACGAGGGAAAACCAGGACAAACCTCGTGATACTATCCCGACATCGTAAGTATTTGGTTACTACATTATTTATTTGGTTATTTACATTTAGTTTACTCTCAAATCTAATACCAAATTCCGACTTTAATATTTGTATATGCTATTTTAAAGTATTAATAATGTTAATAATACATAGATATTATATGCATAATACTAAAATATAAAATATGTACTAACTCGATATGTTACTGACTTACTAATCGTGGTATTTTCTTTCTTTTGACTTCCACTTTCAGTATGGGTAACGAATCTCTCCACTGAATTATTATTGTATTATCAATTTTACGAAAAAAGCTATTCTTTATAAAAGGCTCCACGTGGCCTAAAATCCAAGATGCATCTATCAGATATCAAATTTTTTCAATTTTATACGAGGTATGTCAAAAATATGAATTTCGCTTAAGAGGTAAGTACCTTTATAGTTCACAATATTTCAATTAGAAGGATGTCATTGAATATTGAAACATAGTCGAACAACATATTGAACCATGAAAGTTTTCAATAGGTTCCAATTTACGCAGACAAACGCACAAGAGCTCGAAAAATTTGTTTTTGAACAATTATTGTTTAAGCTTGTTATTAAATGTTTTTTAGGTAAGCTGTACAAAAAAAAGTTTTGATGACTTTGTACATATAAACATTTTTTAACTGAGAATTTTCGGTTTTTTTATTACATTTTTTATTTTTCTGAATTTTCTCAAAAAGAAGTTGTTTATTTCATTTTTAAAACAAAATAATTTAGTGCATTTTAAAGATTAAATCTTAAGCTTTACAAGAACATCTATAAAATTATAATGTATCCGTTTACACTTCAGTAGTATCCTCTTAAATTAGTAGTAATTTTGTAAAACTACGAAGGTTTCAAAAATCACATTTTTAGAGACGTCTGACTCTAAATCCGAGTTGTGCGTCTGTTAAAACATATAGTCTGTTTCTTCTTTGAGACTTGAGAGTATCACTTGTAACAAAAATAAGAAAACTTCTGTTGGAGTGAAAGTAAAAAGAAAGATATAGGTACTCCAACAGAAGTAAGGAAAAAAAATAACTAGGGGTTTGCTAATGGAACAAGAATGTAGAGAGATGGGCTGTAAAGGAAAGGGGTGAAGTGACTTCTACGTTGAGAAGCCGCAATAGGAAAAATAAAAAAAAATACTACTAAAGTGCAGTAGTACTGAAGAAAGGGGGATTAGAAGGGATAGAAGTAGAAGTGGGAAGAGACAGAGGCAAACTGAATAGAGTTGGCTAGCAAGATATGCAAGAAAACCACTTGACACTCAAGGATGGATACGGCTCGTTTGCATGCCTGTCGAAGAACAGTAGCTCTATATAGATAGTAATGATGACTAAAAGATGAAATAATAAAATAAGAATAATGTACTGAAACTGAATGAAGATGGATAATTGCTAAAGACTAACAAGATAAATAAATATAACAAATCATGGGCGCCATGAAAATGATCTTCGATCATTTTCCCAGGTATCTTATACTGCTGTAAAATATTAAATATATCAATAATATGAATGTAAATTGTAATAATTGTAATAATCTGAGTTACATAAAGTGCATATCATGTGACTCTAAAATGACATAAGTTATACAAAAGTTATATCTAAGATAACAACAATAATGTTATCTGTGACAAAATTACAGGTATAAGTACCTCCCACTAACATATAGGGTACAAAATTACATAAGTCTTCTACCAAATGGTTATAGTACGCCCGCTACGTACAACTAAAGGAAACTGACAAAGATGAAAATACTACAAATAAATAGGCCCAAGCCTCACTAAGGGAAAATACAATAATGAATAAATAAAGTTAAATATACAATTGACTAAAGTAGAAATGAAGTTGAGATAAATACCGACGATGACCTAAATTAACATGTCGGTAAAGTCAGCAGCACCACTTCATAAGACCAAATTCAGACTAAGACTATATTTTATTGCTAATTTATTGCTAATTTATTACGCAAAGGAAAAATTTATTGCTGTAGCCGTTTCCGAGAAACAGTGGGTGCTGCTAGCTTTACGGTAAAGCTAGCAGCACCCACTCTATATCTCGGCAATGAAAAGGAGTACGGGGATCATTTTAACGGCATATTTTATTGCTATTTAATTGCTCTTGATTGGTATATTAACCAAACCCAAAAAACTACCCCATCATCCCCTAGCGTAAAACTCACCCCCAAAAAGATGATGAAAATCGAAAATTCAATCCCAAGGAATTAATTGCTAATTTATTGCTAATTTATTACGGAAAGAAAAAATTTATTGCTGTAGCCGTTTCCGAGAAACAGTGGGTGCTGCTAGCTTTACGGTAAAGCTAGCAGCACCCACTCTATATCTCGGCAATGAAAAGAAGTACGGGGATCATTTTAACGGCATATTTTATTGCTATTTAATTGCTCTTGATTGGTATATTAACCAAAACCAAAAAACTACCCCATCATCCCCTAGCGTAAAACTCACCCCCAAAAAGATGAAGAAAATCGAAAATTCAACCCCAAGGAATTAATTGCTAATTTATTGCTAATTTATTACGGAAAGAAAAAATTTATTGCTGTAGCCGTTTCCGAGAAACAGTGGGTGCTGCTAGCTTTACGGTAAAGCTAGCAGCACCCACTCTATATCTCGGCAATGAAAAGGAGTACGGGGATCATTTTAACGGCATATTTTATTGCTATTTAATTGCTCTTGATTGGTATATTAACCAAATCCAAAAAACTACCCCATCATCCCCTAGCGTAAAACTCACCCCCAAAAAGATGATGAAAATCGAAAATTCAATCCCAAGGAATTAATTGCTAATTTATTGCTAATTTATTACGGAAAGAAAAAATTTATTACTGTAGCCGTTTCCGAGAAACAGTGGGTGCTGCTAGCTTTACGGTAAAGCTAGCAGCACCCACTCTATATCTCGGCAATGAAAAGGAGTACGGGGATCATTTTAACGGCATATTTTATTGCTATTTAATTGCTCTTGATTGGTATATTAACCAATCCTGAACAACTACCCCATCATCCCCTAGCGCGAAACTCACCCCCGAAAAAATGATGAAAATCGAAAATTCAACCCCAAGGAATTAATTACTAATTTATTGCTAATTTAATACGAAAAGAAAAAATTTATTGCTGTAGCCGTTTCCGAGAAACAGTGAGTGCTGCTAGCTTTACGGTAAAGCCAACAGCACCCACCCTATATCTCGATAATGAAAAGGGGCACAGGGCCCATTTCAACGACATATTTTGTTGCTAATTAATTGCTCTTGATTGATATATTAACCAATCTCGAAAACTACCCCATCATCCCCTAGCGCGAAACTCACCCCTGAAAAAATTATGAAAATCGAAAATTCAACCCCAAGGAATTAATTACTAATTTATTGCTAATTTATTATGAAAAGAAAAAATTTATTGCTGTAGCCGTTTCCGAGAAACAGTGGGTGCTGCTAGCTTTACGGTAAAAGCTATATCTCGGCAAGAAAAATGGGTACAGGGTCCATCTTGGCGACCAATTTTATTGCTAATTATTTTTAATAATTCTGTCAAAATTCCGTCCTGTCAATTCTGTAAATATTCTGGACGCTACCGGAAAGCCCCTGGAACGAAAATAATATACAAAAACAACAAGTGGTCAACGAAAACACCATGGTTTACACTAGAGGTTAAATAAAACTTTCACCAAAAAAGAAAGCTTTCCTAAAATATAGGTCAGAAAAAACGAATGAATCATATGAAAACTATAAAAGAGTAAGAACTGAAACTCATCAATTGGTAAGAAAAACAATAACAGATTATACTGGGAAAGATTCACAAAAGGACTAGAGATGGATTTCTATGGACAACAGAAACAAGGCGCTATGGACAACAGAAATAAGACAACAAAGAAGCGAAATGAAAGAACTAGTTGAAATAGAACACATAAAAGAGGATACGTGGGTGGCCTTCCTGACAGAAATTTTTAAAAAAGAAAACGAAAAATCTTTACCAGAAACACCAAATAAAATAAAATACCAAATGAACTCTTATAATATGGTGGGTGTACGTACAACAACTGCAACTTCTTATTCATAAAATAATCGCCACGAACAGAATACCAGATAAATGGAGAAGAGCGATCATGCTGAGGTTCTTCAAGAAAGGAGATAAGAAGGACCCCAATAACTATCGAGCAATAAATCTTTTAAATACAACACTCAAATTGACAACAAGAATTATAGCGACAAAGATAAACGAACGAATAACTCTGCAAGAGGAGCAGCAAGGATTTCGGACAGGAAGATCATAATGCACGGATGCAGTTTTTGTAATGACAAATAAAAGAAAAGTCGCTGGAATATAATAAATCAGCATATATTATGTGGCTGATAGATTTGGAGAAAGCGCTTGATAGAGTAAGAATTCGGAACGCGAGACATTTTTTATATGAAAAGGGAATATCAGTGGATTTAGTAAAAACCATTGAGAATATAATATATACGAAGATAGCATAGCGATATGTCTGTAAACCTGTATTGCCCCAGTTCCCAATATATCTTTTCATAACTGTAGCAGTTAGTGCTAGGTTTGTTCTAGTTTGTTCTGTAATTTTGAAGTTTGTTCTAAAAAAATAAAAGAGTTATTCAATATACAATGTGGCGCTCCAAGTTTACGTAAAGTTGTATTGCCCATATAGAACCCAAACGATTAGAGAAAATCTGAATAAACCACAAGTTAGTGCTAGGTTTGTTCTGCATTTTTGCCAAAGCGTGTAATTTGTTCTGTATAAACAAAAAATATATATAAGATATTATAATGTGGCGCTCCAAGTTTATGTAAAGCTGTATTGCCCATATAGAATCCAAACGATTAGAGAAAATCTGAATAAACCACAAGTTAGTGCTAAGTTTGTTCTGCATTTTTGCCAAAGCGTGTAATATGTTCTGCATAAACAAAATAGGTTATACAAGATATAATGTTGCGCTACAATTTTGCCTAAAACTGTAGTGCCCCACAAACGTTTATGGAAACGATATGATTCGGGACTCGTATAGCACTGATCATTCGAAGAAAACTTGTTAGAAAAAATAGTCTATAATCAAGAATAAAACAAAAGATTTGCTTTTTGGCTTGTTTGACCCCACCGAAGTTTTAAGATCATCGTAAATTTCCCATTTATTGTTATTTCGTCGGCAGTGGGAAATATAATGTCCAATTGTTATTTCGTTTTCAGGAGGAACAAACTCAACAATGCCTTTAATTTGGTATGTTTTGTTTTTTAAGGTACCTAACTAACTGTGGCTGGAATGTCGGTTAACTCGACTAATGTACAATTTTCAAGACAAAAACATGAATGGGAGCAAAAAAATTGCTTGAAAACGTAGTAACAATTAATGTCTCTTCCACAAACGGAACACATAGATATGGTTACATTTAATGCATTTTACAAATTCTTGATTCCCTTCCTTGACAAATACTGTGTGTTATTGATAAACAGATTTTTTATTTATGCTGAAAAGAATCATGTATTGCTGCTGATTTGAAATTTCTCATTGTTTCAGTTTTCATTTTGTTATTATAACGCTTATGGAAAAATTTATCTGTATCCAGAAATTTAGTGTCTCATTATAAAAGTTATTTTAATAACAGCTGTAAAGCTGAATAATCCCTTGTAAATAATATATAATACCTACTCTATTGTTGTATAGTTTTCAGAATTACCCAAGATGTCAGGACCGGCTTCCAAGTCAACTGTAGGTATATAATATCATCAGATCAAATAATCTGTACTAGGGTTCCAGCTTTCATTAATATGAGTACCCAGATATACAATATTACTTACTCGTTCAATTGAGTCATTACCGATTGTTACGTTATAGTTATTATTATTTACGGCTGCCTGTTTACTAATAACCATAAACTTTGTTTTTCTTGCGTTGAGTTTGAGTCCATATATCGCGCAGAATGCCACCATTCGTTTCAATAACGCTTGAAGATGTTCAATTGATCCAGTCAGCAACAAGGTGTCATCTGCGTATCTGATATTGTTCATAAGCATACCATTAATGAGTATTCCCTCTTTTGCGTTTTCCATTTAAGATTGTTTCAGCGTAAAGATTAAACAACATTGGTGACAATATACAGCCTTGTCGAACTCCACGCTTGATTTTTACTTCTTCAGAGCACTGATTCGCAACCCTAACACATTCAGCCTGGCCACCCAATACAAATTTGCGATTATTCTAATGTCCCTACCGTCCAGACCGGTAGTTTTGAGAATATGTAGCATTTTTTCATGGCGAACTTTATCAAAGGGTTTACACATACAAAATGTCAGAAATGTGGTGTGGCACTGTGTTTCAATAGAAATAATACTTAATTGTTTTTATAATTTTCATGTAAATTAACAATGTAGATTTTATATCCTTACTTGACCTTGTATGCACAATGTAGAATTTTGGCAACAAACTTGTTATTGTCAAAAACAAGTGTTTAAAATTAAACTTAATTTTTTTTTATTATTTTTTCATCATTTCTAAGCTTCCGCTAAAGGCCTTTTTTTGATATGTAACATCAACAAAAAAAATCATGCATTTAAGGGTTAAACCAATTTTATATTCTCCAATTTCTGAATGTGCACTTAGGCGACCATATAAGATACTCGAAATATTTAATATTATATAAAAAATATAATATTAAAATGAAATAAATAATAAAGTAATAAAAAAAATAAATGGTACAGTGGAACCCCGTTAAGTCGGCCTCCGATAACCCGGAAGTCCGGCTAACCGGGACCGATTTTCATCAGACAAACATTTCAACAATAAAAACGTAATATTGACAACCGAAACTGACTGAAATGTTTACCAAGGAATGAACAATACTGTATATAACTGTACGTAATTCACATGTACTGTGTATAATGTATTTCATGTTTTTGCAATTATAATGGAGCTTATCTCTAAGGATACCGTATTTGATTAATTTTTACTATATTCTACGGCTAACACGGATTTTCGATAACCCGGATTGCCCGCATTCTCGATTAATCCGACTTATCGAGGTTCCACTGTAATCTTTATATACACAGCGTTTCAAAAGTATGGTAAAATATTTAAGGGGGCGTTTGTTTGGGTTTATTTTAAGAAGAAAACTTTATTTAAGATGCCCTAAACGTCTTAAATTCTGAGATATACGAACAATCTATAAATCCCTAGGGTGTTTCATTTAAAATAAGTAGGTTATTACAGCTTGAATTTGTTAATAGAACAACCTAAAATTCTAACCACCATGTAGAAAGATAGGTATAGGAACCCTTAAAAAGATTAAAAGCTAAGTAAATTTTCCATACGATAAACTAATAAAATGTAGGGCGTTTAATTTAAAAAAAATGCGTTATTACAGCTTGAATTTGTTAATAGAACAATATAATATTTTGACCACCCTGTACAAAATTTTGCTACCATAAATATCTATTTAAATACGCTGAGTAGTATATTATTAAGATCCAAGGAAAAATTTGTCACCGATTTTTAGATTCATAAATATTTACTTTTTTCTAAAACCTTTATATAATTTTTTTTTTATAAAAATCGAAATAAATCAAAACACCTTGTACTTAGGTATGAAGAACCCTTATAAAAGTACAGCTTATTTTTTAAGAAAAATTCAAAAATGTTATCTGATATAGGGTGTTCCATAAGAAAAAATATAACTTTGATTATACTACTATTTTTTTGGAGCACCCTGCATAATTCACATTGGTCCTGTATATTTCTATGAAGAATTTTTTTTAAATATCAAGTCGTTTCCCGTAATACAGAGACCGGGGCGAATGCAATCAACACCCTGCATAATATTTTTCTATGAAATAAAATGAACACTCCTGTCACAAACTACGGTTTCGTCAATAATTGTTGGTTATTGTCGTATTTCTGATTATAAAATTATTGTAATATTCACTTTCTTCTCTTACATGGAATATAATATCTAATAATACCTATTACATTAATTTATTTTAATTTTTTTTTATTTACAACAATCCGCTTCAACCTAAGAAGGTTATTAGCGGGATAGTAACAGTTAATTACACTTTGTTTAGTAAGTTGCAGTCTTTTAGAAACAGAAATAGTTTATTAGTGTTGTTATAGTCTAAAATGTCTTTAAGATTGTTAGCTAAATGGTATTTAATTCTATGGCTATTGAACTTTTCACACTTTTCCACTAGCACATGTTTCACTTTAAGGGGTGACCCGCACTCATCACAAATTGGAGGTTCTTCTTTTTTCAGCAAATATTCATGAGAAAATTGGGTATGTCCAAGTCGTAAACGGGAAATAATTGTTTGCTTTCGTCTAGATACCTCGGGTGGTTGCCATGGTCCAACGTTGTTTTTTATCTCCTGAAGCTTTGATGATGTGGATTTCCATTTACTGTTCCAATTTTTGAAAATATGTTTTATGAAGTAGCTTTTTAGATCCATACTTACAGATTGAAGCGACATTGGAATACTGTTATCACTTATGGCTTCTTTGGCATTTCGGTCTGCTGCTTCATTGCCTGCTACTCCAACATGTGATGGGACCCAGAGAAACTTGATTCTTAAATCTTCAGTATGCAATTTATGTAGTTCTTCCTTTATTAGTAAAGCTATTGGATGCTGCGTGTAAATTTTCCTTATTACGTGTAGTGATGACATAGAATCTGTGACGATTAATATCTTCTTCATCTTGTTCGCATTTGCATGTAGTATTGCTTGGTAGATCGCATAAAGTTCCCCAGTAAATACAGTTGCAGTATCTGGAATTTTATGTTTGTGAGTCTCTGTGTTGTTAACAAATGCCACTCCGACTCCATTTTCAGTTTTAGACGCGTCTGTATAGTATACTGTGTAATCGGAATGAGAGTTAATTAGATCTCTGAAGTGTTGTAAGATGAGATTAGGGTTAGTGCTATTTTTTTGGAATTGTAATAGACTGCAATTGACTGTTGGAATTTTTACAGTCCAAGGTGGAGATGAAGATATTTCTTTGTATTGATATAAGGGTGGAAATTCCTGCCAGTTAAGTAGCTCCATTGCATGGTGGATTCTGCGAGAATAAGGGAGATTGAACTTTGAAGAGTCATTGGTCATGGATGGATCTAAAATATTATTTATTGAAATTCTTTTATGTACATTTATGTTAGAAGCGTAATTAAAGGTTAACAGCTGTCTACGAAGCATTAGAGTGGGTTCGCCTATTTCAGCTTGTATGCTATTTATCGGAGTTGTTCTGTATGCTCCAAGTATAATCCTTAGGGAGGTGTTATGTAGCGTATCCAAAGGTTTCAACGTTGTTTTGCTGGCAGATGCATATGCGACACACCCGTAGTCAATCTTAGAGCGAATTAAGGATCTATATAGCATGAGCAGTGTTTTACCTTCGGCACCCCAAGTCCTGTGAGCTAGATACTTTAACAAGTTAAGACCATTTCGACATGAAAGAACTAACTGCTGAGTATGACTTTTCCAATTTAACTGTTGATCAAATATCATTCCTAGGAATTTTATTTCGTTTGTATAGGAAAGATTTTGATTCTCAAGCGTGAGATTTGGTTTATCCTCGATACGTTTTTTTGAAAATATTATACATTTTGTTTTATTACAACAAAAACTAAAACCGGTGTTTAAGGACCAATTTACTAGTTTATTTAAGTGTTCCTGTAATATTGACGCCATATGATTTACGTTTTTTCCTTTGATGTAAATAATCAGATCGTCAGCATATAGTCGTGCCTGAACAGGTTTCGCCATGATTTTTTACTATATCGTTTATTGCTATTAAAAACAGGGTAGGGCTGATGACTGATCCTTGAGGGATTCCGTTTTGTTGTTCTCTAAGATAGGATATAGCACCATTCGCTCGGACTTGAAATGTTCTTTGAGTTAAAAAATTGTTTATATAGGCTAAAATATTTCCTTGATATCCAAATTTGTTTAGAATGCTCAATATACGGTGTTTCCATACTATATCAAATGCTTTAGTTATGTCAAAGTAAATCGCCACACATTTTTGGTTATTTTTAAAAGCTTCGTGAATAGCGTTTTCCAGATCGATAATGTTGTCGTTTGTAGATCTGCCTGGTCTAAAGCCAGCTTGTTCGATAATCAGTTGATCATTGCGTTCCAGGTTCCACATTAATCTTCTGTTGACTATTTTTTCCATAAGTTTACATGAGGAACACGTTAATGATATAGGACGATATGATTCTGGGTGTAATTTATCTTTATTTGCTTTAATAATAGGAATAACAATGGCATTTTTCCAGATTTTTGGAAATTATTTTTGTTCCCAAATAATATTGAAAATTTGGAGCAGAAACTCTTTTGCTTCCATGGGAAGTTTTTTAATGAATTGTATTGGTATGTCATCTGGACCTGGTGCAGTGTCTTTTATGCTATTAAGTGCATCTTCAAATTCCCCATAACTGAGAGGTATATTAATAGCGTTAAATTCTTTGGAAATTGTAATAGGTACTGCCTCCTCCTCTTGTTTGTATGTTAGGAACTCGTTACTGTAACTTTGGTTGGATGAGAATTTTTGATAGGTATCAGCCAGTTAATTTACTATATCCTGTGGCTCAGTTAGTAGCTTTTTTCTTTTTGCAGGCTCACAATTTGTTGGTAGGTATGCTGCCCTGTTATTTTCTTAACTTTTTTCCAAACTGATGATATATTTGTACTACTGTTTATGCTAGATATGTATGTCTGCCATGATTCTTGTTTGCTTTTTTTAATTATTCTTCTTGCTTCAGCTCTACGTTTTTTTTTACTCTGTTAATAGATCAATATTTTTGTATTTTTTGTAGCGGTTCCAAATTGTTTTACTTAATTTAATAGCGGCTTCACATTGTGAATTCCACCAGGGAACTGGTTTGCGTTTTTTTTTAAGTTGAGATTTACCTATGGTTATATTAGCCGCATCCAGTATAAGCTGATTGAAGCTCCTAAGTGTGCCATCAATGGAGTCTGAAATTTTAATCTGATCCATTCTGTTTGATACAATTCTCTCAAATTCAATCCAATTTGCCTTTTTTAATTTCCATTTTTGAGTTGGTATTGTATTTGTGTTTAAATTTACTGTGTGCTTTATTCAGATTGGGAAGTGGTCGCTACTATATAAATCTTTTAATGCTGTCCAGTCTAGTTGGGTGATCAATGAGGGTTCACATATGGAGAGATCAATGGCGGAAGAAGTTCCCGTAGCCATATTGAATCTTGTTGGCGAGCCGTCGTTAAGTAGGCATAAGTTCATAGTGTTCAAAACGTTTTCTAACATATTTCCCCTCGTTGTTGTTTTATTTGATCCCCATGTAATATTATGGCAATTAAAATCTCCCGTGATTATTCGAGGGGAAGGAATTTGTTGGAGAAGATTAAGTAGTTCGGGTTTAGTCAGAGTCTTGTCTGGTGGAACATAAATGCTGCAAATATTTAACTTTAGAAGAGCAAGTATTGTTACAGCAACTGCTTCGATATTAGTTGTGAGGTTTATATTTTGAACAGGTATATTTGACTTTATATATAGAGCTACTCCTCCACTAGCGTAGTTCTGATTGGGTGGATTGGTGCAAAATCCTGTGTAACCTTTCAGGTTGTGTGTTGAGTTATTTTTGAAGTGAGTTTCCTGTAACGAAATAAAATCTGGTGCATATTCTGAGATAAGAAGCTGTAACATTGTTAAATGGGTGTAATACCCATTTAAATTCCATTGTAATATACTATTGAAAGTGATTTATTGTAATAGTCTTTCTAGCTTTTTGAGTAGTCGTGTGATTCGATTTTTTAATTTTGAGTCAGTAAAATGAGGATGAGTGTCTACAAGCATTTTAATAAGTAATGGTAAATCTGGTATATAATCCGCATGTCTCATTTAGTTAGCATTTTATTACATGCTTCGTTAAATATATTAGATGCTGGTTCTTCTGTTGGAGATGGGGTTTCTGATAAATGTATTTTGGTTGATGTTGATGTTTCTGTTGTTGAAAGGGATATATTTGACACCTCCATAGAATTTATTGGAAGAAGAGAACTTGATGAATTATTTGTTTGGTTATCTGTTGTGGGAATCTGCGAGGTGATACTGTGAGGTGGATTAAAAGTTGGAATAGTATTTGGCATATTAGAATTGATTAGGGAAGAGGTTTCTGAGGAGCATTGTGAGGCAAGATGGCCATTTTGTTTGCATTTGAAACAAAGCGATTGGTCGTTGGACAAAAATATTTTGTAGCTAACATTATCATGATTAACCATGACAAAATCAGGTATGGTTATATTATCTAGGGGTTCTATGTATACTTGACGCCTAAAACTGAGTATGTGGCTATATTCAGGATTTGTAGCTCCAATTCTCAAACATGTTATTGGTGACATTAATTTCAAGCCTAGGTTCTGGAGAATATTAATTAACATTTCCTGCGGTATTGTTGGATGAACATTAGATAAGAGAAGACGTTCCGATGGAGTGACTAATCTACGTGCTAGAAGTACTTCATTATTTATTTTTATGGATCCTGCTTTATTTAGAAAGTCATCAACTACAGCTTTACTTGAAAGATAAACGCATACTCGGTTATTAGAGATTCTTGATGAATAAATAATATTTTTTGGTTGGACGAGTGGTCCTAGTTGCAAAAGATAATCTTGCAATTTTGCGCCATTAATTGAACTGAAGATGATGGCTTGTTCTTTCACTGGTAATTTTGGAGTAGTTTGTTGAGATGCAATAGTAGAGTACATTGGAGTGTTTTGAGAAGTGGTAGGAGTTTCCATTGTTGATAAAGTATTATTCATCATTTAATTTTACTTGAACGATTTATTATAAACATATTCAAGTACGGCCCTGGTTTTAATTGTTAATAAAAAACCAGTCCGGTGTAGTGTTGATATGAAGATTTTATATAGATAGATTTCCAAATGAATATATTATTTCAATCTAATTAATGTTCTTCTACTCACGTTTTTGGGTCTTCTTATAACTCTAACTTTATTGAACAGGTATATCACTTTTGTTAATTTACTATTGTGAAAATACTGGTATAAAATTGCGAGTATATCGGAGCTGAAATTAAACACGCTTTGTGGTTCGGAATCAGGTCCGGTCTGTATTTTAATTTTCATTTCACTATTTTATTATTTCACTTGCAATTTATTTTTTCTACGAGCGTGCAAAAATGTCTACTTTCGCGCACGCATTTTAGTTTAGAAAGTTTTACTTTTCCGCACGCGTGTTACTTTTCCGCACCCGTTTTACTTTTCCGCACGCGTTTTACTTTTCCGCACGCGTTTTACTTTTCCGCACGCGTTTTACTTTTCCGCACGCGTGTTAATTTAGATATGTTAATATGGCCTTAAAGTAATTATAATACATGCAATAAACTAATATATAGATATTATTTACTAATTTATTTCAAATCTTATTGTGTTTATGTTTTAATGAAATTAACGCGAGAATTCGATGAAATAAAATAATTTTGACATAATATTCGAAAGTCAAATCAGTAGACAATAACAGTGGTTTTGAATCGTCGTCATGGAAACCAAGATCGTCGTCATGCTAACCAATTATGCTGAAACTTTGGTTTTGACAACCTTGTCAAAGAATTAATTTGTGTATGTATTTTCATATTAATTAAATTAGTTGATTAAGATTTGGTCATTTTTTAAAGACTCGTAGAAAAAATATTGTTCCTAACACTTGCAGAAAGTCTCTTTTCCGCACTCGACTGCTTGCCGAACTCCCGCTTCGCGTCGTTCGGCAAACTGCAGTCGCGTGCGGAAAAGTATGACTTTCTGCATTTGTTTGAACAAACCTAGCAGGTGCATTTGTTCAGAATGTGCAATTAATTCAATGGGTCTATTGAATAAAAAGAAGTATTTGCTTTTACTTACAAGTATTTAAGTATTTACTTAATACTAATTGAATAAAGTCATTTCTTTAATGCTTTATTCAGTTACCGTTAAGTAAATACTTAAATACGAGGAAGTAAAAGAAAATGCTTCTTTTTATTCAATAGACCCAATTAATTGATTAAGATTTGGTCATTTTTTAAACGCTCGTAGAAAAAATATTGTTCCTAACTCTTGCGGAAAGTCTATTTTCCGCAATCGACTGATTGCCGAACTCCGCTTCGCGCAATCGCGTGCAGAAAAGTATTACTTTCCGCACTTCTTAGGAAAATACCTATAACATAACAAAAATTGTTAATTACTTTCAAAATTGGGATATATTTAATAAAGAATCCACACAGAAAAATATAATAATTAATTAATTCTAATACTCTATCAGTTTCTGTATTTTTCCCTTATTTATCTAGATATTTATTTAAAATAAATATGTAATGTTAAGTTAATACCAAATGAAATATAAAATTTCTTAAGCCGGCCCATTTCAATACTTATATTTACCTGAAATCCCTTTATTGCTTCGACTTTATCAGCGGGTTACTCTTAAATTCTGCATAAGTCAATTCTTAGAATTATTGTGAATGAGCTTTATAACAAAAATTCAATTTTTTTTTTGGATTTTATATTATGGGGCAGTACATTTAGGTAGAATTGGAGCAACGCATAATATCTTGTGTAACTGTTTTTGCGCAAATTTCACGCTTTGACAGAAATGCAGAACAAACCCAGCACTAACTTATTATAATATGGTCTATTTAGGTTTATCCATTTCACGAATATACGACTGTTTTGGATTATCTTAACAACGAATATTTTACTGTGCAAAATATGAAGAACAAAACTAAATTGCAAATTACATTGTTGCTTATTGAAATAATTATTAGAGCAATTTACTTTCGTACTGCTTATGTTGCACAGTAAAATATTCGTTGTCTCGATAATCCAAAACAGTCGTATATTCGTGGAATGACGTATATTCAAAATGTCTTCAATGGTTTTAATTCTATAATATGGGACAGTACTGCTTTACGCAAAATTGTAGCGAAACATTATACATATGTATATCTTGTATAACTTTTTTGTTTATGCAGAACATATTACACGCTTTGGTAAAAATGCAGAACAAACCTAGCACTAACTTGTGGTTTATTCAGATTTTCTCTGATCGTTTTGATTTTATATGGGCAGTACAGCTTTACGTAAACTTGGAGCGCCACATTATATCTTGTATATCTTTTTTGTTTATGCAGAACAAATTACACTCTTTGGCAAAAATGCAGAACAAACCTAGCACTAACTTGTGGTTTATTCAGATTTTCTCTGATCGTTTTGATTCTATATGGGCAGTACAGCTTTATGTAAACTTGGAGCGCCACATTATATCTTGTATATCTTTTTTGTTTATGCAGAACAAATTACACTCTTTGGCAACAATGCAGAACAAACCTAGCACTAACTTGCGGTTTATTCAGATATCGTTTGGATTCTATATGGGGCAGGACAACTTTACGTAAACTTGAAGCGCCACATTATATCTTGTATATCTTTTTTGTTTATGCAGAACAAATTACATGCTTTGGCAAAAATGCAGAACAAATCTAGCACTAACTTGTGGTTTATTCAGATTTTCTCTGATCGTTTTCATTTTATATGGGCAATACAGCTTTACGTAAACTTGGAGCGCCACATTATATCTTGTATATCTTTTTTGTTTATGCAGAACAAATTACACGCTTTGGCAAAAATGCAGAACAAACCTAGCACTAACTTGTGGTTTATTCAGATTTTCTCTAATCGTTTTGATTCTATATGGGCAATACAACTTTACGTAAACTTGGAGCGCCACATTGTATATTGAATAACTCTTTTATTTTTTTAGAACAAACTTCAAAATTACAGAACAAACTAGAACAAACCTAGCACTAACTGCTACAGTTATGAAAAGATATATTGGGAACTGGGGCAATACAGGTTTACAGACATATCGCTATGCTATCTTCGTATATATTATATTCTCAATGGTTTTTACTAAATCCACTGATATTCCCTTTTCATATGTATAATAAATGTCTCGCGTTCCGAATTCTTACTCTATCAAGCGCTTTCTCCAAATCTATCAGCCACATAATATATGCTGATTTATTATATTCCAGCGACTTTTCTTTTATTTGTCATTACAAAAACTACATCCGTGCATTATGATCTTCCTGTCCGAAATCCTTGCTGCTCCTCTTGCAGAGTTATTCGTTCGTTTATCTTTGTCGCTATAATTCTTGTTGTCAATTTGAGTGTTGTATTTAAAAGATTTATTGCTCGATAGTTATTGGGGTCCTTCTTATCTCCTTTCTTGAAGAACCTCAGCATGATCGCTCTTCTCCATTTATCTGGTATTCTGTTCGTGGCGATTATTTTATGAATAAGAAGTTGCAGTTGTTGTACACCACCATATTATAAGAGTTCATTTGGTATTTGATTTTATTTGGTGTTTCTGGTAAAGATTTTTCGTTTTCTTTTTTAAAAATTTCTGTCAGGAAGGCCACCCACGTATCCTCTTTTATGTGTTCTATTTCAACTAGTTCTTTCATTTCGCTTCTTTGTTGTCTTATTTCTGTTGTCCATAGAAATCCATCTCTAGTCCTTTTGTCAATCTTTCCCAGTATAATCTGTTATTGTTTTTCTTACCAATTGATGAGTTTCAGTTCTTACTCTTTTATAGTTTTCATATGATTCATTCGTTTTTTCTGACCTATATTTTAGGAAAGCTTTCTTTTTTTGGTGAAAGATTTATTTAACCTCTAGTGTAAACCATGGTGTTTTCGTTGACCACTTTTGGTTTTTGTTTATTATTTTCGTTCCAGGGGCTTCTCCGGTAGCGTCCAGAATATTTACAGAATTGACAGGACGGAATTTTGACAGAATTATTAAAAATAATTAGCAATAAAATTGGTCGCCAAGATGGACCCTGTACCCATTTTTCTTGCCGAGATATAGCTTTAGCCGTAAAACTAGCAGCACCCACTGTTTCTCGGAAATGGCTACAGCAATAAATTTTTTCTTTTTGTAATAAATTAGCAATAAATTAGTAATTAATTCCTTGGGGTCGAATTTTCGATTTTCATAATTTTTTCGGGGTTGAGTTTCCCGCTAGGGGATGATGGGGTAGTTTTTAGAGATTGGTTAATATATCAATCAAGAGCAATTAATTAGCAATAAAATATGCCGTTAAAATGGGCCCTGTGTTCCTTTTCATTGTCGAGATATAGGGTGGGTGCTGCTAGCTTTACCGTAAAGCTAACAGCACCCACTGTTTCTCGGAAACGGCTACACTAATAAATTTTTTCTTTTCGTATTAAATTAGCAATAAATTAGTAATTAATTCCTTGGGGTTGAATTTTCGATTTTCATAATTTTTTCGGGGGTGAGTTTCGCGCTAGGGGATGATGGGGTAGATGTTCAGGATTGGTTAATATACCAATCAAGAGCAATTAAATAGCAATAAAATATGCCGTTAAAATTATCCCTGTACTCCTTTTCAGTGCCGAGATATAGAGTGGGTGCTGCTAGCTTTACCGTAAAGCTAGCAGCACCCACTGTTTCTCGGAAACGGCTACAGCAATAAAATTTTTCTTTCCGTAATAAATTAGCAATAAATTAGCAATTAATTCCTTGGGGTTGAATTTTCGATTTTCATCATCTTTTTGGGGGTGAGTTTTACGCTAGGGGATGATGGGGTAGTTTTTTGGGTTTGATTAATATACCAATCAAGAGCAATTAAATAGCAATAAAATATGCCGTTAAAATGATCCCCGTACTCCTTTTCATTGCCGAGATATAGAGTGGGTGCTGCTAGCTTTACCGTAAAGCTAGCAGCACCCACTGTTTCTCGGAAACGGCTACAGCAATAAATTTTTTCTTTCCGTAATAAATTAGCAATAAATTAGCAATTAATTCCTTGGGGTTGAATTTTCGATTTTCATCATCTTTTTGGGGGTGAGTTTTACGCTAGGGGATGATCGGGTAGTTTTTTGGGTTTGGTTAATATACCAATCAAGAGCAATTAAATAGCAATAAAATATGCCGTTAAAATGATCCCCGTACTCCTTTTCATTGCCGAGATATAGAGTGGGTGCTGCTAGCTTTACCGTAAAGCTAGCAGCACCCACTGTTTCTCGGAAACGGCTACAGCAATAAATTTTTTCTTTCCGTAATAAATTAGCAATAAATTAGCAATTAATTCCTTGGGATTGAATTTTCGATTTTCATCATCTTTTTGGGGGTGAGTTTTACGCTAAGGGATGATGGGGTAGTTTTTTGGGTTTGGTTAATATACCAATCGAGAGCAATTAAATAGCAATAAAATATGCCGTTAAAATGATCCCCGTACTCCTTTTCGTTGCCGAGATATAGAGTGGGTGCTGCTAGCTTTACCGTAAAGCTAGCAGCACCCACTGTTTCTCGGAAACGGCTACAGCAATAAATTTTTTCTTTCCGTAATAAATTAGCAATAAATTAGCAATTAATTCCTTGGTGTTGAATTTTCGATTTTCATCATCTTTTTGGGGGTGAGTTTTACGCTAGGGGATGATGGGATAGCTTTTCAGGATTGGTTAATATACCAATCAAGAGCAATTAAATAGCAATAAAATATGCCGTTAAAATGATCCCTGTACTCCTTTTCATTGCCGAGATATAGAGTGGGTGCTGCTAGCTTTACCGTAAAGCTAGCAGCACCCACTGTTTCTCGGAAACGGCTACAGCAATAAATTTTTCCTTTGCGTAATAAATTAGCAATAAATTAGCAACAAAATATAGTCTTAGTCTGAATTTGGTCTTATGAAGTGGTGCTGCTGACTTTACCGACATTAAATTAACCGAACAAACGGAATAAAGCGAATAACAGTAAAATATTTGCGAAACAAGCTAGTAATATTAAAAAATAAATTTACCCGAATTACATAAACCAATATCAAAGCAATAATAAAGTATTAAAAACCTAATTTTCTCTAGGCTTATTCCTGTGCACAAGAAGTTACCGTAGATACAAAGTTTGGGAACTAAATAATCTTAATATACAAATATGTCAAAAAAAAACCAGAGGTAACCTAAATCTTGAAAAAAAACATAGTGTATTTAACAGATAGTCTGAAATATAAAAAAAAACCAATAGTTACTAAAACACCTCACTAAATGTTCCCAAACGAGGTTGCGGTTACATCCTAGAAAATGATGCACCAGGATGGTGCGCCCCCATGACTCCTGTAGGCCCAGGTGCCAAGACGAAAATTGAGCAGGAACGCTCCCATAGCTTGCTCCCAAATAGACATACTCCCAATGGTGACTTGGCCGTGGCTGCAGTGGTTTCCCTAGATGGTCAAAGGGCTACGGTTTCATGTTAGGGTTTCTTCCAAATGGCTAAAAACATTCCCAGTTTTATTTCCCATTTTAAACATGAGCAAAAAGTAAAGGGAAGAAGAAATACTTTTTAGAAGCAATAGTATAGAAAAACCGGGCATTAAAAATGGAACAAAAACCAATCTCAGCTAACCTTGAACTATTTTAAGTGTGAAGACATTAATAAATGACATTGAAATGATTTATTTGAGGAAATATCTGTAAAAATATATTGAATTTATAAAAATACTGGATGTTCAATCGGTTTAAAACGTACAGAGAAATGGTAATTATTTCCAATATTAATTTGAGGATTTCAAAAATGTTTGGTTATGTAAAACCAAAAACCCCATTAATATAAAGATCGATATAAAGATCGAAATCATCTACACCCTTCCCTTAATAGATTGACTAAGAAAGTTTAACAATGGGACTAATATTTTAAATATTCCACAACAAAAAACACATGACAATGGCTAATTAAAAAATTATTACAAAAAATAAATCTCACCGAATGATTCCTATTAGGCTCCAACAGGAGTTGTCACACACATGTCTCCCTAACTCCAGACAACCCTTGCTGGTAACTTTTTACTTTAAAAACTGGATCGATGTTATAAAATAGGGTGTAACTCATCCGCCATTTCATGGTACCAGTACCAAGTACCAAACCAACCCACTTAGCAGCCACAAACCAAGTGACGAACGAGAGACGTTTCTCCGCCAAGGTGAACGTCAAATTCTCTCAGAACACGAAATAATTCTCGATAGGTGGAGTACGTTCCATCACCGAGGTATGACGTCACCTCAGTAGTCCTATACGAGAAATTAGAAAATTTAAATGGAGACCGAGGGAAAATAATTATAATAATAATTAAAGAGCTAATTTCGTAACGTGACCGTTACACACTCTTTCGGCAAATTTGCTGACTGCTCGTAGTAAGGTTATTTGCCTGTAGTTCTGTGAAAAAATGCTGTTTTTCCTAGTTTGTGGATTGTAATCCTATAATTAGTGCGTTTATTATCTTAATCGCTTAAACGACTGCCTTCGCTGGGAGGTATTTCTTTGGTAATCACGTCGCTCACTTCTTTTGAGGACGTATGTTTCAGTGGTGAATCTTTTGCTCCTTGACTTTCTCTTCAAAGTCATGGTCTTCTTCTAAGTTGTACTTCATGAACGACTGTCTTTAACCCGGCATTGGTCGCTAGGTAGGTTGTTACGCGAGTGGTCGCGCGTGAAATTTTCTCTCACATATCCAAATTTTGCCTTTCTTTACAAAATTTTACAAAAAAGATGAGGTTTCATCAACGATACAGCCATTTGCTTTAAAAAGACACGACGTTTTTCTGTTTTATTATTATTATGTTTATATAAAATGTGACTATTGATGCCGCCAATATTTAACATTGAAAAATATATGGTAAGTGACCATCTACAACTAACCCGTGAAACAGAATATAGGATTTTCATATCATCGACCACATCCACGGATGTGTTTTATTACATCATAAAAGGATATTATTTTAGGTTTTAAGGGGAAAATAAAATTTTTATACACAGTTGGTGACACCGGTGGTCGTTTGATAAGAAAATCTCTCACATGAAGCGCACTGACTGAACAATATGGTGATACTACTGAGTAACTATTTGAGCGGACGAGTCTATTAGGTTGTTGAAGGAGGATAGTTAGGAGACTAGAAGGAACTACAGCGCGTATAATTTCCCAGAAAAAAAGTTGTGCGCAATTTTCTGATACCATTAGAGAAAATCTCATATAGCGACCACTGGCGGGTTAAAGTAAAAAGTACTCTTTTAATTTTGTTGAAGTGTGCCCGAGCCTTTTCAATCCTAAGATTAATTTCCTGGAAGTTTTGAATTTTGAAGTTATTTATTGTTCCCATATATTTTTCCACTCGTTCAACGATGGTTCTTCTGACATATCCTGACAGTTTTGTTTGTCATCTAAGGATACAAAATTTTTAATTTTATACATTATTTTTGTTATAATTGTTAATATGGTATTCAATAATTTATACCTCCGTGATTGAAGTTTTACTTATCGGTCCAAGCTGACCGTAGATCTTTAAATCGTTATGTTTTGGACCAGAGACGGGAGTTTTTGTTTTTACAGTATATATTATATTAAGGTAATTTTCTTAAAACCAATAACATCGTATAATGGCCTGTTTTTACCATAACCAATCTAGTAGGAATAGCTTGTAATTGTGTGATTATAGATAATTTAAACGCTTATCTTTCAACTTGAATCGTTATCCTCATAATTTGTAATCGATTTTGTGACTAAAATGGTAAGTGTGCACTGTTACAAGACGGAACCCTTTAAACGTTTTGTAGGTAGAGTTAATTATCTTGTACAAAGTAAATTCATGAAAACTACTACACAAAATTATGGCTTGTTAACTTAATAAAAAATAATGGACTAACAACCTCTTATCTTTGTTAATAAAACTTCCAATTTCTTGTTCTCGCCCGATGATAACCATCACAGTTGGTAGTTATTTGTTATTAGTACCAGAGAGAAATTTGGAATTGTATCAAACGAAGGAATTTTTATTATTATAACATTTATTGTATCCTTTAATTTCACAAAATAATGGTTGATATTTTCATTAAAATATTAAAAAATAGCTGCCGTGTAAAAAGAATAAAATAATATATATATATATATATATATATATATATATATATATATATATATATATATATATATATATATAAAGAAAAAAGAAGTACTTTGTTGACTTGTTTATAAAAAACACTTTTGAGTTTCGGTGGGTTGGAGTCAATAAAAAGGGGCTGTTAGAATACTATTTTTTATTACTCGAGCTTTCGAATGTGTTTACATTCATTTTCAAGAGCTAAAAAGTAACTGATAAAGTGGAAACAAAGATCATGTAAAAATATAACTCACCAGATAAATCTAGATTGGTTATTAAAACTTGCTAACATTAATACATATAAATAAGAGGAAAACTATTAATATCCATAAAATGAATTCTTCCCAGACTGCATAATATAAATTAATGGCCAAAAGATTTAAATTTTTTTGAAATGAATTTTGAATTTGAATGATCGGTAAATTGGAAAAAAATTTTAATACAAAAAGTCAATGTCAGTGAAAAAATCAGCCTACATCGACAAGTAGCTAAAAGTAATTTATTTAAATATATTATAACGTGATGATTTGTTAAAAAAAAAAGAAAGAAGGAATAAATAAGTAGAGAAAAAAATATTTTAGTAGTTTACAGAAGTACAAAAGAAATGTAATAAGGATGTGAAAAAAGTGAAATATTTATGGTACTCTGAATATTATTTAAAATTATAAGGAAATGATGTAATTATAAATTTTGCTTAAATTTTGAATTTCTGATCTTTTATTTAAACTATGATCCCTTCTACTAATAGATACCATTTCCAAAAAAGTCCTTTTGAATTTATTACCTTCATTGCACAAAATTTTTATGTTGTCAAAATCCATGATATGATCTTTGTCAATCACATGCTCTGCCAAAGCACAAGACGGTTTTTTGATTCGGCAATCACTTTTGTGGGAAATTACGCGACTAGATAAATTCCTGCCAGTCTCACCAATATATATTGGTGAGACTGGCACGAATTTATCTAGTCGCGTAATTTCCCACAAAAGTGATTGCCGAATATATATTGGTGAGACTGGCAGGAATTTATCTAGTCGCGTAATTTCCCACAAAAGTGATTGCCGAATATATATTGGTGAGACTGGCAGGAATTTATCTAGTCGCGTAATTTCCCACAAAAGTGATTGCCGAATCAAAAAACCGTCTTGTGCTTTAACAGAGCATGTGATTGACAAAGATCATATCATGGATTTTGACAACATAAAAATTTTGTGCAATGAAGGTAATAAATTCAAAAGGACTTTTTTGGAAATGGTATCTATTAGTAGAAGTGATCATAGTTTAAATAAAAGATCAGAAATTCAAAATTTAAGCAAAATTTATAATTACATCATTTCCTTATAATTTTAAATAATATTCAGAGCACCATAAATATTTCACTTTTTTCACATCCTTATTACATTTCTTTTGTACTTCTGTAAACTACTAAAATATTTTTTTCTCTACTTATTTATTTCTTCTTTCTTTTTTTTTTAACAAATCATCACGTTATAATATATTTAAATAAATTACTTTTAGCTACTTGTCGATGTAGGCTGATTTTTTCACTGACATTGACTTTTTGTATTAAAATTTTTTTCCAATTTACCGATCATTCAAATTCAAAATTCATTTCAAAAATTTAAATCTTTTGGCCATTAATTTATATTATGCAGTCTGGGAAGAATTCATTTTATGGATATTAATAGTTTTCCTCTTATTTATATGTATTAATGTTAGCAAGTTTTAATAACCAATCTAGATTTATCTGGTGAGTTATATTTTTACATGATCTTTGTTTCCACTTTATCAGTTACTTTTTAGCTCTTGAAAATGAATGTAAACACATTCGAAAGCTCGAGTAATAAAAAATAGTATTCTAACAGCCCCTTTTTATTGACTCCAACCCACCGAAACTCAAAAGTGTTTTATATATATATATATATATATATATATATATATATATATATATATATATATATATATATATATATATATAATATCGAAAGAATATAAATATAAACGGAAGTTACGACACTGGAATATCCAAAGTGCTTATTAAGAATAAAGAAGAAAATATTATACAGTGCGTCCATAAAGTAACGCATAACTCCATTATTAGCTAAATAAACAACATTATTAGAAATGTCCGAGACAGGTCGATTTTTAATATTAAATTACGATTCTTTTGCATATATATCATACTAGTGACGTTATCCATGACGTTATCGATGATTTTTTTAAATGATAATAGGGGACGTGTGATAGCTCATTTCAAAGCTTATTAAATTGTATATTCAGTAATAAAAATATTAACTTCTTCTTCAGGTGCCATCTCCGCTACGGAGGTTGGCAATCATCATAGCTATTTTAATTTTTGAGGCAGTAGCTCTAAATAGTTGTTTCGAGCTGCATCCAAACCACCCTCTCAGGTTCTTCAACCATGAAATTCGTCTTCTTCCGATGCTTCTTCTGCCATCTATCTTTCCCTGCATTATGAGTCGTAGGATGCCATACTTCTCGCCCCGCATCACATGTCCGAGATACTATAGCTTCTTTTCTTTAATTGTAAGTTCAAATTCCTTTTCTTTACCTATTCTTCTCAGTACTTCATTGTTTGTAACTCTATCTACCCAGGAAACCCTCATAATTTTTCTATAGGTCCACATTTCAAAGGCGTTAAGTCGTCTCATTGTCTCTACATTTAACGTCCATGATTTCACTCCATACTATAGAACACTGTAGACGTAACATTTTGTTAGACGTACTTTAAGAGCTAATGTTAAATCTTTGCTACATAGGACCTTTTTCATTTTTATAAAATTAGAACGTGCTTTTTCGATTCTGACTTTTATTTCTGCCATGTAGTCATTATTTTCTGTTATAAGTGTTCCTAGGTAAGTGTACTTTTTTACTCTTTCGATCTGCTGGCCCTCTACTATCAAGATTTCGTTAGTATTATGGTTGTTTTTACTAATTTTCATAAACTTCGTCTTTTTGATATTGAGAGAGAGTCCGTACTCCCTACTAGACCTTACTATTTTACTCATGAGTCTTTGCAGGTCTTGTAAACTATCGGCTATTATTACTGTATCATCTGCATATCTGATGTTGTTAACTAAGACTCCATTTACTCTTATGCCGACTGTTTCATCTTCCAGCGTTTCTCGCATTACCTCTTCAGAATAAGCGTTAAATAATAGAGGTGATAGTATGCAGCCTTGCCTGACTCCTCTCTTTATTTCCATTTCTTCAGATGTTTCTTTTTCAATTCTTACTATTGCTCGCTGATTGTAATAGAGGTGTTTTATTAGTCTTAAATCTCTTTCATCTAAGTTTTTATTTTTTAGGATTTCCATGAGTCGATCATGTTTTACTTTATCAAACGCCTTATTGTAGTCTATAAAACAGACGTAAAGAGGATGGTTAACATCCAAACATCTCTGTGTCAGCACGTTGAAGGAGAATAATGCCTCTCTGGTACCCATACCATTGCGGAACCCATATTGAGTGTCACTAATATCCAGCTCCAGTTTAGAGTGTATTCTGGCGTGGATAATTTTCAATAGAATTTTCAAGGTATGTGACATTAAGCTTATGGTTCGGTAGTCACTGTATTCTTTTGCATTCACCTTCTTTGGTAAACACACAAAGGCTGATGTCAACATTTCTCTAGGGATGATTCCTGTAGTATAGATAGCGTTGAACAGTTCTACTATTATGTCCAGGTTTTTCTCGTTGACCAACTTTATCAGCTCGCTAGGCAATTCATCTGGACCAGCAGATTTATTGGTTTTCATAGAGTTTATTGCCTGACTAACCTCTGATTTGGTTATCTCTGGGTCTACATCTCCCGTTTGGCTATCTACGGATGTACTAGCTTCTCTCTGGTCATGAAATAGTTCCTCGATATACTCTTTCCATCGTCGTAGTTTTCGTTTTTTCTCCATTATAATATTTCCATTTTTGTCGAGCAGTATATTTGAGGTTCTTCTATTTCCTATTCCGGCTAGTTCTTTGACTTTTTTATGTAGGTTGAAGTTGTCATTATGTGTTTTGCAGTTCTTCTATTTCTTTACATTTTTCAGAGAAGTAGGTTTCTTTAGCCTCCCTAATTTTTCTTCTTATTTGGTTTTGAAGCTGTTTATAGCGGGTCTTATTAATGGTTTTGTTTTTTCTTCTTTCATTCATCAACTCTAGAATTTCTTCCGTCATCCATTCTTCTTTCTTACATTTGGTTGTAGTAAGTACTTTCTTACTTGGTTCTAATATAGAGGTTTTGAAGAATTGCCACTGCTGTTCTACGTTGCAATTATTTCCTGGGTTTCTGTCTAGATTTGTGTTGATTTCGTGTTTCAGATTTTCTTTTGTTTCTTCTGACTTTAGTTTCTGTATGTTAAGTTTATTGTTGTTGCGGCTTTTTTGCGTCTTTTTTAGTTGAAGTTGAAACCTAGCAATAAGAAGACTGTGATCAGAGGATACGTCTGCTCCTGGATATGCCTTTACTGCCTGAATTGAGTTTCTATATCTGTGCTTTATTAGGATGTAGTCAATTTGATTTCTGACAATTTTGTGCTCTTTGTCAGCTGGTGATTTCCATGTATACAGGCGTCGCTTAGGTAATTTAAAGAATGTATTTGCGGCTATAACATTATGCTCCTGGCAAAATTCTATTAGGCGATCTCCTCTGTCGTTTCGTTCGCCAAGCCCATATGATCCTACATTAGGGTAGCATTTTCCTTCGCCAATTTTTGCGTTGAAATCACCCATGATCACTGTTATGTCTCTAGATGCTGTGAGATGTAATGTTTTCTGGAGTTCGCTAAAACATTCACATAATTATTTATATCGGTTGTCAATTTTTTTTTAATTAATTGAGACAAAACGAAGAATGTTTGTAAATTATTAAATTTAAAATACCTTTTACTGTTGTCACAAAAAAAACATGTTTATTTGACAAATTGATATTATTTTTCACTTAAATTCATTGTTAAAGCTGCCACTCACGTGTTTGAACATTTCATTTGTTTACTTTTCATTTGTAATTAATCAATGTTTTCTTTTCAAATAAATTTTTTATTCTGTTTTCTGACAGTAGTAAAATGTATTTAGAATTAAATCAATTACATGCATTCTTCTTTTTGTGTCAAATAATTTAATAAAAAAAATTTTGGACACTCTGTATAAATAATTATGTTAGTAATACTAAGTTTTTACTCTAATGGCATATAAAACAAGATAATGCTATTCTACACCCCACCAGAATGAAAACAATGGGAACAATGGGAATTATGTTAGTGTTTATATTTCTGAATAGAGAATTGAACACCCTTTCAAATGAGCTATCATAATACCCATCATCACACCCAGAGGGATGACGTCACTAGTATGATATATACACCAAAAAATCGTAATTTAAAAATAAAAATCGACCTGTTTCGGGAATTTTTTATAGTGTTGTTTATAGCTAATACTTAGCTAATGATGAATTTATGCGTTACTTTATGGACGCACTGTATAATAATATTATATAATATGTATATATTATATACAGCTGTTTTATTATATTCAAAGCTTTTAATTCGTAGCTGTTAATTTACTGTAAATATACTTTTCGAACAATTAAATTTTATTACTAATATTAATTGAATCTTTAAAAACCCGCTCTAGGCTCTGAAGATAGTAATCGGCGCAGTTGGCAGTAGGATTTTTCCTAAATTGTACAATGTTTTCGAATTAACCTTGCTGGTATTCGCGCAGTTTTTTTTTTCAGAAGATTACAAATTTTGGGTACGATAACAGCCAAACAGACAGAGACCTGAGGAATAAATTTTATCCACAATCCACTAGGGAAGTCAAGACAAGGGAAAAGAACCAGCATCATCCAGAATCTTATTTTTGCAGACGAAAGAACAATAATGGTGTGGGTATATAGATATTGAAAATATTTATGGAAGTATTTCCTATTTTATCCATTCACATCTTTACCTATAACAGAAAAATATTGTATAATTTTGATTCTTTGTGAATAATATTTTAGTTCAAATCAAAATTTAACATTGAACATTCTTTTTTATTTCGAAATTGACTTACTTAAGGACTGCATTATTTATTATTTCACGATTTTGTTTCGCGTATTTAATTTTGACTTTATTAGTTATTGTTATTAGTTTTATGATATTTTTCTTTGTTTTTGGGCTTTATAGATGTTCGCTGTTCTGTCCTTATTTCTTTTATGATAATAATAGTAATATTTTTGAAATAAACATTATATACTTTAAGGTTCAAGAGTTATCACAACTTTGAGCGGTGAAATATGCACAATTTTGGATCAACCAGGACTTCTTCTTCTTCTTCTTCTTCTCTTTCTTCCTCTTTATAAGCAATTATGCTTGCTCATTGGCGGATTAATACCTCTATGGAAGGTGTGTCGCTTTACCTTTTGCGCAGTTGACCGATACTTCTTCTACCGATTGGTGATTCATCTCTTGCTATTTTGACCATACGTGTCTCCTTCATTCTGATTATGCGGTTATTCCATTCTTTTTTCTATTTAGCGTCCATTCCTTTATACACTGTACGTTACATTGTCTTCTAATTTATTCACTTCTCTTTCGATCTCTCAGCCTATTTTCTGTAATTATTTTCAGTACTGGACCAGACGGAATAACCAACGAGCTTTTTTGTATTTGTTCCGTTGTAAATAAATATTTGAGTTGCAAAAGAGCATAGTATCTAGAATTAATTTTCCAACATACATTATTAATATGTGCCTCCCAGCTCATATTACTCTTAAGGTGTAGTCCTAAAAACTTTGTAGTATGTATAATGTAGTATAATGTAGTATATATATATATATATATATATATATATATATATATATATATATATATATATATGTTACAGTTCAAGTTGATTATCCAGTTGGAGTTGACTCCAACTAGTTGGAGTCAACTCTAACGGCTGGTTTCAGTAAAAGTTGATTATAAATATAAAATGAAGATTTATATTCAACATGTACTAGTAAAAGTAGACTCCAACTAGGAAAAGTATACTCTTCCTAATGCCATTTAGTAAAAGTTGATTCTGATTCACACAAACAGCCGATTCTAGCAATTAAATGTTACTGAATATGTTCAAATTAGTCTAGGCTGTATCGTCGCCCCCGTTAGGTAAATTACTCCGATTCGAATTTTTTGCACAAACTTACTCAAAAAGAGGTCCTTATAACAAATCTACTGGGTGTCAGGCAGTACCTTGATCGATAAATTGTTTAAACAATTTTTTTTAGACAAATTCACAAAAATAGTTTTTTCACTTCGAACAATTTTTTTTTAGATCATTTTGGTTATTCTGAGCAAAAAAAGGTATTTTGTGATTTTTCTCTAAAATTGATTGTTATCGAGTTATACGCGATTTAAAATTTGAAAAATGCGAAAATAGCCATTTTCAAGGCTTAATAACTCGGTTAAAATCCATTATTATGAAAGTCAGAAAGGGAGCAAATCAAAGTTTATAGCCCCCTCTACAAGATCCAGCAGAAATTTTTGTCACTATTTTATTACTAAGCTTTATCTTTAATTATTAACAATGAGCGCTAAGTGCGTATTGGGCGGCCGTCAATGGTGAGTGCTAAAGAGATGCACCATTCCAGCCGTCCAATGGTGAATCTCACTCGCACTTACATTGACGGCCGCCTCAATACACGGTTAGCGCTCATTGTTGATAATTAAAAATAATATCTTATTAATGAAATAATGACAAAAATTTCTTCAGGATCTTAGAGTT